>NC_143514.1:72558817-73158817 GCF_031878675.1 Megascapheus bottae | reverse complement strand
TATTTCAGTAGCTTATTGGACAGTTATACACTATGCAATAATTCAGCCTTTATAGGGGCCTAAAAGAACAACCAGGAGAACTTGTAAAGATTACTGAGTACAAACACACGGGCCCCACCCAAGCCAGACACATTTTGTTTCGTTCTCCGTACAGCATTTGACAATGTGTGGAGACATTTTTGGTTTTGAGAACTCAGGAAGTGCTCCTGGCAACCAATGGGTAGAGGCCCATAGAGACGGTCAGGCACCTTCACTCCACCCACGAACCCAGGGTTTTCCAACTCTGGACATCAACAGAGCCAAGCTGGGGTAGCGTTATCAGCTCAGTGTTTACCATATCCTATTAAGACAAGTCTTAAGGCTGCGGGTGTGGCTCGAGGTTGAGCAGATGCCTAGCAAGCGTGAGGCCCTGACTTGTTTTTACAGCTGGGAAAGAGCTTAGCAGGTTGCTATCTGAAGAGAAGAAAATGATTAAGATTTGCAAAAAAAAAAAAAAATTCCCACCCAGCTGCCAGTGTGGTATCATTATGTGACTCAGAGCCCCAACCTGCCAGCAAAGGTCAGCCTTCCAGGAAGTTCTGAGAGATGCAGCTGTTTGTATTGATTTCCTGGGTTACTCATCTCATACTAGGGAGAAAACCAGGGATCCCACACCCAGTCCAGAGGAGGAAGAGGTACTCAGACAAACCACTCTGGGTTCTAAGCTCATTCTCAGAAGAAAGGCTATCTGCCCATCCTCTGCCACTCCCACCTTCCTTTTTCCTTCTCTCATCCTTCTCTGTACCCATTATTCCATCCATCCATCTATCCATCCATCCATCCATCCACATCCATCCATCCACATCCACCCATCCATCCATTCACACACCTGCACTCACACTCATCTATCCATCTACCCATCATTCCCTTCTTCCCCTACTCTCTCCCTCCCTCTCCCTCAGCAAGTACTAAAGGCCCAGCATATTATCTCTCAGTGTTACAGATGCTGAGATTCAATAACAAGCCAGACAAGGGCTCCACCCTCATGCAGCTTGTGGGAAATAGCTAGATGATTGGTTTACTTATGATACTCACTGTCTCCTTACAAGCTCCTAGGCCATGTTCTCTGAATCAAGGATCCTACGGTTAAAAATTTTTTTCTTCTTATGAGCCAGGTACCAGTAGCTCACATCTGCAATCCTAGCTACTCTTACTGAGCTAGGAGTATCAATGTTTGAAGCCAGTCCAGGCAGTCAAGTCTATGAGACTCTCAGCTCTAATTAACCACCAAAAAGCTGGAAATGGAGCTGTGGCTCAAGTGGTAGAGTACCAGCCAGGAACAAAAAAAGCTAAGGGATAACACCCAGGCCTTGAGTTCAATTCCTAGTACTGGCTTGTGCATGCACACATGTGCATACACACATACATCATGGGACTTCTGGCTCTTTTCTGCCTCTTACTTAAACTTCAAATGTCAGTGCTAGGATATTAAGTGACCAAGGTCGCATAGCAATGGGCTGAGATATAGGCTGAGAATCCAGGGTTCCTGATTCCAGGTTTTCCCATTCTGCCACTAACCTTACTCAGAGTTCTGTGGGCCAGCTCTGCCCTGAGCTCTCCCCATACACCACCTCCTTTAGTCCTTCCTCACTGCTACTTGACGAGGTAAACACTAAGCTATTCCTAAGCAACACCTGAGGGAAAACCAGAGGCACAGAAACCTCTAGACACTCACCAAAGTAGGGCTTAGATAAGGACAGAAAGGCAGGGTTGGCTCAGATAGTGTCTGTGAGGATGCCTCTGGGGGCAGGAAGAGCCAGGAGTAAGGCAGGCCAGGCCACTTGAAACTCACTCTGTGATTCTATGAGAGCTGGCCCCAAGCTGGCATGCAGCAGAGAGGGCTACATACTGGGTCAGTCCTAGGTGCTGAGTGTGTTCATGACTGTGGTAGTCTGCAGTTGGGAAGGAGGAGCGGGCAGGATGCTGGAGAAGAGAGAAAAGTGTGCCGATAAACCATGCAGGGCTGGTCTTCTATGCAGTGAACAGGGGAGGGCGCTGTGCTGGTCCAGGAGGTAGTGACCTGCTTCTGACTCTGTCTACCTCGGTCACTCTATGTCCTCTGGCAAGTCCCTGGCCTCTCTGAGCCTCAACCTCTCCCCCTGTCAAATGAGGGAATCACATTCACTTTCAGGGATGAGCCTCAGGCCTGCACAATAGGGTAAAGTAGTTACATGCCTGCATGGGCCCCTAGATTCACACTTGACACAGCATTCCTACCACTCAATAGGATGTGGCTCTGTAATTATGACAATGACTACACTGTCAGGTTCTCTGTCCTGGTGTGTGGTTCTACTCTCCAGCAGCCTGAGCCCCACACTGTATAACTCTTCCCGCAAGAACCAGACAGTGTCAACTATTAAAAAAAAAATGGGTGGGCACTAGTGGTGCATACCTGTAATTCTAGCTCCTCAGGAGGTAGGGACGCTTAGCTCCAATGACCTGCCAGAAAAGTGGTGTTATGGCTTTACCTTGACCAAAAGAGCTCAAGGGGACAGCGCCTAGGCCCTGAGTTAAGCCACACAATCAACAACAACGAACAACAACAACGATGCGATCACTGGGTGACAGTGGCTCACATCTATATCCTAGCTACTCAGGAGGCTGAGATCTGAGAATCAAGGTCTGAAGTCAGCCCGGCAAGCATGTCTGTGAAATCTTTTTTTTTTTTTTTTGCCAGTCCTGGGCTTGAGCTCAGGGCCTGAGCACTGTCCTTGGACTTTCTCAAGGCTAGAGCTCTAGCCCTTGAGCCTCAGCACCATTTCTGGCTTTTTTCTATGTATGTGGTACCGAGGAATCGAACCCGGTTCTTCATGCATGCTAGGCAAGCACTTTAACCACTAGGCCAAACTCCCAGCCCCATGTTTGTGAGATCTTATTTATAACTAACCACAAAAAAGCCAGAAGGGAAGCTGTAGCTCAAGTACTTGAAAAAGCGCAGGGACGACACTCAGGCTCTGTTTAAACCCCAGTACCGGCACACACACACACACACACACACACACACACACACACACACACACACACACACACAATCTCAAGATGAGATTTTTTTTTTGGTCGGTTGTTGGGCTTGAACTCTGGGCTTGGTTGCTGTCCTTGAACGCTTCAACTTAAGGCTAGTAATGTTTCTACTTTGAGTCACAGAACCACTTCTAGTCTTCTGGTGGAGATAAGAATTTCATGGACTTGCATGCCCGGGCATGAACTGTGATCCTCAGATCTCAGCCTCCTGAGTAGCTGGCAGACACAAGCCACTGATGCCTGGCTCAAGATGAGATTTTTATCTCATATACACATTAGAAGAAATATAAAGAAGTAAAATATAATAAATACAAACAAATATACATAATGAATACATATAGATTATATGAAATAAAATGTAAGAAATAGAAGAAGAAGACAAGAGGCAAGGGGAGGCAAGCAGAGAGAGGGAGACGACAGCCCCTGGAGATGTAGCACAAGCTAACGTGTGGCTGGAGCAGGCCGAAGCAGACAGGTCCCCTACCACCTCTAGGGGGCACCTGAAGTGGCTTGTGTTAATGGCTAGAGAGCCCCAGGGATGTATGGCTGGGTGGGATTCCAACTGTGGCTCACTGTACAATCCTGTAACCCCGGCAGGAGAATGCTGCTGAACCTGTCAGCTGAGCTCACTTCCTCATCAGAAGATGGCACTCAGGAATCCTGTGAGTGGACTTTTGCAGGGGAAATGTGCCATGGTTTGGTCCCTGAAGGTGTCCAGGACTGAGAAGCTGTAACTGAAGACTCACACTGAGGAGGCTTGAAGCGACAGCGTGGTCCCCATGAAAAGGCTGGGAGACCCCCCCCACCAGGACCCCAAGAGCTATACCTGAAGGACTGGTCTTTCTCCCGAGCACACCAGGTGGGCATGGGACAAGGAGGTCTTGGGAAAGGTCCCTGAGATACAGGGGGGTGGAGAGTGGGGGTTCAAGAACTGTGCAGAAGGACGAGCCACGGGGCGGTGGAGGAAGAAAGGAAGTGAGCAGTGAGTGGTAGCATTTGGCATTTGAGTCAAGGTGCTAATAAGCTCAGCGCCAATGCTGCAGGCCAGGAACCTCTGTGCCAACATGTGCCTGTGAGCCAGTCCATCCACAGGTACTGCACCTGACACTAGCTTTCCTCGTACCCACAACAGACAGAATTTAGCAAATCAGCTTACCATCCTGGAGGGAGAAGCTCAGTAAGTCCTGGGGGGAAGAAAAAACAAGACTCAGGAAGGAGCCAGCAGTCTGCCCTGGACTCCCCCACCCCTCCGCACAGGTGATAGTCACCTATTCCCTTTCCTACCCATGAAGAATAAGACCCATCAAACCCTCTGCCTCGTAGGATAGCTGTGAGAAGGGCAGAAAATGAAGTAAGTGGCCAGGTATGGTGGTGGATGCCTGGAATTCCAGCATTCTGGGAGTTTGAGGTCAGCCTGGACTACATAGCAAGAAAACTTGTCTCAAAACAAAACAGTGTAACATCATAAGTAAACAGTGATGTCAGGTTATCAGGTAGTAAAACAAAGGAGAGAAGGGGGATGTTCTATATCAGCATATAGCCACCAACAGCCTTCCAGAAGCTTCTACCTGCTCTAGCTAGACACAGAGCTGGTGACTGAACTGCCTAGGGCCACAAAGCAAAGCTACGGCTACAGCAAAGAAACATTCCAGGAGCATACAGGCTCTGAAATCAGGCCTCCAAGGTTCAAATCCTGGCTTGGACACTTTTCAGCTGTGTGACCTTGGGGAAATTATTTTTCTCTTCTGTCAAACAGATATGATTGTACACATTGGGTATCCCTAGTTTCAAAACCCACAAAATTCAGTTGGGTGCCATGGCTTATGTCTGTAATCCTGGCTACTCAGGAAGCTGACATCTAAGGATCTATCTAGCCTTAAACACAAAAGCTAGATAGCTCCCAGGCCCTTAAATTCAGGCCCTGAATTTAAGCCCCTAGGACATGCTACCCTCCAAATATAACAAAAATAACAATAACAAAAACCATTCAAAATGGTTTAAAAAATCTAAAAGTGTTTTGAGTGCTTGTTGGATACCACAGAAAACCCCCTGACCATGAAACTTTGTTTCAAATTATTCAGGTATCACATTCCTTTCTAGCTGTTTGTACAAGCTCATATGAAACATAAATAAATGTGGTGTTTTAGATCTGGGTTCCATCTTCAAGACTCCATATGCAATACATCAAAGATGTGATTATTTATGCCAACATGCAAATTTCTGTCTGAACATGCAAACACATTGGGATATGCAAATATATGTTCAAATATGCAAATATTTCAAACCTTGGTGTGGGGGGAATGTCTGAAATTGAAATACACTTCTGGTGGAAAGCATTGTGGATAAGACACACTCCACCTGCACTGCTTAGCTCCCAAAGTTGTCTGGAGCTAATGTGGGTCAAGGAACTAACAGTGTGCTCGGTGAGCAACAGATTGAAAATAAGCTTTCGCCACCTCCAGTGAAATATCACAATGGACTGTTTGTTCTCTCCACTGGCCCATCCCACCAGAGGTGACTTCCAGATCAATCTGGAAATCACCTGGCCCCTAACCCCTGCCCTTAGGTGCGAGGTCTACCTGTGTGATCACGGATGGGTCGCCCTTCAAGGCTGGGTCCTTTGATAAAGTCTCAGCAAACATGTCTGCTCCCTCGCCTCCCAGGCCACTGGCAAAAGCAGTCATGGTTGGCAGGACGGATTCGGACAACTCCAGCCATTTCACCAGGCCTGCTACAAACTCGGAGCAGAAGGAGCTGGGAGAAGGAGACATGGCTTTAGATCCTCTTAAGTCACAGTTACACGGGGCTAGAGGCCAGGTATAAGTGACAAAGTACTTACCTAGCATGTACAAGGACCTGAGTTCTTACCCCAGTACTGTTAAATAATTAAGTGACAGGTTAAGGTCATGGATACAAAACTACAATTCAGGGACTGTGATGCAGGAAATTCAGAGTCAAAACTAAAATCTTAGGTGACATGGATTTTACCTTCTGCACTCACCAAAAAGCACGTGGCAGTGCCTCATGCCTGTAATCCTAGCTACTCAGCTCTGAGCAGCTGATCTCAGGCTGAGCTCTGAGGATTGTGGTTCAAAGCCAGCCCAGGCAGGAAAATCTGTGAGATTCTTTTTTTTTTCTTTTTGCCAGTCCTGGGGCTTGAATTCAGTGCCTGGGCACTGTCCTTGGACACTTTTGCTTTAAGCTACTGCTTTGCAACTTGAGCTACAGAACCACTTTCAGCTTTTTCTGAATAGGTGATACTGGGGAGATCGAACCTAGGGCTTTGTGCATGCTAGCTGAACACCCTACCACGAGGCTAAGTTCCTGGCCCCAAGTCTGTGGGATTTTTTTTTTTTGATGGGTCATGGGGCTTGAACTCTGGGCCTGGCATTGTTCCTGAGCTCTTCAGCTCAAGGCTACCACCCTACCCCTTGAGCCACAGCCCCACTTCCCCTTTTCTAGTGATTAACTGGAGATGAGAGTCTCAAGGTAGAAGGGATAGCAATGATCGTTAAGTAAGACACCTTCTATCTGGGGAATATAATGTAACCTTTATATTAATTACAATAAAAAAGAAAAGTCTCAAGGTCTTTAGTACCTGGGCTGGCTTTGAACCTCAATCCTCAGATCTCAGCCTCCTGAATAGCTAGGATTACAGGGGTGAGCCACCAGCACCCAGCAAGATTCTTTTTTCTATTTCACCACCAAAAACAAGTAGAGCTCTAGCTCAAGTGGTTGAACACCAACCTTGAGCAAAAAAGCTAAGGAATGGTGTCTAGGCCCTAAGTTCAAGACCCAGTTACATCTCCCTCCACCCCCCCAAAAAAGAGCTTTCACCAAGATGTACATAAGCCACAGGGAAAAGGGCAGTGGGCATTGCTGGCCCTGTGCTAGGGCCTGAGCCAGGCTGGGATCTGAGGCTTGGAAAGGGCGTAAGATACAGGCTCACGTGTGTGGTGATATGGGCCATGTAATGCCGGGACAGAGTCCAACCCAGGACAAAGCGGGAATCCCAGGTCTACCTGTGGAGGGGACAGGTGGGAAGGGAGGTGGCCTCCCAGAAGACTGTGCTGCTCTGCTTCCTAGAAAAACACCAGTCACTACAGAGCTGGACAGCACGCAAAGGAAGTCTCCTCTCCCCCCACCAAGGTCCAGGGATGCTGTCCACAGCAGAAGTCTGAGTGAGGGGGGCTAGAGGAGAGGGAGCCCCATGGGTGAGGACAGGTCCGCCTGGACCACATGGCTAGACCTGTCACACAAACCAACAGCCAAGACACACCCAACAGCAAGAGAGCATCCTAAAGAATACCACCTAGGATGCTTACAGCATGAATAAAAAGTAAATATTTTCAAAGTTTGCTTTGTTTTGAAACCCCATGTGGACAAAAACTGCTAGACTGTTTCTCTAAAGATTACAGGAACCAATTGCTTATTTAGGCTTTAAAAAAGACAGAGGTTTCTAAGAAATGTGGCAGCAACAGGTACACTGAACAGACCGTGAAGAAACTGGCCCAAAGTGAAGCTTCCAGCCAGGCCAGAGCCACCACCACCTGTGCTCAGCCCAGCACTGAGGAGAGGGGCATGGGAGGGAGACCACAGACAACCACTCACTGCCTCCTGAAACCCTCCAGGGTGATGCCCAGAACAGGCCTGGAACAGGGTCTCATTGACACCTTTTGTTGTTGTTGTTCTTGGTTGTGGGGCTTGAACTCAGGGACTGGGTGCTGTCTGTGAGCTCTTTCACTCACAGTTGGTGCTCTACCACTTTGAGCCACAGTGCTACTTCCAGTTTTCTGGTGGTTAACTGGAGGGAAAAGCCTCACAGACTTTCCTGCCTGGGGTCCACGTAAGTCATGATCCTCAGATCTCAGCCTCCTGAGTAGCTAGGACTACAGGCGAGAGCAGGAGCCACCACTGCCTGGCTGGGTTGATAAATCTATTTTTTTTGGTGGGGAGGTTTGGTCGTGGGGCTTGAACTCTGGGCCTAGGCCTGAGCGTTGTCCCTGAGCTCTTCACTCAAGGCTACCACCCTACCTCTTGAGCCACAGTGCCACTCCTGGTTTTCTGGTGGTTAATTGAAGAGTCTCACGGAGTTTCATGCCTGGGCTAGCTTTGAACCTCGATCCTCAGATCTCAGCTTCCAGAGTAGCTAGAATTACAGGTGTGAGCCACCGGTACCAGAGTAATTTTTTTTTTAATGCTGGGACTTGAACTCAGGGACTGGGCACTGTCCTTAAAGCTCTTACCACTCAAGGCCGATGCTTCACTCTTTGAAGTTTACCATTTGGTGCTCGACCTCTTCTAACTTTTGACTGACTAACTGAAGATACGAGTCTCATGGACTTTCCTGCTCAGGCTGACGTCGAACTGTGATGCTCAGACCCCAGCCTCTCTGAAGCATGAACCTGTAAGAGGGACCAGCTCACCTGTGCTCTGGTTCTGGAAACAACTGGGCCAGGGAGATGGAACTGAGGGCAGCATAGGCAAAGCGGTTGGCCTCCGTCAGCTCCCGGCCCATGGGCAGCTGGGGCTCTTTCTCTGCAGCTGGTTCAGCCACTGGGGGCTGCCTCTGGCTTGGCCTGTTCCAAGTGGCCATTCCCAACCCTGTGGAAGAAAATCCCAGTGAGAGATGCTTCTAAGGGACAGGTTATTACGATTACCTGAATGGGACACGCCATCTTTTAACCATAGAAGGAAAGATGAATGCATCATTAAAACAATGCACTAAGTATGCCCCACTATATAGCCCAGGCTGGCTTTGAACTGGAGATTCTCTGCCTCCTGCAACCAGGACAGTAGTATATTAGGGACACGCAACAGACTCAGGACCAGACAGACCTGGGTGCGAAATCAGCCACCACCACCTAACAGCTGAAACCCAACCTGTGTGCACTTAGACTCCTTCACCAATAAATGAGAGATGATGTCCAGCTGCTGGGAAGAAGCCAGGGACTGCGAACAGCAGCCTGGGTGAAGCGCTTAGATGGAGACGCACAGGGCTCATGTTGCACGCATGCTTGTTAGAGGAATGAACGCATAAACGTGAATGCATCACAAAGAGATAAACGAAAAGGTTAGCGCCGTGCACACATATGACAAACGTTACTAAAACATTGTTCAAGGATGGCATTCTACCACAGTCCCACCTTCAGGTTTTCGCTGGTTCATTGGAGTTAAGAGTCTCTGAGAGTTTTCTTGCCCAGGATGGCTTCAAATCATGATCCTCAGATGTCAGCCTCCCGAGTAGCTAGATTGATTACAGGTGTGAGCTACCAGTGTTGTCTGTATTTTACTTTTGAAAGATAGGATCTCTCTCCTTGCCCCAGCAATCACCAAACCCAAATCTTTCTACTTTCAGATTTTCTGTCAAAGGTGGGATCGCAGACTTGAAGTGACGTTCAGCTTCGCTGTGTGGAGAGGAGTTCCAAAGACTTTTCTCAGTTCCTGGCTGGCCTGGAACTGCGAGCGTTCCAGTCATCCTCTCACCTAGCTTGAGATGACAGGTGTATATCCCAGCACCAGCTAAGGGCTAAGAAGGGAGCCCTGGAGCTTTTCTGTAAGGGTTGCTTGGAACCTCGATCCTCCTGTTTTCAGTCTCCTAGGCGGCTAGGATTACAGGTATGAGCTACCCGTGCTGGCCCCACCACCTGTTTTAAATAATGATCTCCTTGCCAAGGGCTCTTCCTCACTCCATCCGCTCAGGATTAAAATTTTTTGTTCTTACACTATTACTTGTTTACAGGAGTTATGCAAATCAATCACAACTAATATTTCTTTTGTTTAATCTTTAATTTTTTATTTTATTGTTGGGGTGATGTACAGAGGGGTTACAGTTATATTCATCAGGTCGTGGGTACGTTACTTCTGCAACTAATATTTCATTTGTTAAAAAACAAAACAGAACAACAACCACAACAACAAAACCCACCTGGCACCAGTGGCTCACACCTGCAATCCTAGCTACTCAGGAGGCTGAGTCTGTGGACTGCAGTTCAAAGCCAGCCAGGGCACGAAAGTGTGTGAGAATCTTATCTCCAATTAACACCCAGAAAACCAGAAGTGGCGCTGTGGTTCAAGTGGTAGAGCACTAGCCTTGAGCTCTTCAAGAGCTCAGGGTCAGCCTTCAGGCCCAGAGTTCAAGTCACACAACTGACAAAAAAAACTTCCTGGGGTTGTTAAAAGCAACACACTGCCTTCATTTTTCCAGTGAGGGAAGTACTTTCCAACCCATTAATTCTCACAAATCAGCATGGAAACACGATCTATTACAATGCCCTCCTATAGCCAGGAGCAGACTCAGAGAGGTCAAGGAATTTTCCTGATGTCACACAGGAAGCAGGGAGGCCCAAATCAGCCTTGTCATGCCAAGCCTCCAGCTCTCTCTTCTATAACAGCATAGGAATCTTCCCTGCCTTGTCTCAGCTGGAGAAACTGAGGCTCAGATGGGCTCAGCCACCCAGTAAGATTGATCTCCCATGGGCGCCCCCAGGAACCCACTGAGGTTTGCAGTGGATTGGCCTGGTTCAGAGGATCAGCTGACACTGCGGACGGAGGTAGAGAAAGGGGGACAGCGTAAGTCAAAGCCATGATCTGGAGCAAGGCGCCGGATGGCACAGCCACGAAGCCAGCAGGCTCAGCAATTTCCACGCCATATAATTAACTCCACAGGCCATTTGGAGGCTGCCGTAATTATGCCAGTTACCCAGGGGAGCTCTAGGATGGCATTTTATTAGGCTGGTATCTGGGGAGACTTAGCTAGCTCTCAGTTCAAGAATAAGTAGAATAAGCACTGGTTTCTTTTCAGCTACAAGGGAGAGGGGCTGGACTCCGTGTGGGAAAAGCTCAGTTCAAGCTTTGGGTAATTTTTTTTGTTGTCTTTGTCAGTCCTACGGCTTGAACTCAGGGCCTGGGTGCTGTCTCTGAGCCTACTTGTGCTAGTGTCTACCACTTGAGCCACAACACCAGCTTTTTCTGCCCGGGCTGGCTTTGCACCACCTTCCTCAGATCTTAGCCTCCAGGATAATTAGAGTAGATTACAGGCATGAGCCACCGGTTCCTGGACTGGTTGTTTTCTTTCTTTTTTTCTCTTCTTCTTCTTTTTCTTCTTCTTCTTTTTCTTCTTCTTCTTCTTCTTCTTCTTCTTCTTCTTCTTCTTCTTCTTCTTCTTCTTCCTCTTCCTCTTCCTCTTCCTCTCCTCCTCCTCCTCCTCCTCCTCCTCCTTCTTCTTCTTTTAACTTTTTGCTGGTATTGGAGTTGAACTCAGTGGCCTCCCACTTGCTCAGCTTGCTGAGAAGGAGCTCAACCAATTGAGCCATGCCTCCAGTCTATCTTAGCAAACTGGGCTCCTCTACACAGTAGCCTGAGTGGTCCTTTGGTCACATATATCAATTCTGTCACTTACCTGCTCTGCTGCTCTAATGCCTTCTACCAAAACAGGCCTGGATGCCTGCAATATACTCTGCTCCCCACAAACCCCTGCTCACCTCTCAACTCCTGAGCTGTCTTTTTGTTCTTAATATGCAAGATTAGTCCCCTCTGGCCAGGAGTTTGCCCTAGTGGTAGAGTGCTTGCCTAGCATGCACAAAGACCTGGGTTCTATTCCTCAGTATCACATACATAGAAAAAGCTGGAAATGGTGCTGTGGCTCAAGTGGTAGAGTGCTAGCCTTGAGAAAGCCCAAGGATAATGCCCAGGCCCTGAGTTCAAGCCCCACCATTGACAAAAAAAGTAGGATGTCTCTGTAGAAATTTATAGATCTTTTCTTAAGACCAAAGTAAACTGCAAATATTCACCTCTCCTACAGATTAACTAGTTATTAATTTAAATAAGCACATAATTGCACTATGGGAGAAGAATTATGACAGAGACAGACAGACAAGACTCCATGGGAAAAAATATATATTCTAGGAAGAAATAGACAATAAATAACATAAGCTCTGAAATACAATATTTAAGTGATGACCAAAGATCTTAAATAATACATACCCAAAGAGTCTGAGAAACAGGGTAGGTCTCTCTTTCTGAAGACAGGTTACTCTGCTTCAAAAGAAATACAAATCACTGGCATGAGGTGGTGGGGGAAAGCAAACCAGAAAAACTGGCTCTTGGGTCCACAAGATATGGGGCCTAGAAGAGACAGGGAACTAGTTAGTTCTGGCTCCAGGGAGCCTGGCTGGATGCCACTGCTTCCCAGGCCTGTGCCCCTGTTAGCCCCTATGCCAGTGGGGTAGCAGGAGGCTCCCACTTGTTTTATACCCACTGTGCTAGGCACATCTCTAGCACTTGATGGGGACTGTCTCAATCATATTCCTGGTCTAGCTTTGTCCCCTGAGCTGTCTTCACAGCATTCACCTCCGGGTTTAGGTTGGACACTAGGGAGCGAGCATTGTTTCCTCCATTTCTATGTTTCTGTGCCCATCCAGGTGCCAGCCAGATTGGTTGCTCAGAATATTCCAAATATATGAACAAGAGTGAATGAACTTGGCTCAAGTAAGAGTAAGATCTCCCTGGCTTTCTCTCTCCCCAAAGGCACAATCCTGACAAACGAATGGAGCATCTGACAAGATGGGGAAATAGAACAGGGTCCAAGTGTCTGGAAGCACCCAAGGTAATTTTCAGCCTCCAGACTTAGGCACCTCTTCAATCTGAGTCTCGTCCTTCGGCCAACTTTCATACTTGGGATTGGACTCATGGCCTCACGCATGCATGCTGAGCAAGGTCACCACTCAGCTGCACTCCCTCCCCATTCTTATTTTGAGTTAGAGGTTTTACTGAACTGGCCAGGCTGGTCTTGAACTCCTGATCCTCCTCCCTCAGTCTTCTGGTACTTGAGATTACAGATGCATCTTCCTAAATCTGGCGTGTGACCATTTAAAATGCCAGCACTTAAGAATGTTATTTTTTTATTCATTTGCCAGTCCCTGTGCTTGAACTCAGAGCCTGAGCACTGTCCTTGGGCTTTTTCAAGGATATAGCTCTACCACTTGGGACAACAGCACCATTTGTGGCTTTTTCTATGTATGTGGTACCGAGGAATCAAACCTGGGTCTTCATGTGTGCTAGGAAAACACTCTACTACTAGGACGAACTCCCAGCCAAGAATATTATTTTGTGTACATGTGTGTACATGTGTATGTGTGTGTACATGTGTACATGTGTGTGTGTGTGTGTGTCTTTTTTGTGTGTGTGAGTCATAGGGCTTGAACGTGGCCTGAGCACTGTCTCTAAGCTTTTCAGCTCAAGGCTACTGCCCTACCCCTGGGCCTGGGCATTGTCTCTGAGCTCTGTAGCTCAAGGCTACCACCCTACCCTTGAGCCAAGCCCTACTTCCCATTTTCTAGAGGTTAATTGGAGGTAAGAGTCTCAGGTCTTTTTGTGCCCTGACTGGCTTTGAACCTTGATGCTCAGATCTCAGCCTCCCAAGTAGCTAGGATTATAGGCGTGAGCCACCGCACCCAGCTTGTGTGTATGTCTTTAAGCCACAGTCAGGTTTTCAATAAATGATCACAGATGGTGAAAATAGTCAATTATTCCTTCCCCTAGACGCTACCTTCCTCTAAGATGAATTTTACCTGAAATTACAAGTTCAATCATGTGAAAAGATGCAGAGAAGAAATATGACTAAGAGAGCTTCCAAAATTATCTCTGAAAAGGGAAATAGCAAGACGTCTCTTAAATTTTCCACATTTTCATCCATAAATACATAACATGAAGCTGTTTGTACATGACTATTCATGGAGAGGGAACAGTTAGGGAATGATGATACTGACACAGGATGCTGCCAGTGGCTGGCTCTCAGGGGAGGGAGGCTGGATTCTGGATGACTTAAATTGCTTTCATGGGGCCAGGAGTTTGGCTAGTGGTAGAGTGCTTGCCTAGCATGCATGAAGACCTGGGCTCCATTCCTCGGTACCACATACATAGCAAAAGCTGGAAGTGGTGCTGTGACTCAAGTGGTAGAGCTCTAGTCTTGAAAAAACCCAAGGACAGTGCTCAGACCCTGAGTTCAAGCCCCAGGACTGGCAAAAAAAACATTGCTTTCCTTTTATTTATGTTTTATGGATTCCATCAAGGTCCATATGTGGAAGGCTTGATCGTTGACTGTAGTGCTGGTCCCAGGGCTTGAACTCAAGGCCTGGGCACTACCACTTAGCTTTTTCACTCAACCCTGGGGCTTTACCACCTGAGCCACAATATCACTCTTGATGCCCCCCCACCCCCCAAAAAAGAATTCTAGAGTCAGCAATGAGGAGAAAACCAAAGATGGTCACCATCATCCTTGAAATTGTCCCAAATAACACAACTCTTTGGAAGATCCCATGCTGATCTTTTTTTTTGTTGTTTTTTGGTTTTTTTTTTTTTTTATGGGTCATGGGGGCTTGAACTCTGAGTCTGGGCACTGTCCCTGAGCTCTTCAGCTCAAGGCTACTGCCTACCCCTTGAGCCACATTCTAGAATTCTAATGGTTAATTGGAGATAAGAATCTCAGAGTCTTTAGTGCCCGGGCTGGCTTTGAACTGTGATCCGCAGATCTCAGCCTCCTGAGTAGCTAGGATTACAGGCGTGAGCCACCGTGCCTGGCCACACTTGAATTTTTTATGTGATGAAATCTTTTAAGATTTTGGCCCCTCTATTTACCAAAAAATTCATAGAGATGAATGGAATGACTTAGGGAGGCTGGAGATAAATTGTTCTGAACCAAGAGCAAGGAAAACAAAACTTTGAAGAAATGCTTTTCAACAACACAGAGCTGCAATGTTGCTCTTAAGGCAGATTCTACAGATGGTGAGTTGAAATATAGAAGAAGGCACATGCATAGAGAAGATGATTTTAGAAGGGAAGGTTCCAGACAGGACCAGAATTCCCTGCCCTTTACCTCCTACCCACCTACCTAATCCCACCCACAAAGGGCAGGAGAAAAACTCATCCTTTTTATACCTGGAGTCAAACTGGAAGCCAGAGGTCAATGAAGCAACTCAAGAGGTCTCCATGGCAACAGACCCAACATAGAAGAATCCAGAGGATTCTGGGCAACCACATTACACACCAAAAGGGGATGAGAGATGTTGGCCAGGGAGGAGCGTTGCTACCCTCTTCCTTCTGTCAGAGCTGGGGGGTAAGGAGGAAGGGAGGAAGGGGTAGCAGGGACATGGAGGCTCTGTGGTGGGTCTCCCCGTATCCCACTCTCTTCCTCCTCCACTGGGGCTCTGGCACAAGCCACCTGGGGCTCTCAAGTGGACCATAGCCAGAGCTTTCTCACTTGTCCCTGGTCCTTTCTGCCTCACCTGAAGCTGCTTGTGACACCACAAAGCAGTGCAATCTCCACCCAAGTCCGATTGCGTACTTCCTCAGCTCTAAACCCTCAGAAGTTCCTTCTCATGACTCAAGTCCCCTATAAAGCTCACAGGGTTGCTAGGACTGTAAGCTAGTGCAACTGCGATGGAGTGCAGTAATGGAGGTTCTTCTAAACACTGGAAATAGAATATGGCAAGAGCCAGTGGTCCCACTCTAAGGCATTTACCTGAACAAATAAGTTAGGACACAACAGATGGAGCTGTCCACACCTGCTTACTGCAGCACTATTCGTAATAGCCAAGCTATGAAAACAGCTCAGGTGCCCTACAATTGATGAATGGTTCAAGAAAACATTATATGTATTACATATAATACATATGTATCATATGTTATATATATACTGGAGTTTGATTTTACTGACTTGGCCTCTCAGAAAATGGATATATGTTTTGTTTTTATACTAATATTGGGGCTTGAAATTGGTCTGGGTATTGTCCTTTAGCTCTTTTCCCTCAAGGCTGGTGCTCTACCACTTGAGCCACAGGGCCACTTCCTGCTTTTCTGATGGTCATTGGAGATCGGAGTCTTATGGACTTTCCTTCCCAGACTGACTTCAAACTGGGATCCTCAGATCTCAGTCTCCCAAGTGGCTAGAATTACAGGCATGAGCCACCAGGACCTGGTTGTGTGTCCCTTCTTTTCTACCTAACTATCTTTCTGGGTAGTGCTATTATCCCTGATATATAGGTGGGATAGAGGGGTCCTAAGAGATTAAGTTCAAGGTCATTGGATAAGAAGGTGGTGTTTAAACTTGTATCTGGGTCTTCATCCAATGCAGCTGCCTTAACTCTGATACAACTTTATTTCTCTTCAATTAAATTTATACCAGAGGGGACCCAAAACATTTCAGACACAGGGTTTGGAATGTTGCTTAGTTGGTAGAGTGCTTGCTTAGCATGCATGAAGCCTTGGGTTTGACTGCTCAGTACCACATAAATAGAAAAAGCCAGAAATGATGCTGTGGCTTAAGTGGTCGTGCACCAGCCTTGGGCAAAAAAGAAGCTCAGGGAAAATGTAGGGCCTGAGTTCAAGCCCCAGGACTGGCAAAATAATAATAATTCTTATTATTATGACATAATTAGAAAGCTGTTAGTGGCTCCTACCCATCAGTGTGCGTGCACACGCGCACGTGTGTGTGTGTGTGTGTGTGTGTGTGTGTGTGTGTGTAGAATTAGCCTTTCTGACTTACCTCCACTCCCCTTTTCCAGGCAGTCCTTAGCTCAAGTGCGCTTCTTGGCTGGCCAAGTCCATACGGGGATTTCTGAGCTCCCTAGGGCTGTGGTGCCACATCCAGTTCCTATTCAGTAGTGAGATTCTCTGAGATTCACTCTCCCCATTCCATCTCAGCCTCATGGCAACCTTGCCAGGAAGAGAGGACCATGTTACAATGAGAAAATCCAAATACACCTGCCCAAAGTGGGAGGCCACACAGCTAGCATACCCCTGTGATATAGCCTATGATGCATACCCCACTCAGGCCTGGATGACTGCAAACCCCAAAGTTCCTTCCCTGAACCCCAAGGAGGCTTGGGAGCTGCCTTCCTAGATCTGGCCAGTGACTATGTGACCTGCACTTTCTGAAGTCCCTTTGGATCAGTGTTCTCAGCAGGGTGGCTAAGTAGCATGGCTGGCCTGTCTCTGCACCAGGAGGGTGGGGTGGCTGTGAGCCAGAGTATCTTCTCTTCTCGTGAGAACTTCACTATCTACTCTGCCCCTCACTGCCTCCCTGTCCTTCCCTGCATGATTTTTCTTCCTCCAGACTTGGTCACTCCCAGATAGTGAAGCCAAGCTTTGCTTATCTGCCTCCCCCACTAGGGAAAGCTCTGTGGGACAAGTGACTATGATATCCTGTTCCCTGCAGCTCCCTGGGACTTGCCCTGGAGCAGTCCCTGGCTTCTGCATGACTGAAGGGAGGAACACGAGTATGCACTACTCACTCTATGGCTAAGGAATGACTTCGGCTTATCTTTTTGGAGGACAATGGTTTTCTATAAAGTGAGGTCCCCAGTGGAACTCTTTGCAGATAGATTTCATCCCTGTGCCACTACTGAGCTATCTCACTCCCAGCCCTAGAAACTACAGGCTGGTGGTTACTGCACAGAGGCAGAAATAAATTAGCATTTATTTATAATGTATTTAGTTGTGCTGGTATTAGGGGCTTGAGCTTAGGCCCTTAGCTCTGGCTTTTTCTTTTCTTTTTGCCAGTTCATTGGAAATAAGAATCTTTCAGCTTTGGCTTTTACTCAGACTCTCTAACACCAGCCTCCTGATAAGCTAGAATTACAGGCAGGAGTCACCAGAGCACACCTCTCTCGTGCGTTTAACCTTTCACATAGATGGTGGACTCTGGGTTGTGCTAAAATCTGAGGAATGGGAAGGTGTATACCGGAAGGAGGGATGGTTCATAGGAACCTATGCAAAGGCCCTAGGAGTATGTGAAGGCTGGAGGGCTCTTGATAAAGTGCTCTGAGATGGGCTGAAGACTAAGCCAGACATAGGCAAATGGCCTCTGAGTCCAGGTTACAAGGGTTGTGCTCCTTAAGAACACGGGAAAGTACATGAAGTTTTAGGTGGAGCGTGGTACAACAGTGATGGGTCTATCTGTAATGGCTGCCTGGGTGGATGTCAGCTAAACTAAATGAATGGGGTTCTTTTGCTAGCCTCCTTCTACCTTCTGTACCATGTTCAAGGACTGCCCCCCCCCCCAGCCTTTCCCAACTGGCCAGTCCATTTTATAATGCAGATCCGTGTTTATAGAACTCTCAGGGCATGTCAGTCCACCGGAGAGGACTTGATCATAAAACCACCTGATGGCAGTGCTCAGGGCTCCTATCAGCATGTGATTGGCTGGTCTGTGAAACCCATGGAGGGAGATGGCTGATACCAGGCTTATGAGAAATTCTCCAGGTTCTGCCTTCACAGGCAGCTCTGGCATTCCAGCCAGTCCACTGCGACCCTGGACCACTCACTCCATGGCTTTGGACCTAAAGTTTAAACCCAGACCAGACACTGCCCTGCAAGCACCCTGGTGTGTTCAGCAACTTCCATCCAATCATGCTGGAAGGCTGCAAACCAGGCCCTCCACAGACGTCTCCTCAGGCTCCAGACCCGCTTAGACCACTGGGTGCGGGGGGCTCACACCTGTAATCTTAGCTTCTTCAGGAGGCTGAGATCTGAGGATCACAACTGAAAGCTGGCCTGGGCAGGAGATTCTTACTGCTGACTAACCAGCAAAAAGCCAGATGTGCAAGTGTGGCTCAAGTGGTGGAGTGCCACTACTTGAGTGGAAGAGCTAAAGGACAGTGTCCATCCAGGCCTTGAGTTCAAGTCCCAGGACACACACACACACACACACACACACACTCATGAGTCTTCAGGAAGTTGACCTGCTAGGAGCAGAGTCCAGCTGCCTAAAGCTGCCTCTGTTTCAGGAGCCTGGAAGACCTCAGTATCCTTTCCTGGGACTCAGCACCACCCCTTCCCCCCATCTCCGGAGGAACAGGAGCCATGGTAGCTTCTAGGTACCCTTGAATGGCTGGAGTTACAACTCAGTGGGAGAGCATGGCTTTAGTGCATGCATGAAGCCCTGAGGTTGATCCCTAGCACCAATAAATGAATAAATCAATTAACACATGGATAAATCAAGATGCCAATAAAATACTCCCTTGCTTCTGTCTAATCTGGCAAGGCCTGATACAGGCTACACTTTGCCCCGGTGCTTTACTATGTATGAGAGACATTTGGTATCTCTCGCGTGCCCAGAGAGGTTGAGGGGTTTACTCAAGGTCACACAGCTGGGAGGTGGCAGTACCAGGACCGTAGGCTCTGAGATTACTGGGGGGAGGGGTGTTTTGTGCCACTCTACCCACCTGCCCCTTCTCTTTGACTCCAACCTCGGGCAGTGGGGACACTCAGGATGGCAGAAGCATCTTGAGTGAGACCCCGAAGACGGAGGCTGGCGGTCTGGGTAACTGATTTCCCACCTGCCGGCTTGGCGGTGTCTCCGTGTGACCCGGGCAATTACAGAGAAAGGACACGGTGGAGGGCAATCACGCCTCACCGGTGGAGGGCAATCACGCCTCACCGTGGGCCGCATAATTCGGGCTCTCGGGCTTTCTCTGTCCTAGCCACGGGCCCCTGGGGCCATCACTTGGTCTTTGCCAGCCTCAGTTTACCTGAAGTCACTGGCAGGAGAGCAGCGCGGAGAAGCCCCGCCCCCGGCGCGGGTGGAGACCCGGGAATGGGGCCTGGAGCCCACGATGGCCGGGGCGCTGCGGGGCCCCGAGGGGGGCCCGCCGAGGTGGGGGACCCCGCTGACGCCGCGGCCTCGGGCAGCCCCTCTCCTCCCCGACCCCCCCCCAGAGCCCCCCATTAATCAGGGGAGCGGCTCGGTGACCAGCTTCGCAGGCTGGACGACGCCCGAGTGCTCGGCCTGGCCTCAGTTTCCCCATCTGGCGCCGGCGCGGATTCCCAGGGAACTTCCGGGTCTGGGAGCAGAGGCGCCCGGGCCGGCAGCGGGGACGCCGTGCGCTCGGGGGTCCCTGCCGGGCCGGGGAGGGGCGTCGGCTGCGCTGGGGGGGGGGGGGCGCGGGGCCCGGCCGGGCCGGGGAGGACGGCGGGCTCGGCGCGCTTACCTGGAGCCGGCGGCGACGGCGGCGGGGCGGCCCGGCTCCTCCCCGCCCGGCCCGGCCGCGCCCGGCCGCCCCGCGCCGGCTCAGCCCGCCCCGCCGCCCCGCGCGGCCCGCCCCGCGGCGCGTCCCCCACGCCGCAGCGGGCCCTCCAAGCCCCGTGGGTCCCCCGCTCCCGCCCCGCGGGCCTCCCAGGGCCCCCGTGGGTCCCAGCACCGCCCCCCACCCCGCGCCCCGCCGCCATGACCCGGGCGGCCGGCACTTCCTGGGGAAGTGGCCTCCGGAACCGTGGCGCGGCCGTCCCCTGCAGGGCGAGGCGGGTGGGGGGCCTGGTGGGGTCGGGGGGCTTGGGTGGAGGAAGGGGACGGCCGGAACGACTGGACGGAAAGTTTCCCGGACAGCCGAGCCGCCACCGCTAGCTAAATGCGGTCCAGATCCTGGCCCCGGCCGGTGCCCGGCCTTCGGCTCTGCCCGGCCTTCCGGCCTCCACCCTGGACGACTGGCCTTAGATCCAAGAGTACGTGCCAGGCGCTGCCCTGTGCGCGCGCGCGCGCGTTCACAGAGGGACAAGGTGCTCTGACGGGACACCTTTTCTTTTTGGCATAAGGCTGAAGCTCTACCACCTGCGCCACAGAACCTCTCTGTCTTTTGCTAGTTCACTGGAGATGAGAATTTCACAGACATCCCTGTCCGAGCGGACTTCAAAGCCTGATCCTCAGATCGCAGCTTCCCTAGTAGCTAGGATTATAGGATCGAGCCCACTATCAGGCATGGTCTGTAGCCTAGTCTTAAATCCTACGCTATCATCATCATCATCATCATCATCATCATCATCATCATCATCATCATCATCATCATCATCATTTTGCCAGTCATGGGGCTTGAACTCAGGTTCCTGGGCACTGTCCTTGGATACTTTTTGCTCAAGGTTAGGCTGTCACAGCACCACTTCCGGCCTTTTCTGTGTATGTGGTACTGAGGAATCAAACCCAGGGCTTTGTGTATGCTAGGCAAGCACTCTCCCATGAGAGTGCTCCAATCCTACTGTATTTTAATTTATGACCCTGTTCATTTTTCTGCATGGAACGTTAGGCTGCCTCCCCTCCTGGAATTTGCAAGTTCTGTGCCTAGGCCCTAAGTACTACCAATCTTCATTACGGTCAAAATAAATAAATAAATATTCCCCCAGCTGTATGCCCAGCCCCAGAGACTGTGCAGGGCGTGGTGGGGTAGAAATCTTGCCAATCTAACAACCCTGTGAATTTCCACCACACCCAAGCACAAGACAAGAAGCTAGCTTAGTTTCCCCCTGAGCTGAAGCCACTGGCAGCTCTAATGAACGTCAGAGCCTGTGTGAATCATGGTGAGCTCAGAGGCTGCTTGCTCGTACTGCTGGTGAAGGCAGACTGGTACCTTGAGTGGAAAGGGATGAGTGGACAGGTCAGAAACCAGCATTCCAGTTGGGAGCCTATGACTTATATCCCTTGTGGAACCCTCCCCAGCCTCTGTCTCCTTATCTCCCAGCTAGCCACTCAGGAACAGAAAGCAGTGAGAGGATTAGTGTGATGGTCAAACAAGTCACAGGATGCAGGATGCAGGGGCAGAAGGGTGATCTCTGATCCCCTATGATACAATAGATTAATAACCATATGAGCCAGGCACTGGTGACACTACTCAGGAGGCTGAGAACTGAGGATCATGGTTCAAAGCCAGCTTGGGTAGGAAAGCCTGTGAGTGTCTTATTAACAACCAGCAAAAAAAAATGCAGCTATGGTTCAAGTGGTAGAGCACCAGACTTGAGTGAAAAAGTTAAGACACAGCACCTCCACATAAAAATAACTGTTGGGGGGCTGGGAGTTTGGCCTAGTGGTAAAGTGCTTGCCTAGCATGCACGAAGACCTGGGTTCGATTCCTCGGTACCACATACATAGAAAAAGCCAGAAGTGGCGCTGTAGCTCAAATGGTAGCATTCTAAGCCTTGAGAAAGTCCAAGGACAGTGTTCAGGCCCTGAGCTCAAGCCCAGGACTGGTTAAAGAAAAAAAAAGTAAATAACTGTTGAATTAGATAATAGCAGAGGACTTCTAGCTAACCCTCCCTTGTTCAATAGCTGGTGAACCCTTCCTTCCAGCCAGAGGGGCTGTGTGGGACCAGCTGGGACTATGAACAAATGCTCTGTCTCCATCTCTTATGTGGCCTCCTCGTCTCTGGACATTGGATCCAGTTATAGCCATTGTACCATACACCCATCGTTCTGGTGACCCTGACAAAAATGAGACCTCGTCCATTACAAAGGCTACAGGCAGGAAAGGGAGACAATATCTTTAGCTCTTTTGGTATGGTTTTGAGATTTAAAAAATTGGACATTAGACATTGTAAAATGTTACAATGTCATCTGTAAAATCAGGAGGACCTTTAATTATGAAGACCACATGAGTATGTTTAGGTAAAGCACTTTGAATAGGGTACACAATTAAAAAAATAGTGTGAGCACAGGCTACACAGTAAAAATTAGTGGCTATTATTGCCACTAAAAAATACTTTTGAGCTGGGTGCTGGTGTTCATGCTTGCAATCCTAGCTACTCAGGAGACTGAGATCTGAGGATTGCAGTTCAAAGCCAGCCTAAGCAAGAAAGTCCACGAGACTCTTATCTTCAATTAACCACAGAAAAAGTTGGAAGTGGTACTATAGCTCAGGTGGTAGAGTGCTAGCCTTGAGCAAAAGGAGCTTGGTGACAGTGCCTAGGTCCAGAGTTCAAGACTCAAGACCAGCAAACACACACACACACACACACACACACACACACATACACTTTCATGTTGAATGGCAACTACTTTGTACAATTACTTAAACATAATAAAAGTATTTTTAAAATACTTTTGAGTGACTGGGAGTTTTGCCTAGTGGTAGAGTGTTTGACTAGCATGCACAAAGACCCAGATTTGATTCCTCCATACCACATACATAGAAAAAACTGAAAGGGGCACTGTGGCTCAAGTGGTAGAGCTCTAGCCTTGATCAAGTCAAGGACAGTGCTCGGGCCCTGAGTTCAAGCCCTGGGACTGGTGAAAAAAAGATACTTTTGGTAAGATGTTGTGTAATCAGCTCCCCACCACCAAAGGAATATTTAGGGAATGTGTTGGAAGGGAATTTTTATTATTATGTTTTATTTTTTTATTTTTGCCAGTCACAGGGCTTGGATTCAGGGCCTGAGCACTGTCCTTGGACTTTTCTCAAGGCTAGTGCTCTACCACTTGAGTCACAGAACCACTTTCAGCCTTTTTCTGTGTATGTGGTACCGAGGAATGGAACCCTGGTCTTTGTGCATGCTAGGTAAGCACTCTACCACTAGGCCAAATTCCTGACCCTGGAAGGGAAATCTTTTAAGTCAGTGTTGATCAACCCACGATGTTTTGAGAAACCCCTGGTGGGGTTCTAGGCACTGAGAGTATAGCAAGGGAGAGAAAAGTTCTTCTCCAGGAAAATCATGGAACTTACTTTCTGTCCTGGGGGAGGTGCAGAAAGATGATGGGTAATGAACGCATATATGAATCCATCAGGCAGGGATAGATGGTATAGAGCAGAAGTAGACTGAAGAAGTCATCTGGTAAGCTTGGAGAGAGGGAAAGCCAGTGGGTTTGTGGTGGAGAGCATTGCTGGTAGGCTGGGCAGTTGCAAAAGGGTTGTGGCTGACTCACATTGCAATAGATGAGAGCTTAGCAGTATCAACAGCCAAATACCACTCTGAGTATGTGAGTCAGCTTTCTATCACTGTGACAAAGGACCGAAGCAAAGTAGCTATTGGGAAGCAAAGTTTTATTTCGGCCCATGGCTTCCATCCATGGTTGCTTGGCATTGTTTGTTTTGGGCCAGTGGTGGCATAATACATCTTGGAGGAAGTACAGGTCAGAAAAGTCCTGTTCATCTCATGGCTCCAAGAGAGATGGAGAAAGAAAGACAGTGAAGGGGCCAGGCTGCAATGTCTCCTTTCTGGGCACATGCCCAGTGACCTCACTAACTCCCCTAGACCACCCCCCCTTTCCAATAGGGCCAGATGTTGAGGATGGAGCCTTTAAACCAAAAGGACTCAGTTGTTGTGGCTGCTGCTTCTTCTTCCTCTTCTCCCCCTTCTCCTTCTCCTTCCCCTCTCCCTCCCCCTCCTCCTCCTCTTCTCCTCTTTCTCTTCCTCTTCCTCCTCGTCTACCTCTTCCCCCTCCTCCTCCTCCTCCTCCTCTTCGTCCTCCTCCTCTTCTTCTTTTCCAGTCCTAGACTCTGGGCCTAAGCACTTTCCTTGGGCTTTCTCAAGGCTAGAGCTCTACCACTTGAACCACAGCACCACTTCTGGCTTTTTCTATGTGTGTGGTACCAAGGAATCGAACCTGGGTTTTCATGCATGCTAGGCAAGCACTGTACCACTAGGTCAAATTCCCAGCCCTAGGACTCAGCTTCTTTAAAATGCAGATGCTTGGGGCTGGGAGTTTGGCCTAGTGGTTAAAGTGCTTGCCTAGCATGCATGAAGACCCAGTTTCGATTCCTCGGTACCACATACATAGAAAAAAGCCGGAAGTGGTGCTGAGGCTCAAGTGGTAGAGCTCTAGCCTTGAGAAAGTCCAAGGACAGTGCTCAGGCCCTGAGCTCAAGCCCAGGACTGGCAAAAAAAAAAATGCAGATGCTTGGGCCTAGGTATGGTAAATCTAGCAGATAAAAAATATGGGAAACCATTATATTTGAATTTCAGATATACATATATAAATTTTAGCACAAGTATCTTCTAGTAGTTTACAGACTTATACTAAATAATTATTCGTTGTGATTCTCAAGTTCAGATATAAACAAATGTCCTGAATTTTGTCTGGTAACTCTAGTTGGGCCCCCTAAATTCTGTGCGTGTGTGTGTGTGTGTGTGTGTGTGTGTGTGTGTGTGTGGTGGGATTTGTACTCTGGGCCTGAGCATTGTCTCATTGTCCCTGAGCTCTTCAGCTCAAGACTACCACCGCCCTATCCCTTGAGCCTCAGCCTCACTTCCCATTTTCTAGAGGTTAATTGGAGATGAGTCTCACTGTCTTTAATGTCCAGGCTGGCTTTGAAGCTGGATCCTCAGATCTCAGCCTCCTGAGTAGGTAGGATTACAGGCGTGAGCCGCTGCGCCTGGCTTTGAGTCCCCCAAATTCTTGTTTCCACTGTTTAGGGATCAGGCCAGGCCTAAGATTGGTGACAAGCACATCAGGTGTTTCTTTTTATTTAGTTAGTTATTTTTTTGTCAGTCATGGGGCTTGAACTCTGGGCCTGGACACTGTCCCTGAGCTCTCTAGCTCAAGGCTAGCACTCTCTGCCACTTGAGCCACAGTGCCACTTCTGGTTTTCTGGTGATTAATTGAAGATAAGAGTCTCACAGATGGGGCCGGGAGTTTGGCCTAGTGGTAGAGTGCTTGCCTAGCATGCATGAAGACCCGGGTTCAATTCCTCAGTACCACATACATAGAAAAAAGCCGGAAGTGGTGCTGAGGCTCAAGTGGTAGAGCTCTAGCCTTGAGAAAGTCCAAGGCCAGTGTTCAGGCCCTGAGCTCAAGCCCAGGACTGGCAAAAAAAAAAAAAACAGTCTCACAGACTTTAATGCCCAGGTTGGCTTTGAACTGTGATTCTCTTGAGTAGCTAGGATTATAGGTGTGAGTCACTGGCACCTGGCTTCTACCATGCATTCCTAATGTATGCCTACAGTCAGAAAATGCTACGTAGGGTCTGGATAGAATTGTAGAAGGGGTGGGCAGTGTCAGTTTTTAAGAGGATCCATTGTTTGCTTTGAGAAGACCAGGGTCTAGAAATACCTGTCTAGGAAGCTGTTGCAATAGTCCAGACCTAGGAAGGACTTGTATTTTTTTTTGGGGGGGGGCAGTCTTGGGCTTGAGCTCAGGGCCTGAGCACTGCCCTTGGACTTTCTCAAGGCTAGATCTCTACCACTTGAGCCTCAGCACCAGTTCTGGCTCTTTTTTCTATGTATGTGGTACCGAGCTAGGCAAGCACTCTATCAATAGGCCAAACTCCTGGCACCAGGATTTGCATTTTTTGAGTACCTGCTATGGGCTAGGCATAGTAACAATAATAAAAATCTATAATGGAGGTCTAGATACTGGATTCTGTCCCATCAGAATAACTGATTTTAGAATTCTCATTCTTAGGAGTATGGAGTGTGTGTGTGTGTGTGTGTGTGTGTGTGTGTGTGTGTGTGTTTTTCTGGTCCTGACACTTGAAATCTAGTCTTGGGTGCTGTCTCTGAGCTCTATTTTCTGAAGGCTAGCCCTCTACCACTTGAACCACATTGCCACTTCTGGCTTTTTATGTGATTTAATTGTAGATAAAAGTCTCACAGACTTTCTTGCCCAGGCTGGCTTTGAACCTTGATCCTCAGATCAAGGTGTGAGCCATTGGTACCCATATGGGATATATAGTTTTTTTTTGTTGTTTTTTTTTTCCTTTTTTGTTTTTTATTGTAATTAGTAAAAGGATTACATGATATTTGCCAGATAGAAGGTGCATTAATTCACATACATTGATACCCTTTCACATGTCTTGGTACCCATTTCCCTTGGGATATATAGTTTTAACAAGCTCCCTTGATGATTCTGAAGATCAGTCAGGCCGGGAACAGATGAATTATTGGATTCAATTTTCTCAGAAATGATGGAAATGACCACAACTACTATTTAGGGGCTCTTGTCTTTGTAACTAGTCCTGTTTATAGTTCATATCACTTAATTCTAAGCAGTATATACTATTGTTTAACCCCAGTTCTCAGAGGAGAAGTCTGTGCTTGGCCAGGATTGCTGAACCAGCAGTGATAGAGTCAGGATTTGAACTTTTTTTTTTGCGCCAGTCCTGGGGCTTGAACTCACAGCCTGAGCACTGTCCTTGGGCTTTCTCAAAGCTAGAGCTCTACCACTTGAGCCACATCACCACTTCCGGCTTTTTTATGTATGGGTACCGAGGAATCGAACCCAGGTCTTCATGCATGCTAGGCAAGTACTCTATCACTAGGCCAAAATCCTGGCCTTAGAGTCAGGGTTTGAGCCCAGGCCTCGCTAATTCTACTATCCTGCCTTCCCCTAGGCCTAAATATCAGTACAGAGTTAAAGATATTTTCAATGAGGTACAGGTAAATTTTCCTTCTTCATTGAAGTTTAAATGCCTGCTTCCATACACAGAACAGCCACAAGTAGTTGTTGGATAAATAAGTAAAATGGATGGCTCCAATACACCACAGTGTTTTGAATTCTTCAGAGTTCTCTATTCGCCCCTGAGGCAAGCCCCATTTAGTTACCACTGAGAACTGGGTCTGGGTACTCTCTTGGCTTTTTTTTTCTTTTGCCAGTCCTGGGCTTGAGCTCAGGGCCTGAGCACTGTCCTTGGGCTTTCTCAAGGCTAGAGCCCTACCATGTGAGCTTCAGCACCATTTCTGGCTTTTTTCTATGTATGTGGTACTGAGGAATCGAACCCGGGTCTTCGTGCATGCTAGGCAAGCACTCTACCACTAGGCCAAACTCCCAGCCGTACTCTCTTGGCTTTTTAAGGTTGGCACTACCACATGAGCCACAGTTCCACTTCTGCCTTTTTGCTAGTTAGTTGGAGGTAAGGGTCTCTTGGATTTTCCTGCTGGAGCTGGCTTTGATCTCAGCCTTCTTAGTAGGTAGGATAACTACTAGTTGCTTGTGCCTGGCTACAAGATCTGTTTAATTGAGGTGACTCTGGAATCTTTCAACAAGAAGGTAAAATCCAGAACAGAGTCAACAGCTTAGGGTCTCTGCTGAGTGTAAGACCCAAACAAACCCACAGCAGGCTGGTCCCTCATTCCTGGAATTGCTCTGCCCTGCTCCAGACAAAGAACAAAGACGTTATTGTCCTAGCAAAGGTTGAAATATTTCCTCCAGTCATTTAGGAAGTGGTTCCAGAAATACACAAGGGCCTAGCTAAGACTCAGGACAGTCAGAGAGAGGGGCCCAGTGGAGTCCCTCTCCCTCCTCATTCTTTCCAACTGCTAAGTCAGGAAGCTACAGCCAAATGGAGAAAGCAGCTATGCTTAATTCCTCACCCCTGGGGCCAGGGAGCATGCTCCTGGAACACTTATTACATTCCAGCGGTGCTTTGCCTAGTACAACAAAGTGAATGAAAGCCCAAAGTATGAAGACTCTGCAGTCTAACCTTGCTTGGTCTCACCACCAAATTTTACTGTGTGATCTTTGGCAAGTTATTAAGCTCTCTGTGACTCTTGGTTCTTCTTGATTATTTGGAGGTAGTAATCATATTTATCTTATAGTATGTGGAATAATGTATGTAATATGTTCACCATGCCAAATGTCAAATGGTGTTAGCAGTTATTGTAACAATTACTACTATTATTGTTGTTATATTATTGTTGAGAATGTAGCTCCAGTAGATACAGTCCAGTAAGGTAGGAGGTAAATTCTCGTCCATTTTTCTTGCTACTTTTTCTGTTTCTCTTTCTCTTTCTTTTTTATTTATTTATCTTTGCCAGTCTTGGGCTTGAGCTCAGGGCCTGAGCACTGTCCCTGGACTTTCTCAAGGCTAGAGCTCTACCACTTGAACTTCAGCACCATTTCTGGCTTTTTTCTGTGTATGTGGTACCGAAGAATTGAACCTGTGTCTTTGTGTACGCTAGGCAAGCACTCTACCACAAGGCCAAACTGGCGGCTCCCTCTGTTTCTTTTTATAGGACAGGATCTTCCAGTGTTACCCAGGCCTTGAGCCCATAATCCTCTTGCCTCAGTCTCCCAATAGTGCCCACGTTTGGACAGGTGAGTCTGTTTTGTTTTTTTTTTTAATCACCCTTGTGGGGTGCTTTCTTAGAAGTCATCTTCTCTGTCTCTACCTCCTGATCCTAAGAGCTTGGCCTAGGTACTGTGAGGAATTCCCTCACAGTGTGGTAAGAAGGTGTCAGAACTTCTATTTTGTGGAGAAGAACTTGAGATGCAGAGACAGAAGTGACACCATGTGGTGAGGATGGAATTTAAGCCAGATGTATCTAATTCCCAGGCCACAGCCATGAGAATGGAGTTTGCCTCTTCTGGTTCTTCTTCATCTTCAGGACCTTCTCCAGGAGCCTAGGAGGAAACTTCTACACCAGCTTTCTCCCCACCCCCTATCAGGGCTGGGCCCGCTGATGGCTGTCAGCCCCCCAAAGGCCTAATACACCCACCACACCAGGCTCAATAATGGGTGATGAATCCTAGCAAGGGTGGCTCACGCCTGTAATCCTAGCGACTCAGGAGACTGAGATCTGAGGATTGTGGTTCAAAGCCAGCCCAGGTAAGAAAGCCTGTGAGACTCTTATCTTGAATTAGCCACCAAAAAGCTGGAAGCGGAACTGTGGCTGAAGTGGTAGAGTGCTAATCTTGAGCCAAAAAGTTCAAGGACAAGTGCCTAAGCATTGAGTTCAGGCCCCAGGCACATGCACAAAAGAAAAAAAATGATAATGAAGATAGTTCACTGCCAGCCTTCCATGGCTGGGTCAGAGCTGGGCCCAAAGACCAACCAGGCTGTCATTTCTGTCCTATTCTTTCTTAATTTTCTTTCTTTCTTTCTTTCTTTCTTTCTTTCTTTCTTTCTTTCTTTCTTTCTTTCTTTTTTTCTTTCTTTCTTTCTTTCCTTCCTTCCTTCTTTCTTTCTTTGCCTTGTATCCAGTTAGCAAGGTGATTCTTCTAACAGTTGAAGAGTGAGGACACTCCACTTGGCCCTGAGAAACCCCAAGGAATGACTAAAAGCCAAAGACAAGCTTGGCCTCTGTGCTTCTACTTCACAGCTTTTCCCTTTGTGCCAAGCCTTTCTCCCCTGTAATCCAGGAAGGATTGGACTGACGGTTAAACATCTTGTGACAGGACTGGAAGCTGTTCCCAGATAACAACAATTTGCTTATGGTGACCAGATTTCTTCCCTCAAGCAATGACAGTGATAGAACTCACTAATCATGGTCCACCAGGCCACATTTGGCCTTGGACTGTTTAATAATTATGCATACCTTCTCCTTCCTCTGCCCCATGTCGTCCTCCAAAGCCTAAAGCTCACAATTGTACCCCAAAGACAGGCTGCAGTGCTCCTTCCCCCTTCTTCCCACAGCATGTCCGTGCCATGCAATGGGTCTGTGCTGGCAGCTCATGCCTGTAATCCTAGCTACTCCAGGAGGCTGAGATCTGAGGACTGTAGTTTGAAGCTAAAAAAAGTCTGTGAGATTCTGATTTCCAGTTAACCAGCTATAAAAGCCCGAAGTGGAGTTGTGGTGCAAGTTGAGTGGAAAAAGCTTAGGGGATAGCACCTAGGCTCTGAGTTCAAGCCTTAGCACCAGCACAAGTCAGAAAGTCTGCTCGTTCTGTTCTCTGTCACCATTGGTCTCTTCGGTGCATGGGAACCCATGACCAGACCTGGCATGTGGGACCCAGGAGAAATATGATTCTATTTCTGCTAGGACTGTAGTGGAAATGGTGTTGCCGTTAGCCACTGAAGCGTTGGTGGAGATTTTTGCCTGGGTGAAGCGTCTGAGATCGGGGCAGAGCAGGACTGGAGGAGTGAATGAGGAGACACTGTTCTTTCCCTGGCAGACTGGCAGGCATTCAAAGCTGGAGCAGCCTGAGGCTAAGCCAGGAGATACTGACTACTTTTTCCTTCTACTCACTCTCAGGGGACAGGGCGTTCTTCAAGCCTCCAAGGCCTGGCTTAAATGTGAGGGTCCAGGCAGCCCTCCCTCTCCCTCTGTCACCCCAGGGGTCACCCGATTTGAAAAGCAGAAACGCACAGAGAGGTATAGGCTTCTCAGGGCAAATGTTTCATGACCTGGAGCCTAGCTGTGCCCTCAGCTCTTAGGTGTTTGGGAATAATTCATTCACAACTCCAAGAGGCAAAATAACTTCTTCAGCTACATGCCACTCCATAGAGAAGGCTGAGTCCCCATGCTTGGATGGAAGAATTTCTTTTTGTTCCTCCTGACTGGGTGCCACCCCTCCCCCCTTCACTTTCACAGGCGGCTTGGGGGTAAACAGAGCAGACCAGAGTCTGTGGTCTTGTCAATCCCTCCAGGGTTTCAAGCCTATTCCCCGTTCCCATTCATTCATGGGGCCTTTAGAAGTAAGTCATATTTGCCTGGCTTGAGCCCTGATTCCAGAGCCCACAGGGTCTTATTCTCACTGACAGATGTTGAGACTGTCCTGAAAGGAGAGCAACAGGGCCTGCCTTTCTCAGGGTGTGGTCACCAGGTGGGGTTCTTGGTGAGTACTGTTGGATTTACAAGGCCTCTTATCTTTACAAGGAAGGCTGCAGAAGGATGTGAGATGCTTCACAAGAGTAGCACCACCCATCAAGAGTCAGTTCTGCAGTTGGGGTTGGGCTTCCAAAGTGCAGGTGGACCCTTGGTGCATGGTAGGGGAGAAGGGAGGTCAGTTCTCAACATCCTGTGATTCTCCGTCTAAGTCAATGCCTTATGTAATTTTATTTAGCGTGGAGCTGGGGAATCTGGCATTCCCAGCCCTACCCCAGCTCTGCTTGTTAAACGTGGGAACCCCTGCAGCTTCCCTGGGGTTGATTTGGCCTTGGGTTACCCCAGCAACAAAAGCTCTGGAGAGACTGTGATGGATATGGGGTGCAACATTAGAGAAAGTGGGGGGAAGAAGGGGAGGGAAAATGTCTGACAGCCCAAACTACACAAAACCTGCCTACAATGCCCAAGTATATAAAAAGCCAAACCAAAGTCATAAGAGAAAATAAAGCCAGCCACACCAATTGCAAAACAAAAACAAGAACGGTCCCAGTTCTATTTGCTCTGCCATAAGGTCAATATGGCAATGTGTTCATTGAGTTATAGACAGAAAAGCCCAGCACATTGGAAAAGAGGAACGGAAAACCCTTTTGGTGTCACCCAGGCTGTGACACCAAGAACCCTCCTTCCTTCCCACCCCTTACAGTAGAGCCGGGCTGTTAGAAGGGTGAGTTCAGTGTCAAAATATAGAGTTCTTGACCCAAGATGGCCATTCTGACTTTTGGCCTGGCAAGTCCAGCGGGCACATAATCTCAGCCTCAGTTCTTTGTTCCTTACCCTGTTGGTAAAATCCAAAGGGTTACCAAGATCGCTGGGGCCCAGGACCCTGATCAGGCAATCGAAGTGATCTGGCTAGGTTTCTGCTGCCTACAGAAGAGAGTCCTAGGGCAGAGCCAGCAGATGCCCTGGCTCTGTGGGTAACAGCAGAAGAGGGTGGACATCAGCAGGGCCAGGGCGACGATACAAGCCAGCACCCACCGGATGATGCCTGGGTAGATGAAGGGTAGGATAAGGATAATGAGCAGGACCAGTAGAAGCAGGTGGACGGCCAGACGCCTGGCTGCCACACGGTTGGCACTCATGGCTTCCTGCTCATCTTCTCCTGCCAGGCTGGGGTGCCCTGGTGCAAAGGCAGCAGAACCCATTAGTCCCTGGGGACAGAGCCGCACCTCTGCCCCCCGCCGGATCAGCCTTCCTACCAGGGCCTCCTCATCACGGAGGCTACAGATGAGACCTCCTGGGACGACGGTGACCTTTCGGCACAGCGGGCAGGTAATGGACCAAGTGTCTTCTTGCACACACAGCAGCAGCTTCAGGCACACGGCACAGAAGGTGTGCTGGCAACTGAGCAGCTTGGGTGATCGGGCACAGTTGTAGGGTTCTCGGCATACCAAGCACTCCAGATCGCTTTCTGTGGAGCTGTGATAATGCCCAGCGGGCTCTGACATGGTGGTGATGGCGGCTGATGGGGTGATATCTCCTGATGAGCTGGGCTGGGGCTGCTTCAGGGCTTCTGTGCAGGACATTCTGGACTCTGAGTCAGCGGGACACCAGAGCTCAGGGCCTGGATATCCACAGAGAGTGTCAGCTGATGTCACTGCGACTGGGATGGCTTTCCACACAGGATGGGACACGTCCATCCAGCCTTCTTCTTATTTGCCAGGTGCCATCTGACAGCAGCCGTCTGGCACCAATCTCTCCAGTCTGCCCAGTTTGTTCCTTGGCTTCCGCTCTCCTTCAGTCATTTCTTTACTTGAAACCTAAGGTTAATCAGTAACTCGCGGCTCTGGAGACTTTGAATTGCCTGATAGAAGGGCCAGGGCGGGGGCGGAGCCTAATGAGCCAGGACTTTGCTGCTGGGGAAGCTGCCTGCTTGGTGAGGGGCCCTCATAACCCTCAACCTTCCTGGATCCTGATGAGCTTTGGCACCAACCAGAAACCTCTATCAAGTGCCCTGGCAATATTTTTTTTTTTTTGGTGACAATTCTGAGACTTGAACTCAGGCCCCGAGCACAGTGCCTTCGTTTTTTCACTCATGGCTAGCACTCTATCCCGTATGCCACAGCTCCACTTCCAACTTTTGAGTGATTAATTGAAGATATGTGGCTCCCTGACTTTTCTGCGTGGGCTGACTTCAAAGTATGATCTTCAAATGTCAACCTCCTAAGTAGATAGGATTATAAGCCTGAGCCACTAGAACCTGACTCGGCAACATTTTTAAAGATGCATGTCTCTAAATTGTAGACCAACAGACCAAGATGTAACAGGTTCTGCAAGGCTTGTAAACTTCTGCAGGATTAACTAACATTGTCTTGATTCTGATGTGTAGCTGGATGCACAGAATAATAGTATAATCTTGGGGCTGGCTGAGAAACTTTTCCAGCACTAGGGTTTTGGGTGTTAAGATGAATGGGGAAAAAAAATGTTTGCTTGCTCCCTGGGCACATTTGTAAGCAAAGGGCCTTATAAGAGAGCCTGAAGTAGTGAGAGAAGTAGAGTAGTCAAGAAGCACAGAAAACGGGCCGGGAGTTTGGCCTAGTGGTTAAAGTGCTTGCCTGGCATGCACGAAGACCCGGGTTCAATTCCTCGGTACCACATATATATATAAAAAGCCGGAAATGGTGCTGAGACTCGAGTGGTAGAGCTCTAGCCTTGAGAAAGTCCAAGGACAGTGCTCAGGCCCTGAGCTCAAGCCCAGGACTGGCAAAAAAAAAAAAAAAAAAGAAGCACAGAAAAACAGAGTTACAGTGTTGGATGCTGGTGGCTGGTGGGTTCCTTGAGTGAAGCCGAGTGCCAGTGGCTCATGCCTGTAATTCTAGCTACTCAGGAGGCTGAGAACTGAGGATCACAGCTCAAAGCCAGCCCCAGCAGAAAATCCCCGCAAGACCTAAAAACAAAACAAACAAACAAAGAAAAACCCTCCAATTAACCACCAAAAAAAGCTGGAAGTGCAGCTGTGGCTCAAGTGGTAGCATGCCACCTTAAGGACAGTATCTAGGCCCTGAGTCCCCAAGCCAGAAATGGAGTTGTGGCTGAAGTGATAGAACATAAAGGTTGCGTAGAAAAAGCACAGCACCCAGGCCCTGAGTTCTAGCCCCAATACTGGCAGAATAAGAAAACCCTTCCAGCAGGGCCTTAGCAAACCTCCTTCCCCTGCCCCCCAACATTGCATTCAGTGGTTAATACAATCATATTAGCATCTCCCAATTCATGTGCCTTGCATATACAAGTACCTAATAATCATTGCCTTGAGTCTCATGCTTGATGTGCAGCTGTGTAGCCATGCAGTTGTAAAAACACCTGCCATTTATAACTCTGGCTCTGGACCCTCCTCTGCAATCTCCTGGAATCCTGGCCTCATAACGAAGGCCTGGTGTGCAGGGCCTGGGAGTGGCCAGGGCAGGCTGGCTGGCTGCCAAGAGGCCTTCCACAGGGGCAGGACCTACTGGCTGTCCAAGGTCTGGTGCCCAATCTTGTGGAACCCAGCCTCATCTGTCCACATAGATGCAACGGGCATCTAGGCAGGCTGGCAGGGCTTATAGGGGCAGCATGGAGGTCAGGAATATCTGATCTGTTTCCCACAGAGGGTGGCACACATGCAGGCCACAGTGTGTCTCACCCTAGGGAGGGGTGGCCTGGCCCAAGCTCTTAATCCTCATGAAGTGACTCTTGCTTCATGGGGGCCTCTGGGTTTGAAACTCAGTTCCTCACCACCGTTCTGGGTGGGTCCATGGGGACTGTTCTTTCACTCTGGCTCTGTGGGAGGTGGGCAATCCATGTGACTCAGGGCGGACCAATCAGTGCATTCCTTTCTTCTGGCTGCCGTAATTGGTTCAGATATAGGTGGGTGCTCTAAGCCAGGCCAATGAGATTCAACTCTGGGACTTTTTTTTTTTCTTCAAGGTTTTATTAACATTGATTTTTATATCATATTTCAATGTTTTATTACATAGATTAATATGTATCTATGATATACAAAGACAGCTTAATTTTAATTATGTTCTAAAATCTATGTGTCAGTGATTGTATATAGAGATTCCCTTCTTAAATGCCTGTTTATTAAATATGACAATTCTGGGACTTTTGTGGGAACTTTTTGGAGGGGAGTGGGGTGCTGGTGCTAGGGGTTGAACTCAGGGCCTAGGTAAGCATTGTCTTTCTGCTTTTTTGTGCTCAAGGATGGTGCTTTACTACTTGAGCCACAGCTTCACTTCTGACTCTCTGGTGGTTGATTGGAGGTAGGAATCACACAGATTTTCTTGTCCAGGTTGGTTTGAACCATGCTCCTCAGATCTCAGCCTCCTGAGAAGCTAAGATTATATGTGTAGGCTACTGGGGCCTAGCTTGTTGATTTATTTATTGAAGCAGGGTCCTAAGTGCTGGTATTGTCAGCCTGTACTACCACACTTGGATTTTGTTAGAGTTCCTGAAAACTTTCTTTTGTGTTTCCAAGCTTGGGGATGGAGTTTTCAAAACTACAGTGTATGGAAAGAGTCAGGTAAATGCGAAAGAAAGACTAGCAAAGAGTTAAACAGAGGCCGAAAGATATCATCTGAACACCTGGGTCCAGCCATATCCAAAGTCAGAGAAATCTATCTCAGGATCTTTTGATTCTATTAACCTATGAAATCAATCCCAATGTTTTGTTATGTTTTATAGCGCTGGGAATTGAGCCTAGGGCCTTGTGCATGCTAAGGAAGTACCCTAGCAGCTGAGCCATACCTCTAATTATTAAGTTCATTCAAATTGGATTTTTTTCCCCCAAGCAAGTAAAAGACTTCTGTGTAATACTTGCTCAAAAGTAAAGAAGCCTTCATTTGCTTGATGATGGGAACAGATATTGGTAAGATAGATTCTGTATACAGAGTGACCTAAGGTCTGTGTGTTAGTATGCAGAAAGAGACTGTTCTTTCCCCTGGCTTTGACTTGCATTGTACAATGTGCCTTTGTGTTTGCTAGAAGCCAGGAAGGCTTAGGGATAGGAGGAGGAGGGAAAAAACTTGCCCAGCCACATTTGTTGATAATGAAAAGAATTAAGCAACAAATGGATACAGAGTCCTCTTTCTCACTCTCTCCTACCCAGCTCAGTGGAAAGCAGGGTTATCAGGAGGTGGTTGGGGAAGATGGAAATCTGAAAAGGGAAATTATTTGGAGTTAGTATCTACAAAACATCCTCAGAGCATGAGTCCCTCAGTTCAAGCACCATTGCCAGTACTCAACTTTATTTTTTAAAGCCAACTGGATTGAGCTGGGAATGTGGCTTAGTGGTAGAATGCTTGCCTAGTATACATGAAGCCCTGAGTTTGATTCTTCAGTATCACATACACAGAAAAAGCTGGAAGAGGTACTGTGGCTCAGTGATAGAGTGCTAGCTTGAGTAAAAGAAGCTCAGGGACAGTGCCCAGACTCTGAGTTCTAGCCCCAGGAGTGGCAACTAAACAAATAAACAAAAACAACTGAATTTAAATAACACCTGTACCAGCTTTATAGTTAGAAGTCTGGATCTGTCACTCTGCTACTTGAGTGACCTTGGGGTAAGAATTTCAACTGTGTTGAGGCTTAGCTTTTCAATTTGATAAAATGGAGACAGCAACACCTCAGGAAACAGAGGTTCGGGTAGGTGCCCCCCTCCCACCTCCTAGACCCTCAGAATCTGCTCAGTAAATTTTGTATCCTGGGCTGTAACTTAAGTTCGTGTGATATTTGCACCTGCTCTGATATTGGTATTCCCCAGACACAAATGAATCCCTCCAATTCTCAAACCAACACCCCAATCTTATATTTGTTTAATTGTACAACTACAAATTCATTTTTCAGTTTTTTTTTCTCTTTTGGGATGTAGTTTCTTCTACCTTGAGGCTTTTCACAGCCTGGGTTACAGTGCACTGAAGGCCGATACCGTGGGCCGGAGGAGGGTGGAATTTCACACCTCACCAGGTGCCAAAGCCTGGCTGCTGGTGGACACAGGTCACCAGGGAATTACATGGTGCAGGTAACAGCCCGTGCCCGCATCCAAATTTAATCTATTTGAGCAAGGGTTCAGGGAGTCTCAAGGTCAAGGTCAGACAGTCACCCATGCTTGGCCTCTCTGTCTGTGGTCAGCCTCACTCTATATATTTTGCATTGTTATTCACCCATTCTTGCCTTTTTTCCCCTTTGGGCTGGTTATCAACACTCTTGACTTTTTTCTTTTTTTTTTTGAGACCTGGCTTCACTATGGAGCTCAGGCTGACCTCAAGCTTGCTTATAGAGTGAACTCTAGCTTTGTATATGAGATCCTCTTGCTTCAGTCTCTCAAGTGCTGGATTACAGGCATGCACTACCATGCCTGGCCACCTCTGCTCACAGTCTTGTTCCAGAATTCCTGGGTCTGAGTTCCTTAGAGTTCGGCTGCAGTTAAAACCTCTGCTTAATCTTCTTTAATCTTATCTTTATCTTTGACTTATTTGCCTGTAGAGCCTTTGACGTAGCCTTGGTTCTTGGCAGTGCTAGGAACTAAACCCAAGGTCTTGCTTTGACCACTCAGTTACATTCTCATCCCTGAAGCTCGCGCTCTCTCTCTCTCTCTCTCTCTCTCTCTCTCTCTCTCTCTCTCTCTCTCTCTCTCTCTCTCTCTCTCTCTCTCTCCCCCTCTCTCTCTCTCCCTTTCCCCCTCCCTTTCCCTCTCCCTCACCCTCTCTCACCCTTCCTCCCTCCCTCCCTTCCTTCCTTCCTTCCTTCCTTCCTTCCTTCCTTCCTTCCTTCCTTCCTTCCTTCTTTCCTTCCTCCCTTCCTTCCTTCCTTTCTTTCTGAGACAGGTTCTCATCATGTAGTCCAGGCAGGCCTTCCTTGAATGTGCAATCCTCCTGCATCAGACTCCTGAGAGCTGATACTATAGGCATGCATTACATGCCTGAGTTACAAGAGACTAATGCTCTGTGGTTCTGAGTTACAGAAATTGAGACAGGCTGCTGATTAAGTTAAATCATTTGATTGTGCTTCTAAAGACTCGTGACTATCCTTCAAAAAGTATTCTAAATAAGGTTAGGAGAAACCTGTTCCTGACTGCAGAGGTACTTAGAGACATTGTCAAGGTATACGTGGCAGGGCTGTCACTTGGACACGGTGGGTGAGACTTTCCTCAAAGGACTGAGTGCTGAAAAAAGCTTTTTGCTTCCTTGGATAGCAGATTGTTGATCTATGCTACTCAAATATTCCGAATTCCATAATTTGTTTTTCAGTTTTGCTTTGAGCACCAGGAAGCTCAAAAATTGCAGCTATTCCTAACCAATTTTATGGTTTACTGATCCTGACTTCTGATACATTATTATTTATTTATATTCTTTGGAATATACTTTTCTTTTTTCTGCTGGTCCTGGGGTTTTGCACTCAGGGCCTAGGCATTGTCCCTGAGGTTTTTTGTTTTTGTTCTTCTTGAGGCTAAGTGCTCTACACCTTTAGCTACAACTCCCATTTCTGGCTTTCTTGCTGGTTAATTGGAGACAAGAGTGTCACATACTCTCCTGCCTGGCCTGGCTTCCAACTGCAATCCTCAGATCTCGGCCTCCTGAGTAGTTAAGTTTATTGGTATGAGCCACCAGCACCCAGCTTGAATCTTTTTCTTATAAATAATTCCAACTGGGAAAACAAGAAGTAGAGAAAGAGTTGTTGAGTTTATGAATGAGGGCAGAAGTGGTGAGGAGAGTGTGAGAGGGTTGTGTAAAAGATCCACCCTGGGCTTCCACCTCTGTCCGCTCATGCTGTCCTGGATAATGTGAGCATGGAGGTGAAGTGTGCCTCGAAGAGAATCTTCTCCACCCATCCTCTGCTCTCCACACTCCAGGGAGCACAGAGCTGGCATCTGGACCACTGGGCCATATGAAAACTAACCCTCCCAAGCATGGCTCCCGACCCATTTAACTACTCAGCATGGAGACCAGCTCAAGGTCAGAAGGCGGTCACTCCAGCTCCCTGGTTCCCAACAGATGTCCAGTCTCCCCTCGCCCCCCATGGAATAATCAAGGGTCCTGAGGACAAGGCCTTTAAGGTGAGGCTGAATGGCTGTGTTTGGAGTACACTGGCCTGTTAAACAGATGGTTTTCCAATCTGTGCTGTGCATCTCTCAGCAGCCGTTTTGCACTCTCTGAGTTTCAGTTTTACTCTCTCTGCCAAAAGGATAGAGATCAACGTGGTGTGGTGTTTGGGCCAGGAATGATTTGGTCCTAAGAATGGAGAAACTCAATGTAAGATAGCATCACCTAAGAAGGGAGGGTGTGTCTTTACTCTGGGGACTGAGAGGCCCTGGGGAGATCTGGGGAGTCGTGATCACGTGGCTCTCAATGGAGCTAGGATTAGTGAGCCATCACATAACACACCTAAGAAGTAAATATTCTTGGTTTGCACGTGAGAAAACTGGGTCATAGAGAGATTAAGTTGGCTTATGTGTCTAGCAGCTAATAGCTGGAACACCCTTCAGGGAGTCTGGCTGCTGAGTTGATGGTCACTGTGTCACACTGTCTCTCCTCTGTGAGTTTCTGCCATGTGGCCATCCTGTTGGCTCCTTCCAGGCCTGTTTTCTCATTAGTCAGGAGAGGGATTTTTGTTCATCTCAGATTTTGTTTGCAAGCATGGCTCCAATGGCTCATGCCTGCAATCCTAGCTACTCAGGAGCCTGAGATCAAAGGGTTGCAGTTCAAAGCCAGCCTGGGTAGGAAAATCCATGAGATTCCTCTATCCAATTAATCATCAAAAAGCTGGAAGTGACACTGTGGCTCAAGTGGAAGAGTACTAGCCTTAAGCATAAAAGCTAAGGGACAGCACCCAGACCCTGAGTTCAAACCCCATGACCAACAAACCATTCTTGAAGAACCGTTTTAAATTTGGAGCACAATGAAGAAGATGAAGGGATTTCCCAAATACCACCCCCCAAACAGAGATAACCTTTCTCATGATCAACATGGACATCTAGAGTGTACACTAGTTATAATCAGTGGTCCTGCACTGATATACCATTTAAAGTCCATAGTTTATGTTAGGCTTCACTCTGGTGCATGATCTACAGATACGGTCAATGTGTAAAGACATAGTATCATATAGAACAGCTCTGAAGCTTTCCCAAAGCCCTGTGTCCACCTACATACTCCCTCCACAGGAAATCCACGACACTTCACTTTTGCCTTTTCTAGAGCTTCGTACAGGTGCACTGCCACAGTATTTAGTCTTTTCAGATTCACTTCTTTCATTTCATGATATGTATTTAAAGGTTTTTTTCTTGTCTTTTCATGCTTTGAATTTCTTTTCAGCACTAAGTAAAATTCCATGATCTAAATTCCATGGACTAAAGTTTATTAATTCACTCAAGGAGTATGTGTGTGTGGGTGGGAGTGCGCGTGTGCGCGCGCACGGACACAAATGTGCGCATCAATTCTGGGACTTTACTTCAGAACCTGGACACTGTCCCTGAGCTTTTTTGCTCAAGGCTAGCACTCTACCACTTGAGCCACAGTGTCACTTGCAGCCTTTTCCGTGTAGGTGGTACTGAGGAATGGAACCCAGGGCTTCAAGCATGCTAGGCTAGCACTCTACCATTAAGCCACACTCCCAACCCTCTGTTTCTTGACAACATGTTTCACAGAGCAGAAATGTACAATTTTAAGTGTCTTATTTATTCATGATTTTTTCATAGAACATGCCTTTGGCGCTGGAGCTATAAAGCTATTGCCGTAGCTAGGCTCACTGAAGTGTTCTATTTTCTTTTCTAGGAGGCTTTATAGCTTTTTATGTTTTGCATTTGGGTTATTGATTGACTTTTGCAAAGGATGTGAGATGAGTGGCTTGTCTCACTTCAGTCTCTCAGTTTTTTTTTTTAATTACAAGATTTTATTGCCAGGCATGGTGGCTCACACTTATAATCCTAGCTACTCAGGAGGCTGAGATCTGAGAATCACAGTTCAAAGCCAGCCTGGGCACTATAGAACATGAGATTCTTATCTCTAATTAATCACTAGAAAATAGGAAATAGGGCTGTGGCTCAAGGGTAGGGAGGAATCCTTGAGCTGAAGAGCTCAGGGACAGTGCCCAGGCCCAGAGTTTAAGCCCTATGACCCCCTCCAAAAAAAGAATTTATTAACATTGATTTTTTTACTTCATATTTCAAATGTCAAGTTTAACAAACAGGTATTCAAGAATGGAATCTCTAGATGCAATCACTGGCACATAAATTTAAGAACAAAATTAAAATTAAGCTGAGAGTTTGTATGTCATAGATACATATAGATATATATAATAATATATCTTTACAATATTTATCCCATCATAGATTTATATCTCCAAGTTCATGTCAATGACCTTGAGTATCCAAGTATTGAGTCATCACTTTTGTACTGTTTGGATCTAATATCCACATATAAAGGAGACCATGTGCCTTTTGTTCCTTTGATCTTGGCTTCAGCCTCTTATTCTTATTGGATGACATTTCACAGTGGTTAGGTGAGAGGCAGAGCCCAGTGCCTAATTTGCACTGAAGAAATATTTGTTGATGAACAGATATCTGTAACTGTCACAGTGTCTCTGTGTTCTTTAGGTTATTAGGTAGCTACTAGCTTCTTTTGTTCTTTTTACTTTTGTTGGCTGTGGGGCTTGAACTCTGGGGCCTGGGCATTGTCCCTGAGCTCTTCAGCTCCAGGATAGCACTCTACCGCTGAGCCACAGTGCCACTTCTGGTTTTCTGGTGGTTAATTGGAGATATGAGGCTCATGGTCTTTTTTCATTTTCTTTCTTCTTTTTTTTTTTTGCCAGTCTTAGGGCTTGAACTCAGGTCCTGAACACTGTCATTGGGCTTTCCTCAAGGCTAGAGCTCTACCACTTGAGCCTCAGCACCACTTCCAGCCTTTTTCTATGTATGTGGTACTGAGGAATCGAACCCAGGTCTTTGTGCGTGCTAGGCAAGCAATCTACCACTATCAAATAAGATAGAAGCTGTATTAGTCTTCTCAGATGCCATAATATAATATCACAGACTACAGTGTAAGCAACAGAAATCTATTTTCTCAGTTATGAGGCCAGAAACCTAAGATGAGAGTTCTATTCAGGGCTAGCTTCCAGTGAGATATGTCTTCTTTTACCTACTCTTTATTTAAAAGAAAATTTCAATTAATTAATTAATTAATTTTGTTGGTCATGGGGCTTGAACTCTGGGCCCAGGCACTGTCACTGAGCTCTTCGGCTCAAGGCTACCACCCTACCCCTTGAACCACAGCACCACTTCCAATTTTCTAGTGATTAATTGGAGATAAGAGTTCTTTAGTTCCCGGGATGGCTTTGAACCTCCATCCTCAGATCTCAGCCTCCTGAGTAGCTAGGTGTGCGCCACTGCACCTGGATAATTTAATTTTTATTTTGTGCTGGTGTTGAGGTTTAATCCGCAGGCTTCAGGCTCTTGCTTTGCTTTTTCCACTCAAGGCTGACATTCTACCTCTTAAGCTACAGCTTCTATTCTAGGAGGTATCTTTTCTCAGCCAGTCACCTGTTTAGTGTGACCTCACATGACCTTTCTTCTGTGTAGATGTGGAGACAGCAGACTCTGAGGGTCTCTTCTCATAAAGACAGAATTCCAGAGCCACTCTTATATCCTCATTTAACCCCGTTATCTCCTTAAAGGCTCTGTCTCCACAGAGAGTGTTATCAGGGTTTGGGTTTCAACGTATGGACAGAGTGGATGGGGAGGCCCAAGCACAGTCCAGAAAAGAAGTTTATTTTTGTACCTCATAAAGACTCGCTCAGTGATGCAGAACTGCTATAGTATCCACATAGTCATGGATTTAGGCCCCGAGTTTCTTGCTCTACTTTCGTTGGCCACTATTCCCAAGTGCACTCTGTATTCCAAGACGGCTGCTCAGATGTGCATTCTAGTCAACAGAAAGGAAAAATAAAAGGGACAGTAGAAGACAGCAGCCTAACCCTCGAGGACAGCTCCCCAAGATTGCACAGAACCACCATATTCACATCTTACTGGCTAGAGCTTAGTCACGTGGTCATCCTTACCCGCAAAGGAGGATAGTCAAGGTAGTTTTTGCCTAGGAAGCTTAGTGCCAAATCAAGATCTGAGATTGTATTACTGGTCGTTGCAGAAATGTAATCTAACAACTATATCCCTTGCTAGTGTGCTATCTTGGGATAATTACTAAAGCTCTTTGATAACTGATACCTGTCTTATGATAAGCATAAGAGAAACTAGTTTGTGCCTGGCCCATGGTTCATTTACCTGTTCACCAAATAATGCTACACTCCACATGGGAAGCAGTCGTCAGACTGGTGCTGACGACCAGGGTCAATGGGAGCATGGAAATAAAGAAGTCTGCACTGTAGGAAGACATTAATTCGGGATGACCACAATAAGAGCAGGGAGAGTTGGTCATAGGTGACTATTTAGATCAGCGGGTCAAGTGGTAAGATGTAAACTGAGATTTGAATGACCTGAAAATACTCAGTTTCTTTCGTTCATTCGTTCTTTCGAACAAATTTACTAGAAGTCTTGACCTTGCCCTCATCATGTGTCTTGGGCATCTTATCCATAGTTTTCTTTTATTTTCCTTCCACCTTCTCTTTCTCCCTCCTTCCCTCCCTCTCTCTTCTCTCTGTCTCCTTTCCTTCTTTCTTTCCTTTTTCTCTTCCTTCCTTCCTTTCCCTTTTCCCCTCTTCTTCCTCTTTCTTTCTTTCTTTCTTTCTTTCTTTCTTTCTTGCTTTCTTGCTTTCTTGCTTTCTTGCTTTCTTCCTTTCTTCCTTTCTTCCTGTCTGTCTGTCTGTCTTTCTGTGCCAGTCTTGGGCCTGAACTCGGGGCCTAGGTGCAAGCTGTCCCTGAGCTGCTTCTGCTTCCTCCTCCTCCTCCTCCTCCTCCTCCTCCTCCTCCTCCTCCTCCTCCTCCTCCTCCTCCTCCTTCTTCTTCTTCGCTCAAGGCTAGCATTCTACCACTTGAGCTACAGCTCCACCTCCAGCTTTTTAAATAGTCAATTGGAGATAAGTCTCTCGGATGTTTCTGCCTGGGCTGTCTTCACACTGTGATCCTCAGATCTCAGTCTCCTGAGTAGCTAGGATTACAGGTGTGATCCACTGGTGCCTATTCCAGCCTTCATTTTCTTGTCAGAAAGAAAGGAAGGAAGGAAGGAAGGAAGGAAGGAAGAAAGAAAGAAAGAAAGAAAGAAAGAAAAAGGGAGAGAGAAAACTGCTCTTGACTACTTTCTTTCCTTGAATAACTTAGTCCTAAAATGATTAGTTTGGGCTGAGATAGACCGATGTCTGAATAGGCAGGCAGGGCCTGGGGCAGGAAGCTGCAGATGAGAGTGGGCAGGGAGGGCGTTCCTGTGCTGGCAGCCTGGCACCGACAGTTCAGTGAAGCGAGTCGAGCATCTGCGAGATATGATCTGCTATCAGATCCCAGGCGGGATGAGGAGGGTGTTCACGTGGGGTGTAACCCAGGGTGTGGTGTCAGAGTCTCTGGTGAGGTGACCAGAATGTTCTAGCATGGGAAGTCAGAGTCTGCATGGGATGAGTAGGAAACCTGCCCCGGATTGCTGTGGTGGCAATATCTGGGTGATTTGTGAGATCTGGGAATTGGCCAAGGAAATGAATGTATTAATCGTGAGATCCAGGAAAAGTCAGTGATAATGTCAGAGTTGAAAGTCTCTGAATCTTCTGTCCTTTGTGGAAGCAACAAGGAAAAATGGCTAACACTAACCTTTCAGAGCTCTGAAAATTAGCCAAAGGCTTTTTAGCAATGCAGAGAATATTTGCTCAAGAAAAAAAATGACTGGCTCTCAGAAAGGATAGCAAATTGTATTTGAACTTGAATGTCTTCCTCCAGCCTCCAGCTCTGTGGCAGCCAGGATAACCAGCTCTCACAGCTCCAGTGACTGCTTAGCAGCCACTGATTGGGTCCAGGGGTTGGAATTTCTTCCAGCTGTCAGTCTTACCTGGCCTCAGTGGAAGACTTTGTTTCGGTGAAAGATCCTACTTGCAGGTTCTCTTTATTTATCCTGATTTGGAACTCATCCACTGAACAAAATAAAACAGACACCGCATGAGCCAGAAGCCAATGGCTCATCTCTGTACCCTATCTATTCAGGAGGCTGAGATCTGAGGACTGCAGCTCGAAGCTAGCCTGGGCAGGAAGTCTGTGACACTTTTTATCTCCAATTAACCACAAAATGCTGAAAGTGGAACTGTGGCTCAAGTGGTAGGGCATGAGCCTTGAGCAAACGAGTTCAGGATCAACACTGAGGCCCTCAGTTCAAGTCCCAGGACTGACGTGTACACACACACACCACACACACACACACACACACACACACACACACAGCATATAGGAAACAAACAATAAATGGCAGATATAAAATCCTCTATTATTGGTAATTACCTTATATGTAAATTTATTAAATGTCTCAATTAAGAAGCAGGGAGTAGATGATGGATAAAAAACAAGATCCAACTATTTGCTGTCTATAAGAGCACACATTCTTACATTCAAGGACATAAATTGATTAAAAGTAAAAGAATTACCAAGCACTGGTAGCTGACACCTGTAATCCTAACTGATCAGGAGGCTGAGTTAGGAGGATCGTGGTTCGAAACCAGCAGGGGGCAGGAAAGTCTGTGAGACTCTTATCTCCAATTAACCACCCAAAAGCCAGAAGTGGAGATGTGGCTTAAGTGGTAGAGTACTTGCCTTGAGAACAAAAACATTCATAGGCAGTGTCCAGGCCCAGAGTTTAAGCCCAGGAATAGTCTCTCCCTCAACGCTCTGAAAGTAAATATATGGAAGCTGCTATTCTATGAAATAGGAACCCAAAGAGGACAAGTATGGCCATACTAATAGCAGATCAAACAGAAAGCTAGGCAGCAATTACTTATTTTATAGTGATAAAGGGTTCATCTGTCCAGAAGATAAAAGAATTATAAATACTCATGTAAAAAGATCAGAACTGCAGGTACACGAAGCAAAAACCAGTCCGAATTATGGGAACAAACAGACAAGCCAACAAAACTGATCGAAGAATTCAAACAAGGTTTGAATTCTGGTGCTTATCACAGACTTTGCTCTTACGCTGGCTGTACAGAAAAAGAAAGCAGAGTAAACCTACCCCATATACATGTCAGCTCAGGCCCTGTGCCTGCCTGGGCTATATTGTGAATGGGGAGACATGAGGTTTAAAAAACAAAGGCCAGCAAGGAAGCAGAGGGCTTGAATAACACTAAATTAGTCCAAACATATCTTAAGAGGTCTCCACCCAATAACAACACAGGGTAAATGGTGTCCAGGACACAGGAACTAGTTTTTCGGAACATACCATATGTTAGCCATAAAACAAGCTTCAATAAATTCAAAAGTATTGCAATCATATAAGTTGTGTTCCTTGATCACACTGGGAAAAGAATTAGTAGTCAGTCATAGAAAGTTATTAAGGAAATCCATACATATGTGGTAATTAAGCAATATATTTTCAAATAGCAAATGGGACCAAAAAGAAATTGTAGGAGGGATTAGATAATACCTTGACATAAATGTAAAAACAAAAGCCCACAACATACCAAAATGAATGGGTGTAACTATAATTAAGACAATCATCAAGGGAAAATTTATATTTGTGAATATCTATTATTTAACAAGAAGAGGGGCCAGGAATTTGGCCTAATGGTAGAGTGCTTGCCTAGCATGCACAAAGGCCCAGGTTTGATTCCTCCTTACCACATACATAGAAAAAAGCCGGAACTTGTGCTGAGGCTCAAGTGGTAGAGCTCTAGCCTTGAGAAAGTCCACGGACAGTGCTCCGGCCCTGAGTTCAAGCCTAGGACTGGCAAAACAAAAAATCCAAAACAAAAACACAAACAAGAAGATCTTTGTTGTTGATGATGATGATTGTGGGGCTTGAACTTGGGGCTTGTGTGCTGTCTTGGGACCTTTGCTCAAGGCTAGTGTTCTACCACTTTGAGCTGGTTAATTGGCAATAAGCACCTCATAGATTTTTCTGCTCAGGCTGGCTTTGAACTGTGATCCTTCGATCTCAGCCTCCTGAGTAGCTAGGATTACAGGTGTAATCACCAGCGCCCCACTGGAAGAAACATCTTAAATCTAAGAAACAGGAGGAGGAGGAGGAGGAGAGAAGAGGAGACGGGAGGAAGAGAGAAGGGGAGGGGGGAAACTGGCAGAGGGGAGGAAGGAGAAAGGAGGGCAGGGAAGGGGAGAGGACCGGAGGGGGAGAAGGAATGGGAGGAGAGAAGAGGAGGGAGAGGGAAACCAGGGGAGGGGAAAGGAGAGGAGAGAAGAGGGAAAAAAAGAAAAAGAGAGAGCGGGGAGAGGGAGACAGGTAAACAGAGAGACAGAGAGGCAGAGGAAAATGTTCTGGAATTAGTGTGATGAGGGTTATATAGTTTGGGCAACCACACTGAAAATCACTGACGTACACACTTTCAATACGTGAATTCTTTTGTCAATTTAAACAGGAGACTTTGTCGTGTTGACCCATTCAGCCTTAAGATTGGCTAGTGCCATTCTGGCCTTCGGGTTTGCCAGCAGTTGGGATGCTAGCCGCAGCTGCATTCCTTTGGTCTGGTTGTGCTGTTGCACCTGAGGCCACGTTTGCTTTGTGTGTAATCAATATGCTATGTCTGATTACGATCATGGCCAAATCCAATGGCAATTATGTCTCAGCTTACCAAACCAACTCAAAACCTTTTCATTCCTGGAGAAGGAAGACCCAAGTACAGCCATGGAGAACACTCTAAGAGACTGGGTGTGCATTCCCCGGCTCTGCTGCACCCTCCCCAAGACCTGGTCACGCCATTCACCACTTCGGATTCTAACAAGAAACCCAAGAAATCACACTGATGCAGCATGCATGTGTGTTCACCATAAAATGCCATACCAGATTGTGGACCTAACTTCCCTCTGACCCACGTTCACCAACCTCTCCACTCACCCGGGGCCAGCCCCCTCTGAGGGCAGCCTTCCTCTGAGCCACCACTCAACGCTGAGTTTGTGATCAGGGTTGCAAATCCCTTTTCTGGGAATGCACTCCACCCATTTCTTCCCTCTCTTCTATCCTTGGATCGTCAACCTTGAACAACAACACCCCCCCCAAGAAAACAGCCAAAAACCAGAACTGGGATATAGCTTAGTGGTAGGGCATTTGTCTAACATTTCTGATGCTGTGAGGTTGATGTCCAGCAATGCAAAAACAAAAGGAAGAGAAGAAAAAGGCCAGCTGTCACTACACAGCCAGCCTCCTGCTCTGCACAGGGGCCTCTGGGAGATTTATTTCCATGACAGAGTAAAGTCCTGCCTTGTAGCCTCACAGGGAAAATCACCAGGGTTAATGGTTTTTTTCCTTGACCTTGACCTTGACCTTGGCCTAACCCTAACAATGTCATGGAAGGAGAGACAAGTGATTTTCCACAGATGAGACTGAATTGAGGGGTGTGGGTGGGGGATGGAAAGGGGTGGTGACTGTAATATGATCTGACTGTTGCTATTCTCCAGTGGGGTTTGTTTTCACACTGCCAGGGCAGCCTTACTCATATGTCCTCTACCAAATGGACTGGATTCCTAAAACAACTGAATTAGCAGGTAGGGAAATTTTTATCTTCTGGGTCCTGGCTGGTGTTGGAACCCAGGTCCAGAGCACAGGACTGACAGCGTTAGTTTCCTGCAAATGTTGTTTGCTTGAAAAACAATGGACTCTCTTTATTTAAAAATAAACCCATAGCAGCAAGATAAAAATGCAACTCTTAATTTAAAAAAATAGTTTGAACGCCATCTGAACTTACCGAAGAGCATATTTGCTTATGGAGTGTGAAGCACGTATTAATTGTGTCTGGGTAATAATTTATGGGGCTAGTAATAGCTTGTATTTGTATGCAATCCTTTTCCATCCCAAGAAAGGAGCCAGAAGCAGAGCCTCTTAAATCAGTGTCCTCTTCTGTGGCTCCCTCCCCTCTGTCTGTCTAGGATTACAGTGGCCAGGTGGTAAGTTTACAATCAGGCTCTAAGGGTGTGGACTGATGGAGTGAGCCACAGGCAGTCCTTCGCAGGAAGAGGTGATCTTTGGAGAGACTGAAAAAAGGTGAGGACAAGTCTGTGCAAGTAACTTATGCCTGTGATTCTGATGAGAGGGCTGGGATCTAAGGATGGCAGTTCGAAGCCAGTCCATTCAGGAAAATCTGTGAGACTCTTACCTCCAATTAACCATCCAAAAAGCCAGAAGTGGCGTGTAGCTAAGTAGTAAAGCACCAAACTTGATTGAAAAAAACTAAGAGACAGCACCCAGGGCCTGAATTCAAGCTGGAGCTTGAATTCAAAGAAACAGAAAAGGTACAGTTGGCAGAAGCTCTGATGGGTATGCATATACACTGAGCTAAGGAGGTTCTGGGCCCTGCACAGAGACCCTTTGTTTGGGTGATAGATTGTGCTCCAGCTTGGCTCCAAGGTTCTAGAAATGCCACCTTCAAGGTAAGCCAGCACAGTGGCCTAGCAGAATCGAGGGTGGACTGCCTCATTCTTCAGGAGCTATTGAAGACTTTTACATAACCCCAGAGAAGGGGCCTCTGGAAAACAATAATGACCAAGATGGAATTTTCCAGTAGCCAGGTAGGTGGGGCACATCGACTGACCTAGAAAAGAAATATTTTCTTAGACCTGATTGTGGGGAAGTTCAATGTACGCCCTTTACATAAACACCCACTTTGAGCCACGGAACAATCTTTATACTTCTGTCACTCCAGTTTTATCTGTATGGGTGAGTTCTGTTTACAAGACTCCAACAAAGCCCCATTTCACCAATTTCATTTCATCCTTGTGTTACAGTTGGACAGGGAGGAAGGCAGGTGATAGCTGGTTTGTTGAAGCTTTGAGAGGAACTAGATCCCTGGCTGAGTCTTCTGTGCATTGTTCTTGAGTCCTAGAAGGCCTTGGTAGGTGCCATGTTATCTCACTGATCTTAAGATAGGCCATCAGCACTCTGGCCTTAGGATTTGCCAAATGTTTCCTTGTCTTATTCCTTTGGTCTGCTTGTTCTGTGCATCTGAGGATATGCTATGTCTGTCTGTTATCCATATCCCATGCCTGCCTGTGATTATGGTCAAGTTCAATCTTCTCACTAAGGGGACACTGCTGTTTCATTCCTTTCCTCTTCTCTTTTGAAGGGAACACTCATTTCTGGAGGCATGGCAGCCATCTTGCTACCAAAAGGAGAAAAGCCCCATGCTGGCATGGCTGATGGGAAAGAGAGAAGGCACATAGACCCCTAGTGGAAAAATGAAGCCACCCTACCTGTGCTAGATGGTCTACCTCCAGAATTCTTGCTACATGAGAGAACAGACTCCCTTATTCCAAGCTATTGTAATCTAGTTTCTGATACATGGAACCACAGAATTGGGAATTGATGCAGTGTCAGATGGCAGAGTTCAAATTATGACTCTAATACTGTTTGGATGACTTCAGGTCGAGTTGTCCAAATTCCCTGCAACTTAATTATCCTGTGTATAACAAGGATGGTGGTGATTCAACCCCAGAGCACAGAGTTCACAAGGCGATTCACACACACGTGCATGAGAAACTGATGTATGATAGGTGTGGATAAGCAAATGGGGGCAGAAAGGACAGACTACTTAGCAGGTGATATTGGGGAAAGTGACTCACTACGAAAGAGAAAAAGTTGGATAGCTACTTCCTATGATATCAAAAATCCTTAAATAGTGGGAAGACCTACCCAAGAAAGATGAAAGACTATGGACATAATAGAAGAAAAATGTGACCCTCTATCTTCAACCTATTGATATGTTGAGTTTTAAACATGAGTGTCTGAAGCACAAATTTTAGGGTGGGAAATGGAATAATACATAGCTAATTAAAATATATTAATTTTAATATAGTAGCTATTGTATGGAATGCCCACTAAATTATTAACATTATCATGTTAAAAATAATATATTATATTGAATTATATTAAAAGTAGTGTAATATACTGTAACATTATAGTATTAAAATTAGCCTATTAAAATCAATCTATTATTTGAACAAAAATGCTGCCAATAATTAACAAATGAGTAGGCCAGAGATGTGTGTGTGTGTGTGTGTGTGTGTGTGTGTGTGTGTGTGTGTGAATCCTGGGGCTTGAACTCAGAGCCTAAGCACTGTCCCTAAGCATTTTTGCTCAATACTAGCAATGCTTCCACTTGAGTCCACAGCTCCACTTCTGGCTTTTGCTATTTAATTGGAGAGAAGGGTCTCATGGACTTTCCTGCCTGGATTAGTTTGGAACCATGGATCTTAGTTTGGATTTTACCCTCCTGAGTCACTAGGATTATAGGCGTGAGCCATTGGTGGCTGACAGGTAGTTTTAAACCTAAAGCCAAGAGGGGATTAATATTTAGAGTATAGGGACTGATGCTGTAGCTCAATGGTAGAATATTTGTCCATCATACCAAATATAAGGCCCTGGGTTCAAGTCCCAGTATTGCCAAAAATTTTAGACCTGAGTTGCCACTGATTATACAGGCCTATTGAATACCCTATAACTGACCTAGTCCAAATTGAGATGTGCTATAAATATAAAGCACAGGGCCAGGAGTTTGACTTAATGGTAGAGTGCTTGCCTACCAGGTACAGAGACCCAGGTTCGATTTCTTGGTACCACATACATAGAAAAAAAGCCAGGAGTGTTGCTGTGGATCAAGAACTAGAACCTTGAGAAAGCCCAAGGACAGTTCTCAGGCTTTCAGTTCAAGCCCTAGGACTGGCAAAAAAAAATAAAATAAAATTAAAAAATATATATATATTAGTACATACCAGATCCAAGGTCCTAATATGCACAAAAGAATGCACTATTTAAAGGGAAGGGGGAAAAACAAGATGATTAGGAGAGGGTGGGGGTAGGGAAATGGGGACAAAAACATGAGAAGGGGTATCAATGTGTAAGAAGTAATGCACCTACTATCTGGTAAACATAACTATAACCCCTCTATACGTTACCCCAACAAGAAAAAAAGTCACAAAAAAGAATGCACTATTTATATGTAAATTTTTTATTGATTCCATTGAGTTGCAATACTATTTTAGATATATTGGATTAAATAAAATGTATTAACAAGGTTAATTTCACTTATTGACTTTTCCAAGGTCTACTGGAAACATTTTAATTGCAAATAAGTCTAGAGTCTAGAAGAAACGCCTCTATGTGTAAGGACCAAGTAGAAGTCACTGTAGTAGAAAAATGGATGAAAAGTTATATACAGGAATTTTATATAGTGAAATTGTAAATGGATAGCAAAATAGGATATATATATATGTATTTGATCTCAATAATAATCAGAGAAGTATAAGTAAATCCAGCAATGAGATGGTCTTGACATTCATCAAAGGTGCCACAATCCCAGAACTGTTGAGAGAGCCAGAGGTGGAGCTCCCTAGGTTGTCTGCCACACTGGGGATTCCTGGGAAACAGGCAGTCTATGTCTTCAGTGAACTGTGGTTTACAATCCACAGCTAACAATCCAGACTAATTTCATGTGTGCTGGTACTGGGCTTGAACTCAGGACCTCACATTCCTACTTAACTTTTTTCACTCAATGCTGACACTCTACCACTTGAGTTATAGCTCCACTTCTGGCTTTTTGCTGGTTAATTGGCAATCAGAGTTTCTTGGATTTATCTGCTTAAGTTGGCTTCAAATGGAACTCCTCAGATCTCAGACTCCTGAATAGTTAGGATTATAGGTGTTAGCCTCAGGATGTGGCACCTGGCTATAAAACAGACTTACATATAGTAAGTAATAAGAACACACCCCAAATTCCATCTCACTACAGTTAGATAGGCCAGCATCAAGAAATTCAAACAGTAACAAATGCTGGTGGGGTGTGGGAAAAAAGAAGCCCATTGCATTGTGGGTGGGAATGTGAACTAGTACAGCCACCTTCCAGGGTGTAGGCATTACTGATAGTCCATCTTGATTCAAATCCCAGCTCTGCCACTTTGCATAGTTTGAGACAATGAATCTTCTGAGCGTCTGGACTTGCATTGGAAAAACCCTCCCCCCAAATCAGATATTTCAAGGTTTGTTTGGAGGATAAAAGAAGAAGGAAGAAAGGAGAAAGAAGAAAGATGAAAGAAGGAGAAGGTAAAGGAGCAGAGAGGAGGAGGAGGAGGAGGAGGAGGAGGAGGAGGAGGAGGAAAAGAAGAGAGGAGGAAGAAAGGAGAAGATAAAGAAGAAAAAAGAAGAGAGGAGGAAATGGAAGAGGAGAAGGAAGAAGAAAGAGGGGGAGGAAGAGGAAGAAGGAAGGAGGAGGAAGAGGAATAAAACTACTGAAAAACATACCTACTATATATTAAAATGTGGAAACAAATAAGATATATTGACATGGCTTAGTGATCTATGAAACAGATCATGTAAAATTCTCAGAGTGTGATAATCATTTAACAAGGACCAACAATCATTTTCTACTATCATTTATGGGATGGTTAGGTGAACAATGATTTTTTTTTCTTGATCGTTTTTCAGTCTTTACCTACCTAGCTATTTTCACAGAAACTCTCTCCTCTTCCTGACATCCCTTGCCCTGGGGTTCAGCCATACCTTCCCTCACTTTTCTAAAAGTGAAAGCACCTTTGCATTTTCACTGATGAACCCATGTACCCTAGCCCTGGGCACTATGTTAGTTCAAAGGTTCTGAAGAGGTGCCCATGGGAAATCCAGGCTGAACTGATAGGGTGATGTCATCGTTATGGATATCAGCCAGTGTGGCTCTTGTTGCTAAACAAGCTGTGAAGTGGATCCCATGTCTGAGAGAAGCAACATGGCCCCTGGGGGCTTGGTGGCTTTCTTCCGGCCCATTGTATGGCCTCTGTCTTTCCTTACTGTTATTTTCTTCATGACTGGAAAGAGGCATGGAAAGTCCTGTGGCCTTCTAGAGGGAGACCCAATCTGTGGCTTCTCTCCTCTCTTTTTCCTTTTCTATTTCTCCTACTTTTCCTTCCCTACCCATTCAGCTTCCTCTGTTCTTTCTGGCTGTACACATTCACAATGAGCTTGTGGTCAGGGAGACATTTCTGGCTGGTACTCTGTGCCTTCTGATGTCAGAGGAGCCCTGGTCCAGCCCCTGCATTGTGTGTTGACTGTTTTTCCATCCCATTTCGTTATTGTGCTTCTGCTCTTCAAGAGACAGAACCGAGGCCGGGTGCCAGTGGCTCATGCCTATAATCCTAGCTACTTTGGAGGCTGAGATCTAAGGCTCAAGATTTGGAGCCAGTCCAGGCAGGAAAGTCTGTGAGACTCTCTAATTAATCACCAAAAATCCAGAGTGGAGTTGTGGCTCAAAGTGGTAGAGAGCTTGCCTTACCAAAAAGAACCCCTCAGAGACAGTGCCTGGGCCCCTGATTCAAGTCCCATGATACACACACACATACACACACACACACACACACACACACACACACACACACACACACGAAACGGAATTGATTTGTGAAGATTACTGTGGACCAAATGTTAAGAGGCCTCAAGTTCAAGTCCACAATTTCAGTCCATAATTTCAAGTCCATAATTTCAGTCCATAATTTCAAGTCCATAATTTCAGCTATGATCTCTTCTGGGTTTACTCCAAGCCCTTTGGTATTCTTCCAGGCTGAATTCCAGATGCCCTTGGAACATGTTTGAAGAAAGTCGGTTTCACAAAGTACAGCTGTTTCTCAGGAAATGAATGTTCTTCGAGTTGCATGGTTAGATGGTCTCATTGCTGTCTTGCCCACCACCTTTTGTTGTGTAAGAACACAGTGTGTGTGTGTGTGTGTGTGTGTGAGAGAGAGAGAGAGAGAGAGAGAGAGAGAAAGAGAGAGAGAGAGAGAGAGAAAACACAACTAAGTATAGGAAAGGTAAGGAAATGGTAGTCTGAGAGATAAAGAATGGTTTCCTTGCATAGAGCACTTGCCACAAATGGAGCTTGCAGGACAGGAAGTCCATGAAGGAAGGAGGGGTTGGGGTCTGCGGTGGCAAAGACTTCATCACATAGTACTCAGGCTACTTTTTCTTTTTCTTTTCAAATTAACCTTGGTTTAGCTGAGTACCGGTGGTTCATGTCTATATTCCTAGCTTCTCTGGAGGCTGAGATCTGAAGATTACACGTTGAAGCTAGCCCAGGTAAGAAAGGCTCTTATCTGCACTAAAACCACCAAAAGAAAAAAGGAAAAGAAAAAGCCAGAAGTAGAGCTCAAGTAGTAGAGCACTAGCCCTAAGACCTGCTACACACACACACACACACACACACACACACACACACACACACACACACAGAACAAATCTTAGTTTATAACCTTTCTTCTTCTTTTTTTTAAAATTTGAGACAAGATCTTTCTGTGTAATATAGGCTAGTCATAAATTTTCCATCATATTGCTGCCTCAGTATCCCAAGTTTTGGAATTACAGCCATGCATTGCTACACCTGGTCTGGGACACTTTTTTTTACTTTACATACTTATTGGCTGAAATTTCTTTTTCATAATTTCAAAACGTTTTGAATTTTTTGTAATATCACTTAAAACAAACATATTATATAGTTGTGCCCAAATTTTCTTTACATTTTTGTTCTGTTTTTTTATGATTAACTTATGCTTACTTCTCAATTTTTTTTTTTGGTGGGTCATGGGGCTTGAACTTTGGGACTGAGCACTGTCTCTGAGCTCTTCAGCTCAAGGCTACTGCCCTACCCCTGGGTCTGGATGTTGTCCCTGAACTCTTCAGCTCAAGACTACTGTCATATCCCTTGAGACACAGCTCCATTTCCCATTTTCTAGTGATTAATTGGAGATAAGAGTCTGTGGGTCTTTAGTGCCTGGGCTGGCTTTGAACCTCAATCCTCAGATCTCAGCCTCCTGAGTAGTGAGGATTACAGGTATAAGCCACTGTGCCTGGATACTTTTCAACATTTTTAAAATTTCCTTTTCTTTTCTTCTTCATCTTTTTTGGTTAAAAACGATGACATGAAGCTGGCTACCAGTGGCTCGTAAGTATAATTCTAAACTACTCAGGAGACTGAAATCTGAGGATTGCAGTTTAAGACAAGCCCAACCAGGAATCTCAGGAGAGGCTTCTCTTCAGTTAACCAGTCAGAAGTAGAACTGTGGCTCAAATGGTAGATCACTAGCCTTGAGCGATCTACCAGAAGCTGAGTTCAAGCCCCAGTAGGGGTGTGCATGTGTGTTTATGTGCACACACACAAACCACACACACAAAACATAATGAAGCATACACACACACACACACAACCATTCACAGTAGCCTAAAGATCTACACAGGGTCAGGATTACCAACTATGCTGCCTTCCACCTTCATATTCTGTCCCTCTCGAAGTATTTGGGGACAAGAACATGCACAGAGCTGTCATTTTCTATGATAGCATACCCTTCTTTTGTGGGATGTCTCCTGAAGAGCCTGCTTGAGGCTATGTTATAGTTTTTAAAATAATAATCAAAATGCAGTCTAAAATGCAACAATAGCACCATATAATAAATATCTAAAGCAATTACCTAGCCATTTATTACCAGCATCGAGAATTGTATACTATGCATGATTGTGTACATTGTCCTTTGTCTAGCTGACACCCACGTGCGTGATGGATGGGTGGAGGAACAAACTACAATATCACCATAAGGCAGCAGGATTGTTTCAGCTACGTGTAGTCTATGGCATGGCTACAAGTAAATAACTGTTAGCAAAACCCATCATGTGACTCCAGTGGCTTCTAAGATTGTTCATTTAATAAAGTACTCTTAACTACAGTGCTCATTGTAAAATCTCAAAAAGAACTGAACTAGCCAGGTGCTGGTGGCTCATGCCTAGAATCCTTGCTTCTCAGGAAGCTTAAGATTGAGGATCACAGTTTGAACCTAGATTAGACAGCAAGATCTCTGAGACTTGTATCTCTAATTATTCAGCAAAAAGCTGGAAGTGGAGCCACAGCGCAAGGGGTAGGGCATCAAGCTAAAGGACAATATCCAGGCCTTGAGTTCAAGCCCCAGAGACCCCTCTCTCCCCGCTTCAAAAAAAAAGTTTGGATTAAACATAGCTGTTTTTTTATTCTTTGCATTAAATTTTTTTTAGGCAGCTACTTTAGGGCATTCTTCAGGCGCAGAGACCATATTTTCAGGGAGGGTCTTATGAATCAGACTGTAGCTACCCTGTCACCAAAAGAAGAGAGTAACAGACTAAGACTGTGACCCCGGGGGCACAATCTCCCTCACGGCTATCTGGAGGGGTGGAGCAGATATGTCTTGTTGCCATGGCAACCTGCACCTGCCCAGGTGTTTTCAGAGAAACTCTATGCTCTTCCTGGTGTCCTTGGCTCTGGGATTTAGTTTGTCCGCCATGACTTTCTGTGGGTCTGGGCTCTAGAGAAGGCCCTTAGCCCCTGTCTTTTCTCTGAATATTTAGAAGCAAATCTCTAGTGAGCAGGGAAGACAGTGGAGAAGCCCTGATTTCAAAATGCCTAATATATGTGGCTCATACCTCTTGGGCTACTCGGGAGAATCAGATCTGAGGATTCTGGTTCTGGCTCAAACCCAATCTAGGAAGAAAGATCTGTGAGAACCAGGGAAGGTGAGGAAAGCCAGAAACAAAGCTATGGCTCAAGTGGTAGCCTGTTGCTCTTGAGCAGAAAAGATAAAGGAGAGTTCCCAGGCCCCGAGTTCAAGCCCCAGCACTGGCTGGCATGGGCATGCCAGTAGGTGGGTGTGTGAGTGTCTTACTCCTGAGCCCTAGGTTTGTAATACAGAAGGGACGCGACTGAGAACAGTCATTGGAAGGCTGTGGAATGTCAAGGAAGGAATGCACGCGAGGGATTCTGACAATGGGTGGATGTTCAGATGACGGCATCTGGGATTATAATTCATGTTTGAACATTTATTTCGGCAAAATCCCTCACTCCATAGGGAGGCCCAACCACCCAGAGGCACCAACAATGTTTCTGACCCCCAGCTTTCCTTTGACAGCAGGCCCAAAGGACTCCTTGCATATGTATATGTATCTGTATGCATATATATCAAATATACATATAGTTTTAAATCATTATTTTCTGTTGTTGATCGTGAGACTTGAACTCAGCCTGGGCACTGTCCCTGAGGGTTTTTTTTTGTGCCAGTCCTAAGGCTTGAACTCAGGGCCTGAGCACTGTCATTGGGCTTTCCTCAAGGCTAGTGCTCTGCCACTTGAGCCACAGCTTTTTTTTTTTCTATGTATGTGGTACTGAGGAATTGAACCTGGGTCTCTGTGCATGCTAGGCAAGCACTCTACCACTAGGCCAAACTCCCAGCCCCCTGAGTTCTTTTTGTTCAAGACTACTGCTCTACCACTTTGAGCTACAGTACCACTTCCAGTTATCTGGTGGTTTCATTTGGAAATAAGAGTCTCACAGACTTTTGTGTCTGGGCTGGCTTCAAACCATGATCCTCAGATCTCAGTCTCCTGAGTAGCTAGGATTACAGGTGCAAGTTACCAGTACCCAGACCTTGCATATTTCTTAGGAGAAGCTTTCTTTTTGGTGTAAAGTCCCCCCATTGCAGGAAGGAATTCGGGGGGGGGCAAAAGGGACTGGATGTTGGATTCTGATCTCTGAATGACTCAACCACAGTGGTTAGGACTGTATCTGGGTGTAATAAAGTATTTCCCCTGTTGGCCCTGCCTTTGTCTCCTAATTTATGAGGCTGGTGGGAACACTGATTAACCGGTAAACTTTTCTGAACTCTCTGGAGATACACATGTGATGAAGGATGTTATGGATGGCTGCAGTTCACAGAGTTTAACACCTCTCCTGACACCTGGAGCTGAATGAAGACTTTGTGATGTCTGGACGCCAGGCAAGAGCGGGGTGAAAATAATGAGGAACTCAGCCTTGATAAACTCATTTATCCTTTGACTAATGGATGGGTTTGAGTCCATGTGGTAAGATGTGATTCTCAGGCCCTTGCCACAGATAATTTTTGTTTAAAACTCAGGAGGTGAACTCCCAAGTTTGAATTCTAGCTCACTCCTTGCTAGCTGTGAGGCCTTGTGCTAGTTCCCTAATTTCCTTGTTCATTTGGTTCTTTATTATTATTATTATTATTATGTGCCAGTCCTGGGCTTGAGCTCAGGGCCTAAGCACTGTCCCTGGACTTTCTCAAGGCTAGAGCTCTACCACTTGAGCCTCAGCACCACTTCCGGCTTTTTTTTTTTTTTTGGTATGTATGTGGTACCAAGGAATCGAACCCAGGTCTTTGTGCATGCTAGGCAAGCACTTTAACCACTAGGCCAAACTCCCGGCCCCCATCATTTGTTTCTTTAAAAGAAGTGAGATCAATACCTAATTCATAGAATTTGAGGACTAAATGAGTTAAAAAAAATCTAAAGCTTTTAGTGCAGCATGCCTGGTAGAGTAACACCTTGAGAATTATTAGCTGCTCCTTTTCCTCCTTCTCTTCCTCCTCCTCCTTTGGTAGGTTGTGGGGCTTGAACTCTGGGTCTGGGCTTTGTCCCTGAGCTCTTCAGCTCAAGGCTAACGCTCTACAGCTTGAGCCACAGCACCACTTCCAGTTTTCTAGTGGTTAATTGGAGATGAGAGTCTCACGGACTTTAGTGTCTCGGTTGGCTTTGAACCACGATCCTCAGATATCAGCCTCCTAAGTAGCTAAGATTACAGGCGTGAGCCACTGGTGCCTGGCTATTAGCTTTTATCTACATCCATCCATCCATCCATCCATCCATCCATCCATCCATCCATCCATCTATCTGTCTATCTCTTTAGCTGGATGTGGGGCTTGACTTTAGGGCCTGGGCACTCTCTCTGACCTTTTCCACTTAAGGCTAGTGCTCTATTCTTTTGAACCACAGCACCACACTCCTGGTTCATTGGCGATAAGATTCTCACAGACTTTCCTGCATGGGCTGGCCTCAAGCTGTGATCTTCAGATAAATCTCAGCCTCTCGAGTAACTAGGATTATAAGCATGAATCACCAGCACTGGCTTTTGATCTGTATTTTGATCTATCTATATCATCACAATCTGTACTAAGCAGGGAGTGCTCCTGCTTAGAAAGAACCTGGGATTTGAAACAGTCCTGTCTGTACTACTCAGAAACACTGTGATCTTTAGGCCGTTTTATATACTGTTCCTATGTTTCTGCATTTGTGAAGATACAAAAATAAGTTGTAGAAAGTTCAGAAATGGCTTAAAAGTTACTGAAGCATTCATGATATAATAAAGAATACTGGCTGAGATCTTAGAAAAGGCAGGATCCCAGAGAGATAAGCCCAACATTTTGGGTCACATTTCCCCCTTCTCCCCAGGAGCAATTGCTGATATTAAATTGGCAGCTACAGAAAGACTTGGATTGCACTTTGGCAGTCTTATAATTAGAGATCTGAGTGGAAACAAAACTAGGTATCTTTTGACCTATGAAGAATAGGGAGTCTGATGAATTCTCCCTGTTTTGGTCTGAGGCTTACAAAAGCTATTCTCTAGCAGAAAGATAAAATGGGAAGAAACCAGTCATAGCTTGGATTTCAGCTGGTATCTGAGTCATCAGATACCAGTCATCAGAATAGCTTAGAAAGCCTCAGTTTTTTGAGTTTCACCAAATCATCCAGGAATATAACCTCAGGCATTTGGGGGGGAAAAGCTAGGGAAAACCTTTTTGGAAGAAAAGAATATCATGTACGCTTCAAATTATGATGATGATGATGATGATGATGTTGATTGTGGGACTTGAACTCTGGGGCCTGGGCACTGTACCTGAGCTCTTCAGCTCAAGGCTACTGCTCTACCACTTGAGTGACAGGGACACTTCTGGTTTTCTGGTGATTAATTGGATATAAGGGTCTCATGGACTTTAGTGCCTAGACTGCCTTTGAACTGTGATCCTCAGATCTCAGCCTCCTGAGTAGCTAGGATTACAGGCATGAGCTATTGCACCTGGCTAAGATGGTCAGAACTATAATTAGAAATCAATAATGAAACAACCATATTTAACTGTCTTCAAGAAGATACAGAATGAGACAGGCGCTGGTGGCTCGTGCCTATAGTCCTAGCTACTCAGGAAGCTGAGACCTGAGGATTGTGGTTTAAAGCCAGCCTAGGCAGAAAAGTTCTGGAGAGTCTTATCTCATATTAATCACAGAAAAGGTAAGAAATGGCCCTGTAGCTCAAGTGGTACAGTGCTAGCTTTGAGGAAAAGTTGCTTAGGGACAGTACCCAGGCTCAGAGTTCAAGGCCCAGGACTGGTAAAAAAAAAAAAAAAAAAAAAAACAACCAAAACAAAATAGAACCCTGAGAATTTGTCAGAAATAGGAAAGTGATTTAAACAAAGTCAGTCTTAGAACTGGCATTTTCAAGAATTACGAGAACACTTCTATTCAAGAATAGAAGTGTCTCAATGTTAGATTCAGTACAACTAGAGTAAAAATGAACAGCACTGACCTATAGGCCAGGTCAAAGTAAAATCTCTGAAATAAAGCTGAGACAGTCAAAAGGGCAGGAAACACAGGAGAGGTAAGGGATACGGATTTGAGATGAATTAAGAATTCCCCCAAATAGAATGGTAGAATGGAGCACAGGTTATATTTGACAATAATAGCTGCTAAAACAAAATTTCCATTGATAAGGACACATCTTCGTAGATACAAGAAGCCCAGCAATTCACAGACCAAAAGAGATAAAGAAAAATACCATCTCAGCAGCTTCCTACTCTTGGAATATTTTTCTTCAGAGCTCTTTCTAGTTAAATGCTACCCACAATTCACAACTTATTTAATATCTAGAGAATCGTAAAATACTTCCCATCGCCCCATCCTGAGTTAGGCAGTTTTAGCTTTCAACTCCTCTGACATCCTGAGTTTGTGAGTGTTTTAGACTCATCCTTCTTGAACTTGCTCCCTTATCAATCTGTCTGTCCATTGCAGAGTGTGTGAGCGCTCTGTAAGCCAGGACTGATGGCGTCCTTGTCACACATTGCTGATCCCTTGGCATCTAGCAGGGTCTGGTATGCAGGGAAGTCATGGCTCGTGGAGGAATAAAAGTTCTCTAAGTTCTTTGAGCTTTAGTTCTTTCACATACAAAATGAACGGAACGATACCAATCTCATGCCTTCTCTAATTGTCTGTGGACCTTAAATGCGATGAAATCTTTGCGTGAGGCCAGACATGGTAACTCAAGCTTGTAATTGAGGCTGATGCAGAAAGATGGAGAGTTCACGGCAAGCTTGTACGACATAGAGAGACTCTGTCTTAACAAATAAGCCAGGTGCCCGTGGCTCATGCCTGTAATCCCAGCTACTCATGTGGTTGAGATCTAAGGATCTCAGGCCAAAGCTAACCCAGGTGGCAAAGTCTGTGAGATTCTTATCTTCAATTAACCACCAAAAAGTCAGAAGATGTACTGTGCTTTAATGCTAGATCACCACCAGAGGGAAAAAGCTGAGGGGCAACACCCAATCCCTGACTTCAAGCCCCAGTGCCAGCACACAAAATAACTAAGAACAAACCAAGGGCTGGAGATGTGGCTTAGTGGTAGAGTGCTTGCCTAGTACACATGCCGCCCTGGGTTCAATTCCTCAGTACCACATAAACAGAAAAAGTTGGAAGTGGCACTGTGGCTCAAGTGGTAGAGTGCTCAGGGACACAGCCCAGGCCTTAAGTTCAAGCCCCAGAATGAAACAAAATAAATTGTTCATTCAGCATCTATTTTATTTTATAGTACTGTAAAGGTCATATACAGCAGGTTACAATTATTTAAGTCGGGAAATGAGCACATTTCTTTTTTTTTCTTTTTTTTTTTTGCCAGTCCTGGGCTTGAGCTCAGGGCCTGAGCACTGTCCTTGGACTTTCTCAAGGCTAGAGCTCTACCACTTGAGCCTCAGCACCACTTCCGGCTTTTTTCTATGTATGTGGTACCGAGGAATCGAACCCGGGTCTTCATGCATGCTAGGCAAGCACTTTTAACCACTAGGCCAAACTCCCGGCCCCGAGCACATTTCTTTTTAAACAATGTACCCCTTCCTCATTTTCTCACAGTTTCTCCCCTCCCAATTCCTGTAACCAACATTTTATCCTACTGTAATGTTATACTATACCATGATTCTCCTTGTCATTGGGCGAGTATGTCTCACGACACAAATTTTTCCTATGAATAGCTATCAATGATAAAGTTTAGTTTATAAACTAGACACAACAAGATATAAGTAGCAGTAAATTAGGAGCTGGAGGCATGGCTCCGTTGGTAGGGAACTAGCTAATCAAGGCAAGTGCCAGGTACCAAATTTGAGTCCCAGTGTCAGACAGTAAAAAAAAGATAAAGAAAAAGTAGTCATAATGATCAAATGATAACTATAACAACAAAGAATAATGCAGGTTATATGCTATGGTTTCTCTCCCCTCCTTTTCCCTATCTCTCAAGTGCATTAACGTATTACACTCCCCGCCCCCTGCTTGTAATGATGTACACGCAGGCACATGGCCTGCATGATGAGAAGAGGTGATGGGTGAGGTGGACATAGGGTTGGGCCACTACCTGAGGGTAAATACAGAGCCAGGATGCTTGCAACCATCCACACTAAGTGGCTGTCCACAGAGAGGAAACCCTGGTTAAAGGGGTCCCTCAAGTCCCAGGTTGGGGTAGAGCAGGGCAGTGCCTCTCAGAATGTACACAATGTAAAGTTGAGGAATGGTTTATTTCTGCCATTTTCCATGGAGTATTGACTAGAATTGACCATGGAGTGAGTGACACTGTTAAGGCTGACACTGCAGATAGGGGGTGCTGCTGTATATTTGACTTCCCTCAGCCTCTGTTTCTTATTTGTCCAATGTGGTTGGCAATCCTAGTTGGCTTCTGTTCCTTATAAGCTTAGACAGCTATCCATCATGTCAGTTGATAGTGAGCTCGGGGGAGGCCCGTATGTTGATTTCCTGTAATGTGTCATTCACCTTCTAGTAGCATCTGTTTTCTTTCCTCCCTTCCTCCCTTTCTCCCTCACTCCCTTCCTCCTTTCCTCCCCCCTTCCCTTCCTCCTCCTCCTCTTTTCTTCATGTACATCTTCTTCCTCCCTCCACCCCATCTCTGATATGAGACGTGAACTCAGGACCTGGATGATGTTCTCCACGCAATTTTGTTCAAAGCTGACACTCTACCACTTTGAGCCATGGCACCACTTCTGTTTTGTTTTTTTTTTTTTTTTCCTGGTGGTTAATTGGAGATAAGAGCCTTTCAGGCTTTTCTTTAAAGCAAGCTCGCTTCAAACCATGATCCTCAGAGCTCAGCCTCCTAAGTAGATAGGGTTATAAGAGTGAACCGGGAGTGCCTGGATGCATCTTGGACAAAAGCATGAATGAAGCACGAGCAGTCAGCCCTCGGTGTCTATGGTTGAGTTATAAGTTCCGCCCACAGGTCCCAAATCCCTTACATGAAATGGCACACTGTTCATATAACACATATGCATCCTCAGGTGTTCTTTATTAGCATATATTAGTTGTATGTGGGGGTGTTGTGGCATTTCCACGCTTGCACACAATGTATTCAAACCTCCTCACCCCTTCTCTCACTCTCTCCACTCTTGAAACAATTTCAGTGCATCTAATTTCTATTTTCGTACATGTAAATTAATTACTTTGACCACATTCATCCTCATTCACCATTTCATGAGCCTTCGCCTGTCTAGTATCCTGTAAATAATCTCTAGCTTACTAAAGTAAAAATCTCTAGCTACTAAATCTCTAGCTACTAAAGTAAAAAAAATGCTATGCACATACTTACAATTCTGTGTTTTACAGAATTAATGACAAGAAAAAGTCTGGATATGTTCAGTATAGTTACAACAAAAAGTCTTTCTATGCCAGGCACTGGTGGTTCACACCTATAATCAATCCCTGCTGACATCTGAGGAGTAAGGTTCAAAGCTAGCCAGGGCAGAAAAGTCCCTGAGGACTCTTATCTCCAATTAACTACCAACATACCAGAATTGGAGCAAAACCAGCAAAGTGTTGCTAGCTTTCTTTAACCTTCATTTAAAGTGATCTACCTATTCATGGAATGATGAGCTGAGGGCAAATTCCTGAAGTCTCAGCCAGGTATCAATAGGTAATCCTATAATCCTAGCTCAAGAGGCTGAGATCTGAGGATGACGCAAGTGGTACTGGGCCAGCCTTGAATAACAAAGCTAAAGGACAGTGCTTAGTCTCTGAGTTTAAGCTGCAGTACTGGCACAAACAAACAATTCCTGAGGCCTCAGGGAGGCCATAATTCTGGAGGGAGTATCTCAAAGAAGCAGAATTTAATGTTTTTCCCTGCAAATCTGTGTTCTTAGTGTTGCATAGTCTTTGTGAGTAAGCCAAGCTGATAAGCAGGGCTGTGATGACAATTCCTGACACCCAGGAATCTGCTTAGAGAATGTCACAAATACCCAGCATGGAGCAGAATTAGGGGTGGAAAGAAGGAAGGAAATATCTTCCCCCCTTTCTCTCTCCATCCCGCCGGGGTTGTTGCAGCCCTGGTTTTGACTCCTGTGCTGAGAAGAGCCAAAGAGAAGAAACAGGCTTAGAGCAAAGATAGTTCTTATCTTTGGGTGCAAGATAGTTCTTATCTTCTTTTGATTGTGCTTCCTACTAGCATTCGAATAAAATTGGCCATATCTGAAATGTAGAAAAAAAAACTGCATGAAAATAAAGTCAAATCATCTCCATTTCCCAAGAGCTCAGAGAACTTCCTGTTTTGAAATTCATTCATTCATTCATTCATTCATTCCTGTCTGTCTGTCTGTCTGCCTGTATGTCTCTCATTCTTTTCCTCTCTGAAGGGGAATCTGAAGTGGATTTGATGCACAAAATAGCAATTAAATGATTGCTGGACAGGGAACATTATGCAACATGGAAAAAGGATGATTCAGATCCTGGGTGAGAGGGAGCAAGTTGGCACTCAGGGTGGCACAGAATTGGCAACTTACAAATGGTTTATTTCCCCTCAATGTTTTCAGACCATGCTTGACCTGAAGAAAAGAAGTTTGATGGGTAACGTAGACTAGGAACTGGACTTGGGCTATTGCCTGAGGGCAAACACAGAGCCAGGATGCTGGTAGCTGTCACACTAGGTGGCTGTCCACAGAGAGGAGATTTCTCTCTCCACTTAGTGACACCCAATGTGCGTTCCTCCACTTCATGCACCTGTTGTCTTCTCTGAGGCTATTTTGAATGGCTACCGGTCCTTCAGTGGCACAAATCTGCTAATGATGTATATATGGATTGGTGACAACCTTTCCTATGATTATAATAGCCTGATTGGCTGGGGTCAAATGCTGTGTGCAGCTTTTTGCAGGATATACTTTCCCACAGGAAAATGGAGAAGTGCTACCAGCTCCTAGCTGTGCAAAAGGCAGATTAAGACACAGGATTCACGATTCTAGAAATCACTTGCAAATGTCAAAATCAAGTGCTCATTTCTTTGGCTCCATCTATCCCCAAAGGATCATTTTTATCCCAATTTACTACTTTTTTTCTTCAAAAAAAAAACCTACATATTGTCTGCATCTACATCTAATAGATGCATATTTACCTTTGGATGAGCAGGGGGCAAGGCAAGGTTTCCCTTCCTTTGGGGAGGTTTGGGGTTCCATGTCTAGAAATTTCATCGTTGCTGTAGGTCAACCACGATCTGAAAACACTGAGGAGAGAATCCCAGAAATAAACCATTTGTAAGTAGCAAATTTTGTATCATGCTGAGTGCCAACTCGTGCCCTCTCACCCTGTTCTTGGATCATCCTTCTGCCATGTTGTGTAACGTTCCCTGCCCACCAACCATTTAACTGCTGTGTTGGTGCATCAAACCTACTACTTGATCTATCGATGCGATGTGTGTTCCAGTTACCCCCATTTCACTTCAGTATGTCCCCAGGGGCAAGACTGTTATGCAAAGGAGCCTCTGGAACATCAGACACGGATGGATGGATTAACTCTGGTGCCATGTAGCAGGCAGGATAGCAGCGTGTATGGGAAGAAACAGTGCGTACAAGGCTCATTACTGTCCACAGTTGCAGGCATCTTCCGGGGACTGTAGATCATCTTTGCTATATGACAGGGACTACTGTACTCACCTTTGAGGAATGGGCTCTGGACCAGAGTTCTGCAGGCTTCCCCTGATGCTCTTGTCCTTCCCTGAAGGTCTGCATGGGGGTCTCCTCACACCTTAAACGTGGTACTTGGAGATGATATCATAACTAAGTGCCTCCTTATCACCCAGGGGCTCTCTGTCTGATCACCTGGTAGACCAGTTGGGGCTTTTCTAGCAGAGCAGATTTCAGCCTTTCACTTCTGGTGTTTATCTGGTCCATTCAAGTGTCCTGTCCACTCAAGGGGCCCCCAATGACTAAACAACATGTCAAGTGTCCCCAATGACTATGACAGTGTCCCCATTCCCCAGAAAATTTGTGTGCCAGAGAAAGGCAGCTTGCAAATCTGAATAGTGAATGGCAAATGAAAGAACAAAAGCTACCTGGGTAAAATGTGAATGTTTAACAATAACAGTCTCAGAAGCTACATCCACTTTGTTCTCATTTATATACAAAGTTAAATATGCTGAACAGCCAGGCACTGGTGGCTCATTACTTACAATCCTGGCTACTCAGGAGGCTGTGTTCTGAGGATTGGAGTTTGAAGCCAGACAGGGCAGGAAAGTCTGTGAGACTTTTATCTCCAATTCACCTCCAAACAGCTGGAAGTAGTTAAGTGGCCAAAGTGGTAGAGAGCCAGTCTTGAGCAGAAAAATGGTCAGAGATAGTACTCAAGTCCCAGGACCAACACACACACAAACACAAAAATGCTAACCTGTATAAATTCATGTTGTTTAGGAATGCAAATCCATGTAAGGAAAATGCCAAATTCAGGGTGACTAAATCATCATCATTATCATCTTAGGGTGACTCAGGAGGCTGAGACTTGGAGGATGGAGGGTCAAAGCCAGCACAGGCAAAAAAAGTCTGCAAGACTATATCTTCCGATGAACCAGCAAAATGGTAGACTGGAGGCATTGTTCAAGTGACACAACATCAGCTATGAGCCAGAAACCAAAGGAGAATTCAAAGAGACCCTGAGTTTAAGCCATAGTCCTGGTACATAGACACACACACCCTGACACAAATAAAATGTTCAGGGCCAGGAGGGTGCTCGCCTACCATGCACGAAGCCCTGGGTTCAATTCTCAGTATCATGATCACAGAAAAGCCAGAATGATGCTATGGCTCAAAGGGGGTAAAGATCTATCCTTGAGAAAAAGCCCAAGCAGGGTTCTCAGGCCCTGAGTACAAGTCCTAGGGCTGGCAAAATAAATAAATAAACAAACAAATTAATTAAATAAAATGGAAACAGGTTAAACTACATGAAATGATCAGTTTTGTAGATTAATAGCAGTCAAACACCAGCAGTTTCATCTAATTGCACCAAATAACCACCGTCATTCTCTCTAAAGAAGGAGTGTGGTGATTCATCGATTTCTTTATACTTCAATGTCTTTTTACAGACTGTCATGAACATGTCATCATTCATATCCGCACAACTTCCATGTGTATTGAGAAGAAGGAGAAGGAATCAAGTTTTCTGGAAATAAGGGGTGGGAGTTGGGTAGCAAAAGGAAGGGCTATGTGCTACTTCCTGAAAATCCAACTCCTCAGAGCCACAGAGTGTCAAACAGCACAGAGGCATCAGCATCATTCCCCTCCCCCTGTTTATGCACACTCCTACTGGGGCTTGAACTCAGGGCCAGGGTACTGTCCTTTAGCTTTTTCATTAAAGCTAGCACTCTACCACTTGAGTCACAGCTCCTCCAGGTTAAGTGGAGATAAAACATCTTACAGACTTTCTTGCTTCAAATCGTTATCCTCAGATCTCAGCCTCCTGAACAGTTAGGAGCTACCTGTGGTGAAATACCTGTGGTGTCTGGTTGTGCTTTTCTGCTCTGTAAGCCTTGGATTTCCATAAACTTGCTGGAGAGAGTGGACTTCCCAGCTGCAAAATGTCTCTCTGCTGCCCCCTTGTGTCCCCTGTGCAACAGGCAGGCTCATGCTTCATGAGCCTGGTGAACTCTCTGCCTGCCAGGTGAGGTCCTGGCTCAAGGAGGAGGAATCGGGAATTAGTTTGTGCAGGTTTGCTATTACAACAAACAGCAAGGGGCCAATTAGGATCTCTGGCACAGAGACACCAAACAAAGAAATTGCTATGGAGCTGTAAAGATAAGATTTGCAGTGCCTCTGCCAGGCTAGCCAGTTCATTCATAGGAATGTGCCCCGCCCACTCCAGTTCCCCATTCAGGGGCATGAGGGGTGGAGAAATCGAGGGAGGTCACCATAAATAATGACTGAAATCTTTCTATCCCCTTGAGAGTCACACAAAAAGTATTATAGGTATTGGAGGTTTCCAACAAATTTGTAGTAGCTAAATAATAATAATAATAATAATAATAATAATGGAGAGTTTTAGAATCTTCACCTGCTTGTACAAATAATTTAGCATATGGATTATACTTCAATTTTATAGTCACTGAAGGAAAGGTGGAAAGAATGGGAAGGGGAGAGGTAGAATAAAAGGGCCAGGAGCTGATGGCTCACAGCTGTGATACCAGCTCCTGGGGAGGCTGAGATCTGAGATCTCATTTTGAAATGAGCCCAGGCAGAAAGGTCTGTGAGTCTTATCTCCAATTAACCACCTAAAACCTGCAGTCCTGGATTTGGGTTCATGACATAGTCCACGGAGAGAATCACAGGACGTGTTAAGGTAGCCTTCAAGAAAGTTTACTATTAAAATAAGGCAAAGCCAGGCACGGTGGTTCATGCCTGTAATCCCAGCTACTCAGGAGGCTGAGATCTGAGAATCAAGGTTCAGAGCCAGTCCAGGCACAAAAGGACCTGAGACTCTTATCTCCAATTAACCTCTAGAAAATCGGAAATGGGGTTGTGACTCAAGGGTAGGGTGGTAGCCTTGAGCTAAAGAGTTCAGGGACAGTGCCCAGGCCAAGTTCAAGTCCCATGACCCACAAAAAAAAAAAAAAAAAAAAAAGAGTCTCATGGACTTTAGTTCCCCGGTCTGGCTTTGAATCACGATCCTCAGATCTCAGCCTCCTGCGTAGCTAGGATTGCAGACATGAGCCACTGTGCCCAGCTCACATGAGGATATTTTTGCTGGGATATATATTATTTTGTTCATATATATATATAATACAATATTATATATATATATAAAATACACACACACATATATATATTGCCAGTCTTGGGGCTTGAACTCAGGGCCTGGGTACTGTCCTTGACCTTCTTTTGCTCAAGGTTAATGCTATGGCTCTTGAGGCACAGTGCTACTTCTGGCTTTTTCTGTTTATGTGGTACTGAGGAACCCAGGCCTTCATGCATGCTAGGCAAACACTCAAGCCACATTCCTAGCCCCAGATATTTTATTTAACATTTGTTTGCTTGGGTTAATCATCTGGGAAGATTAAATTAGGGGAATGTTCCTCAGGTCAGGTTATACTACACTAAAGCTAAAGAAAATAACAAGGTTTGTGTGCTCACAAACCTAATTGTGCATTGCTATTTGATCCAGGAGGAAAGCAAAAGGGAAAAATAGTAAATATGTTTTGCTCTTCAGGTTAAGGATTAATATACTGTTTTGCCTTAAGACTTAGTGTTCATAGCAAATATGTTTTGCTCTTGAGATTGTGTACTAAGCAAGTAACAAACATGTTTGGTCCTTGACTCTTGGCAGAGGGATTTCCTGTCATTTTTCCTATTCTATTCTGCCTCTTCCCTGTGACTTCAGAAACTCCATTTTCCACATGAGGAAACTAGAATCTCAGAATGAGTCTGGCACATACTCCTGGGAAGTCAGCTTGCAAGGAGAAGAAAAGAAAATCGAACGCAATTCTGTTGGACTGCCCTCAACACTGTTTCTCTGTCTGTTTGTTTCTCTTTCTCTTTTTATGCTGATCCTGGGCTTGAACTTAGGGCCTAGGCACTGTCCCGTAGCCTTTTTTTTTTTTTTTCCTCTCTCAACGCCAGTACAATACCATGTGAACCACAGCAGCTCCACTTTTGGCTTTTTTTTTTTTCTGGTTTATTGAAGGTAAGAGTCTCATGGATTTTTCTGCCTGGGCTGGCTTCTAACTGTGACCTTCACACTCAGCCTCCTGAGTAGCTAAGAGTACAGGCATGAGCCACCAGTATCTAGCTTTCAGCACAACTCTTTATTTAGACCCTTTGAATGTGAAGCAAGTGAGACAAAAGTGGTCCCGAGATTCCAGATAAAGAACAATCCAGGGAGAGGGAGAATGGGACAAACAGAGGCGCATACCAGGGAACATAGGAGCCACACATTGAGTGAGAAAAAGGAGACACTAAGCTCTGTGCTTTGTGTGTGTGTGTGTGTGTGTGTGCACATGCACACATTGTGCAACCCTCTCCCTACGCCAGCCTCCATCCCCAGGACCACCACAAAAGGAAAAGCAGAGGCAGACTGGTGGCTCACACCTGGAATATATTTGTCCTGACCAATTATTGATATCTACAATTTTTCACAGTGCTCATCTGACACAATTAGGTATCATTCATTTAAATTCTAGAGGCACACCGTCTGTGACAATGTAGATGTGCCTGCACTGATAGTTGGCTTTGAGATCTCTCAGTTGCACAAAAGAGCAAATAAACCATAAAATCAAAGCATAGAATGTCAACTTGGAGTGAGAAACTAAGATCATTAAAGGCAAAATGATCAGGCATATAGTTAGGATGGTGAAAGAGCCTGGTTAGATGGTTCAGAGAAGACAGTGGCATTATGGGAAGAGAGAGGGTTCAAAAAAAAGGTGGATGTGGGAGAAGGTAATGCAAGTTAGTAGAAAAACAGCTAATCAGGGAATTGTGGCCCATAAAACTTGAAGATGAACTGGGCACTGGTGGCTCATGCCTGTAATTCCAGCTTCTCAGGGAGGCTGAGATCTGAGGATCATGGTTTGAAGCAATCCAGGGCAGAAATGTCTGTGAAGCTTTTATCTTCAAGTAAGCACTGAAGATCCAAAGTGGAGCTGTGGCTTGTGTGGATAGACCGGTAGCCTTGAGCAAAAGAAGCTCAGGGACAGAGCCCAGGCCCTGAGTTCAAGCCCCAGGACCAACACACACACACACCGGGCTGCAATCCTTAAACTCAAGACTAGCACTCCACCACTAGAACTACAGCACCACGTCTTGGTTTTTCTGTGAGTAATTGGAGATAAGTGTCTCAGGGACTTTCTTGTCTGGGCTGGCTTTGAATTGAGATCCTCAGATCTCAGCCTCCAGAGTAGATAGGATTACAGGCGTGAGTCTCTACTACCCCACCTGGTTCTTTGTTTTGAGTAATAAGAAGGCCAGTTGTAGGCTTCTGCTGTCTTTGTTTTGGGTAATGGGCACATACCCTAAAGCCACTGTTTACATGTAATTTGAACTTAGCAAAAGGATTAAGGGTTGTTAGATAATGTGTCCAATGTCTAGGTATCTCACAAAAGATAGTCCTGAGACAAGGAGCTCCATTTTGAATCTCTTTAATCCTACCCAACCCCTTACTTATCTTTGTTTGGATAAATATATCCTTGTTAAAACCTTATGGGTAGCCGTGCAGTGGCTCACGCCTGTAATCCTAGCTACTCAGGAGGCTGAGATCTGAGGATCAAAGCCTGCCCAGGGACTACAAAGCCTGGAGACTCTTATCTCCAATTAATCACTAGAAAATGGGAAGTGGGGCTGTGGCTCAAGGGTAGGGTGGTAGCTTTGAGCTGAAGAGTTCAGGGACAGCACCCAGGCCCAGAGTTCAAGCCCCATGACCCACAAAAACTAAAACAACTAATTTGTGAGGAGCCTTGTGATGCCTTCTAGGGGAGTGGAGTCATTTTCTCTACCGACGAAGGAATTAAAAGGCAGGGTGGTGTTTATGGTAAATTTATTTGAAAATGAAAGGAAAGCCTAGAAAGAAAAATAGAGCAACTCTCATCCAGGGGCCTCAAAGAGGAGTCCAATGGAGTCCACTCAGAGGACAATTATCATAGATCCAAGCTCTTTCCGTATCTCTTCCCTTGGCTTTGTCCCAATTGCTTGATGGCTTGTGCTGCCCTGGCTCTTTTCATTGGTTGGGTGGGCATCCAGGGCATTATGGGAAGAAGCTTGTTAGCAGGTACTGTGGTAACAAGAAGCGCCATGATGGGACATGTCACCTACCATGTATTTTGTGACTCTTTATCCTTGTCTAACAGTTTCCCTCTCTCTCTTGCACTTGAAATGCTTTCCATCATGGGTTTCGAGTTCCTGAGACTTGTGTGGGAACTGGGAAGGTGAGACCACCTTTCTTACTTCATCCCTTTCATTTCTCCAGGGTCACACCTTCCCCGATTTTCCTGGGTCTCAGCTTTACAAGCTTCTGCATCTTAAGTCCAATCAAGCCATTGGTGGAGGAAGAAGTAATCTTGGACAGAGTAAGTACCTCTCCCTGGAGTTAGGAGGGAAGATGGAGAGGTCAGCATTAAATACAGAATCTGCGCAAAGCTTAGCCTCTTAGGTCAGTGATCTAGCCATCACTTAACTTCACAGGTTGTTTCCTATAATTTCAGGGTAATTCAACACTGAGTCACGTGAGAATGCCCATGGGACTTGAACCCAGGGCCTGGGCACTGTCTCTGGACACTTTCTGCTCAAGGCTAGCGCTCTGCCCCTTGAGCCACAGCGCCACTTCCAGCTTTTTCTGTGCATGTGGTACCGAGGAGGGGAGCCCAGGGCGCTGTGCACGCGAGGCGAGCACGCTTACCGCTGGGCTATGCTCCGGCATTTTTTTCTTTTTCCTGCTCAAGGTTGATGCTCTATTATCTGAGTCACAGCTCTGCTTCTGGCTTTTTGGTGGTTCACTGGAGATCAGAGTCTCATGCACTTTCAAGATCCTCAGATCGCGAGCCCGCAGCAGCGCCCGGCACACCCCTGTGCTTTTAATCCTCAGGTTTCACTCCCGCTGGCTGCTTCTCTCCTCTCCACCCTTCTGTCCTTGACCTTCCCGGGTTCGGTTTCCTCCAATCCCGCCCGCTGGCCACTGAGCACCGCCCACCACCAGGAGGCGGCAGAGAACCAATCCGCGGCGTGCCTCTCTACCCCGCCCGGGTCCTCTCTATGGCACCTGCCTGACAGACCTGCTCTTAAGTGATGTGTCTGTGTGTGGCCCCGTCACGTGGCAGGGTGCTCACCGCCCGCGCAGGCGCAGCAGCGTCCCCGCCGTCGTGCGGCTGTTCCCCGCGCCGCTCCTGCCGCCCGGCGGTCCCCGCCGCTCTTCCCGCCGCCGGGGCCAGGGCCATGTCCCGAAAGCAGACGGCGGCGAGGAGCCGGCCGGGCAGCGGCAGCCGGAAAGCCGAGGCCGAGCGCAAGCGGGACGAGCGGGCGGCGCGCCGGGCCCTGGCGAAGGAGCGGCGGAACCGGCCGGAGCCCGGCGGCGGCGGCGGCGGCGAGGAGGAGTTCGTCAGCTTCGCCAACCAGCTGCAGGCCCTGGGGCTGAAGCTGCGGGAGGTGCCGGGGGACGGGTGAGGCGGGCCGGGAGCGCGGGGGGCGGCGCCGGGACGCGGGGCCCCCCACCCCCGCCCGGGCGGGGCCTCGCGGCGGCCGGCGGCCGGGGCCTGCGGGGAGGTGGGGCGGCGGTGGGAGCCCGGGCGGGCCCCGGCTGCGGGCCGCCCGCCCCTCTCGGACGTCTGGGAAACTCGGTGTGCGGGGATCCGCCTCGCCCGAGGCAGCTCCTCCCATCCCCGTCGCCCCCCAGCTGGGCTTCTCCTCCTGTCTGCTGTCCTCAACCGAGTCCTCGCAGGGGTTTGGATCACAATCCCCGGCCCGCGGTGTAAGAGGACTGGGGGCGAGCGAGTGGGGGCTGCACGGAGGGGATGGAGGAAGGAAAGGAAAAGTAACTTCAGGACAGCATCCGTCCATCCACAAGCAAGAGGGGGAGGGAGAGGCGGGGGAAGGAGAGCAGTTAGCATCCTCTCTGCAGAGAAGGGTTCCCAGATGTGTCATTGCCTGAATCTTTTTTTTTGGGGGGGGGGCGGTCAGTGGGTGGCTGGGGAAGTGAGCACATTCCTAGGACTTGAACTTCGAGTCTGTGCTTGCTGGGTAGGCACTCTGTAGCCTGTCCTTCTCCTTGTGGTTGGGTAGCAGGAAGAAGCCAAGAGACCACGTGGAATCGCCTTTCATATAAATTGTGAACCAAGATGTTTTCTTGATTTCAGCAAGCTTAGTGATCTGGCCCTAATTCGCGTTACCCACTTTTTTCTTCAATGCTTTGCGGTATGTGGATGGACACACTCTCTTGTCTTTTTTTTTTTTTTTTTTTTTTTTATCATCATGGGGCTTGCTCTCTGGCCTGGGCGCTGTCCCAGAGCTCTTCAGCTCAAGGCTACTGCTCTACCCCTGGGCCTGGGCCTTATCCCTCAAGGCTAGTCCTAACCCTAGAGCTACAGCCCCACTTCCCTTTTCTAGAGATTAATTGGAGATAAGAATCTCCCTTCTTAAGTGCCCAGGCTGGCTTTGAACCTTGATCCTTAACCTTGATCTCAGCCTCCTGAATAGCTAGGATTACAGGCATGAGCCACCACACCTGGCTACACATAGTTTAGTTTAGCAAGGTGCTGGAAGCAGTTTTGATGACTAAGATATATAGTGTGTTCATCGCCTAGTAGAAAGCCAAGAGTAGATCTCTAGTAGTTTGGGTTTAGGACACTCTGCGTTCTTAATATGTGCCTTCTATGCCTGTATGAAAATATCATGATGAAACCCATTAAAAATGTGCAGTTCTTTACTCAAGCCTAGAATGCCGAAAAATAATTATTTTAGAATCCATAATTCGTTTTATTTTTCATTTTAAAAATATGATCCTAACTATGTTTACTATATTAGAGAGTAAAGCACTTTTTTTTTTTTTTTTGGTTTGTTGTGGGGCTTGCACTCAAGGCTTCCTGGTTGTGCCAGCACTCTACTACTTGAGCCACAGGGCCACTTCCAGTTTCTGAATGGTTAGTTGGAGATAAGAGTCTCATGGGAACTTTTCTGCTGGGCCTGGCTTCAAACTGATCCTCAGATCTCAGCCCCATGAGTAGTCAGGATAACAGGCATGAGCCACCAGTAGTAAGGCACAGGTTTAAAACACAGACATTCATTTCATTAGCTGCCCATACTTGATGTATGGGCACACATACAGACCTGATGGCTTCTGGAAAGTACCATGCATTGAGAGGATGAGGACGAAGATGATAAAAGTAGCATTTTGGTTTTGAACATACAGAAACCCTGAGCCTTAAGGTCGCAGAAGAGTTGACTTTCTACTTCCCCAAACCTTTGAGCCACATTTTGAAAACAGCTAAGTTAAAAAAAAAAACCAAAAACATTCTTCATTATGGTGGTAGTGCCAGGAAAAGTGTGAACACTCTTGGAAATGAGGCCCCCATGCTCATTCGGCTGATACTCATTGATAAACTGCGCTCGATGCCTCTCAGCTTGGGTCAGAATCTGATCAGATGGGCTCTCAGCTGGGCAAGAGAAGGAACAGGTTGTGGTATGCACAGGTCCAGGAGTACTGTAGTTTGAAAGATGTACCATTGTGGGGCTAGAGGCATGGCTCAGTCAGTGAGTGAAAGCGTCATGTACCAAGTTTGAGTCCCAGTCTTGGATCTTAGGAGAAAGTAGGACAGAAAATGTACAAGTTGTGCAGGGTCTTAGGCGTGTAGGAGTAGAAGAAATAAGGGGAAATGAGAGTGAAGAGGCGAGCTTGGCTTGAATGCTTATGTGTCTCACTTCTGAGGTCCTATTCTTTGGACAAAGCTAGATCCAATGATGTTTCCTCCATGAAGCTAACCTTCTGTCACTAATTGTTCAATTGGGTGCCATGAAGTCGGTTGGCTCAGCCCTCATATCCTTTTACTATTAAAATAGATGTGGTTGTCTGTATATATGCTGTTGAGAAGTATCAGATTCTTTTATGCATAATATTTATTGAGTAATCAAGGTAAAAATAGAATGAAGTTAAGGTACTGTACAAAATAAAAGTTGACAGTCTGTGCTCCATTGTGTGATGACACTTTGAGTAGCCTGAGATAGCATTGTGCTGTAGACATGTACCCTGTGGGAAACATGGTACTTGCTGGTTCTGTAATTGCTTGTTTTTCTGAACTGGAATGTAAGACCTTACTCCTATCCCTTAAGCACAGGGGTTCTCAGATAGGGATGATCTTGTCTCCCTGAGGGTATTTGGCAATGCCTGGAAACATCCTTAGTTGTCACAGCTGGCGGCAGGGAGCCGGTGGTGATGGGTTGCTGGCATCTGGGGAGCTGAGGCCCAGGGGGCTCTTGAATATCCTGCAATCCTAGGGACAGTCTTGCCAGCAAAGAATTATCCCCCATGTCCACAATGTGTAACCCACTGTGTGTTTGGGGCTCAGGGAAACAGCCACATCTCCTAGAGGTCCTCAGGGAAGTGGTGCTGTATTGTTCCACTTGCCAGGCTTCCTGAGGGAACCCAGCTCACTAGTGTTTGTCACTACCTGTAATCCTATCAGAAAAGCAGGTGGTTTCAGTTTGTCTTGACTTGTTTTTAGTGGGCTCAAAGTTTGGTAAAGGAGATAGATGCTTATTAGGATAAGCTTAATCATCAGCACTCTCAATTCTGCAGCCCAGGGGTTCCTGTGGTGAGCAGTTTGGCATTAACATTTGAGAGGGAGTGCAGGCTAGAGGCAGGTGGCTTGGGTTTGAATCTCTGATCCACCAAGGGTTTTGTGATCTTGAGCATGTTGCTCCAAGGTTGGTAATAGTATCTTGTAGAATTGTGAAGACTAAGCATGAGCACACTTGAGGAAGTGTTCCCAACAGTCCTTGGCATATTGTACGGTGGTGGTTTTTTCTTTGTTGTTATTTCTGTGTATATGATCATGGTTAAGCTCATGGGGCATATTTACTTTTATACCTATTTTTGGACTTGTATGAATATTATTAAAAGCTCTTTTTTGGGGGGGGGTGGTCCATAGGGCTTGAACTCGCAGCCTGTCCCTGAGCTCTTCAGTTCAAGGCTACCACCCTACCCAGGAGCCTCAGCCCCACTTCCCATTTTCTAGTGGTTAATTGGAGATAAGAGTCTCACTTTAGGGCCGGGAGTTTGGCCTAGTGGTTAAAGTGCTTGCCTAGCATGCATGAAGACCCGGGTTCGATTCCTTGGTACCACATATATAGAAAAGCCAGAAGTGGTGCTGAGGCTCAAGTGGTAGAGCTCTAGCCTTGAGAAAGCCCAAGGACAGTGCTCAGGCCCTGAGCTCAAGCCCAGGACTGGCAAAAAAAAAAAAAAGAGTCTCACTTTAATGCCGAGACTGGCTTTGAACCTGGCTTTGAACCGTGACCCTCAGATCTCAGCCTCCTGAGTAGCTAGGATTACAGGCATGAGCCACTGCATCCAGCTTTACTAAAAGCTCTTATCAAGCATGTTAATCAGAATGTTGTGAATTTAGGTATATTAAATATTAAATAACTAGATCTATAATTTGTGTAAAAGCATACCTTTTAGACTAGATTCAAGAGTAGATTACTGATGGCAGATGCTAAAGGTTGAAGAAATTTGAGAGAAAAGCTTGAAACAAAATGTTTTATCTGTTAGCCAATTTAAAAGGTGATCATGGTTAGATTTTGGCAGTAGGCACCCAACTCTAGTTTATAGAATTCCATATTCCAAATCCTTCTAGAATCTTGTCTCAAGTGGCCACACAACTTCTTGATTTCTCATTTATAGACACTCCCTTATTTAAATTTTCCCCACCCCAAGTACAAATCCTTACACTGTAGAAGAGATTCCTGCTGCTTTATAACTTTTTTTTGGTCCATCGAGGGGCTTGAACTCTGGGGCCTGGGTGCTGTCCCTGAACTCTTCAGCTCCAGGATTACTGGTGTGAGCAACCTCTCCCAGGTATAACTTTCTATGAAACACTTTTCTTAGTTGAAAACCAAAATCTGTCTCTTACACAGATCTGAACTTTTTGGAAGGTCATGAATTTATGTTTTAGAATCACAATGTCATAGTTTTCATGTGGGAGTATTAACCAGTTTGGTATGAAACTGGCTTCAAAGTAGTTTACAGTTCCTTGGTTTAAGGACATTAGATTGGACTTGTCTCCCTTATCTGGGACTCTGTGATATAATCTGGAGCCTTTGAGGGTTTGAAAGAGAAGATCATTTTTGGAGTTTCTCATTGGCATTTAAGATTTTTGTTGTTGTTGTTGTTGGTCTTAGGGTTTGAAGTCTGGGCCTGGGCATATCCCTGAGCTCTTCAGCTCAAGGCTAGTGCTCTGCCTCTTTGAGCCACAGTACCACTTCCAGTTTTCTGGTAGTTAACTGGGAGATAAGAGTCTCATGGACTTTTGTACCTGGGCTGGCTTTGAACCTTGATCCTCAGATCTCAGCCTCCTAGAGTAGCTAGGATTACAAGTGTGAGCCTCCGCGCGCTTGACAGCATTTTAATTTTGAACAACAAAGCAGAGTTTAAGCATGACATATCTGTTACCTGGGTACAAGGGGCTAGCTGGGATGTGTTTCTGTGACACAACTGTTGGTCCTTTGGGTGCCTTCTCAGGGCTTTTTCCTCTCATTAAGTGTGGATTGGGAGATGTTCATGCTGCTCTTTTGAATACCTTTTTAAATGAATGATTCTCTAGCTAGGCATCTGTCATGAAACTTGACATCGTTTTGGAAGGGGACCTGGGAGTGGTAGTCCTTAGTCCTGGAATGAGCCCTTCTAGGTCTGCATCGTATCACCAGCTCCACTTGTCGGGGAGATAAGGCACAGAGAACTCGCCGTTGCAATGCAGTTGCATATCTGTCCTAGGATTCCCCCTGCAGCATTCTGGGACTGCTGATGTCTTACTTCTGAGCATGAAAGAGTTCCATGGATGGCTTGGCATGAAGTATCACTGTTTGATGAACTAAGCTCATTTTTGAGAGGTCTTGATCACTCATCGTTTTTGTTTTGACAGCAATTGCCTGTTCAGAGCCCTTGGTGATCAATTGGAAGGACACTCACGAAATCACCTCAAGCACCGACAGGAGACAGTGGACTACATGATAAAGCAGCGGGAGGATTTTGAGCCTTTTGTAGAGGACGACATTCCTTTTGAGAAGCATGGTAGGTTCACCAGCTCCTTCAGGAGTAAATGCATTGGGTAATTAAATCCATCAGCATCCTCTACTCTGCCTGGGTTTTGGTTATGTAAGTTGTGGCATTAGTTTATTCAACAAACACTCATTTTCATATCCTGTGATTAGCAGCATGCTCAGTAGCTGGGGGGAGTAAATTTTGAATGTGTGACCTTAATAAAAGTGCTGGGTTTGGTGGGTGAATGGTAGAGAGCATTGCATGTATGAACTTCTGGGTTGATTATTAACAAAACATATTCAGTGACCTGAAAAGCTGGTCATAGAATCAATATCTAGATCTTAAACTGGGGTTTGAACTCAGGGCTAGGATGCTGTCCCTTAGCTTTTTCACTTAAGGATGATGCTCTACCATCTAAGCCACTGCTGGTTAATTGCAGGAAAGAGTCCCTCAGACTCCCTACCCAGGCTGGCTTCAGACTTCGATCCTCACAATTCAGTCTCCTAAGCAGCTAAGGATTATAGGCATGAGCCACCAGCTTCCAGCTATATATCCTTTAAAATCTGCACACATAGAGTAGTAGAAAAGGCTGGAAAGATGCTAACATCCAATTATGATCATTTCTTGATCTCTAAATTTCTATAAAAAGGGAACAAAAGCAACATCTCAAAGCATTTTTTTTTTTTTTTGCCAGTCCTGGGGGCTTGAATTCAGGGCCTGAGCACTGTCCTTGGGTTTTCTCAAGACTAGAGCTCTACTACTTGAGCCACAGTACCATTTCTGGCTTTTTTTCTGTGCATGTGGTACTGAGGAATCGAACTTGGGACTTCATTCATGCTAGGCAAGCACTCTACCACTAGGTCAAGCCCCCAGCCCTCAAAGCATACTTTCTGTAATCTCTTAGTAAATTATCTGGATGGGACTACCAGCATTTTAAAATACCTTCTGTAGATGTCTTGATTTTTTTTTTTTTTTTTTTTTTTTTTTTTTTGTCATTTGTGAGTCTTGAACTTTGGGCCTTGGTGCTTTCCCTGAGCATTTCAACTTAAGGCTAGCACTCTACAGTTGTGAGCCACAACTCTACTTCTGGTTTTCTAATGGTTCATTAGAGATAAGAGTCCATACCACCAGTGCCTGGCTGGTCATTTCTTTTGTAATCAGAAAATCAATAATGTCAAGTTAATCTCTCATCAAAAACCCAACTACAACTTACTTTCTTTGAGGCAAACTAGCTAATGATTTTAATTAGTTCCTATCTAGCAAGCACAAATCAAAACGATGTATGAACGATTGCATTTCATTGCATACTTGGTGAGGGTTTACTATGCCAAGTGCAGACATTCATGTTTCACAAATAGCATTCTCAGTATAAGTCTGACATCTGTCTCTTATTAGAAAAGAGAATCATCCCTGTGTTTTCATAACTGAGTCTAGAAGCCAAGTGGACCTGATAAAGACCGGAAAGGGAGGTTAGTGTGGAGGCCCTCTGCACTGGCCAGGTGAAGGAAGAAGGCAGCTCTGAGGATGTGGGGGCCCACTGCAGGGAGCGTCTGGCTGGGTAACTAAGAGGACTTACTGGTGGTGATGGGGGAAGAGGTGGTGGGCGGAGTGGAAGCTGATGAAGTGTACGTGCTTGGGAGTTATGTGATCAGTGACACCAGTGCTCTTCTTGGTCCTCATTAGGCAAAAAGGCCATTTAATAGACCCTGGGCATAGCAGCAAAGCTCCTGGTGGGTAGATTATGGCTGTCACCAAGTTGAAGTGGAGCTTCTTGTGTGGTTACTCAGTCTAGCAGACACATTTTATCCAAGAGTGGATACAGTTTATCAGAATCAGCATTCATACTTTGGTGGTGTTGTATGGGTAAGCTTTTAGCTTAGTGTGTATAAAGTGAACTGTGTTGCTGGGTGTGGTTACACAATCCTGTAATCCCAGTACCTGGGAAGGTAAGGCAGGAATCTTGTAAGGTCAAGCCCAGCCTGAGTTAGAGAAAGACCTTGTCCTTCAAGACACAAATAAAATAATTTCATTTTCCCAGTTAAAAAATGCATCACTTTGGGGGCCGGGAGTTTGGCCTAGTGATAGAGTGCTTGCCTAGCATGCACGAAGACCCGGGTTCGATTCCTCGGTACCCCACATACAAAGCAAAAAGCCGGAAGTGGTGCTGAGGCTCAAGTGGTAGAGTGCTAGCCTTGAGAAAGTCCAAGGACAGTGCTCAAGCCCTGAGCTCAAGCCCAGGACTGGAAAAAAAAAAAAAAAGTATCACTTTGGTTTTAATGAGTTTTTAACAGGTGATGTGAAATTCCATTTTGAACATTTCTGAGGAAGTGGATGATCTAGTAGACCTGGGGGTGTGAGGCTTAAAACTTCAATTGCTAATGCAGTGGTGTCACTTTAGCTGTACAGTAGAAAGGTCTTTCTTGAAATTCCACGGACTGGCAAAACAAATGAAAGGAAACAGAAGTCTGTGCATTCTCCTGTGCGTTGGTTGAAGGTCAGACATATTATGTTTGTTCTAATGTCTGACTGCTTGTTGTATTATAAACTTCTGAGGGGGCAGAGAAAAGACTTGGTTTCTGTGTGGAAACTTGGAACATCTGGTAGGCAATCACATATGAATTGCTGGTCAATGGACAGATGGCTCACTTAACTAGAGACCTGATTTACCCTGGTATTTGACTATGTCTTTAGGCTCAGTCCTTGCCTGCAAACCATGGCTTCAGAGAGAGAGGCGGCACATCCTTTTCCAACAAACAGCCAGATCAGAAACCTGAGTGTCATGAACACCTCATCTCCCTGCTTCCTCTTGCCAGTCATTCCTGTGTCTCAGTAACCTTCCCTCTTTGTAGCCCCCTCATACAGTCAGGCCTTGGTGGCCATTTCTCCAGAATCCTCAGTGCTGTGTCAATGGGCTGTGTGGCCTCTTCATCTTTGTAGTGTCTTCCACATGGCACCAGGGTGGAGATCTACATGTGTGCTCTGTCTGAAACCTGCTGGCAGCTTGCCTTGATCTCCAGACAATTTGGAGCATTCTGAGTTCCTGCCATACAGTTCAGCCCAGTCTCTCCAGCTTCTGCTGAGAAGATCACCCATTGCTCTAGGTAGCTCCTGCTTGTCCTTGTCAGCTTAGTTGTCAGAACTGAGAAGTTAGTCTCATTCACCTTCTCTTTCTCATTGCCATACCGATGGACCTACAGTGAGGCAAACTTCCTGGGTTTGAGGGCACAGCCTCACAAAACATCCTTATTTCTGACACCATCTGCAAGTTTAGGGTCTCTGCAGACCTCCTTCAGGTATAGTCAGGTTTTTTTTTTTAAGAATTAATTAACATTGATTTTTACATCATATTTCAAATGACATGTTTAACACACAAGTATTCAAGAAAGGAATCTACATATAATCACTGGCACTCAGGTTTTAGAACATAATTAAAATTAAGCTAAGGGTTTGTATGTTGTAGATGTGTGTTAATCTATGTAATAAAATATTATGTCTGTAGAGTCATAAATTTTTATGTCTATGTAGTTATGTTTATATTTCCAATAACCTGTCCATAACATTGGGTACGCAAATATTGAGTCATCGCTCTTGTACTGTTTGGATCTAATAACCACATATTAAGGATACCATGCACCTTTTGTTCCTTTGATCTTGACTTATCTCACTCAACATGATTCACTCTAGCTTCATCCACTTATATACTTAGTTTTTTAAAGTAGTACTTACAAGCTCAATGATAGCTGTAGTTTTATAGGGAAAGGCGTCAGGTACTGGTGGATCCCTCCTGTAATCAACCTAGCTACTCAGGAGGCTGATATTGGAGGTTCATAGTTTGAAGCTGGTCTGGACAAGAAAGTCCATGAGATTTTTATCTCCATAAAGCTGCAAGTGGAACTGTGGCTCAGGTGATAGAGCCTAAGCCTTGGGCACAAAAGCTGAGGGACAGCTCCCAGACACTGAGTTCAAGCCCCAAAACTGCCACAAAAAGAAAAGAAAAGAAATAAACAACTTAGCCAAAGGAAGAGATATACATGTGAGTCTGAAAGCTTGCTTTGTCCTCGGGAAGTAATATCCTCTTGACATCCATGTGTGAAAGTCTGTGATTGCTATCACCCAGGGGAGCTCACCCCAGGCATACCCTACTTGGTATTCCAAGATACCCCCTGCCCTTTATTGATTGCTTGCTATTGGTAAAGGATGGATGTCAGGTGTGGTTCTAGAGCTAGTCATAAGAGACACTCCTCTCTTCTTGAATATTGTAAAGGTTTAGATGCTGACTGGTAGAGACCTGGAATATAGGCCAGATCTCTTTGGGAGAGATGTAATCCTGATTACATTTCCTTACTGAAGCATGTGTCTCTAATTCCTGTATTCTGGTTGTAAACTCTTTGAGGGCAAACTCAGATGACCAAGAGCCTGGCCTTTCCAGATTTCCTAGGTGAAGTCTCTACTCATTGGTTCTGTGACCACAGGTAGTTATTTACTGTTATGCATTTCTGTTTTCTCTTGTGTCAAGTGGCATGCATAGGAAAACTTTTTCCACAGAGCAGTTTAAGGGTAGATGAAGGGCCTTAAGGCATCACTGAGGACCTGGAAGCTAGTGCCAACTCTGCCTGATTGGGTGGGAGTAAGGGTTGACTAAATAGCTTAAATATTGTCAGTGACCTAATCTCTAAAGCTCCTGTTGACACTACCTATATCCACATTGCTTATATGGCAGGAAATGGATGCCAGTATTAAAGAGCTTTGTGAAACTGTGAAAAGTTTTTGAAGTATTTTTGAACTTTGAAGTGCCCCACCCCTAAGTTTAAAGCTGGAAGTTCCTCCCTCCTTGCTTTGTTGGTTGTAATTGGTTTAACTAAAACACAATTGTGTTGGGGAGTTATGTCCTGAAAGTCTTCTAAAGAAGTAAAACCAAACAAGGGGAAAAACTGGTGATGCATGAGAAACGATCAGAGCAACACTAGAGGCATGTGTCATTGCATGTGTCATTGGCACATTAGTGCATGCTCCTGGGTCTTGTGTTCGTGGCACCTATTATGTAGCTGCGGAGAGTACTTAGTGACCGTTCACTGGTGGGTAATGGATGGGTCCTGCTGTAATGAATGAGTGCTCTCCTGAGTAGCAGTGTGCATATGGTTCTCCCAGCTCAGTCTCCACACCGGCTATGCAGGCACCTGGTCTTGTCTCTCATCATTCTGAACTATTCAAATGCCAAAATGTATATATGTTTGGATTCTTTTTACTATGAAGGCTTCATTTTTCTTTCTTATTTCCATGCAGTGGCCAGTTTGGCAAAGCCTGGTACTTTTGCTGGCAATGATGCAATTGTAGCCTTCGCAAGAAATCATCAGTTGAATGTGGTGATTCATCAGCTTAATGCCCCTTTGTGGCAGGTAGGTCACCTGTTCCAGAATTTACCTATATTCATTAGCTTTGGGGATGCATAAGTGACAGGGCTTGACCTGTAATGTTGAACTTCCCGAAACTATGTGAATCAGGAACCTGGCCAGGGGTCTGTGGAGACTTGGAATTAATCCTTGTGTTATCCACAGCAGGAGCCTGGAATATAATTCAGAAATCATAAAACAGTGTAAATGTTGTTCAGTCAGTTAATTGGGTAATTTGGACACAGAGAATCTAGTGTGGAAGTATACCTCAGGTAATTCCATAAAAATACCTAAAGTGAGAAAGGATCAGTGCATACAAATTGTGGTTTTGATGTGCACATATTCCCATGTATATTTCTGTATTTTTTAGGGGTACAGAAAGAGACTAAATTCATTATAATGACAAACTTGTTCATCTTGTTCTGTAGATATCCAGCTTTATTTCTGTGATCTGTGGAGTTGTACATATTGGTTTCATTGTTTCTCCTGTGGCTCCCCCCCAAAAAAAAATAGATTTTGCACAAATAGTGTTCCTGATGTAGGAGGGCAGACACATTGATTGTTAAGCCATTTTGTAATTCCTTTTTCCTCCTATCCTGACAGATCTGTTCATCAACTCTTCTCACCATTCTTTATCTTTGGTATCCTAAATTAATTAACCTTATCTTCCAAGCATAAAGCCAAACTGTTCTGGAGTGTGGAATATTGAAGGCAGAGCTGTAGGTTCTCCACACTTCCAGGCCCCTACTCTTCCTCAGAGAGTTCAGCAGTTTCTTGTTACTGTGTAGTTTAGCTTCTGAAGACTGAGCATATGATTTCTAGTATCCCCTGCTCCTCCACTTAACCATTTCTACCTTATTCTTTAGTTAGGACCTTCAAACTTGTTAATTTTAGAAAAACTAGAAAATTTCGAAAAGATTATAAAGGCAAGTGAAAATCATGGGTGTTAGTGTCACGTTACCTAGGGATTATTGCCACTAACATGTTAGTGTCTAATCTGTGGTCATTCCCCCCCCCCCCACACACACACTTAGCTACATCTTAAGCATATCTATACTTAAATATACAAACTTACATTTCCTGTTATCATAAAGGTTACAATACCATTTTTAAGATGCTACCTGCATATACTTAAAAAAAAAATTCTTAGTCGTGGCTTCTGCTCATTTAAAAACAAAGGTTAGCTGAGACCCCCACAGGCTGTGTGGCTCTGTGAGCAAGCTGCTCGGCCTCTGTGTGCCTCATTTCTCTCATGTGGAAAAAGGAAATTGCCAAGGAGCAGGGGATCTAGTTAGAAATGGATGCTGGTGTAATCCTAGCTACTCAGGAAACTAAGATCTGAGGGTCACTGTTCAAAGCCATCTTGGGTAGGAAAGTTAGTGAGCTTCTTTATCTCTAATTAACTGCCAAAAAGCCAGAAATGAATCTGTGACTCAAGTGGTACAGTACCAGCCTTCAGCACAAAAGGTCAAGGGTAGTACCCAGGCCCTGAGGACCTGGTGTCAGTACCCAGGACTGACACCAAAAAGCAAAACCAAGGGCCACAGCCCTTTCTAAAAGTGCACATAGCCCCTGGCAAAACTGGTAGCTGCTCAATTTCACAATCTTAACAGCGTCCTTATTGTACTACTGTTAGACCTCAGATTTCCTTCCCCTCCCCCCCTGCACTCATTGTAGCTCCGACTCTGCTCAGTGTTACTTGGCCCTTGCAGTGCTGGGCCATAGGGATCTCTGCCTCCTGGACTTCCTTTCGTCTGCTTGATCTTTCCTAACAGTAAACACCACTGTGAACATATGCAGAGTGCTCTTTCTAGTAACTAGCCCTCCCTTAACCTCTGCTCACCACTATCTGATTTGTCTCCTAGTTTTACCTTCCCAGGATGTCAGTCAGCCTTCTGTGTCTATACAAAGTCCTTTTCATGATTATATAGCAACAAAATGAATTCTCCCCGAGTTGGCGAGGAATTGAGATCTAGTGAACAGGAGTGAAATAGTAGCTGTTTCTTTGGGGCCTCATTGCCAGATGTCTGACAGCAAAGCGAGCAATAGTGTTTCTTTCTAATGATCTGTGAGTCGAGTGCTCCACTCCCTAGATCCAATTTTTGTTGTTCAACTTTTACTGTTAGCAGAAGTTACAAAAATAAGTTGAATACTGAAGGAAAATACTCAGTGCCAATGCAATAACTGTAGCTTGGTTTTTCCTGCCCTCGCTTGAGCTTTTAAAATGATCTAGATCTATGGAACATCCATGTAATACATTCTTCCACACTTACATCTATAGTGTCTTCATTCATAAAGGAAAGAATAATTTAAAAAAATAAATTTTATTTCCACTGAATCACCCCCATGTTCTTTCTTCTGTAATGAAGCTTCTTATAAAACTTTCAAGAACTGAAACCGCATTGGTTGCTGCTATCTTAGAGTTCTTGAATTAGTGATGAGGCTCACGCCAACAACAGCATTCTTTCTCCTGGTGACAAGTGGACCATGCATACCCGGGCACAGTCCAGATGTGTCATCAGCTCAGGAGAATTAGCTGATAGATTGGGTGTCTGCTAGGGGTTTGTGACATGTAGGTATTACAACTCGAGTGTAAGCATGTCAGGGATTTGCCAGTCATCATTCATAAACCTTGGCTTCCTGTTTTTCCTAGGGACAGGGGAGTGGCCCCTGTTTGGTATGTGTCCACTCCAGGTGCTGTGGGGCTTACCTACTCTACTAGGGCAAAATACTGCTCTGCCATCTGGACCTGGGTTGTCATAGCACAGGGCTGCACATCTGAGAAAGTGATTTTGCTTTCTCAACTTTTACTTAATTTTTTTAACATAGGCCATGACCAAGCAGTTTACAAAGAAGTAGTAGGTTCCTGTTTGTCCCCCTTTTTTTTTTTTCCTGTTTGTCTCTTTTTCCCCCCTGTGTTTTTTTCTTTTTTTAACCATAGGCATCATTTACATTAGCAGTAGCATTAAACTACTCTGACTTGGAACAAAAACAGAAAGCAGATGCTGATGCCGTGGAGTTTTAACAAAGCTACTGGGATTCCTAAGGGACAGTGCTATAATTATTTTTAGTTTTTGTGGACATGTAGGTTTTGGAATGTCTGCAGACTAGACCTTAGAAAGAGGCCGGGTATTTAAGTGCCTAAGAGGTATGAAAACCCTTGACATTTAAGCTGATTTAACTTTACTGTAAATGTGCTCCTGAGCATTGAATCTGCATATATATGTATGATTTATTTCCATATTATTACATATTGAATAAGCACATATAAGCATATGAGGGTGGGAGGAAGAGAAGTCTGAAGCAGATGGACACATCCTAGGCACATTCCTAACCAGTGTTTATATAGAGCCTGCTACCAGAGCTTCGTGGCCCAAAGCAGTGTCATTCAGATCTTCTCTGGCATCTCCCTTTTGTCTGCAGATTCGGGGTACAGACAAAAGCAGTGTGAGGGAATTGCACATCGCCTATCGCTATGGAGAGCACTATGACAGTGTTCGGAGAATCAATGACAACTCAGAAGCACCTGCACACCTCCAGACCCACGTGAGTGAGACCTTGTGTTTGCGTGTTCTCAGCTAAGCAGGAAGCCAGGCCAGAGCTGGACATCCTGGAGCTGGGAAGGAAGGAAATAAGGAGGGAAAGAAGGAAATAAAAGTCTCCACTGAGTACCTAGGTGCAAATTTTATTAGATTTGGTAGATTTCAGTCGTTTTATGCGTTAGGATGGTCAAGATTATATTATTTATATGGTTTTTAGTTTTGCTTCTTGATCTTTTTTTTTTTTTTTTTTTGTCGGTTATGGGGCTGGAACTCTGTGAACCTGGGCGCTGTCAGCTCAAGGCTACCATCCTACCCCTTGAGCCGCAGCACCACTTCCGGTGTTCTGGTGGTGAATTGGAGATAAGAGTCTCAGGGACTTTTAGTGCCTGCACTGGCTTTGAACTGCAGCCCTCAGATCTCAGCTTCCTGAGTAGCTAGATCTTTATTTATTTATTTATTTATTTTTTAAAGCTTCCCAGGGCTTTGCCCTTGCTAGTAGCCTCTCCTCTACTCAGGAGCGCACAGCACTCTTCCAGCTCTTTCATGCACGGATAATTTTGGACATGAGGTCTTTGCTTCCTGCCCAGGTGCATACCTGGACCTGATCCTTCTAATAATGTTTGCTTCCTATTGTAGAAGCACCACTGCCATGCCCAACTTTTTTTTTTTTTCTTTTTGTGGGTCATGGGGCTTGAACTTGGCCTGGGCACTGTCCCTAAGCTCTTCAGCTCAAGGCTACCACCCTACCCATGAGCCAAGCCCCACTTCCCATTTTCTAGAGGTTAGTTGGAGATAAGAGTCTCAGGTCATTTTGTGCCCTGGTTGGCTTTGAACCTTGTCTTCATATCTGAGCCTCCTCAGTACCTAGGATTGTAGGCATGAGCCACTGCGCCCGTCCCCAACGTTTTTTTGAGATGGGGTCTTATGAATTTTTCTGCCCAGACTGGTCTGAAATCACTCTTCCCTTCTTAGCCTCTCATGTAACTAAGATGACAGGCACATGCCACATGCCAGGCTATTGGTTGAGAACAGGTCTAGTGAACTTTCCTGCCAGGACTGGCCTTGAACTGACCTTCCCTAGTCTCAGCCACATAAATAGCCAGGCAGTGTTAGTCATTAGTGTCCAGCTTTGCATTTTCTTCCTTTTCTCCTTCCCTCCCTTCTCTTTCTTTTTGTTTTTTGGTGGGAGAGTCAGTTCTGGGGCTTGAACTCAGGGCCTGGGCACTGACCCTGAGCTTCTTTTGCTCAAGACCAGTCAGTGTTCTACCACTTTAGCCACAGCACTCCACTTTCTACATTCTCTCCAACACTTGCAATTCTTCTTTCCTTTTAAGAATGGCTGCCCGCCGGGCACATGCCTGTAATCCTAGCTACAGAGGGAGCTGAGATCTGAGGATGAGGCTCAAAGCCCCTCACTAAAGTCCAAGAGACTCCTATCTCCAATTAACCACTAAAAAACCAAAAGTGGCCCTGTTGTTCAAGGGATAGGGCAGTAACTTTGAGCTGAAGAGCTCAGGTACTATGCCAGGCCCAGAGTTCAAGTCCCATGGCCAACAAAAAAGAATGGCTGTCCCACCATATGCATTTTCTTAAGTTTTTCATGTGTTTTGTAGATCTTTCCTGGGGCTTAAACTCAGGCCTGGGTACTGTCCTTGAGCTTTCTCAAGGTTAGTGCTTTACCACTTGAACACAGCACCACTTCGGTTCTTTTCTGTATATGTGGTACTGAGGAATCTAACCCAGAGCTTCATGCATGCTAAGTAAGCACTCTACCACTAGGCCACACTTCTGGCCCCCTTTGCCTAATTTTTTTTTTTTTTGCATTTTTTTAATTAAAGAATTTATTAACATTGATTTTTATATTATATTTCAAATGTCATGTTTAACAGACAAGTATTCAAGAAGGGAATCTCTATATATAATCACTGGTGCTTAGCTTTTAGAACATAATTAAAATTAAGCTGAGGATTTGCATAATTGTATTGTTTTTCCTCCTCCTCCTTCTCCTCCTCCTCCCTTTTCCTCCTCCTCCTTTTTGTTCTGGTCTTGGGGCTTTAACTCAGCCTGCTTACTGTCCCTGAGGTGCTTTTACTCAAGGCTAGTGCTCTCCCACTTAATCTACATCTCCATTTCTGGCTTTTTGGTAGTATATTGGAGGTAAGAGTCTCAGGGACTTTCCCACCTGGACTGCTTTGAACTGTGATACTGATTTCAGCCTTCTAAGTAACTAGGATTACAGATGTGAGCCACCAGTGCCCAGAGGTTTGTCTTCATTCTGTGTTTTTTTTTTTTTTCTTTTGGTCATGGGGCTTGAGCTCTGGGCCTGGGTGCTATCCCTGAGCTCTTCAGCTCAAGGCTACCACTGTACCCCTGAGCCACAGCCCCATTTCTGGTTTTCTAGTAGCTAATTGGAGATAAGGCCCAGGCTGGCCTTGAACTAAGATACTCAGATCTCAGCCTCCTGAGTAGCTAGAATTGTAGACGTGAGCCACCTCACTCAGCTATCTTCATTCTTGAGTTATAATGAGTTCTTTATATATTTTAGATAGTAGATTCTTGAAAATACAGGATTTGCTACTGTTCTTCCTGGTTCTCCCTCATTTGTAAATAGTGAGTTCTTCCTTAAGTTTGTATTTCTAATTTTGTTGTCTTGGCTAATTGCATTGACTATAGCCTCTAAAAAAATATTAATAATAATGACAATGTTAGTGAAATTCTTCCTTACTTTAATTGAAATGAAGACACCATTCTGTGAATTTGCAGTGATTACTAATTAAACCCATAGTACAAAACCTTTAGCTTGTATATAGTTAATTCACCATTATAAGTAACATATAATCCTATATGTGTGGTGCTATTTCCTCTAGTGACATTCCAAAGCTGAGCAATTGCTGAATCAGACTGCTGACAGTGCCAAATTGTTCAGGATATATATATATATATATATATATTTATTTAATTTATTTATTTTTTTTTTTGGCCAGTCCTGGGCCACTGAACTCAGTCCCTGAACTCAGGGTCTAAGAGGTAGGTTAGAGCCCTACCTCTTGAGCCACAGCACCACTTTTAGCCTTTTCTGAGTATGTGATATTGAGGAATCAAACCCAGGGCTTTCTGCATGCTAGGAAAGCACTCTACCCGTAGGTCACATCCCAGTCCCAAAGTAGCTAGGCAAGCACACTACCACTAGGCCAAACTCCTGGCCTCTCATGTATACTTTTAGTAGATTCTTTTATATGACTATCCTAAGGTGCTCATTGCTGGCTTCTCTGATATTTTATGTGCAAAAGTAACATAGAAACATTTACCCATCTCCTCGCATTAATAGGAAGTGGAAGAAGGGGGCTGGGTAGTTATAGGGGATGAGTTTCAGCCTTTCTGATTCAGGCTTTGCTCATAAAGCCCTCTTTGACTCCAAGCCAACTGCCCTTTGTTGCTTTAGAATTAGACTGACAGGTTCCCCTGAGTGTGGCAGAGTGCACTGGAGGTGAGGTAAATCATGTTGTGCTGTGTACCCCAGAGTTCACGGATGGTCAGACGGGGCCTGGACCACGTGAGAGTTAGATGAATGAATGTTTCTTCAGGACCAGCATTGATCTGTAGAAGCTCAGCAAGTGCAAGTGCGGAGGATCCACTCTGTTCTATTCACAGGTCAGGAAGTGAACTGAGACAGAAGTATGCTGTTCATTCATTGGTCGTTGCCAAGATGGTGATGTTTAGCGCTGGGAGCTCTCATGCTGTTCTATTGATTGGTCCATCCGCTCTCTTCTTGGGCCTTCTTTTTGTTGTCGCCTAGCATCTCTGCGTGCAGATGGGACTTAGCTGTTCAGTGCTGTGCTTTTCACATTGTTGGTAGAATCTTTCCTCCTACAAGTTTGAATGTTTTAATGTTAGTCTCTTTCTATGTTGACGATCAAACAGAGTTTGGTTATTGATCCTTTTTTTCCCCTTCAGTTTCAGATGCTTCATCAAAGTGAATCAAATAAGAAAGAAAAGATCAAGACAAAGGGAGTTGACTTTGAAAATGATTTGAGAGATGAAGTAGAGGACGCTGTCCAGAAAGTCTGCAGTGCTACCGGGTGTTCAGTCAGTATTCCCTTCTTGCTCTAGTACTTATGTCCGCAGGGCTGGGCATGTGGCCTACCTGCTACTATTATGGCATCACTAGGATGCCAGCACCAATCCAGCCGCAGCCTGGCCAAGCGATTAGGTGATGTGGCACATCTTAATGAGCATGAGCTGTTCCCTAGACAACTTAATGTGAGCTGGTCATTATTTTCCTCCTTTGCTAGACTATTCCACCAAGTCCTACAGGGTGGATTTAATTTCTTTGGACTCGTGTTTTATACTAGTAAAGTTATAGGTTCATAGATGGAATTATTTTATAAATGTATTTTAAGTGGTTATTTCGCATGATGGTTGTTATTGGCATTTTCTAAATGGGAACAATCTTGAAACCTGTGTCTTTTCTCATTGTTCCATTTTTGTATTTTAAATCGGGAGGCCAAATCAGGAGCATTCTGAATTTGTGACCATCCTAGGATATATAGTGAGACTCCCCCAAAACTAAACCCCAAACAATAAAATAACATCGTGTTGATGCATTTGCTGAAATAGAACCTGGATAGAAAAGTGGATCTTGAATCTTAAAGTGTTTCTTTGTTTCCTGGATAGGATTTTAATTTAATAGTCCAGAACCTGGAAGCTGAAAATTACAATATTGAATCTGCAATAATTGCCATGCTTCAGTTGAACGAGGTGAAAAGAAATAGTAAGTCTGTGACTGCTGTTGATAAACTTCCTAAATGGCTGTATTGGTAATGTCAACATAATCACTAGTTTATTGAAGTCCTTGGTATGCTGCATTTCGGGGTTCCCCCCCCCCTTATTCTGGACCTGCATGGAGAGGGTGGTTTGGGCTGGAGACGAAACTGGAGTCAGACAGGCCAACTGGCCAACCTTCCTTGCAGGGTGGGATGCTGAGTATGTTGGGAAGACAGCTAATCTAGTCTTGGGGATAGAGTGTGACATGGAAGACTAGCCTAGGAATAGGATTGCTGGTAAAATTCAAAAGACATTTGGAAGAGTGGCAGATACCTTTACTTGGAAATATTTATGATGCTAGCATACTATCAACTGGTGATAATTTCAGTGTTTTTCTGTGAACTGAGTTTAATTTTGACTCAGGGAGGTGACTTCTCAGGTCATTTCCTGAACCCTTTCCCACGTGGTCAAGCACACCAGCATCCACTGTAAGTGTTTGTGGTGTTGACACCACTGTCCAGCACTTGTGCTCCTGGTATGGTGGGGACTGGGCATGCTCGGCGTGAGGTAAGGAGCTGTATTTTTTTTTTTTTGGCCAGTGTTGGACCTTGAGCTCAGGGCCAGAGCAGTGTCCTTGGGCTTTCTCAAGGCTAGAGCTCTACCACTTGAGCCATAGCACCACTTCTGTTTTTTTGGGTTTTTTTTCTTATATATGTCTTACCAAGGAATCGATCGCAGGTCTTCATACATGCTGTGCAAATACTTTACCACTAGGTCACTCTCCCAATACAAGGGAAGCTACCGACCTCCCCTTGGAGCCAAGTCCCACTTCCTGTTTTCTAGAGGTTAATTGGAGATAAGAGTCTCAGGTCCTTTTGTGCCCAGGCTGGCTTTGAACCTGGATCCTCAGATCTCAGCCTCCTGAGTAGCTCGGATTGTAGGTGTGAGCCACACCACCGTGCCCACCGCACCTGGCTGGGGAGCTGTATTTTAAGTGATGTTTACATGAATCTTAGTCGCCACATGTGACTGGTGGCTGTTGGTTTGGATATCATCACTTTAGATCTTCTTCTGGGTTTTGTGTACAAATGAAAGATTTCTCCCTAAAAATTCATTCAAAGGCCAGGCAAGGTGGCTCACACCTATAATCCTAGCTATTCAGGAGGTTGAGATCTGAGGATCTCGGTTCAAAGCCAGCCCAGGCACTAAATTCCAAGAGACTCATCTCCAGTTAACCTCTAGAAAACCATAAGTGATCACCCCATTTGTAAGGAAATGGAAAAACTTAGAAAAAATCATATTAAGTGAAGTAAGTCAGACTCAAAGGAACATAGGTTCAATGGTTTCCCTCATTTGTCATAATCAGTAGAAACCTTGGGCTCTCCTAGCAGAGATTTACAATAGAACAAAACCTAGATACATGAGGTCATATAGTATGATGCTAAATGAAAGGACCTCCAGGATATAGAAACAAAATCCATATAATGAGTGATTGTTGTCCTTAATATACTGTGTTATCTGTCATCTCTTTTGATGTCCTGTGGTTATCTCATATTGTTAGAGTATCTTACCTTGTTAACTGATACATTGTATATATGCTTATTTGGTTATTTGAAATAGGATAGGGAAGGGGGGAAAACAAGATGAGGGGCGAGGGTGGGGAAAGGGAAATGGGGACCAAGACATGAGAAAGGGTATCAATGTTTGTGAAGTAATGCACCTTCTACCTGGTGAATATAATGTAACGCTTCTATTAATTACAATAAAAATATATGGGAAAAAAAAAAGCAAGTGGTGCGGTGACTGAAGGGGTAGGGCTGTTGCCTTTAGCTAAAGAGCTCAGGGACAGCGCCCAGGCCCAGAGTTCAAGCCCCACCACCACCACCGACAGGGGGGGGGAAAATCATTTGTAAAGGTAGTTTAAGGAGCCAAACCCTTCTGCCCTCAGGAAGCTGATCACAAACCTTATAAACTTATCACAAGGTTATTTTAACTACATCCTACATACAGCTCTACCAAACGTTTTGTCCCAATCTGTTCACATGACATGGAATTTTGTTTCAGAAAGCGATCTGGGGCCCAGGTGATGCTGGAGAATTTATAGCATGGGTTGTTCCTCTGTCAGGTTCTCAGGTTTATCTCTCCTTCGCTCCCTCCTTCCCTCCCTCTCTTCCTCCCTTCCTTCCTTCCTCCCTCTCTTTGCTACTCCTGGGGCTTGAACTCAAGGCCTAGGCACTATCCCTGAGCTGTTGGCTTGTGTAGCTCTACTCCTGTTTTCTGAATCTTGGTCCTCAGATCTCAGCCTCTTAAGTACCCATATTATAAGCGTGAGCCACCAGTGCCCAGCTAGGTGGTTTTTTTGTTGTTTTTTTTTTTTTTTGTTTTGTTTTGTTGGTCCTAAGGCTTAAACTCAGGACTGGGCACTGTCCTTGGGCTTTTTCAAGGCTACAGCTGTACCACTTGAGCCACAATTCCACTTCCAGCTTGTTTTCTATGTACGTAGTGCTGAGGAATGGAATCCAGGTCTTCTTGCATGCTAGGCAAGCACTCTACCACTAGTCTAAACTGGTTCTTGGTTTTAATAACATGCTTTTCTTTGGAAGGTGCAGAAGAGAACCTTGAGAACCTTGACCTCAGTGGCCGAGCACTGAAGCCGAGTGGCCCATTATGGGAGGAGGGTGGCAGTGGCTCCAGAATCTTTGGAAATCAGGGCTTAAATGAAGACAAGACTGAAAACAATAAGGCACAAGCTATTCCCCGTGAAGAAAACAAAGCACATAAAAACCAGCTTCCTAAGGTAGGTGAGAGATGCAGACAGGCAAATGGTGGGTTGCTGAAATTCTGTGCCATAGGTGGGGGTGTTGAGGGTTTTTTGTTGTTGTTGAAGGGCTGGAACTCAGAGCCTGGGTGCTGTCCCTGAGCTCCAGGCTAGCTCTTTACCACTTTGAACCACAGCGCCACTTCCAGTTTTCTGGTAGTTAATTGGAGATGAGTCCCATAGACTACCTGGGCTGGCTTTGAACCATGATCCTCAGTTCTCAGCTTTCTGAGTCTAGGATCACAGGCGTGAGCCACCAGTGCATGGCTGAAGTTCATTTTCTTATGTGTCTTTTGATTTATTATGAGTAGTGGGAAATTGTGCAGGGAAGAGAGAGGTGGGGATACCTAAAATTGTCAAGAAGCAGACCAAACGCCTTATCTTGTATTGTGGGGCCAGGTGGGAGGATCCAGACACTGGCGTCAGGTCTTCCTGTGTGCACTGGTGGAAGCTAGCTCCTCCACCTAGTGTTTCTGTGTGGCAGGCAGTCCCAGGAGCACTCATCTTTATTCATGGCATCATTTGCTGTGAGTGCCTTGGCATATGACTCATTGTGCTTCATGTTATTTTCTTGGGTAGAGTCTCAGAAAAGGAGTTAGGAGTTTAAATAAAGGGCATGCATAGATAGCTAAATTCTTTTTGCCACTCCTGGGCTTGAACTCAGGGCCTGAGCATTGTTTTTGAGCTTTCTCAAGGCTAGAGCTCTACCACTTGAGCCCCAGCACCACTTCCGGCTTTTTCTGTGGAAGTGGTAACGAGGAATTGAACCCGGGTCTTTGTGTTTGCTAGGCAAACAATCTACCACTAGGCCAAACTCCCAGCCCCTTTAAAGACTTTGGTAAATTGTCAGGTATCTATCAGAAAAGTTGTGCCTCCCGGTCTTTGCTTCCCACAAGTCACAAAAAAGATGTGGCACCATTTGTTTCACTGGATTTGGGATTCATTTTGAAGATAACAGTTCTGAGCTCAGAATGCCACCTAAGGTGAAAATCCACAGGCAGAGGCGCTGGTGCCGGAAGCTTCTGGGGACCTGGTTAGAATACCCGAGCTCTTAATTTATGGGGGAAGGTGTCCCTTGCCTCTCTTGGGAGTGGTGTCACTGAATCCCAGGGGTCCAGTTGAGTAAGGTGCCTAGTTGAGTAAGTTTGAATTGGTTTGTGGGGAGGAGTTATTTGGTTTGCTAGATCAGCAAAGGGATATACATTGCAAAGTAAATTTGAGCAGTAATGGAAAAGAAATCATTTTGGGTCTCTTGAGCTGCGGTTTATGGTTTCTTTCAGGTCATAAACAAGCAGCGGAGGGAGCAGCAGCGGCTGGAAAAGAAGAAACGACAGGAAGAGAGGCACCGCCAGAAAGCTCTGGAAAGCCGGAGTAGCCACGGGGACAGTAGCAGAAGCGAAGCAGATGTGAACACGCAGGTCACCTTGGTGAAGACCTTTGCTGCTCTCAACATCTGACTTGGGATCCTGTGAGCCAGTGAGCGCTTCCAGCCAGACTTTCCAAGGAGGCCCCCCCGGGATAGGATGGAACCCAGCCAACAGCCCACATGAGCCCTCACGCACACTTAGTTTTCCTCAATCCCCTTCTTCTTTGTTTGGAATTTTGTCCATGCTGTGTTCGTTTAGACCAGGAAAGCCTTATCCCGAGAATCAGCGTTCAGTGACTCTGAGATTGCCCCTTCCCCCTTGGGGTGAGTTTGCTCTATGAACTAGTCTAGAGTAATTGTTAGAAATTCAGAATGACCGATTCCTCAGTTTCTTTCCTTTTTCAAGCAAATATTAACATAAACGGTGGTTTATTAATGAACTAACTCAGGAACGTATTTAGATTTTATTTTCTTATTCAAGTTACTCAAGAAAGAATCCAGGAAGTGATTTTTCCAGAGTAATGTGATCAGCGCCTGCCTCTGATGTTCCCTGATGTCGCTCTTGAGCCATGCGATGGGCGAGGCCTGGGCTCTGCTAGGAAGTCTACAGTGAGGATGGGTTTGGGGTATTTGTTTCTTCACAAGAAGGGAGAAGTGGGAGGACTCCTGGATTTTTGCCTAGGAAGAATCTAAAGAAATGACCCGTGTTTCCAGGAGAAGTCAGGAAGAATATCTAAGGCTTTTCATTTTAAATGCCTATGTTTTCTTCCTTGCTGTTCTAGAGTTTGATGCCTTTGGAGAAATAAATGGTAATTTGACCTCCATAGGTTGCTAAATTTTTAGTATGTGGAAATGAAATCCCACAAACTGTGTCCTTTATTTCTTTTTATTTAAGCCCCCTGGGGATTTCAGTGTTGGGAAAACTGCATCTCCATACGTGGTCAGTGGCCTCTACAGCGGGGAAGTGACCACAGCTGTGAACTGAGCAGTGGGCAGGTGCTCCCCAGCCTGAGTGGGCTGGCCTTGAACCGTCAAGGCTGGCACCATCACATGCCAGGTGGCCCATCTTGGCTGTAGTCCTCCTGCAGTCCTAGTATTTGAGCAGATGCTATATAATGGGTCAAGGTAAATTTCTTGTTGTCTCCCCACTTCTCAACCTTCCAAATGATAAGAATCCAGAGGAAAAGGGAAAATGATACAAAGGTTTTTTTACACAAATATACATATTATTGTCTGGGCAGACCATGGACTTACCAAATGGTCTTTGCAAGCTGAATATTTAGTTTTAATGATAGTCTTACATGGTTATTTGTGCATGTTAGGGATATTTTGTGATTGGAGCACCAGAAGTCTCTTGGAGCAGCTTCAAGGGTGCTGTGCTTTGAATTTTGTCCTGGTCACAGTCTGTTGTGTTATGTTGCATACTTTGAAATGTACAATACTTTTTTTTTTCTACATGTTATGGAGTTCTAGTTTTTCCTCAGTCCAGACAAGGAAAAACAGTTTTCTGCAATATTGAACGGGTGGTGGGATTTGAGTTTTCAAATCCATTGTCTGTTGTCCTCTCTGGCCAGGTCCTACCTGGCTGAGTTGTTGTTTGTTTGTTTGTTTTTGCTAGTTTTGGGGCTTGAACTCAGGGCCTGGGCACTGTCCCTGAGTTTCTGTGTGCTCAAGGATAGCACTCTACCACTTTGATCTACTTCTGGCCCTTTCTGTTTGTGTGGTACTGAGGAATTAAATCCAGGGCAACATGCATGCTAGGCAAGCACTCTATCACCATGCCATAATTCCAGCCCCTCTTGAGGTCTTTGGGATGGCAAGTCCTGTTTATGCGCAGTACTGCTTGAGTACTGAGATAGTGTACAGAAACTGGAAGCCAGAGAAAGCTTACCAGAGACTCCCTGGCAGCAGGTAGCCATGGGCCCATTGGGTTGTAGAAATTTAGAAGCCGCTAAGAAGTTACTACAGAATATTAGGAACATTTATTTATAATCTATTTAATTCTGATAATAGGCCTCAGCATTTCTGGTATACACTGACAGTTTAAAAAAAAAAAAAACTAGTCAAATGTCTGTAATCTTTTTTTGTTGTTGTTAGCATTTCACAGCTTTCCTGTTACAACAGGTTTGCTTTGCATGTTCATTACTAAACCCGGGTACTTGCACCCAGCTTCAGTGGTGTCTTAGCTACGAGTATGAATTTAGACCTCACTGCCTTAGTTTCACTGAAGCAGAAGTAGATGGAAGCCACAGGCTCGGCAGCCTTAGGAAACACCCAGCCGGCACAGAGCCACGTATGTTTACTGTTGGGGTAGAGGCTGCCCTCACATGACATGCAGTCTGTCCTGGGAGCTGACCCCAGTCTAATCTCCAGCCCGTGTTGGGGCTGGTTTATGTCTTGGCAGCTTGCGACAGGGCCTCTGAATGAGCAGTGGTCCTAGCTACTTCCTGGCCTTACATAGAGGAAGGAAGGAAGGATTATGGACATTAAGAATGTTTTGTTCTTTTAAAGGCTAAGAGAGGAAAAAAAATTAGTGGCAATAAGCTTTGAACTATAGAATAAAGAGCCACAATTTTAAAATAATATAGTTGCCTCCAGAAGATATGAGAAAGATAGATAGTGTGTGTGTGTGTGTGTGTGTGTGTGTGTGTGTGTGTGTGTGTGTGTGTAAATCATTTCAACAATATGAACATACACTTTTAGGAGCAAACTGGTTGAGGAATTGTGTCAGACTTTTACATGTTAGTCAAATAGTTTCTTTTATAAGCTCTGAAGACACTCTAACCCCCCTGTAGGCTGTGAGGGAAATAAAGTGGGGTGTCTTTTGTGAGCAGCTAGAGTCTGGGTCTGTGTCATGCCTGCCTGCTGCTTGGCAGGGGAGGAGTGCTTGTATCAGATGGACTTGGCACTGGAGTGCATTCTTCACAAGGAAGGCCCTGTGGTCAGTGTGCAGTTTCTCCCATCCTAGAGACTCTGTCTGCCGGGGTTTTACTCTAGGTCAGCATAGAATGGCCTCCATTTACTTCGGTGAAGTGATCCACTGAGTCAATTGGCCATAGGAAGCTTAGATCCCTAGTGAGAGTCCACTAAGTCTGGGGGCAGAAGGGTCTTTGTGAACAGGAAGAGGATGGGTGGAACTTCTCATCCTCTTGGGCCCTTCGCTGGCCCCTGTTGGGAAGTCTTCCATGCTTCTCCTCAGGCCTCTGTCAGTAGACTCAGGGTTTGGTGCAGGGCTTCGAGTTGCTGTTCTCGTCTCCTCTGGCTTCCTTTATCTCTGCTGCAGAGCGGGAGTTGAAGCACTGAGCCCATTTGCCATGGCACCATCTACTGGGTGTGTCACCGGCTCAGCAGACGGCTTTCTCACTGTCATTAACTTGAAGATTTAGAAATGTACTTAGGCTATGAAAACCCTCCTTTACATAGTAGAGGGGAGAATTTCTGGCACGTGAAGGCAATACTGAGTGTGTTGTACAAGGACTAGTGTGGTGTATTCCTTGCTGCTCCTCTGAGAGGGCGCAGGGAAGAGCTGTGCCTTGCAGATGGCCTGGACCTCTTCTGTCCCAGGTAAAACTCCCTTTCAGAAACCTCAGGCTCTTAAGGACATCTTCCAAGCGATTCTTTCCGTCTCTTACTACCCTTACTAGGACTACATTGTAACTGGATTAAAACATCCAGTTACTTGAGAAGGGGCTAATACTAGTGTGAAGAATTAAGTTCCATACGACCATGCACTTTTGCAGTGAGTTTGTCGGAAGCAGGGTTTACTCAGGGTCCTGGCTTTTCTGCTCCTGGTGCTGGAGGGCACAGAAGGCCTGGGTCACTGGAGGAGACCCGAGTCCGGCTCAGCTCCTTAGCTTGTCAGCATCTAGCAGGTTCTGTTGCCGAACATCTGTAACAACCATGCAGCTCAGCCACACACCTCTGCCCGTGGTGTGAGGTAATGTCCCTGACATGTCCCTTGGCTGAAACTTGAGCCACAGGAGTGTCAGGCTCACAGCTTCCCGCTCTTGGCACTCATTTTCTGTGTGAGACCTTCTCCCAGTATCCTTTGCTGTACTCGGCTGAAGAGAGCTGGGAATCAGACTCAGCACCCCTTGCTCCCTTCCCATGCCCCTAGGAAGGAGGGCAGGGGAGTCTCTTTTCTAATTGCACTACACTTGTAGCTTTGCTCTAGAGATCCTCAGACCTCCGTGGGGTCCTGATTCACAGGCTACACAAGTCTGCTTTATCTGTGGAGTATGGTGGCAAACGTGACCCATGTCCCGTGTCCATAGTTCACTCCCCTAGGCTGTCTCTCCACACATTATGTTCATCTGAACCATTTCTTTCTTTCTTTTTTAATTTACCAAAGTACTGTACTTGGCTATTTGCAGTGTTTTCAAAACCAAATGTTTCTTTTTGTGTTTTTAACCTTCAATACTTGGTGCAATAGAAGCTGCAAAGATGTGCCATTTTATCTATGAAATGGAGTTTTGTATATCAATAAATTCTAGTTTAAAAACAGTTTCCAGGTGCTTTGTGGTAGTTTTGATGTTGGGCCCCCGGGACCTCATTCCTGCTAGACAAGTGCTCTACCCCCGAGCTCCATCCCAAACTCAAGTTGTTCTACCAACACTGGACCACCATTTGAGAAAAGGGAGTTGTGGGCAGAGAGGGTCCCATGGGGTCTGGTAAGTACAGACCCTGTAGTATGGACAGAGCATGCTCAAGACCAGAACATTTAACAGTACCTGCGAGTGGCTGCCAACACCCCTGATGCCCTTCACTTACCCGGGAGCAGCAGCTTGTCCATCAGCTGCCATCTTGGAATTCTCCTCAAGCCCTGGAAGTTGGCCTGACACTCCGTTATTGAGGAGACCCATGTGCTAGCAGGGGACAGCAGCAGTAGGAACACAGACTCAGCTAGAAGAGCTCCACAGCGGGGCCAGGAGAACAGTGGACCACAGCAGACCAGAGGAGTGGAAGTGCCCATGCTCCCAGCAGGTACCCAGTCCACAGGCCAGCCAGGCCAGTTGGGGCATGGGGCTGGCACCCAGGCTTCACTTACCCTTGTGATTTGGGCCTTGACTCTCACCCATGTTAGCAGCTTTCTGAACTAGCTCCCTGGTACCCTGACAGCAAAATCTGGGCTTGGATGGTTCCCTGGATGAAAGACTATTCCAGCCTTGGGCAGGAAAGTTGTGTGGTCACAGTCTGTCCCTGACTTAGAGTCTAGACAAATGATGGCACCTGATCCCCAGAGGCCCAGATGCCTGATGCTCATCTCTCAACACAGCGTGTGCCTTGAGAAGGATGCCATTAGGGACCAAAGTGCTGGCCTGGTTCAACATGCCTCTCCTTCAACTCCCATGTGACAGGTGACTTTTCTTTAAGGACAGAAGTGTTCTCAGGCCACAAAGAAATGGGCTGGCTATGCCTGTGTCCCTTGAGAACTGCTTGTGGGGGCTGCAGAGAGCTGCCTCAAAACCAGAGCTGGTGAACCTCCCACCTGCCACTTAGCTGCTCTCACTCAGTACGCATAAGCCGTACACATGGCTTGTCCAAGCAATGTACTGGCTTTGGCAGGACGGCTTGACACTGTGGATACAAAGATGGCAGTGAGGTAGAGATTTAGGACTTTTTGAAAAGGACCACAACTAGTCCTGCTGTTTTATAGACCCTGAATTGACAGAAGGGTATGTTTTCTACCTTGGTGAAAGCTCCTTGGACCTTCATATGGTCATGTATTCACTCATTCCAACATCTAAGAATCCATCCCTTAGGTACTCTTCTTCTGTGTATGGCTTTTATTTGGGGGCATTGAAACACACATGGACAGTCTTCAAAAACCTTCAGTCCAGAAGGTGAAAGTGACATAAACATGATCCAAGGAAACACATGTCCTAAAGGAAGACTGACATTTGTGACTTGAGCACAGAAGGCTTATTGGAAGAGCTGACACTTGGACTGGGCATGAGAGGAGAGACAGGCTGTGGAAATCAAAATCAAAGGCATTTTGCGCCGAAGGTTCTGCATGAACGAAACTGGTATGATCTGGGGCTTGAACTCGGGGCTGGGCACTGTCCCTAAGCTTCTTTTGCTCAAGGCTAGCACTTTACCACTTGAGCCACAGTACCACTTCTGGCATTTTCTGCTTATGTGGCACTGAGGAATAGAATCCAGGGCTTTTCATGCATGCTAGGCAAGCACTCTACCACTGAGCCATGTTCCCAGCCCAAGCCCCATGTCTTTATGGTCGAGTTTACTAAGCAGACAGTTGGGAGGAAGACTGGAAAATTCCATCTCCAAACACTTCTCATGCATTTACCACAGCATAAGTAGCACCATGAGTTCTAAAGATCAAGTGTGCTTGGTCCAGCTTGGCTGCCCTTTTCAGTTTGTGGACCTGGCCTCTGCATGCTTTCTGATCTGGAGACAAGACAGGTAGCACCTTCTATGAAAAGTGCCACACCATCTCTTCATCCAATCCAGAGGCCAAAAGGCACATGGTTTTCAAACATCTCCATTTAAGATAAATGGTCATTCAGACAGCGTGGAACCCGGAGGCTTAATATTTATCACTTCTATGTAGGCTCTACAGGATGGTGAATACAGTGGGGGAAGGGAAATAAGGTAACAGAGCATCTGAAATTCCCAGGTACTTATATAAATCTTAAAATTATATGTGTGGGGGGGGATGGGGGTTGATGGCTCTGCCCTATTTTATACATGAAGGAATAGATGACTGCTTAAGATCACAGAGTGGAAGCAGAGGCAGTAGTTGAACCCAGGGTTGCCTGCGTCTACCTTACTAGAATCCCATAACTGGGTAAGGACCAGGGGAGGTCCCAAGATCTTCAGATGGAAAAATGACAATTTGAGACATCCCCAAAGCACGTGGGAAGAAGGGAAAGCTTTCAGGTTCGAGTGCGCTGCCAAGGAGTAAAGGCAATGGTGGTGTTGCGGGAGTGGTGGGGGTGCAGGTAAATAGATCAGCTGGATAAAGAGAGACTGGAAATATGCATGGTACCAGACCTCGAGTGCTCGGGGTTGATGGACAGTTGGAGTGGATAGTTGATGGATAGTTGGAGTGACACAATGGAAATCGAGGTGTCAGTGGATACAGCAGACTACATGGAAGACAGAGACAGGGGGCCCAAGAACCTTTGGTCCTATGGTTTTTTTGTTTTTGTTTTTTTTCCAGTCCTGGGCTTGAGCTCAGGGCCTGAGCACTGTCCTTGGGCTTTCTCAAGGCTCAAGCTCTACCACTTGAGCCACAGCACCACTTCTGGTGCTTTCTATGGATGTGATACAGAGGAATCGAACCCAGGTCTTCATATATGGTAGTCAAGCACTCTACCACTAGGCCAAACTCCAGCCTGGACCTATGTTCTTAGCTTTGGTGTAGAAATTATTAGAGCAGAGTAATCAATGCCTGTCTGCTAGTTAACAAGGATATCTAATTTGTCTCCAGTACCCAGCAAAAGGCCAGACTCATAGTTTGTACACAGCTTACTGAAGGAGAGAATGAACTTTGATAAAGTATTTAGTTGTTTATCAGTGGCACAGTGAAGACCCCTAAAGAAGCAGGTGAAATGACAATGAACTCATACCTAAACTCTTCAATCAACTCAGAAAATGTGTTGTGATTCCTGATTTCTTATCCTGCAAATTACTTAATTCAGTGCTTCAGATTCAGATAGTAGAAATGCAAAGAAACAAATTCGTGTTATTAAAACTGGAGAGGCAAGCAATAAAGACTGTCATGTAACAATGTGCTCATTCCCATCTATGTAAGAGTGCCTTCCATCCATCCATGTGTGCATGCATACATCCATCTGTTCATTGATCCATCAGTCTGTCCATCTGATGAATTAATACCATATAAAACACTTAGGAGGGGCCTGGAATTTGGTGTAGTGGTAGAGTTCTTGCCTAGCATGCACGAAGGCCCAGGTTCAATTCCTTGGTACCACATAGAAAAAGGCTAGAAGTGGTGCTATGGCTCAAGTGGTAGAGCACTAGCCTTGAGAAAAGTCCAAGGACAGTGCTCAGTCCCTGAGTTCAAGCCCAGGACTGGCCAAAAAAATTAAAATTAAACACTTAGGAGACTGCCCTGTAGGGCTGGGAGTGTGGCCTGGTCATAGAATACTTGCCTAGCATGCATGAAGCCCTGGGTTTAATTCCTTTGTGCCACATACACAGAAAAAGCTGGAAGTGGTGCTGTGGCTCAAGTGGTAAAGCACTAACCTTGAGAAGACCAAGGACAGTGCCTGGAACCTGAGTTCAAGTCCCAGGACTGGCCAAAAAAAAAATGAGTGCCCTGTAAATACTAAAGGCTTACTTAATGTTACATGTTCTTGTGGTGACATTCATTCGTAGGCATTATATGCTAGCCACATAAATACATTTTCATATACACTAAGGCATTTAAATCATCACATTAAGTCTACAAGGAAATGTCATGGCTCCATTTTTCAAAAGCAGACAGAGACTGAGGCCATGACCATTTATCAGCACCTCTTAGATTTTTATATTCATTCATACTTGTAGGTCTTTTCACCTATTGGTCCTGATATAGCAGATTTGGGACCACCTTTCTAACAAGATTCTTCTGCTGCTACTGTCCAGGGACCCCATTGAACAGTGAATCTCTACAGAATGGAGGTCTATTCCCAATTCTTAACTTCCAGTTCAAGATTCCCCTTTCTTTTTCCAGATTCTGCAGATGGAAATCAACTGCATGTATTGTAGACATGCACCCAAATGGATCAGAGACAGGCTTCTTACTTTCTTTCTTTCTTTCTTTTTTTTTTTTTGTGGATCGTGGGGCTTGAGCTCTTCAACTCAAGGCTACCATTTTACCCTAGAGTCAAGCCCCACATCCTGTTTTCTAGAGGTTTATTAGAGATAAGAGTCTCGGGTCCTTTTGTGCCCTGGCTGGCTTTGAACCTTGATCCTCAGACCCCAGCCTCCTGAGTAGGTAGGATTACAGGCATGAGCCACCGTGGCAGGCTTGATTTCTTTCATCCATTAAACATTTATGAAGACCTGGGAAAAGGCTAGAGTGGGCTAAGACCAAGGAGCTCAGCTCTTGTGTCACAACCCACACACTGGGCTGTTCTTTTGCAGGTTTCACCTCATTGAACCGTTACACAACGGTAAGATTGATCACCAGATACTCATCTCATTGTACCTCAGATCCATTACCGCTCTCCATTCCACCAGGGCACTACGAGGGCCACCCCCACCCTCTTTCCTGATTTCCCCATTTCTGCAGAAGCACCAACACCCTCAGGTAGTTTGCCAAACCTTCCTCCAGATCACATAAGACATTTTTTATCGGAAAGATGAGTCCAGAAATTACACCAGTCCAGGAGCACACTTTATTTGCCCACCTGACAAAGGAACAAAACAAAAACAAAAACCCAACAACCCACCTATTAGCCAAATTCAGCTTTGTTCCTAATCATCTGATAAAGATGGACGCCAGAGGGCGCCTCAAGTCCACTTTTCCTGAGGAATAAAGCTCCCACTCACCCCCGACAGAGGCCATTTTTGCTATGAAGGCCTGGACTTCCTGTGAGTTCAGCCAGTGACACGAGCAGAATATACATCAGTCCCCCACTTCTTTTTGCTAGCTGAGAGCTACTTTCCCTTTGAAAGCTCATGACACATCCCTTTGATGGTCTTCAAAGTCCTGACTGCTGGACACATACCAGGAGTTGGAGGTTTATGGAGCGTCCCCTGTGAGATTTGCCTTGCGCAACATATTTACATTGCTTGTGTCTTTTGAGTGAGCTCCTTGTGAACCCACCGGGTTCCACCTGTGAGTTACAGATAGTGGAGCTACCCTAGTTAGAGTTAGGAAAACCCTCTGGATCACCTTGCTTCCTGCTGGGGTCCCCTTGACAACTCCAGTAGGTAGAGCTCTTTTAGCTTCTTTGCCCCCTGTTCGGCCAATGAGCTCACTGCTGACCTACCCTGGACGTCTAGTCTTTCCAAGGTGACACCTCCTGGGTTTGGTTAACATGGCCAGCAGAATAGGGTAATGAAATGGCTGATGCTAACTTCTTTTTGGGGGGGGGCGGGGGGAACTCCTGGGGCTTGAACTCCAGGCCTGGACATTGTTCCTGGCTTCTTTTGCTTAAGGCTAGCACTCTTACCACTTGAGTCACGGCACCACTTCTGGCTTTTTCTGTTTTTGTGGTACTGAAGAATTGAACCCAGTGTTTCACGCATGCTAGGTGAGCACTCTACCACTAAGCCACGTTCCCACCCCCTGGGGACAATATTTTTAGGTTGGTATTTTTATGCTTCTTATATTAAGCCAACTAGTCAGACACAGCCATTGCCACAATTGCCTTGAATAAGAACTATAGAAATGAGAAAAAGAGAACTACAGAAGACTGCTTTCATGGAAAGTGGACAAAATCCAGTGCGGTGTTACAGATCCAGTGCGGGTGTTACAGATTCAGCACGTATGTTGCACCAGTGTCACATCTACTCCCGTGTGTCCCTGTGCTTTGAGCCATGCTGCCAACAGCAGCACAGGTGTCAAAATCTGAATGAATCACTGAAACTGTAGATCAATGACTTCCTAGGATGGCAGAACTGAGAAGCAAAGGATTCAATTTATAAGCAAACACTACTCATTTCCTTGGAAGAGAGAGCTGAGATCCCCAGGGTGGGTTTGTGAGTCCCACCTGGTATGTGGGGGCAGAGCACAGGGGTGGGGTAGGAGGTATGGCCCAGAAGGCCAGGCCATGGGAGCACTGTGGGGGGCACATGGCTTTGCTTGGTTCCAAGCTCTCCCAGGCCTGGCCTGCAGCAGCTGAGGAGCAGTAGGAGGCCTGCAGGCCTCAGCAGGGCGGGGTGGGTCCCGTGCACAGCCTGTTGGGGTAGTGCGCGTACTTGCGGCTGTAGGTGCCCAGATTGCGGCGGAAGCAGAGTGCAGCCTTCTTGTCGCACTCACAGGTCTTCTGCTGGCAGGCGGTCCTGCCAGCTGCACGGGACAAGTGAAATCAGGACGGTGAACAGAAAGAAGCTCAGACACACACAATCCCAGTCTCTGCCCCCGCTGATGGGGACCCAGGCTGGTGGGGACGGGTATCTCTAGGACAGATGATCTTCAAGAGCAGGGAGGGAAGGGAGGGCACAGGGGAGCCCAGGATGCTGAGAAGACCTGACTGTGTTCTTGCGATCCTCTGGCCCTCCCCCAAGCTCCCAGGTGGTCCTGAGTTCTGTCCTGTCCCAGTGAGATGGGGGGTGGGGGCCCTCACTGCCTCCTCCCCCAGACCCCCACCATGGGGCGTTTCTACGTCCTTCCCTGATGTGATGGCATATTGGGTTGTCAAAAAGAAGGAATTGTGTGTCAACCCCAGCTTGCCTGGGCCCGCTCCCGATGGGCGTTTCTCTAGGTTGAAGGCACTTAGGTCAAAGCTAGGGCCTGCTTAGAGTCTACCTTTTTCTATCAGAGTGGAGAGAGCTCTACCCCTGCCCACCACCTGGGAATCATACAGCCAGAATTAGCTGGCATTCGTACTACAGGCACCAGGCATCTGGAAAGGCTGCTTTGCCCTCTACTGTAACTGCTGTCTACCCAGAGGGGCTGTAGCTTCTTTATTTTTGTCTTCACAAAGAAACTTCCCTGTTCAGAAGGCTTTGGTGCCTCATTTTCCCCATCAAAGACCAGCATTTCTCACAAGGATTCAAATCACATCCTCAATTTCAGTCCTATCCTGACAGTGGACTGTCCCAGCCTTGTGTGGACCTCCAGCTCCCTACCTCACAAAGCTACAGGGACAAGATGCTGAGCCAGCTCTGTCTGGGTAAGTCTGATCCTAGTTCTGCTCCTCCCCCAGGAGATCTGAGCTGGGTCTCTGCCCCCTACCCCAAGTTCTTCCTGCACCTCCCTGCCCTTGCTCCAGATAGCACCTGGCTCTAGGGGAGAAGGAAGCTTGGTCCTCTGATTTGCCTGGCTCCCCCCCCACACCTATCTCAGTTTATGCTGCTTCTCTGGTTGGGGACCAAAAAGAAATTAATCAGACCAAGTGGGCATAGGGTGTGGAAAGTGTAGAAAATACAGTCTGACAGCCCTACTAAGGCAATCGGGCTCTGGGACCAGGACCTGCTTCCCTGCGGGCAGTGGTACTGATGTCTTTCTGGGGAGGGGGTGGCATGGCTGTAGGCCCCCAGGGTGGGACTTGACTTTGTCCCTTCAGCCTGGAGCTGGGAGGAAGCACCTGAGGCTAAGGCAGATTAAATGCTGGGGTTCTGGAACCTCTGGGCCTCTCTAGTGTCATGTGACAATGGGGGAAACCTAGGGTCTTGCCATTGAACCCAGGGAAACCTTTACTATTTGAGTGAGCCATGCCCCCTTGTCTGGGGGCCCCCCACTCCAGCTCCTGACACCCTATTTGGGCCATGTTTGGGGCCATTCTAGGACCTGTCTACCTACCACAGAAGATGCCACGGAAGCCAGCAGAGAAGAAGTACTTTTCCAGCTTGGGCTCACAGCCCAGCTTCTCTAGGCGTCCATAGCAGCAGTCGTGAGCATGGCAGCACCTGTTGGGGTCATGGTCAAGAGTTGCAGGCCCAGCTGGGCTGCACCAGGGGCTGCCAGGGGCTCCGGGCCCAAGGTAGTTCAAAGGAGAATGTTAGTCCTCTGCTCACCAGTGCCCCAAATCCTCCCTCCTCCCACTGGGGTCCCCTTTTCCAACTCCTCACCAGTCAGTCTGGTCTACAGGCCAGTGAGAGCCGCCAACACCGCAGTAGCATCCGTAGTCATTGTATTGTAGTGCGGATTTTCCCGTCATCCTCTCAATCATGATCCCGAACTGAACCAGGTTCCCGTGGGCCAGGGCCACTGCAGGGGGGGGAAATGGGGGCCATCAGGTCCCTCAGGGGCAGTGACCCATCCCTCTAGTTTCCTCAAATCCCATTCCATACATCTCCTCGAAGGCCAATGAAGCTTCTCTCCCCGAAGCACATCCCTTCCCCATCAGTGATGAGTTGATCCTGTAATTCCCTGGACCCCCACCCACCATGCCAGTTCAACCCCACAACCCCTGTTCTCTACTGCCTCCTGGACTATCACTCACTTGCCCCTGCTGTTGGCCTCTGTCTCCCCTGAGAGTCTTCTGTACTCCAAAAACTATCATTGGCTTTTTTTTCCAAATCACCCCCAATGGATCTCACTGGATTCAGTCACAGGCCAGTGACCATTGTCTACAGAGGCAGAATGAGGCTAAAAATGGAAGCCAGGGTGGGGAGTAGCTCTGAATGTGCCAGCCCCTGTCCTGTGCAACCCCTTCCCCACTGCATTCTCCCGCTCTGCCAGCCCCCAGAGCAGCCCCTGGCAGGTGACAGGAAGTGGGTGCCCTCTGTAGAGCCAGGACCACGGGCATCCAGAGAGCTCAGGGATGCCAAATGGGATGGGAAAGGCCACAAAGGTCACTTACCCAGAAGGCACAGGAAGGTCAAGGTCGGAAGCAGGGGAGGTTGCATCCCAGGGGGGAGGTGAGCAGAGGTACTGGAGCTGCCAAGGAGGAGGAGGAGGAGGGGGAGTGAGCAGAGCCCTCTGATCTGGGGCACCTCCCAATTAGTTAAGTACACAGACTGCGTCGACTCCCCCATCATTAACCCTTGAGGACCCAGTGATGCAATGGTTCCTCTCTGACTGACACCTGGGCTAAGGTCCCAGGGGAGGGGCCAGCTATGAGCTCTGCTTCCTGGAGGTGGGGGTGAGGTAGGGGTGAGGGCAACCCCACCACTCTCTTCTCTTTCACATCCTTCCCATCCCATCACCTGCCCTTTCCACCATCTTCCCTTCATTCCTGCTGCATCTGTTCAGTGACAGACAACCCCAGTGGTCAAGTCTATATTTGCCTGGGCAGAACCAGTGGCCAGGCACCCCTCCTCTGGCCTTCCCTGCTCTAGACCTGCTCTTGACTGGGCTGACTTGACCATCCACTTCCATCAACTTTTAGAGCCTGTTGGGTCTGTGGCCAGGAGTCCTGGTTCCTCCACTTCTTATGTGGCCTTGGGCAGGGCCTTTCCCTTGTTTGGCTCCTCAGCTTTTCTGTCTATACCATGGGGGTGGAAGGCAGCCCACCAGTGCCTCCTTCCCCAGGGGACAGGAAATGTAACCAACCAGCCCTCTCTTACTGAGCATGCTCCAGTGGGATCATAGTGAACCCTCAATAGTCCCCTGTCTGCTGTCCCTGCCACTTCCATGTTACACAGCTCACAGAACTTACCCAGAACCCCTTCCCCCCTCCCCACCCAGGGCAGAGGAAGGGCAGTGCCAAGTATCCAAGGACTCGTGCTACTCCAGGGAGCTATGTTCTCATTTCCCATAAAGTCAGGAGAAGGATGACTATTACACTTCAGTTAACACTTCAGTGGATTATGTCCATCTTGATTCTGAGGCAATTGTGAAGTTTAATTGTGTGTGTGTGTGTGTGTGTGTGTGTGTGTGTGTGTGTGTGTGTGTGTGTGCATTGGGGTACTCACCCTTAGATTTTTTTTTTCCAGTCCTGGGGCTTGAACTCAGGGCCTAAGCACTGTCTTAGGGCTTTCTCAAGGCTAGTGCTCTACCCTCGAGCCACAGCACCACTTCTGGCTTTTTCTGTGTATGTGGTACCGAGGAATCGAACCCAGGGCTTCATACATTTACTCTACCACCAGGCCACGCTCGCAGCTCCTCCCTTAGATTTTTTTTTGCTCAAGGCTAGCACTCTACCCCTTGAGCCACAGCTCTACTTTGGGCTTTTTGGTGGTTAATTGAAGATAAAAGTCTCACTTAAAACAAAACAAAAACAGGGCGGGGAGTTTGGCCTAGTGGTTAAAGTGCATGCCTAGCATGCATGAAGACCTGGGTTCGATTCCTCGGTACCACATACATAGAAAAAAGCCAGAAGTAGTGCTGAGGCTCAAGTGGTAGAGCTCTAGCCTTGAGAAAGTCCAAGGACAGTGCTCAGGCCCTGAGCTCAAGCCCAGGACTGGCAAAAAAAAAAAAAAAATCAAAAAACACCAGGCTGTCTTCAAACCACGATCTTTAGATCTCAGCCTCCCCTGACTAGCTAGGATTATCAGTACCTGGAAGAAAGGGCCCACAAAGACCAAGGTTGGAATGGGGCTTTGAGTTTAACACTCGGCTTAGGTTTGCAGGTGTTGTTTGGGGCCTGGGGTTGACTTCCTTTCTGGTAGAGGACACCAAGGGACTGACTGGGGCTGGCTCTCATGGGAACATCTGGACACAAACTGCACCAGCCACAGGTTACAGTCCCTGGAGAGGTTCTGCAGCGGAGTCAGGAGATGAAGACTGAGTGCCAGGGGTACCTGGGCTGTGATTTGGGATAAAAGGGTTTTGAATGTGAGCGTAAAGTCCAGGAAATAACGCGATGCCCCACACATCTACTTCCAGAGCCTGTGCTTGGGAAAATCCCCTCCACCCCCTCCAACACTTCAGGAAAGTTTGGGGGCTGGAACTCAGAGAGGCGAGTCCATCTGCCTGGGATACCCAGTGGCTGACTCATGGCCCCAAGAAGAAGGGTCACTTTGCTGACCGTTTCCTTTTGATTTTAACGAGGGCACCTCGTGGCAGCCCCTGGCTCTAAGCCTGGGTCATGAAGGCCCAAACAGTGAGTCATCGGGAAGCTGCCTTCTAAACAACCAAAAATTAGCTTTGGGTCCAAGTAGGCTTGGCCTACAGCTGTCCCAGCCATAGCATGAGGATGTTCCCTGGAGAGCCAGGGTTCTGAGACGATGTTTTTGTGTGTGTATGTGATCTATTTGGAATCTTGACCTGGGCAGGATGGGGCCCTACTGGCTTGTACATGTGGCAGTGTCAGCCAGAGGCTGGAGAGAAACCCAGGATGGCTTCCGGGAAGAAGTGCTTCTTGCGAGCAGTGATGGGAGGACTGGAGGCTGCAGCGTGGTTATTTTCTGGATTTAGAGGCGTTTCAGACATTCCAGGAAGACTGTGGGTGTGGTGGCCTGTACTCCATTGGTACATCAACATGACCAGGACAGGGTGTCCTTGGTGGGTTCTGTCACTGTGAGCCCAATTTCATCAGACATGGAATAGAGACAGTTAGCTTTTGTTTTTAGTCCTTTTCAGGCGGCCTTGTCTACCCTTCCCCTCTCTTGGCCACAGGAGCTCCAAGTATTTACCCCCAAAGCAGGCTATGGGCCCCAGGCCCAGCACACCCATGGGCCTGTCCTCTCTATGGTACATGGCACTGGCTGGCATGGAAGTCAGGATGGAAGAGAATGGAAGGGGAACCCAGATCAAGGCTCTGCTTCATTGTCTTAATGCAAAAAAAAAAAAAAATCCTTGTCTCTTTTAGTTCGAATGTCCCCCTCACCATCATTACCAGCCTAACAACAAAAACGTCAGCGTGAAGGGCCCTGTTCATTAGATTCCTACAATGTCCAGAGCAGATGCTTATGGCTCTTCATTTTACCACCTTGTCTCCTTTCAGGACAGTGATATTGCTTTCCCCAGGCTTTTGGAAAGTGGGAGAACCTGACTCCCAGAATGATTGATGGCTGGGTCACTATTCAAGGTTATCCTGTATACTGGAGGATGTACTAGAGAACCAGACTGACGATAGCTTCCTAGTGGAAGTCAGGAAGATTCAGGAGGCTGGGGGCCCTCAGGTATGATCATGGCTGTGGCTCTGTCTCCCTTGCAGTTCTTTCCTGTGTTGCTGAATCTTAGCACTAGTGTTGTTCCTAGACTGAGTTCTCTGGTGGTAAAGGTGGCTGTTTTTGTACTGGGGCTTCATGCTTCTTCCAGTCATCCCTGGATGACAAAGGCAGCAAAGATTCCACAGTTACTGAACACTCTCCAGAACTAACTTGACCTGCTTTGTGCCGCACAGGGGCGTAGATGGGAGCTGACTCACTTGTCCTTCGAGGCTCACCTCTGGATCTGGGAGGGGAAATGTCACTCAATGGCACAGCTGGCGTGTGGTATGGACAGGTGACTCCCAGAGGAACACCTGGCTTTGGTTAGCAAACCATGAAGACAGTGGATGCCGTAGAAATGGTCAGAGATGATTTCTCCTACTTTTGTGCTTCCAGGACCAAGGGCCTCTCTAGACCTCCTTTCAGTCATTCTATGAAGTCAGAAATGGGGTGAGGAGAAGACTCTGATCTTGTGAGATTGAGGGGGAGAAAGCCAAGCCAAGACAATAAAAGTGTGTAGCTGAAACTCCACTCACAGAGGAAAGTCCAGGAAAAAATAAACAAACTCAACTAAATTAGGGCAATCCAGGAGCCATTTTCTCTAAGCCCAAGGGTCTTGACCCAGGGATATGCATTTTGCTGCTGTAAGTTGCCGAAGGAACCAATTTACTAAGAATGGGCCAGGATGTCTCCTTGCCAGCCAGAGCGCAAAACAACTGAACTGCCTCATCCAAAGAGAAATGATGGACTAGGAGGAATGGTTCATGCCTGTAAACTAGCCACTTGGGAGATACAGACTGGGAAGAACAGGGTTTGGGACCAACCTTAGCAAGACCCCATCTCAACAAAGAGAGTGGGCATGGTGGTGCATACCTGGTCTCTAAGCCACGTGGGAGGAGACCCTCAAGGTAAGGTCCAGGCAAGCTGAAGCAAAAGCAGAGAGAACCTACCTGAGAAATGATCACAGCAAGAAGGGCTTAGCAAGCATGAGACTCTGAGCTCAACCTCAGGAAAGAGAGAGCGGGGTGGGGGGGAATGGGAGGATGTTATGAAGAAAAAATTAGCAGGGACTAGGGAATGTAGCTCAGTGGTTGAGCTCTTGCCCAGCATGTACAAGATCTCTGGGTTCAGTCTACGTGCTGCACACACGCACGCACGCACGCACGCACACGCATGCGTACACACACGTGCACACACACATATACAGAGAAGAAGCATGATGTCCAAAGAACACCTTTCAAAACCAGAGCAAAGCAGCTCAGGAACTCCTGGAAAATCTTCTAGCCCAAATAAAGAATTGCTGGAAGTCAGAGACCAATCACCAGCCAAGGAGCAAATAGCAGTTGCCTGGAGATACTCAAAATAGGTGCAAATGAGTGGTTGCCAAGTCCTTACATGGTGAGAAAAAGAATCTAGCACATGCAACGTAGCAAATGTTTGTGTTTCCAACACCGTATTGATTGAGGATGGAAAGGTTCCATGCAGGTCCCGAGGGGAACAGAAAAGCTAACACCTGGTGGATGGTAGGATGTGGTGTGGGGCATCTTGAGAGTCACAGAGGAGGGGACAATAACTCCTCTTGGAGGACCTTTAAGGAGAGCTGTGGAGGAATATGTCACCAGAGCAGAATGCAGCTGATGTGGAAGAGCCATTGGTCAGTGAACACGTTCCTTGGCCATATCTATCTACATATCTATATAACTATATCTATCACAGCATCTCTTGTCTCTTCCTTTGATATCTACACCCTACTCTTTCTTTGGGGGAGAAACTCCTTTAAAAAAGTAAATAAACAGAGCCACCAATCATAATGAGGCCCCACCTCCAAGGGCAGGCACATGACTTGTCTGCCAATTAGACTCTCCTGGGACTTTTGTGCTTTTAGCAGAGTATATACTAGCTCAAGGCAGGTGGAACACAGCCGTTCTGCATTTCATGTCCTGCAGAGACTATTTAATAGGTCTTACAATTGAGAGAGCCTCCCTGGGCTTCTATCTTTTCTAAGGCCTGGATTCTCCTCCTCCTCCTCTTCTTCTTCTTCTTCTTCTTCTTCTTCTTCTTCTTCTTCTTCTTCTTCTTCTTCTTCCTCCTCCTCTTCCTCCTCCTCCTCCTTCTCCTCCTTCTCTTTCTTCTCTTCCTCCTCTTCCTTCTCCTCCTTCTCTTCTCCTCTTTCTCCTCCTTCCCTCCTTCCACTTCTTCTTCCTCCTCCTCCTCCTCCTCCTCCATATTTTCCTCCTCCTTTCTTCATCTTCTTCCAAATTCCTTCCCTCCCTTCTTTCCTCCTTCCCTCCCTTCTCTCTGGCATACTGTTTTAGGCATTTGCTTTACCACTTGAGTCACATCTTTAGTCTGTTTTTAGATTTTTTTTTTCCAGTTAGGAGCTCCTGCTTTTTGTCTGGGCTGGCCTCAGACTGTGATCCTCCTACTTATATCTTGTGGGATTACAGGAATTGACCACCATGCCTGACCCCTTCCTTCCTTCCTTCCTTCCTTCCTTCCTTCCTTCCTTCCTTCCTTCCTTCCTTCCTTCTTTCCTGCCTGCCTGCCTGCCTGCCTGCCTGCCTGCCTTCCTGTCTCCCTGTCTTCCTTCCTTTTTTTTCGGGCAGTATTGGAGAGAGAAGAGAAGAAAGGAGTTGGAACTGAGGCCCTGTTCTTGCTATGTAGGTGCATATGTAGGTGTATATCATTTTGTTTTAGCTATTATTTATTTATTTTTTTTGGCCTGAGGTCTGCATATATACTGCTCTATCTGGACTGTTCTTCGAGATAGAGCCTTGCTAACTTTTTGCCCAGGTTGGCCTCAAAACGTGATCCTCCTATCTCTACTTCTCAAATAGCTGATATTATAGGCATGAGCCACCATGTGTGATTTCCTGGCTTACTTTTTTAAGAGAGAGTTTCACTAAATGTTCTCCCTGGTTAGTTCTGTTTTATGGTAAATGGTCATGGATACCAGCATGGAAAGAGTTTTTCTTTTTCATTGGACTCCACTCTAGTTGCCCTAACTTTTCTTTTCTTTTTTTTTTTGCTGTCATGGGGCTTGAACTCTGGGCCAGGGCGCTGTCCCTGAGCTCTTCAGCTCAAGGCTACTGCCCTACTCCTTGAGCCACAGTCCATTTTCTAGTGATTAATTGGAGATAAGAGTCTCAAGCTTTTTAGTGCCCGAGCCGGATGTGAACTGTGAGTCTCAAATCTCAGCCTCCTGAGTAGCCAGGATTACAGATGTGAGCCACTGCACCCGGCTTGCCCTAACTACTCTTTATAGGAAATCTTCCTGCCTTTTTTTTTTCCTGAAAGGTTAGTAGCGGTAGTGTGGTGGTGGCGGTAGGGATTGGATGGCCAGGTTGTAGGCATTCTTGGCAACTGTGTGTGTGTGTGTGTGTGTGTGTGTGTGTGTGTGTGTGTCTGTGTCTATGTGTGTGTGTGTGTGTGTGTGTATGTACGTATGTCTGTGTGTGTAGCAATGGGAGAAATTTGTGCTAATATCTTCTCTTCATGCTGTTGTTACTAGTCTTTTTTTTTATTATTATTTTGATAAACCATTGCTTCCCCATTTCATGTGGCTCTGTTGGCTCTCATGCTAGCTGGGTCTTTCTTCCTAAGGACAGGCACACAATCCCCAAGCCCAGTCTTGCATTTCCCTTGGTTTCAAAGACACCAAACCCAAACGGAACAACATGAGCCTTTAGTATTGGTGTATGGCTGCCTCCTTTCTGCTGGAATATGAGAATGAAGCCAATATTTGGGGAAGAAAGGGGAGAGGGAGGGAGAGAAGAAAGGGAAGGAAAAAGAGAAGGGAAGAAAGGAAGATAGAAAAAAAGGAAGTGATGGGAGGGGAGGGGAAGAGAGATAAATAGAAGAAGGAGGAGGAGAGAAGGAATGGGAAAGGAAGAAGAGAAGAAAGAGAGGGGACTATTGGATCCAACTTAGACGTCCATTCTGAGCTTCACATTCAGTGACTGAGGCTGGCTGATGTTTGTTCTGTCATTTGAAGCTGTGAAGAAACCGGACCAGCACAGACAGTTCTCAAGGGTGGCAGAAATCAGGTCGTACTTGTACCCAGGGGATCCCAGGTGGGTGTGTCCATGGGGAGTGCGTAGGGGTGAGGCTGAGCACCTGGGGTGCTCTGGAAACTTTTGCATGATCCCTGAGCCCAGCCTAGGCATTCCAGAGTGCAGCCCCACTCTTCCAGTCATACGAGGAGAGGCCAGCAGGGCTGACAGAGACGTTCCCGAGTGTCCTAGGCTGGAGGCATCCTGTAGATGCCTGTGCAGCTTCAAGAGGCGAGGGATTTTTCCACCCCCACCCCAAACCGTGATTTAATTTTTCCACTTGGGTTAGGTAAGTCAAAATCAATTAGATATGGAAGTTAAAGCGATAGCATATCTTGTGCTTCTGATGCCTCCTTGCTTCCCCCAAACCCACACTGCTCACAGTTAATTCACTGTACAGTAGGCAACCTCAGCAGTCAAGGGGAGACCCACCCACCTCTTCCACACCCACAATTAAGTCAGTGGGGGATCTTTTTCTATGTAGTGTTAGCTTGTTACCCTTCCAGGCCAGACCACAGAATGTTTGCAGATCAAATTTGGAAATACTCTGACAAAGAAGTCCTTAGTGGTTGGGAGAGCAGAGCAGAGCTGACCCAGAAACAATTGAGATGACTGTCTTCCCACGTTAGCGAAAGGCCAGCAGTGAGCCAAGGAGGAAAAACACCAACCGGCATCCAACAACTGGCATGGGAGCTGCAGGATGCCACTGCACAGCTCAGATGTGCTCAGAATGTGAGGGCTGCCCAAAGTGAGCTAACCCACAGAACTGGGCTCACCCCAAAGACGCAAGATGAGAGATTTCTCTCTCTTCCCCTGCCTCTCTGTCTGTCTGTTTCTCTCTCTCCCTTCTCTCTCTCCCTCTCTCTCTCCCTCTCTCTCTCTCTCTCTCTCTCTCTCTCTCTCTCTCTCTCTCTCTCTCTCTCTCTCTCTCTCTCTGTCTCTCTCTCTCTCCTTCTCACTCCCCCTCTCTCCCTTCTCTCTCTCCTTCCCTCCCTCCCCCCCTATCATCCACGAGTACCTATTAGAAACACACAACTCTTGGTGTCAGAAATGAATAGACATACAAGAGATCAGATTTTGTCCAGGCAATTTACTTTTGTGCAAAAGGGTGCAATGCTGTTACTCTACCAGAGTTAGGCAGGCACACTGGGCAGCGCAGTTTGCTAAGCTTTTAGGCCAATCCAAACTCTTCTTCCTTCTTGTCAAGGAGTTAGGTTCACAGGCTAAGTACAATCAATTGTCAAGGTCAGAAAGGGGGCCATTCTTTAATTCCTGTCAAAGATTCACTTTCTTTCTGTCTTTCTGTCTTTCTTTCTTTCTTTCTTTCTTTCTTTTATACTTGGCTATCACATTTTTTTAAATTTTCACTTCTTCAACACAAGATTTCCCCTATCATGGCTAACTGGTAACAAGCAGTACAGAGAATAATTATAATTGAAATAAATAAAGCACATACTTCCAGGAAATATCAATACACACACACACACACACACACACACACACACACACACACACACACTTTGTATGTGGAAATACCAAGTACATTTTGGTTTGATAGAAACAAAATAGTTTTCTCTCACAGTACCTACCTGTCCAAGCCTATGCGTGACAGTGAGGCTGGCTGCTTGTCCCTTTCCTGTGACAGCCAGGAGCTGGGGTCCCCTGAATGACACACATCAGTCTTGTATCAGTTGAGGCCTCCTTGCTGACTGGGCTCCATCTCCTCCCCAGTTCCCAGGATTCTCTCCTGCCCTCTTTCCTTCCTGGTTCCTGATCCCGTCTCTCTATCGCCCCCTCTTGTGGGGGCAGGACATCGCAGGCATATCTGCCTTCCGGAGCAGACAGGAGACAATTCTGACGCCATATTGGGAGGCGAGCAGACAATGTCTGTTTGCTTCAGACCGAGGCATGCATGAAATTAGCTAATTAATGTCCTTCACGCTTCTGCTCTGCCCTCTCAGCCCTGCTGACACTTGATCTCCAAATAAGTAAGCCCTCCTTATTCATGGCTTTTAAAATTATACTGTTTTAGCCAAGTTGGATAAAAAATAGCAATAATATCTTTAAAAATCAATATAATGTTCTCACACGTTCATTCTGCAGCTTGGTGGCAGTCCTTTGTTATGTCTATTTGGGGTTAAATCATGGTGTGGTCTTTTGAGCAGAAACGAGATGGAGATCTTGCCTGTTTGGCTTTTGTTGTTTCCTTAATGTCTAGTTTTGCATCTAGAGCACTGAATGAACTTTCTTATGGAAATCCTGTGATTTCTTGTGGAATAATGAGCGAAAGATGAGCCATTATGCTATTATCTGCCCGGTAGAATTGAACCTCAAAAGACTGGATGAGAAAATGAAGTTCTTGGCGCAAGGCACCACTATGACGTTGTTGTAGTTTTGTCATCAAGGCGTTGGCTTTGGAGTCCCTTCCTCTTTTGGGCTCTCATTTGGATCAAAATGATTCCTAGGTGGTGAGTGGGCTGGAAAGTGGGAGAGCCCACTTTCTGTTACCTCCAAGCGGTCACCTCCAAAGTGGTTGATGTGATTTATGCCTCTCACGCAAATGGAATTAATACAGTTTTGCCCTTAACAAGTCCCCTGGGCTGAAGTGACTGTGAAGCGCAGATGGTCTGGATTTGGCTTTGATGGCTTCTAGGGACCACCAAGAGCCCAGACATGCTCCAAATAAGAGAACGGGATATCAAAGTAAAGGTGCACTGTGGGGAGATAATGACAAGCTCCCTCCCTCCCTCCCTTCCTTCCTTTTTCAACTTAGCCTTTCTCTAAAAATCCATTTTAGAGCTGAGATAAGCAGCAAGACCATCCTAGCACTTGGGTATGTTATGTGGGAATGACTTAGCAGGATGCCGAGAAGCCACTTCTTGAGAGGTTGAGTCAGGGAGCCTTTATTAGAAAGCTGAAGACTGCAGTTGGACACATGTCCCCAAACACTTGCAGCCTCAAATACACTTAACAGGGTTAGGAAACTGAGCCATGAAGATAGGAGAGTAAAGAAAGAACAGAAAAATGGTCCCAACAAACCAGATGAACTCCAGTGGAGAGCTGAAGAGGACATCATGGTGACCCAAGGAGAGTCAGGAGACACGAGGCATGGTGCAAAAATGGTGGCTGAGCTGGTGGGGGGCCAGGGTCACAGACAGTTTGAGGGCCTCTTGAGATCATGACACAGGACTAGCAGATCCAGTAACTTATTGTCCAAGCCCCAGCCCGTGCTTGTAGGAATTCAGGCATGCTCATTAGGTGAGGGTGAGACTTTACCTTCATCCACCAAGATGGCGCCAGTCAGATCCAATTCCTGTCATCTACCATGTTGCCAAGATGGTGCCAGTTCTTTCAGGTACATCCTGATGTTTGTCCTGAATGAGAACCCCTCGACCAAGGCCTGGGTCTGCCTCAGTGCATGGACCTCCTTCTTTGCTCAGGGGAGGAAAGTTCCTAACAGTTCTTTCCTGCTGATGCAAGCCAAGTGGGAAATTACAGAAGCCAAGCACAGCACTGAGCTAGGGAAACACGACCTCTTCCTAGGACTTATTTCTGTGACCCCTTTCTATGACCCATTACTTAGGAACATAGACTGAACAATGGGTGCATATAGCTTTAAGTGAAAAAACAAAACAAAACAAAACAAAAGGAACTTGTCTCACCAGTAGGAGTGCGGTCCTGTTTTTAAGATGGCGTCACAAAAGCAAAATGGAGTTACAGAAGCTAAGAGTAAACCCTAGGATGGGGAGGTTTGCTATGTACTACTACACTTGTGAACCATTATCTACGTGTCTATGACCAGAATCTCTTGTCCCAGAAACCTTGGGTCTCTTTACCACCTGTGTAAGTTCAGTCTTCTGGAGTGAAAGGAATGTTTGCTACATGACAATAAGGAGGTTGTGTCTGCCTCCAGCCTCAGGGACAAGAATAATGGACATCTGAAACGGAAGCAGAAGGAGAGACAGCGAGTAACAGCAAAGACCCTATGAGAAAATAGATTTATATTATACTGAATGTGGTTATTTTTTTTTCTCGTACACAGCTCCTAAACCATTGGAATCTTCCAAATATCAGATGCTTTGCATTGTAATGAGACTATGGCTGCCTAGAGGTTGGGGATGGGGGCTGGTTGTCAGGGGAACCCATGGGAATAGAGGGCTAGGCCTTTTGTGTACCTTCCAACCCCTGACCTGTGGGGAGGAAAGTAGAGTTGATCAGCAACGGCTAATGACTTACTCAATCACACTTACTTAATAAACTTCCAGAAGGAACACACACACACACACACACACACACACACACACACACACACACACACACACAGTGTTGTTTCAACCAGGCCTGATTTACCAGCAGGTAAAATGACAAGTTTCCCCCAAAAGAGAAAGCCTTGTCATGACATGGCATCCAACAGTGACACAAGGAGATTTCTCTCTGTGGCAACAGAAATGAAATACAGGCAGAGCATAAACTTTGCAGACAAAGTTCAAACAGGAAAGCGAAGGAGTTTGGGGCTGAAGAGATGCGGAATGGTGTCAGGCTGACTTTGATGAGGAACAGTACCAATCAGGAGATGAAATGGTATCAAGCTGCCCCTGGACAGAGCAAAGAAAGAGGCAAGGTTTCTAGTCATTTGCAAAAGTTGTAGCATGCTTCTTGGGCATAGTTTAAAAAGATTACAGGCTCAGGCCTGCGATCCTACCAACTCAGAAGAGATAATTTGAGATCTGAAGATCACAGTTTGAAGCAGATTGGACAGAAAAGTCTGTGAAACTCTTATTTCCAACTAATCAGCAAAAAGCTGGAAGTGGTACTGTGGCTCAAGTGATAGAGGGCCAATCTGGAGTGGAAAAGGCTAAGGGATAGCACCTAGGCACTGAGTTCAAGCTCCAGTACTAATAGATTCTCTGATTTCTCAGATTTTCTCTCTTACGTATACTCCCTGGCCTTGAGAAGTCCTGGGAGCTATCGTATGCTTCCCCTCCTTCAGTAATTCATTCTATGAAATTATCCTGGCTTTGTGATCAGGACAGGGCTCGTAGCTGTTCAGAGAAGGAGAGGTGGAAAAGCATGGATTATACTTGTGAGAGAGGTTGGGCCCAGGAGTTCTGTCTTCTGTTCTGAGTGGGATCCTGAATTGTTGGGAGCCGAGTGCAGGGTCAGGCTGGCCCATGAATCTGCATCACTGAGTAAGATAACCACACAAAGAAATGAGCTGTCATGTATGAACGCCATGCCTAACTTTGAGCTATGTCGTCGGTATTGTGAATCACTTTCTGCTGAGACTTGATTACCATTGGGTACAAATGTGTTACTGCTTTATCACTCTCTGCTGAGACCTGTAGTGAGAGTAAACACGTGGACCTCCTCCACCCTGCCCACCTTTGTGCTGATAGGCTCCTGCATCCTATATTAGCTGAATATACTTCCTCAATAAATGAGCTCCTGCCTTGACAGGTCTCCCTGACGCGTCTGATTGTCCTCTGTCGAGGGAGGGCTGGGTGCAGGCGGTCAGTCGGACCTCTCCTTTCTTGGTCCTCTCCTTTCTCGGCTCCTCTGATCAGGGTGTGTTCTCTCTATCCCTCCTGTGGGTCAGAAGGGACCAAGGACTAAAACCCCCGAGATGAATGGCCCCATTCTCTCCTCTAGTTTATTCTTGGAGATGGTATAGCAAACGCATCCTGGTTTTACTGGTATACCTGAGGGTGTTTTGTTTTGTTTTAAGACTGACTGCATTGTTTAGGAGACTGAGGGGGAAGGAAAGGATACGTATCATACTCCTTATGAAAAACGGTGGGGGGGGGTTGCTGAGTTAAGTCTCTAGGCCTGCACCTGTCCTTTTCCTCATGGAGGTTCTTGTCTGTTTCAAGAAAGTAGTAAATCTCCCTCCCCTACAGTTGTGTTTAGGGGCATACATAGTAGACAGAAGCAGGGTGCTGTAAGGCTGGGAGGCAGGTGATTGGAAATAAGAAAGAGACACACGATTTGTGGTTCTGCGTGTACTAATCAAATTTCACGGTCTCTCATAGGACACATGATGAGGAAATGACAGCATTAGTGAGCTCTGAGGGAAGAATATTGTTCCTCTTGAGACCCAAAGGTCACACATTGGACACTTTCACAGACCCAAGTAAGGGGCTGATGGTCTCAGTGGGTGTGAGCTGGCCAAAAGAGCGGCCTCAACCCTGCCCACTAAGGTGTTTAGGTCAGACCTGTTGTCTACACTGGGGCTCATGGGAATACGCTGCTTAGTTATGTCACCCATAAAGCCAGTGACAAGAAAGGAAGAGAAAGGCAAGCAGAACCAGAGGGTTTCTTCACGGTGTCAACAGGACAGGATTCAGAGAGATCCTGGGTCACCAAACACTTGGAGGTATTATGGATGTGGGGGGGCAAATCCTCTCAGTTCTTTTGGTATTGGGAAGAGAACTGAAGCAAAACCAGGAGCATCATGAGATGACATAGGAATTTTAATTATTAAAGTGGAAATAGGAGCAGTGGGCTCAAGTCAGGCTCCAGGATGCCCTTTCCCCTAGCCACCCCCCACCCCCCATGCCCCACCCCCACCAGGCTTTGCTTGACTGGGTTTTATTCAGGCCAGAGTTAGATGTAGGTAGTGTTTTCGTTTGGTTACAACTCTGATGGACAGGTTAATGGACAGGTGGAGCTTATGTCACAGATGTGGCTCTGTGCACGCCCAGGTGTGTTGGGTTGGCTCTGGGCATGTTCCTTATAGAGACTGAATAGTCTTGAGTCTAGGTCCTGGGTACCCTAGGGCCAGAAGAAGATCCTGTAAGGTCATCATTCTCATCGTCATGCACACACACATTGCCAGAGACACTTCCCAGCTATTTGGGACTGGGTACAAGTTTGTCTGACCCTCAGGATTTCTATCAGCGTCTTTATCAGACCTCCTCCCCTTTAAAAATTCCATCATGGGGCTTGAACTCTGGGCCTGGGCATTATCCCTGAGCTCTTCAGCACAAGGCTAGTGTTCTACCACTTTGAGCCACAGCACTACTTTCTGGTTTTCTGGTGGTTAACTGGAGAGAAAGAGATTTTTGTGCCCAGGCTGGCTTTAAACCTTGATCCTCAGATTTCAGCCTGTATATCTAGGATTATGGGCGTGAGCCACCATAATACCTTTTAAATACCTGTGCAGTGCTGCTTCAGGTTTGGTGCATCCTGGAAGGTTTTTATTTCCCCCTCAATTATGCTGGGTGTTGTCATCTAGGTTGACAGTTGTTACCTCTCAAGGTTTGATTGATGACTTTCCGTGTCCTATATGCATTTAGAAGTTGTGCTGGAAAAAAAAAAATATGTGCTGTTTTTCTAATGGGTTTGCGATGTCAGTGACTTGCCTTCTCTCTCTTTTTCTCCAGCATTCAGAATTTGTTCTTTCTTTTGTTTATTTAGTGTTTCTTGGTGTTCCATAAACCTCAAACAAAAGACCCACTCTTCCTCGAGGTTGAGGAAATTTTCAGCCATTGTTTTATTGAATAGGTTCTCAATGCTCTTTTGATTTAGTTTCTTCTCCTTCCGTAATCCATAGCATAGGTTTGATCTTTTGATGGAGTCTCAGAGGTCTTTCGTGTCTCCTTGATATCTTCTTTTTTTGGCGGACGTAGGGATTGGACTCTGGGCTCTTCAGCTCAAGGCTACCACCCTACCCCTTGAGCCACTTCCAGTTTTCTGATGGTTAATTGGAGATAAGAGTCTTACAGACGGGGCCGGGAGTTTGGCCTAGTGGTTAAAGTGCTTGCCTAGCATGCATGAAGACCCAGGTTCGATTCCTCGGTACCACATACATAGAAAAAGCCGGAAGTGGTGCTGAGGCTCAAGTGGTAGAGCTCTAGCCTTGAGAAAGTCCAAGGACAGTGCTCAGGCCCTGAGCTCAAGCCCAGGACTGGCAAAAAAAAAAAAAGAGTCTCACAGACTTTGGTGCCTGGGCTGGCTTTGAAATGTGATCCTCAGATATCAGCCTCCTGAGTAGCTAGGATTACATGAGCCACCATGCCCCGCTCCTTAATATCTTCTAACAAGTGTTAATTCAATTTCTTTGCTTTATCTTCAACCTCTGATGCCATATTTTTAATTTTTTTCTCTTCTCTTGGGGAGGTTTATAAATACATTTTTTAAATTTAAAATTTGTGCTTTTGAGCTATTTTCAGCATTTCAATTTGACCTTTTTTTTTTTTTTTGCTAGTCCTGGGCTTGGGCTCAGGGCCTGGGCACTGTCCTCGGGCTATCTCAAGGCTAGAGCTCTACCACTTGAGCCACAGCACTACTCCCAGCCTTTTCTGTGTATGTGGTACTGAGGAATCAAACCCCGGTCTTTGTGCATGCTAGGCAAGCACTCTACCACTGGCCCTTGATCTATTTTTAGGATTTCTTATCCTTATGAATTTCCCTCTCACATTTTCTGCATTGCTTTCTTCATTCCATTTGGCCACTGTTTCTGTTCTCTAGTTGCTTGTTTTTAGTCTCTTTCTGTTTGAATCATCTTTGGATCCCTTCTCTCTCTCTCTCTCTCTCTCTCTCTCTCTCTCTCTCTCTCTCTCTCTCTATATATATATATATATATATATATATATATATATATATATATATTTCACTTCCTTTATTCCATTGGCCCTTCTTATCATTTATTTCATTGAGTTCACTTGTTTGTGCCTTTTTTCCTCTTCATTATTGTGTTTAAGTGTTTTTATCAAAGAGTTGTTGGCCCTTGAGGGAGACCTATTATCTTGTTTATTCCTAAATTTAGTGATTCCCACCCCCCCCACACACACACTGGGATTTCTGCATTTGGGATTATGATTCGATAGAAATGTTAAAAAGTGAGTATATTTAACCATAATCAGCTCATAATAGAGCCAATGAGTGAAGAGAATAATAATCATGCTGATTATTGAACTACTAGGAACAGGCAATAGAGAAAGCTGGTCCAAGGAAGGTAGTGTAACTGTGTCTTGTAAGTATTAGAACCGAGGGGCTCCATAATCATCTGGCATCCGCTCAATGTTGTATCTATGATTAGAAATGTACATGATAGGAACTCCCGGGATCTTCCGGATTCTTCGTTTAAGGTCTTGGTCAACAGTAGCCACAATGTAGCACTTGTGCGGAGTTACTCTTTGAACTAAGCAGTCCTCTGCACAGGTTCCTTTGCGTGTGCATGGTAATCATTCAAATCGTGGATCCTTAGCGATTCTTAGAGCCACTCTATACTTCTGTCCCAATTTCTCAATTTCAGCCATTACACAGTCAGTTATGCAAGGGATACACTGGGCATATAGACAGTCCATCATCGACTGTACTAAGTCCAGTTTGGCTTTGATGGAAAAGTGGATAAAGTTGGTATCAACCAGGATGTGGTATGGTGGACCCAGCTGTGTATTATATTGAAAAAATAAGCAGGAAGGGTGCTGGGGGACTTCTCTTTCCTTCAGTGCCCTGGGATCCTTCTTTTCTTTCTTTTTAGGCTTTAACCTATCCTTTTCTTTCAGTCTCTCATCTCTGAGACTAAGCATTCTTTTCATGGTCGCATACTTCCTCGTTTTCTTTTGCTTCCCCTGGAAGTTCTCATGCCGGCTGGGTCCCATTCAACTGTCAGAGAGTAGTTTTATGGTTTGGGAAGCAAATGCTATACAATGCTATATGTGCAGTCTAATTTTGACACAAAATAGGTTAGTTCCTTGAGCTTATGGACACCTGTGTGAACAATGGCTGACTACGGTTCAGAAGTTCCTGTTTGTGCAGCCTCTGGGTCCTTGGAGATTTTTCGAGTCAGAGTTTTCTTTTGATTCTGCTTACTGGAGGGGAATAATTTGGGTCTGGGGGTGGTTATTTTTCATCTCTACAGTAACACCCCCCTGTCCTTTCCCCAAGCGCCTCTCCTCAGTCTCCCCCCCAAAGCACAGGTTCCGTTAGAAGAAGGCCCAGCTCTAAGCTCAGAATGAAAAAGAAGTACAGGAATCTCACTGTAGCGTTAAATTCCCACAACTCCATCCCCGAAATTGGTCCAACTCTTCTCACCATGTTCTCGCCTCACCGAAGCTCTGTCTTAATCAGGGTAGCAGTAGGAAGAATATGGTGGGGATAACGCAAATACTACTTAGTGTGATTTAGGAATATAGAGAAGGAAGGGGTACTGGCTGAACCTAATATGAGAGGCTGCTCTGAGAGTGGAATGGCGTGGTAGAAAAGTCTAGTTAATGTGGTGTTGGGTCAGAGAAAGAAAGGGCCAACGAAGGAAACTGAATAAGTAAACATAGGCATACATTAAGCAAACCAACAATGACAGAGAGAGAGAGAGAAAAGAACAAGACAGAAGAGGAGGAGGAAAAAAGTAACCCAAGCAAAACTAAAAACAACTAACATGAATATAAAAAAGCTAGGAAAAATGGGTAATCTAGTTAACCAGTAAGAGTGTAACTAGTGAGGAAGGCTTGGGGAGAGGGGAACAGGTTACAAGAAAACAGAGCAATTCTACTTGTAGATAGGAAGAAGGTATAATAGGGGAAGTCTACAGAAAGTAGGTGAAAATGTAGTTTAAAATTAAATACTGAGAGGTAGATGTTATGATTCAGATAAACTGGCTTTAGGCAAAGGAAGGGGGGGAGAGACAGAACTCAAAAAATGAGACAGAGTAAATATTAAACAGTAAAACTTAAATGGTAAATGGCCTACCTCAGATGTAAACAAGCCAAAAGACACCATACATGGCCCAGCTCTGCTGGCTCAAGCCTGTAATCCTAGCTACTCAGGAGACTGAGATCTCAGGATCCCAGTTCAAAGCCAGCCCTGGCACTAAAGTCCATGAGACTTGTATCTCCAATTAACCACTAGAAAACCCTATGTGGTTCTGTGGCTCAAGTGGTAGAATGGTAGCCTTGAGTGAAAAAGTTCAGAAACAGCCCAGGCCTTGAGTTCAAGCCCCACAAGCGACAAACAACAACAACAACATAGAAATTCATATACACTGTCACATATTTTGTTGTTCTTTGTACACAGGGACATAGAAGGTTATCATCAGTCTCTTAGGTTGTCAGCATGGAGCTCCAAAAGCCCAGACTCTGAGCACTTAGTAGCCCCCAAAGTTTGCCTTACTGTTGGCAGACTCTCTGCTTCAATAGTGTCCAGCCTCTGAGCTTTCCGTTGTGAATCTGTCAGTTACCATGCCACTGTGATGAAGAAACTAACAAACACATAGGGTATGAAATGAAGAAAATAAAGCTTCTGGGAAGAGCAATGAGCAACTGCAATATATTGTGGTTGGGTAGAGGATGGTGTGTTAGCAAAGAAGACAGAACAGAGGATGACTTGGGGGAAGGAAACCAGGAACCAATGGTGTCCACACTAAGAGAGACAGAGATTGGAAAGAGGATGGGGTCGTCAACTCCACTGAAAGCCAATGTGAACGCAGCAGTGGAAGCAAGAACACCTTGCTTGCATTGTTACCATGGAGAGAGTTGGAGGTCATTGTACTTACTGTAAACATTTTGTCTGACTCCAACCAAAGCCCTAATTGAACAAACTGTTCCCATCATGCATCTGGTGCCATGAGGCATCCAAAAGATCCCTGTGTAAACACAGGAAAAAGAAATCTACCCTCTTCTGAGAAAAATCTCAACTCATTCCTCGAATTCCCCCCCCCCCATTTCCTGGCCTCCCCACCATTAAAGTCTGCTCATAGGACAAGCTGTACAAAACTCTGGATGGTGTGACTCATTCTTGAGAAACCCGAATTCCCTCCAGCGCGTGGACTTTGGTTCTGAAATAAATAAACCTTCTCTCAACAACACATGACCTTATCTGTTTCCAAATTCCCCCTTTTTTTCCCTTGTGATGAAGTAACAAGTGCTTTTGCTGAGCAGCGCTGACTTCTCCTCACCTAGGCCTGCAAATGTCCAAAGGGTAATTAAAGAGAGAAGCTTGGTAGCCTTGGCTCCACTTTCTACCTGCCTCATTTGTTTCTGCCTCCTCCTCCTCTTCTTTCTCTTCTCCTCCCCGTTCTCTGTCTCTTTTGCAATAATTGATGGATAACATCTTTATAATAAGGGACAGGGCACAGGAACTAAGAAGGGATGGAAACTACCCACAAGGAAAGGTCTCTGCAGGACATACAGAGATGATTCACGTAATCATTACTATTATTTGCTGAGAAACATTGACTCCCTACTTGGACGCATAAATTAACCAGGAATAGGAAAAAAGGCTAAGCATCTCCAACTTTTCCATTTTCTCTTTTTTTTTCCTGAGCCATTCTCTCCAGTTACTTTGCCAGCAATCATGGAGTTCCGGGAAGGTCTGTCTGGAGAATTGCTTATCACAGTGTCTTGGGACTGTTTGAATTGTTCACACACCTCATCAGTCCTGCCTTTCTGTCTCCCTGTTTAAACCCAAGGCAAATGTTTGTAGCCCTGAATATGGCTGAAAATGCACTGAAGTGCCGTCTTCCCAAAGCTGCTATGTGATACATTTTTCTCTACCCTCATCAGTCTCTGCGTTGGACATGGAGAGGGAAGGATGCCTGGACTTTGGGCCCCAAGTCTAAAAAAACAAATTTTACACAGACTACCTGCCAACAATAATGATTCCTCCCGTGACAAATTTCTGCATTCTAGTATTGTCAAGGTTCACCACATCTCTGGAGCCCCTGTGTAATGAACAACTAAACAGCACTGTTGACTGCCTCTGACTACTGGACCACAGCAGCAGCTGGGGCTATTTCGACATTATGTATATCCCTTGTCCTAGGCCAGTTCTTTCTCTGTTTAAATATGAAGCTCAAGTCTGGAGCAGGAAGAGGGGCTGTGGTGCTTCCTTGGTCTCTTTGAGGCTGTCCTTCTGTGTTCATCACCGTCTTTCCTCTGCCCTCCATCTGCTCAGTTCTGCTTGCTGTGTTGAAGTAAGCGGCTGGCTCTGACATATAGAGCTCTAGGGAGTTGGGCATCTGGCCTAGAACTCTGGGTGACAAGAGCCCGAAACACTGTGTAGAGATCTCTATCTGGTCTCTATCTCAGAGGCTTCCCCAGCTTTTACCACCAAGGATAGAGTTGCTGAGTAGAAGGGTGGAGTTGCTGTTGTTTTTTTTTTTTTAATTTCATTGGTCGCAGGGCTTGACCTCGGGGACTGGGTGTTGTCCCTGAGTTCTCTTTTTGCTCAAAGCTAGTGATCTTCCACTTTAACCTACAGTGCCACTTCCAGTTTTCTGGTGGTTAAATGAGGGACTTTTCTGCTCAGGCTGGCTCTGAACTGCAATCCTCAGATCTCAGTCTTCTGAATAGCTAGGATGACAGGCGTGAGCCACCAGTGCCTGGCACCAGAGGTATTTTTAACTGAGTAGTTCGTAACCCATGTGTAACAAGGGTTTTACACTCCAGCTTTAAAGTGCAGAAGTCCCATAATAGGTCCAGCCATTTGTTCCTAGAGGCCACATAAAGAGACACTGTGAAGAGCAGAGAAAATGCAACTTGGTACACAACCGTCACAGCATGATAGCACTTCAATATTCTTTTTTTTTTTGCCAGTCCTGGGCTTGAGCTCAGGGCCTGAGCACAGTCCTTGGACTTTCTCAAGGCTAGAGCTCTACCACTTGAGCCTCAGCACCATTTCTGGCTTTTTTCTATGTAAATGGTACCAAGGAATTGAACCCGGCTCTTTGTTCATGCTAGGCAAGCACTCTACCACTAGGCCAAACTCCCAACCAGCACTTCAATATTCCTCAGCTATCTTTATGGGTCCAGACATTTTTCTTAGCTTTAAAGCTGGAACTAGGGGAGAAAGGCATGTATAGTTAAAGCAGTCTCAAGGAACAGGCCCTGTGACTTGATCATTAGCTCAATCTTTGTTCTTGGAAGAATTTAGGAGAAGTTGTTATTTCTTTCACTTGAGTGGAGGAGTGTGCTTTTGCCTTGTGCTGGGAGATATTTATCAGCAGATCTGGTGTTTCCTGGAGTCTGAGGTGATTGTAAATTGACTGCAGGATGGAGAGCCCAGGTCAAAAGGCACAAGAGGCAAAGGAGGAGGCTGTAGACAACTCACAGGCTCAGAAAAGCATCTTTGAAATCATCTCATAGTTCTGCTTCACTGCCCGCTGTTATTGTTGGATTATGAGAGACACAGTTTTGTTTTATTGTGTTCATTTTCTCCTTTCATCTTTTATTTCCACTAAATTCAATCTGTGCTTACTTAGATTTATGTTTCCTTGAAAAATACTTGTTTCTTGCATAACTCACTGTATGTACTGTCAGATTATACACAGATATTGCATTGTACATTTCCTTTTTTTTTTCCTGCCAAGATCACAACTTAACATCAGTTATTGGCTCTATTTACCAAAACCAATCTGGCAAATGACAGATCTTAGAAAAACTTGGATCTGAGGGAGTGACAAAAGAGCCTGTATAAGACCTTGTAGGAAGCAGAAAACAAAAGGAGCTAGAGTTTTCTTTCCTTTGGTACATCTTTCTCTTCAGTAAAGGCTTTGTACTATTTTACCAAGCCTTGAGCAAAAGAGCTCAGGGACAGCACCCACCCCCCCAAGTTCAAGCCCCACAACCACCACCACCAACAAAAGTTAGAGAGCTTCTGTTAAAGAACACAAGTAGATTTAATTTCTATCACACAACTGCATCATATAAATATATGAACATATATTTATTATTAATTATTATATTATATATACATATATAAAATTACTATATAGCTCAATATAGGTTATACAAAAAGGAAAATACTTGCCAGCCATTTTGTATACATTAGACTTATACAATTCTAACCATATATATATATATATATATATATATTTGGATTTTTTTTGCTAGTCCTGGAGCTTGAACTTAGGGCCTGAGCCCTGTCCCTAGACAATTTTTGCTCAAGGTTAGCACGCTGCCACTTGAGCCACAGCACCACTTCTGGCTTTTTCTGAGTATGTGGTACTGAGGAATTGAACCCAGGGCTTCATGCATGCTAGGTGAGTACACTATAACTAAGCTATGCTCCTGGGCCCTAACCTTTTATATTTTTATATAAAATTTAAATAAGGCATATACCCTACACATTTTAGTAGGAATTTAAATTTTATTTATCACAAGACTTAACCATTCTTAAATATACTTTGATTTTTTTGAGATTTTATTTCTTGAAAAAAATTAGTTTTATCAAGATTAAACTAAATCTTTCCTTTAAGACTTTAAAAAAAGACTTTAAAACATAGGCTTTGGTACTTTAACTTTAGTGTAAATTTTTTTGGTAAATTACAGCCAATTTAGGAACATACATAAACCTTTCATAATTTACATTCTTGAGATACAATTATACCTTCTACTACTTTCTTGAAACTTCTGGGATTTATCTTAATCCTTTCTCCCTCTGTTCTGGAACAATCTTCTAGGAAAAGTTTACAAAACCTTTTCTCCAACATCCTTCATACAAAAACTTCCTTTTTTTTTTTTCCAGTCCTGGGCTTGAGCTCAGAGCCCGAACACTGTCCGTGAACTTTCTCAAGAGTAGAACTCTATGGCTTGAGCCTCAGAACCACTTCCAGCTTTTTTCTTCTATGTGGTACTGAGGAATCGAACTCGGGTCTTTGTGAATTTTAGACAAGCACTCGACCACTAGGCTAAACTCCTGACCCATTCATACAAAAACTTTCTTTCCCCAAACAAATCCTTCCAACTTCATTCTATCTTTCCTACTTAGATCCTTCTTTTCATCCTGAGATAACTTTTATACAATGTTTCAACAAAAATGGTTTCTTTTCCCCCCCCAAAATAATAGCCTTATATTTCAATGAAGACCAAGGCAAGTGATCTCAAATTATCTTCCCAAGTAACAATTTGCACAAAACACTTTTTCCCCTAAAGCAATCAAAATCTCATTATCCAGCAATGGAACTGGGCATTATGACAGAACAAGAAATATGGGAGACATAACAATATATCTCCGTGAGATAGAGAAATGCCACACCCTGAGAGGCTCAATCCAGAGCCTTTATTACAAAGACTATGAGCAATTTAGTGTCCCAGAGAACTCAAAGCTCCAACTGCAGTTAGTACAAAGCTCATAAAGACAAAAACCATATAGTTGGTATTAGGAACTTCCTAGCAAACAAGCTAAGGCCCTGTAGCTGGAGCAATCAGAGGTGACCAAGGGTAATAATTCCCTGGATTTTCCTGGAATTTAACCATTCTTGACACACCTACAGTTCTTGGAAGTCCCCACCATCTGCCAAAATACCAAGATGGAGGTTTGGACAAGATGATATTACCTACGTCAAGTATCCATGTTTCAAAATCTTTGAGAATAAAAAAAATGGCCATATCTATAAGTTAGAAGAACAGTAAATCTTTTTTTTTTAATCTTCAGTATTCTAGCAACACTGGTTTCCAAATAACTCCACCTAGAAACAGATCCAGGAAAGTCAGTGGGGCCCTGGCATCTATTAAAATTAATCTCTACTGAGAAGGCTGAGATCGGATGAGAATTGCAGTTCAAAGCCACCTGGGGGTAGAAAGTCTGAGATTCCTTTTTTTTTTTGAGGGCTGTGGAGCTTGAACTCTGGGCCTGGGCACTGTCCCTGAGCTCTTCAGCTCAAGGCTACCACTCTACCTCTTGAGCCTCACAGCACCACTTCCAGTTTTCTAGTGATGAATTGGAGATAAGAGTCTCACAGACTTAAGTGCTGTGGCTTGCTTTGAACCTTGATCCTCAGATGTCAGCCTCCTGAGTAGCTAGGATTACAGGTGTGAGCCACCTCGCCCAGCTGAAAGTCTGAGATTCTTATCTCCAATTAACCACCAAACATCCAGAGGTGAAGTTATAGCTCAAGTGATAGAGCAAAGACAGCTCAGGGACAGCTTTCAGATTCTGAGTTTAAGCCCCAGGACTGAAGTGTGCGTACACACACACACACACACACACACACAGAGAGAGAAAGCAATCTTTGAGCCACATTAAGAGATATTTGAAGTGACTTATAGGATGAAAGGCTGGATGATTGAAAGGAACCCTTGGGCATGCTTAGTCTTTAAGGGTAACCATCTTGGAGGAGGATGTCTTGCATGCTCTTTGGAGAGAGGGAGCAGAGGGAGGGGGGAGAGAGAGAGGGAGTGCTTTCTGCAATGTTTCTATAATGTAATAGCAGCAATTACTTGGCCTCTGTTGAAATCCCTAACCTTCCCCCTGGCCCCAGTCTTGCAGCTATGGGTGACTGAGGGCCACCTGGAGTTTTAAGATAAGAATTATTTAGAGTTGAGAAAACAACACACCCCTGGGACAGCTGCTAAACCTGGGTCACACACTGTTCCTGGTTATAAACCCCGTAAAGAAATATGTGCTGTCATTCTCTGTTGTCTGAGGTGTCTCCTTATTTGGTCCGTACCTAGCCTCTCTGGTAATGTAAATTTTGTGGTTTCTGACTTTAACCACCCCTTCCCCAAACTTCCCCACTTTCCCTGTGTCCTGGAGAGCTCCTTTGCTATTGGCAATAGACAGCTCTTGACTGCCTCTTCAGTGCTTGGCATTCCTCTGTCTCCACTGGAGTGGGTACAACATTGAATTAACTAAAAGCCCTCCAACTTGGAATCTGTGTCCTTTGATCTGAGCTATTCTCTGCAACAGTCAACCTGGCATCAGTAAGGAAGAGCAGATTCACTGATAACCATCTTGTTTGGAAAACAAATTCCCCACGAACCAACTAGGTCTTATCTTAAAACAAGTGTCCAAAAAGCCAGGAGATCATCTTGTTCCTGTTCTGTTCTAGAAAGAAAGTGATCATGAAAGAAGGAATTGGGTCTATCTGGCGCCATCTTGGCTACTTGGTAGGTGAAGGTAAAGTTCCACTCCCAGCTGATAGGTGTGCCAGAATCCCTAGAGGCAGGGCCAAAGACTGGACAATAGGTTACTGGACTTGACAGACCTATATCATAAACTTGAGAAACTCTTTCAGCTCTTGAGCTCCCTGTGGGCCTGTGCCCTGACTCTGATCCTGTTTAGGCCCTGACCAGCTCGGCTGCCATTTTTTTTTTTTTTTTTTTACTATACCTCCTGTCTCCTGAATCTCCTCAGTTGATCATGGTATCTCACTTCAACTCTCCATTAGCGTTGATCTGGTTTATTGGGATTGTTTTCTGCTCTTTCTTTACTACCCTCATGGCTCAGTTTTCTAACAGCATGAAGTATATTCAAGGCTGCAAGTGTTCTGGGGACATGGGTCTGTCTGCTGTCTCGGGTTGTCTAATGAAGACTCCCAATTTGACCTCTCTCAATGTGGCTTCTCTGTATCTCCCAATCCAACTACTGTATAATATTTGGAGACCCCAGTCACATCCCAGTGCCAAGCAGGGAACTTGGGGTTCCTTGAAGCCACTGGCAAATGGCCTCAGCAATCAGGTTTCCAGAGGACAGAAGACTCCGTATGGGCAGATGGCGTTTGAGTTTTCTCTCAGGGCCCAATAGGTCTTCTGCTGCTCCAGTAGCCACAATCATGGACGCCTAACATATCACTACATCTTTTTGGAATAAAACATTTTGGAGTCATTCAGGAATCCTCCAGAGGTCAAGTAAGTGTTTTTTTTTTGTTTGTTTGTTTTTTCCCGTTTTCTGTTTTTCTTTTTGTTGGCCATGGGGCTTGAACTCAGAGCCTGCACATTGTCTCTGAGCTCTTCAGCTCAAGTCTAACGCTCTACCACTTTGTGTCACAGTGCCACTACTTGTTTCCTGGTGGTTAATTGGAGATGAGAGTCTCATGGCCTTAAGTGCCTGGGCTGGCTTTGAACCTTGATCCTCAGATCTCAATCTCCTGAGTAGCTAGAATTACAGGCGTGAGCTACCAGTGCCTAGCTGCTTTCTGGTTTTCTGAAGAGTGATCCATTAGGACTGTTGGGGTAGGAGAGAGAGTGAATGCACCCTAGGCCTTCCCATCAGGTCCTCAGTGCTGTGAGAATAGCAGAGGGCTTTGGTTTCTGTTGAGGAAGGAGCTCAGACAGATCAGGCCTACCCAACAGGCTTTAGTTTCTGTGTCTCTGTCTTGGTCCTGTCTCATTCTGTAAAGAATCCATACCCATTTATCATATGGATTCTTGTTTCCTGCGTTACTCTTTTTTTGTTTTATTTTGTTTTGCCAGTACTGGGGCTTGAACTGAGGGCCTGGGCACTATTCTTGGACTTTTTCAAGGCTGGAGCTCTACCACTTGAGTCACAGAACCATTTCTGGCTTTTCCTGTGTATGTTGTACTGAGGAACCAAACCCAGGGCTTTGTGCATGCTAAGCAGGCACTCTATGACTAGGCCATGTTCCTGGCCCCTTGTTCTTTATTCTTTAGACATCTCTATGGAGGAGGAGCCAAAGTTCCACTTGTACCCCCTTAGTGTATACTGGACAATTTGAATTGGGATTTTTAGATGACTATGGGGTAAAATTTCTAAATCTGAAATAAGAAGTTTTTGTGCAGTAAATTGGCCTGCCTTTGGGGTTGGCTAGTCAAGCCACGGCTCTTTTTGCTATATTGGGAAAGTGATCAGTGAACTACAGAGAAGCCACACCTTAAGAATCAAATTGGGAGTCTTCATTAAAATGCCAGTGTTAGGGCCAGGAGTTTGGCCTAGTGGTAGATTGCTTGCCTAGCATGCACGATGACACGGGTTCAATTCCTCTGTACCACATACATAAAAAAAAAGCTGGAAGTGGTATTGAGGCTCAAGTGGTAGAGTTTTAGCCTTGAGAAAATCCAAGGACAGTGCTCAGGCCCTGAGCCTGAGCCCAGGACTGGCAAAAAAAAAAAAAAAAAAAAAGCCAGTGTCTGCAAGTGGATTCACATCCCAAAGAACTGGTAGCCTCATATACAGCTAGAGCAAAGCTTATTTATATAACAGTGTTGTAAGGAACGAAACCTGACAAAAGTCTTTTGCATAAGCAAAACAAACCAGATAAGGACACTTAGACCTAACAAAAGTGCTATACGTAAGCAAAGCAAACTGGATGAGGACTTACACCTAACAAAGTGTTATATGTACCTAAAGCAAGCCATCCAGGAGAACAATCAGGGCAATCAAGGGCCAATTATCTAAAGGAATCAGGGCTGGGAGTATGGCCTAGTGGTAGAGTGCTTGCCTAGCATGAAGCTTGGGTTGGATTCCTCAGTATCATGCACAGAAAATTCCAGAAGTGGTGCTGTGGCTCAACTGGTAGAATGCTAGCCTTTAGAAAGTTCAAGGACAATGCCCAGGCACTGAGTTCAAGCCCCAGGACTGGCAATAAATAAATAAATAAATAAAGGAAGAAAGACCTTTTTCTTGCACTTAATAACTCATGGTACACCTGTAATCCAAAGAATGTCCTCTAGAATTCTCAGAAAGTTCTCTTCTTTTAAGAAGAATATAGGATAGGGAAGGGGGGAAAGCAAGATGCGGGGGTGGGGGGAGGGAAATGGAGACCAAGACATGAGAAAGGGTATCAATGTATGTGAAGTAATGCACCTTGTATCTGGTGACTATCATGTAACCCTTCTATTAATTACTGAAGGGACCCCTTTCTTGACTTCCCCTAAAGGCATGTCCCATCTTCATGATAAAGGAGTACTTTATCAATCAAGGTGGGGGCTGTAAAATCCCTGATAACAGCTCAGATTACAAGGGCAGTTAACCAGGTGGAGTTACCAGAATTCCTCCCCCACCCTATCCCCTTGGCCTGCCAGGAAACTCCCTCCCTTTCCCTAGATGATAGGTCAGTTCAAACCGCAAAGGTGTCAGTGGTTGCCCCAGCCATCACTCAAGTATGTTGAGATTCCATTGGCCACCTGTGTATGGCCACGCCCAACCACATGGCTGGGGCCTATAAAAGTAGCCTGTTAGATTAGGTGGGGTTGCTCTCTCACGCACATCTTAGAGACAGTCCTGACCGGTCAGTATGAGTCTCCATGCGAGGTGCGGAATAAAACTGTTTAACTTCCGCTTTTGTGTCAGACTCGTTCCTTTGATCAAGGACCCTAATATTGGGGGACTGGACCTTAACAATTACAATAAAAAATATATGGAAAAAAAGATGCTAAGATGATGTCAGTTACATTCAGTATCCATAGTTCACTTTGACCCCAAGTTAACCTTAGCAGTATGGAATTTGGTTTGTAAAGTTCTCTGGTCTTAAAATGGATAAAAGACAGAGTAAGGCCACATGGTGGGTATAGGGTTTAGCTTCATGTGACCCTCCCCTTACTCTTCCACCAAATTTACTCCTTCATCTACCCAGAAGGTATTCAAGATCAATTTACATGCTAATATGCCTTGCCAACAATGTTGGCTGTCTTTGCAGGTCCTGGAGACTGACACCCAGCTAATGTGTTTTGCTAAAAAAATGTCTAAACAAGCTGGGTGCTGGTGGCTTACAACTGTAATCCTAGCTACTGAGAAGGCTGAGATCTGAGGATCATGGTTCGAAGTCTGCTCCATGGGGAAGAGGGGAGTGCCTCTGTGGTGGGGGGGGGCAAGAAGTCTCCATGGGACTCTTATCTCCAATTAACCACTCAAAAAAACCAGAAGTGGCACTGTGGCTCAAGTGGTAGAGCTCTAGCCTTGAGTGCAGAGAGGTTCAAGGACAGTGTCCAGGGCAGGGCCCTGAGTTCAAGGCCCACAACTGACAAAAATGATTGTCTAAACATATTTTCTAAGTCTTGGTTACCTATAAAAATAAGAGATCCTGTTGGTTTGTTGGCAAGAGTATTTGTTTTTAAGTTTAAGTTTTTCTGACACTGACCATGTGGGTAAAAGTATCTCTTGTGATGAGAATTCCAGAAAACTTATGGCCACTATTCATAGTGGTGTACTTTGAGACTACTGCACACAGTGTCTTTATGTGGGTATAAATGTGTCCAAAATAATCTGGTATTTTGATACCAAAAAAATTGTCAGTAGGGTGTAAGAAAAGGTACATGGGTGGGTTTAAACTGAAACTGCAAAGTATATAAATGAATTTACTCAATATACAAAGGAAGTCATCAGTTTTGGTCATTACCACTTATTCCAAAGGACTATTACGTTGTATTAAAGAGGAACTTTAGTTCAATGGTTTTCTGAGGGTTATTTTATTTATTTTTTTATAAATAATTTTTTTTTTTGCCAGTCCTGGGCTTGAGCTCAGGGCCTGAGCACTGTCCTTGGACTTTCTCAAGGCTAGAGCTCTACCACTTGAGCCTCAGCACCACTTCCGGCTTTTTTCTATGTATGTGGTACTGAGGAATCGAACCCGGTCCTTCATGCATGCTAGGCAAGCACTTTAACCACTAGGCCAAACTCCTGGCCTTATAAATAAATTTTTATTGTGATTAATAGAAGGGTTACATTATATTCACCAGATAGAAGGTGCATAACTTCACAAACGTTGGTACCCTTTCTCATGACATGGTCCCCATTTTCCTCCCTCCCCCCTCGCCCCCCCCGGCTTATCTTGATTTCCCCCTCCTTATCCAATATCAAATAAGCAATTAAGCACATATAAAATATATCAGATAACAAAGTGAAATATTGTAACAATATGAGATAACCAAGGGATGGCAAAAGAGATGAGAGATAACAGTACATTAAGGACAACAGTCACTCATTATATGTCTTTTGTTTCCTTATCCTGGAGGTCCTTACATTTAGTGTCGTACTATTTGGCCTAATGTCTCTAGATTTTGTTCTATTGTAAATCTCTGCTAGGAGAGCCCAAGGTTTCTACTGATTATGACAAATGAGGGAGACTATTGGGCCTATGTTCCTTTGAGTCTGGCTTACTTCACTTAATATGATTTTTTTCTAAGTCTTGCCATTTCCTTACAAATGGGGAAATGTCGTTCTTTCTGACAGCAGCATAGAATTCCATTGTGTATAAATATCACATCTTGTTGATCCATCTGAGGGTTATTTTAAATGTAAATAAAAGCAAAGGGAGGGACCAGAATGAGACCTAGTGGTAGAGTGCTTGCCTAGCATGCATGAAGCCCTATTTTTATTCCTCAGTATCACATATATAGAAAAAGCCAGAAGTGGTGCTGTGGCTAAAGTGGTAGAGTGTTAGCCTTAAAAAGGCTCAAGGATGATGCCAAGGCCCTGAGTTCAAGCCCCAGGACTGGAAAAAAAAAAAAAAGAGAAATGGGGTCTTGTTACGGTGTCAGACAGATGAATGAAAAAACAAGACAAAAAGAAAAGAAAAACAACAATAAAGAAAAAACAAGGGTTGGGAATGTGGTTTAGGGGCTGGAAATGTGACTTAGTGGCTGGAAATGTGACTTAGTGGTAGAGTGCTTGTCTAGCATTCATGAAGCCTTGGTTTTGATTCCTCAGTACCACATATACAGAAAAAGACCAGAAGTGGCATTTTGGCTCAAGTGATAGAGTGCTAGCATTGGGCACAAAGAAGCTTAGGAACAGTGTTCAGGCCCTGAGTTCAAGTCCCAGGACTGGCAAAAACAAAACCCAAACAAAATGAAACAAAAATCAAAAAACCTCCTTATTTCTATTCCTGGAGTTTATTTCCATAAATTATATGCTGAGATGCACATTAGCATTGTACTTTTGTGTTCTTCTCCTCAGAATATCTTCCTTTGGTCTCACGGTATATGAATGCCTAGTTCCTGTATAATTTACTATGTTTCAGTGTATCTTATAACTAGCTTTCACATATGAGAGAAAACATGTGCCATTTGTCTCTCTGAGCTTGGTTTACCAGAGCCTGGGCTATTTGTTATTGTTGTTGTTATTGTTGGTCGTAGGGCTTGAACACAGGGCCTGAGTGCAATGCCTGAGCTGTTTTTTCTCAAGACTAGAGCTCTATCACTTTGAGCCACAGCATCACTCGTTGGTTGGAGATATGAGTTTCACAGGTACTTCTCTGCCTGGCTGGCTTAGAACTCTCAGATCTCAGCCTCCTGAGAAGCTAGCATAACAGATATGAGCCACTGGTGCCTGGCAAGAACCTGGGCGTTTAACGGGAGCATTGTATGCCACTTCGTCTCATATGGTGAGTTATCACAGTAAAAGTGAACACGGCAACACACAGACATGTTTGGATGATGATTTGTTTTATTTAGAAGAGACTCCCCTCCCCCAGGAATGTACTCCCACTACTAAGCAGGATGGCTGGCACGGAGAAGAACGACGGGAGGGGTGCATGCCAACTTAAACTAGGGGTGATGTGGGAAGAGGCCGGTCAAACCTGCCCCAGACTTTGAGCTGTGATTCTGGGTGGGTAGAGAAGGCCTCCTGGGGTCTCTGGGATAGGACAGGAGTGACCCCGGACTGCAGCTGGGGTAAGAAGACAGGTGTCAGGGAAGTTCAGCTTGGAGGAGGCTTCTCAGCACCGGGGAGCCTTCCCACTGCAGAAGTGGTTGGGAAAGAACTGGTACTTTAAACTGTAGCTTTTCTTATTTTGAGCAAAACAGTTCGCAGCAGTTTTGTCACAATGACACAGTTGTCTTCTGCAAGAGTCCTGGTTTGCTAAAAGTCAGAACAAATAGTCACAATGGTGTTTGTTAGTAGTTTATGGCTGCCTGAGAGAAAGAAGGCTCAGCCCCAGCTCCACATATTTCCTTCTCTCTGACCAGAGACAAGCACTGGGTTCCAGATTCTTCTGGCCTTTGGGTAGGTAGTTCCTCCCTCCCTGCCTCCCTCCCTCCCTCTGTCAGTCACCATCATGATACCCTTGGCTAAACAGGTCATCATCCTGTGTCATCCGTCCTTGGTGGCCACTTGGCCTCACTCAGTCTTTTCCTAGAGTTCTGTTGGACCTTTCTGCTTCCCTTCAGGGCCTTTGGCCATCCAGTGAGTGAACATTACACAATTCTCTCAGGCCAGACTATGGCCTGAGCTGCCCATTCACATGTCCAGTTGTGTACCAGCCATTCACTGGACATTCTGTTGGAGCCTAATCCTGTACCTGCTCCAGGGAGACCTGCTCCCGCTCCCTACCAGAACCTCTCCTGCATTCTTTCCCTCCCTGTACCATCCACACCTCACAGGTCACAGATAACAACTCACTATGTCCATGGCAGTCCCTCAACTCCAGTGATTCTCCTCCAGCACTTGAACTCTGTCCAGACTACCATTGTTTATGCCAAGCTGTCACTCTCTTTTGCCAGCATTGTGGCAGTAACTGCTCACCAGTCCTCTTCCATGTTTATTGTTTTAGGTCAAAATCCAGGCACTGGCCAGAAAGACCTGATTTATCCAACCTTTCCTTGTTCAATTTCCTCCTCCACCAATTTCCAACACCAATTCCTCCTCACATATCCATTGGGGCTACTGTCCCCCAGGCTACCTCTCGGCCCCCAACTTCCTCTTTCCTGTTTGCCTTTCTCCTGTCTGGGCTTAAATGTCAAGCTCTGCAGGAGGCACTGGGGGTGTCTGGCTGTGCTTTGTCTCTTGGTTTACTTCCTGTTGGATCTGTTCCCACCTGGGTCCTCATTTCTCAGCTTGAACTCCACTCTGAGGTTCTCAAGTGGGCTGGTGCCAGCAGACTGCATGGTAAACGGTCAGCAAAACTTTTAAGGGAAACTTTGGTGCTGTCATGGGGCTCTTTCTTACCAGAACAGATGAGCTGGCCCCGTTTCTGGGTAAATTTGTACCGTAGAAATTTCGTTCCGCATCCACGTTTCTCCAGGCGGCCGTAGCAACAGTCGTGGGCAGCACAACACCTGGTGGAAGGACGTCCCGTTGGCATTGTCTTCTTACCCAGAGCCTGCTGGTTCATTATCTCCACCGCCCACCCTCAGCCCTGGGCAGGGCCTCAAGGACTCTGGACTAGTCTGCACCACAGACCGAATGCTTTTCTAGCCCAGACCTGGCAGCTCCCGTTTCCTGCTGGGTCCAGAAATGAGTGGAAGAAAAGGAGAGCTGAATGGAGGGGAAGGGGAGTAGAACTCACCTATCTGTTGCATCTTTGGGGGCTCCTTTGCCACCCACACCACAGTGGCAACCATAGGCACCATAACTGATCTCGCCTCTCTTTCCCGTCTTTAAAAGGATCATCGCCCAGAACTCTGCCAGACTCCCGTGGGCCTGCATTACACCTGAAAGTACATCGAGAAATGGCTTGGTGATAAGGACTCTATTGGTCATTCTCTCTGCCCCTCTCTGCTATTCTCCCACTCCCACAGATGGCCTCTTCTCCTCCCACCCACATGGGGCTGCTGCAGTGGAGGGAAACTGAGGAAAGGATGTCTCTACTCCTGGATTGCTCCTGAGCTCAGCATTCTGAATCAGCTCTTACCACAGGCCATGAGCACAGCTAGCAGCAGGAGGGTCTTCATAATGATGGTTCTCTAGGGGACAAGTGGAGAGGGATTAGCCTGGGCTCTTCTTTCTCCTCCCCCCCACCCCCCCAGTCATCCCATCTTCTGCCTGGTCTCTGTTGCCCAGCTAGACAACCCTGAGGCTCACAGACCTGCCCCTGAACCCAGTCCTGAGGAGTACGTCTGTCCTACAGAGTGCACACAGGTGACCTCCCGCAGTGTCACACACATCACCCCTCCTGGCTCTTCCAGCTCCATGGAGTGGCTTTGCACACATGCATCCCCAGACCCAGGGTGCAGTAATGAGACTTCTGTCCTTCCTTCTCTCACCAGAAACTCCTGGGAGGCTGGATGCAGGCTCGTGCCTGGGAGCTAGCGGGAGGGTCCTGAGCTCAGAGGTTGAATTTATTTTCCCATGAAGATATCTCATCTTTGAACCCACACTGGATTTGGGACTTGGGGATTCTATCCATGAATCTGATGCCCAAAGTTTTCCTCCTGAAGTAAGACTAAGATCCAGGCTTCCCAACCCCATGCACATGTCACCCCCAACTCACATGCTTGCACACACACACACACACACACACACATGCTCACAAGCAGACATGTACACATACCTAGTGAAAGGCAGCAGGGGGCAGGGTTTCTGGGTTGCTACCTCTCATAGGACACTGGCACAGATACTTCCTCCAGTGACTTATTTTTCCTGAACTCTAACTGCCCTTAAATAGCTTCTCCTTCTGAAAGTTTAGGGGTGGGTGAGGCCCTGCATGAGGTATTGGGGGTGTGGCAGATTATCAGACTCAGGAATTTGCATGCCCATGCTCCTGGCTAGTTCCTCCCTCTGCATCAGCTGGCCAAAAAAAAAAAAAAAAATTGAAGGTTGGAAAATCTTTCCTGCCATGAGTTTACCAGAACCAATTTCAAGTGGTTTTGCAATCTTTTCCAGTTCCTGACAGAGTAGATTTTCATAATGAGCGCTGGTGACAGCCTCTCACTTCCCTCCCTGTAGTCCCTTTCCAGGGTGGACAACTCCTCCCGCCCTTTTGTTTTGTTTGTTTGTTTTTGCCAGTCCTGAGGCTTGAACTCAGAGTCTGAGCACTGTCTTTGGGCTTTTTTCTTCAAGGCCAGCACTCTACCACTTGAGCCACAGCACCATTTTTGGCTTTTTCTAGGTATATGGTACTGAGTAATCGAACCCGGGTCTTCATGCATGCTAGGCAAGCACTGTACCACTAGGCCAAACTCCCGGCCCAACTGCTCCATTCTTGAGGTCAATAAAGTGGCTTATTGAGCAAGGGGCATTCCTTCCTTCTGTCAAATGTGGTGCTGGGGAATAGGAAAGGGGACTTTCGGTGTGATTCATTGCATCCGTCATTCGTTCACAGCACGTGTAGACTCACCTGAAGCTCTAGGACCTGTACAAATACATCATGGGAGGTGATACAGATTGTACCTGGGCCCTGCTGTTGGGGACCCCACAGTGCAGTTCAGCAGGAATGAGTAGATTCTCTTTCACCCTAGCTGGGGCCAGAGACACCATCTTCTCTTCCTCTGTCATTCTCTTCCTCTGTCATCCCATTTGAGTCCTCAAAGTCTCACCAAATGCTGCCTCCATCCCACGTCCTGTCCTGCCCTGTTTGGAGGCAGCCCCGTTCACCTTCCCTGGAGCCATCAGTTCTTTATTGTTCTGTTTTCAGAGACACGGTGACTTTAGTTCCTAAAGTAAATATCCTTATTTTTTTTTCCTGCTTTCCAATCTGTGTGAAAAACTTGGCTTGTGTGGGCCTAAGGAATCCACCTGACCACGAATCTTAAAAATATCACTACCAGCTGGGTGGCCCATCTCCTGTCATCCTAGCTTCTCAGGACGCTGAAATCTGAGGATCATGGTTGGAAGGCAGCTGGGGCAGGAAAGTCGGTGAGATTCTTCAGTGAAACATCCAAAAGCTGGAAGTGGAGATACGGTTCAAGGGGTGGAAAGCTAGCCTTGAACACAAAAGCTCAGGGACAGAGCCCAGGCTGCAAGTTCAAGCGCTAGGATCACATACACATTCTTTTCCTGACAGGAAACATAGGAGCATGGGAGGGAAGAGCCCTGTTCCAGCCAAGGCAGAGCAAGCCAGGGGCTACTTCTGGCCTTTCCGTGTCCCTCAGGGAGGGCCCTAAAGTGGATGGAGACTTGTCACGATGTGGAGGACAACTGAAAGTACTCCTCCCACCCCCTCCCACCTCAGGCCCAGTGTGAGTAAGACATAGGAAGCTGTTTTCTATTAAGCTGTTGGGAGTTGAGATTCAAAATGATTGCAAAATGATGTCGTTTTTACTAAGCTACTCAGGAATATCCCCTCTTGAAAATGCATTTCTTTTTGACATGATGTAGATGAAAGAGAACTACTTCTCTCCCCGGGCTACTGGGGGCAGGAGTGAAACGTTGTCAGGGTACTGTGAAATGCTATTAAAGCCCTGTTGATGATAATTAACCTTTATTGTAAGCAGCCTAGATTTATTTGTTTATTTATTTGTTGTTTGTTTGTTTCTGTGCCTGTACTGAACTTGAACTCAGGGCTAGGGTGATCTCCCTTAGCCTTTTCCATTCAAGGCTGCTGCTCTGCCTCGCAAGCCACACATACCTCCATTTCTGGCAATTTGCTGATTAACTGGAGATAAAAGTCTCCTGGATTTGTTTTTCTGGACAGGCTTTGAACCAGGATTCTCCCCTCTTAGAATTCTGAGTAGATAGGATTACAGGCCTGAGTCAGCAACACTGGCTGCAAGCAGCTCGTTAAATGTTCATTTTTCCTTTAAGTAGGCTGACATGCTGGGAGTTGGATGAATTGATTTGCCTTCCTCCCTTCCTCTCTCCTATTTATTCCTTTCTTTCTTCCCTTCCCTCCTCCTCTCCCTCCCTCCCTTTCTCTCTCCTTTCTCTCTCTTTCTTTCCTTCCTTCCTTCCATCCTTCCTTCTCTCTTTTTGCCAGTCCTGGTGTTCAATTGAACTCGGCTTGGGTGCTATCCCTGAGCTCTTCTGCTCAAGTCTAGCCCTCTGGCACTTGAGCTACAATGCTACATCCAACTTTTTCTGTCATTTTATTTCCTGAGATGAAAGTCTTGAATGTTACTGCCCAGGATCCTCAGCTCTTAGCCTCCTGAGTATCTAGGATTATTAGCCCCTGGCTCATGATTTGGTTTTCTCAGTGAGTGATGTTAGATCCTCCGCTGGTGTTCTGGCTTCTGAGGGTGAAGGACCTGTCGCCCGCCTGCCTTTCATCAGCACCAGCTGCTTTGCCTATCCCACAGCCACCTTGAAGGAGAAACACAGCAAATGCAGCTGCCTGCTGCTCAAAGCCACCCCTGGTTTCTGATGGCACTGTCCTATCAAACAGCTCGCACCAAATTTCTTTTACGGTTGCAGCCTTTGGGGGACTCTGGATGGCCTGCAGCCATTTCTACCATGTCTAGAGCTGGCAGTTTTCCCCTGGTGACTCATAAAGGGGAAAAACCCAGTCTTTCTTTTGCATAGGGGACTGCCCTGATTAATGATCCCAGGGGAACCATGCCATGAGTGGTACGGTCATCTTTGTCACACTTGCCTTTTTGGCCTCAACAGGCTTTTAGCTACTTGGTGAGAGCCCTTTTCTGAGCCTCTCCCTTTCTGCCACCTGGTTGTGTATCACCAGGCCCAAGAAAGGTTTCTTTTGAGTGGCTTTTTCTGGCCCGCTGGTCTTTGTCATTCATGGAGTAAGCAGAAGCTGCCTCTGTTTGACAGCGGGGACTTTGGTGGCCAACTTGGCCCCAGAGCCAGCACCTGTCTAAAGAGGCAGCCATTACCCTGGAGGTGGTGATAACAACAAAGGGGAAGCCAGAATGTCAGAGACAATGAGAGGTGCTGGAAGGAGAGAGGAAGAAGAGAGGTGGAGAAATAAGGCTGAAGAAAGACAGAAGGCTGGAGGGTTGTGGGAAAAGCTCTCAAGGGCTGTAACACGTTGTGACACTAGAGGGCGCTGTCCACCGCTGATTGCTGCTGTCCACTGCCCGGGCTACTGCCAGAAATGAAAAACAAAAACAAAAAACCCACTACAGACCCTGGGCTTCCAGGACCCCAGCTTCTCCTTGCCTAGCTGAGCTTCTCCTTGTTTATGCTGCCATCCTGCTAGACCTACACAAGGCCCCCAGCTGGCTGATTCCTAACACTTTGGGGATTGAATTGTGTCCCCTCCTGCCCTAACTTCCAGGCACGTGTGAATGGGATGCTCTTTGGAATGGGGGTCTTTGCAGGAAAATTAGCTAGGGTGAGGCCATCAGGGTGGAAACGAATCCTATAAGAGTGGTGTCTTTACAGAAAGGAGGAATCTGGACTCAGAGTTGTGTGCAGGAGTGCACTGGAGAACGCTGGGTGGAGGAGGGCAGAGTCAGGGCAGGGGTCCCCCAGGGTGAGGCGACCGGGGTTTCCAGCACTACGGTACTGCAGGTAGAGGGCGCATTCTCCACCTCAGCCTTCAGAAGGAGCCCATTGGATGGTGATCTCTGCCTGCAGGGCTCGGAGGGGCTTAGCTGCTGCTGCTGGTGCCATTTCTAGAACTTTGGTGAATGGACCAGTAGAAAGCCAGCAAACTAACGCATCCCTGCATGCAAGGCCACCTGGGTTGCACCCCACAGCAGCCCATCTATGGGTTTAACCCCACAAGGGGGTTTAGGGGTCTCATTCCCCAAGGGGAATCATCCCCACAGCCTTAGGAGGAGTTGTTGTTTCAGTAGGCAGAGCTGCCTTCCCCTCCCATGTTGTTCCAGTATCAGGTCCAAGCACTGGGCAGAATTGTTCCTGTAGTCCTGGGCTCTAGGGATCTCAGTGTCTCTTTGTGCATCATCCTTAGGAAGACTTTTTCTGGGAATTCAAAGTCTATGATTTGGCCTCCTGGTTGCCTTCCTTCACCTGACTTCAGATCTAAGCCCCTGGACATGCTAGAGCAAAGCAGGTGTCCACTTACAGGACTGACATTTTAGTGGAAGATGACTTATGAAGATGGAGGGGAAAACAGAAAACCAGATATTCCATGAACACCAAAGGCACACAACTTCCCAACAAAACATTCATAACCAAATCCAACTGCAGATCAAAAAGATCACACCTTTTCCAGGCACTGGTGGGTCATGCCTATAATCTTGGCTACTCAGGAGACTGAGGTCCGAGGATTGCAGTTTGAAGCCAGCCCAGGTAGGAAAGTCCATTAGGTTCTTATCTCCAATTAATTGCCAGAAAAGAGCTACAGTTCAAGTGGTAGAGTCCCCAGGCCAAATTCAAGCTTCAGGAGCAGCATACACATACACACACACACACACACACACACACACACACACACACACACAGACACACACACACACACACAGACTCAACATTCTTTCATAATAAAACCTGATGTAGAAATAACATGCCTCAGATTACAAAAGCTATAAACGAAAATCCCACAGTATCTTAACATTAAAACAAATTTATTGTTATAATGGTTATGCACAGAGGGATTATAGTTGCATAAGTCAGGTAAAGAGTGCATTTCTTTTTGAACAATGCCACCCCTTCCCTTAGCTCTTCTCCCAGTTTTTCTCTCTCATCCCCACCCACAAGTTGCATAGTTCATTTTCATTTAGCAAGAGAAACTCGGCAAAAAGAAAGAAAGCAAAGCCAAATTGGAAAAAAAAGGATTCAAATTATCCATGTTTGCAGATTACAGTATTTCATACATAAAAAATTTCATACATAAAACCTTCAAAAGCCATTAGAATTTATAAATGAATTCATCACAGCTCCCTAGGATAGAAAAGTAATATATGTAGTTTTTTTAAAGAATTTATTAATATTGATTTTTACATCATATTTCAAAGTCATGCTTAACAAACAAATGTTTAGTATGTAGTTTTTGTATAATGAACCAATTAAGAAAGAAATGAAGAAAGAACTTCTAAATCGATACTTATAAAAAAGGTATATATTTAAGTTACAGAGAGTGGAAGGTCTGAACAAAGGAAATTCTAAAGCACAGATGGCCAAAGTCATAGCAGACACAGGAACACAGAGAGACAGCCTGTTTGTGGATACGAAGTATTGATTGTTATTAGGATTTCACTCAGCAGTTTTCTCCTTTTTTTTTGTCCTCCTCTAATCTGTGACAATCTTTTATATATATTTGTCTGAGACAATCTTGAAGTATTGGTCAAGTTTCTATGGAATGCTTCTTTATGAAGATTTGTCTGATGTGTTCTCACGGACAGACTGAAAGATGTGCATTATTGGCAAGAATGCTACAGAAATGACATTGGGTTCTTGGCACTGAATCTAATCAGCAGTACAAAGAATGAATAAATCTCCGTGTGTGTGTGTGTGTGTGTGTGTGTGTGTGTGTGTGTGTGTGTGTGTGAGAGAGAGAGAGAGAGACAGAGAGAGAGAGAGAGAGAGAGAGACAGAGAGAGAGACAGAGAGAGAGACAGAGAGAGAGAGAGTGAGTGTAGGTATTGGGACTTGAACTCAGGACTTTACACTCTTGCTTGGCTTTTTTCCTCATGGCTAAGGCTCTGTCACATGAGTTACATCTCCACTTCAGGCTTTTTGCTGATTATTTGGAGATAAGAGTCTCATAGACTTTTCTGCCTGGGCTGGGCTGACTTTGAACCTCAACCCTCAGATCTCAGTCTTTTGAGTGGAAAGGATTACAGGCATGAGTCACTGACATCTGGCTCTCATGACCTTTTAAATTCGGTGCTGGACATCAAACTCAGACCTAAAGAATGTTGGGCATCATTCTACCACTGAACCACATTCCCAGCCCTGGCTCCTCTTTCTTGATGTTCACTTTAATTACTTGGCTATGGGGGTATCTGCCAGATTTTTCCACTGTCGAACTAGTGTGTGTGTGTGTGTGTGTGTGTGTGTGTGTGTGTAAATCTCCTGGAGGGAGCTAGTTTGAGATAATGTAATTATCCCATCCTTATTATACTTCCTTCACTCTAATTTCAGCATTTTATCACTGACTAATAGTTTCTGGCTGCAACAATTATTATTTGGTCTTTTTCTGGCTCCCTCAGTCCTTCCGAGTGAAGCATTTGAATTTTTCTGTAGGAGAAAGAGCTTTTCCTTGTTTCAAGTCAAGGTAAATTAATGTACTATGGTTTGGATAAGTGCTTGCCAAAGACTTGTGTGTGGAAGGCTTTGTCCCCAGCTGAGGATGCTCCTGGGATGGGGTGGCTCTGAGGTGGAGGAAGTGAGGTCCCTGGGGGCTCATTGTAATGAGCAACCAAGGCTCTTGGGGGCATGTCCTCTAAAGTGAGGGGAAGTAAAGTCTTGAGGGCGTGGGGAGCCATGGTGGGGATATCAAGACCCGGATTCCTCATCGATCTCTGCTTCCTGCTCATTATGGGGGGAGCAGCAGTTTTCACCTTGAGCTCTTACCATGATGTGCTTTCTCCCCACAAGCCCAGAAATCCACGGGACAAGTGATTATGGAGTGAAACTTCCAGAACTAAGAGCCATCGTTAACCTTTTCTCTTTTTTAATATTTCTTTGTTTTTAAATGTCTTTTGAGACAGCCTCTGGCTATGTATCAAAACTGGTCTCCAAGTCACAGTCTCTGCTTCTGTCTCTTGAGTGCGGATTACAGGGCATGGACCAACAAGTCGACCTTTAAACCTTTCCTCTTTATAAGCTAATATGTCAGGTGTATTTGCTATGGCAACAGAAAGCTGGCTGACACAGCAGCTATGTGAAATGTTGCCATGTGAATCAAGTTGAGAGCTGCTGAGAGGGAACTTACTTTCTATCCATTTTCTTCTTCCTACCCCATGGCCTTGTTCTCTCCCCTGTTACTCTTAGTTATCTACTGTTGTGTAATAGATCACCATAAATTTAGCAGCTTAAAACAGCCTAGATTTAGTGCCTCAGAGACAACATTGACTGGGCGTTGTTCTCTACTCCTCTGCTTAGGCCTGTCCCTAAAGGGACCAGGTCCTGTCCTGAGCTCTTGGAGGCCACTTTTTCAGACTTGTGCTCCCCTAGCTCCTCCCAGAATTGTGTGAGGTGTTTCCCAGAAACAAACCACTCACCCTCTCCAGTCTAGGGACACTTGGCCTGGGAAGTGCTGTCTGGAGGCATCTCAGGAGCAGGAATCCCGCGGTACATTTCTCTCTCCCTCCCTCCAAGCACCTTCCCCTCTCCCTCTCCCTCTCCCCCTCCTAATCCTTCTCCCCCCTCCTTGTCTCCCAGTCTTTCACTTTTATACATACACATACACTCTCTCTTTCACACAGACACACACATACTCATATACACACTATTCTTTAACTTTTAGACCCTTATGGTTTGAGGTAAAATAGAACTAAAGTGCAGAGTTCCGCATCACCTTTGTGCCCAAACACACTGCCTCTGGCCACTCTGCCCTCTGCTCCCACGGGGCACACACAGGCATCCCTATCAAAGGAAGCCCATGGTCTGCATCAGGGTTCAGTCCTGGTGGGTGTTGAACTGTCTGTGGCTCTTGGTCCATGTGGGTGACACGGGTCCACTCTCACAGCAGCATGCACAGAACTTTCCCACTCTCCACACTCCTGTGTGTCCTACCTCCCCCAAACACCCGGCGCCAGCCATCTTTCTGTTACTGTAAGAAAACACCTGGGATCAACACCTGGGAAGGAGGAAAGATTTATTCCCAGTTCACAGTTTTAGAGGTCTGGGATCCCTTGGCTCCATGGCTCTGGGCCTGTGGCAAAGCAGAAATTCAGGGCCTGTGGTGGTGGTGGTGGTGGTGGTGGTGTAGGAAAAACTGCAATGAAGCAGAGAAAGGGGGAGGGGCCAGGGTCTTTTCCTAAGGGCCTCACTTCCTTCCTCTAGCCTCCTGGCTCCTAAAGCTTGCACTGCCTCCTCACGGTGCCCAGCCTTTGCTGCATGGCCTTTTTTTTTTTTTAATACTTTATTTGCATAACAGTTGTATCATTTTCCTTAAAATTAATTTTATAGTAATTAATAGAGGGGTTACAGTTCTATTCACCAGATAGTAGGGGCATTACTTCTCACACATTCATACCCCTTCTCATGTTTTTGTCCCCATTTCCCTCCCCCACCCCTACCCTCATCCTTGTTTCCCCCCCTTCCCTTTCCTATTTCAAATAAACAAATAAACGTATATATAATATACCAGATAACAAGGTCAGATACTGTAACAATATGAGAATAATCAAGGGGCAACAAAAGAGATGAGAAATAACATAGTACATTAAGGACAACAATTACACATTATAAAGCTCTTGTTTTCATATCCTGGAAGTCCTTTCTTTTAGCCTCATCCTATATGGCCTATGTATCTAGATTTTAAGCTATTGTAATCCTCTGCTAGGAGAGTCCAAGGTATGTACTAATTATTACAAATGAGGGAAACCATTGAGCCTATGATCCTTTGGGTCTGGCTTACTTCACTTAATGTAATTTTTTCCAAGTCCTTCAATTTCCTTACAAATATGGTGATGTCAATTCTTTCCGATGGCAGCATAGAATTCCATTGTGTATAAATACCACATCTTCTTGATCCAACCATCCACTTAGGGGCATCTGGGTTGGTTCCATATCTTTGCTATGGTAAATAATGCTGCAATGAACATCGTTTTGCTAGTGGATTTAGTATGTCTTTGTTTCTGGACAATTGGGTAAATGTCAAGTAGTGGAATTACTGGATCATAGGGGAGCTCTATGTTTAGTCTTTTGAGGAACTGCCATACTGCTTTCCATAGTGGTTGAACAAGTTTGCACTCCCACCAACAGTGTAGTAGTGATCCCTCCTGGCCACGTCCCTTTCAGCATCTGTTGTTATTAGATTTCTTGATCCTGGCCATTCTAACTGGAGTGAGGTGGGATCTCAGAGTTGTTTTGATTTACATTTCTTTTATGGCCAGAGATGTCCAGCGTTTCCTCATGTGTCTGTAGGCCATTCTTGCTGCATGGCCTTTGACGGACATTTCAAAATCCAAGCAGAGTAGCTGGAAACGTGAAATCTCCACACTTTTGCCTTTTCCAGAATGTCAAGAATTTTTTTTTTTTGACAGTTGGTAAGTTTCTGTTGAGCCTTTTAGATTACAACATGAAGTAAAAGGAAAAAGTACTCCTCAACCAGTATTTTACACAGCTACACCAAAATAGTTTAGATACATGGGACTGCATTTCTCAAAAACTGATATCAAGTATAAACATGTCTTAACTCCTTGGGTTTTCCAGTTGACTATTCCAACCTAAATTTCAAGAACAAGTTCTGTCATTGCTGATTTCTTCAGATCTGAAGCACTGTTTTTTAATCAATGTCCATTATTTCCACTTCAAAAATGAGTTTTGCATTTGGTGGAATTTTGGCATCAGGCTGTTTTTTCTTCCCATAAGCCCATTCTGGTTCAATCTCCAATGGAGCCCTTTCTCCGTAACGCATAGTCAAAAGGGCTTCACCCCACCCTCTGATAGCTTTACCTACTCTAACCATAAAACTTAATGGCTTGGCACTTTTCTTCTTCTTTGAACTTGTTTGACTATTAGTATCAAAAACAGTGTAGTGTTGCTGTGCACGAGCAGTGAACAATAGCTCCCTTTTTGGGAAAGTTCATTTTATCTCGCTTTTTTAGAATAGATTTTGCGTATTTTGGTGGACCTTCATTCAGAGTCTCTTCAGACTTGGTTTGTTTGGGTTTATCTTCATTAAGTTTCACATTTTTCACTTGCTCAGACACACTACGTATACTTTCAGTGCCTTTGAAACGCTTGCTTTCAAAAAGGTGGTTATAGGCTATAACCAAATAGTCCTTATTAGCTGTCTTGGCTACATTTTTAATGTTTCCTAATAATTTATGCTCTGACAGAAACGAATCTGAACCATTATCCTGCAGAAACTGTTATGCCCAAGTCTCAGGACGACCACCAAGAGACCACCGAGAGTCAGACGTTCCGAAATGCAAAAGCAAAGTTTATTGCGGGTTACGAGCCAGGCAAGGAACTTGTCCACTCGCACCCCAAAGCAGTGACGCAGTGAGGTGGGGGGAGAAGTTGACAGTCAGGGTTTACACAGTCTTTTTAAAGGCAAAAACCACAGGTTTACACCCATCAGGTGGTCGGATGAGATAAGATAGGGATTAGGGAGCTTCCCAGGCTGGTGGGTCCCATTCAACTGTCAGAGAGTAGTTTTATGGTTTGGGAAACAAATGCTATACAATGCTATACGTGCAGTCTAATTTTGACACAAACTAGGTTAGTTCCTGGAGCTTCTGGACACCTGTGTGAACAAGGGCTGACTACGGTTCAGAAGTTCCTGTTTGTGCAGCCTCTGGGTCCTTGGAGATTTTTTGAATCAGAGTTTTCTTTTTATTCTGCTTACTGGAGGGGAATAATTTTGGGGTCTGGGGGTAGTTATTTTTCATCTCTACATCCTGAACAGCTTACATAAACAACAAGACAGTTGCTGCTTCAGAATGGGGGTGCTTTTTTAGCTCTTCAAAACTTGATCATGTCTTTCTTGGGCAGCTGCTCACTGCATAGCTGCTCTATGGTTTATGCCCGCTGTGGCATGGTATCTGCCATTTTCCCCCATTGGCACAGCCATCCTGCTGTTGTGCCCAGGATTGGGGGTGCCCAAAGACCACCAAGGAGCAGAATCCGATGTAAGCACAGGAGAGTCCTTTATTGCAAGCTTGAACTCGGTCCTCTGTGCACTTGGTTGCCCCGTGATGCTAAGAGGCCCTGAGCTCGGTTTTACAGCAGCTTTTATAATGCTAGGTAAACAAGTCTAGGGGAAGTCCAGCTTAACATACACATATCTGGTTGACATTTAGGTTTTGAACAGAACCGCATAGTTGGTGTGTCCCATCCGGCAAGATGTCAACTAGGGCCAAGAACCTAGAGGGAGGAATGAAAGGGACAGGAGACACGAAGAAGGCAGCAAGACAAGCGTTCTGACCAGGCTGTGAATTTTATTTTTCACACAGGGGTTTATATGCCTCTTCAGGAGAGGCAGGAGGGGGCTGGGGTACTGCTCAGGATAGGAGGTCCTTTGGTAGGGTGTTTGCATATCAATGGGAGCAGGCATGTGTTGCTTAGTGACCTAATTACAAAATGTTGCCCTTAGGGCAAGGAACTATGCAGGCACATTCTTAGCTAAGAATTCAGGGAGGGGGAGAATGTGCTCGACATTGGTGCATTCTGATTGGCTCACAATTCAAATTTCAAAATGGAACTGTGAAAGCTTCCTTCTTGGTGGGTCAGTCAGGAGGCGATGCCTTCTTGTGATTTTTCCAGAAAGGGTCGTGCCATCTGGAGGTTAAGATGGCCACTTGGTTCTAAGATGGAGTCATTTTGGCTCTACACCCACTCAGCTCCCAGAATGTAAAGAATTTTGTGAGGGTTGGGATCATACAGGCTGCGGCATCTTTATCCTGGCTTCTTTCCATTAGGAGTATTGATTTTAAAGTTCTGCTACGTCTTCTGGAGATTTGATGTCATTCTTTCTTTGGGGGGGGGGGGTGGTCAGTCGTGGAGCATGAACTTGGCCTGGGCACTGTCCCTGAGCTCTTCAGCTCAAAGTCAGTGCTCTATCACTTCTGGTGGTCAAGTGGAGATAAGAGTGTCATGACTTTCCTTGTCCAGGCTGGCTTTGAACCAGATCCGCAGATCTCAGCCTCCTGATTATCTAGGAAGGCATGTGCCACAAGTACCCGGCCGCTTTTTGTTTTGTTTTGCTTTTTGGTCATGGGGCTTGAACTCTAGGCCTTCCTGCTGCCCCTGAGCTCTTTTGCTCTATTTGAGCTCTCTCCTCTATTACACCTAGTCAATAAGTTATTGCTTTGTATCAGTGTTTCGTGACTTAGTCATTTAAACAGGTATGTAAAGATATCCGTTGAAATGTGCAGTTCTCTATTGACATGTGATGCTGAGGGCCGGTTCTTATTTTTATTTGTCCTTTGTGTATCTCCTTTGGTTCTGATGTGGTTGGGTGACAAGTTCATGAACATTCTCCATGACTGAACTCCAAGCCCCCAACGGAAGGACTTTCGCGTCTCAGATCCCAACCAGAGACTGGGGCATATCAGCGTCTCAGGAAATCATATTTCAATAAACAAGAGCAGTGCATTTTTAGCCAAATGTCTCCACTGTGGAGGAGGGGTTCCGGAAGTATCTGTGTATCTACCGTCGCCCTTGTAACTCCTATTTTCCTCTAGCCCGGGTCTGGCATGTGTGTGTGTGTGTGTGTGTGTGTGTGTGTGTGTGTGTTTATGTCCCATCCTGTCTCATCTGCAGATTCTGTTGTTCCTGCTTCTGAGGGGCCCTGGTTTCTCAGATACTGCAGACACTTAGCAATTTGTCAGATGGCACAGGAGACTGTCTGATGACACAGGGCCAAAGCAAGAGGCAGGTGGCTGCTTCAGGCTGAAGGGATTAGGGAGAGCTTTTGAAGTGGATAAGGCTGTGACCTGGATAACAAATGCCTGCCTCCAGTCCACCCCATGGGAATGCCCTAAGTGACTGTCCGGGCCCCTGTGGTGAAGGCACTGAGACCTGGGGTAACATGTGGCTGGGTATGGGCAGAAGTTTCTCTTTGCCACCTGCAGGCCTCTCTTCCTTTCAGCTCCCACTGTGGGCTTTAGGACTCTAGAACCCACCAGGCTGCGCTTTCTCCACCCACAGCCCGCAGTCCCAATGCTCTGGCTGCTGGCCACCACCCTGGGCTCTGGGCTCTGCCCAAGGACACTGTTGGTGGGGACAGGCCCCAGGACAGAGATCTGAAGAGGTCAGTGACTTCACAGGTGGCTTGATCTAGGAGGGGAGGGAGGGGTGGGAGCAGGTGGGTTTGAGGCAGCCCAAGAGAGGGTTGTGGGGAGGGATGGCACAGTCTATCTTCCTTCTTTCCCTTTCTCCCCTTCCCCTTGTCTTGGCCTGGCCACCTGCTCTCCTTCCCTCCTTCCCTCCCTCCCAGGCTTCTTCTCTTGTCTGGAAGATAGTGTAGGAATCATACTGATGGGATTTACCTCAGAGCTCTACCACTGACCCACTGCCAGATGTTAGGATTTCCTTTTCATTGAGCCTCAGTATCCTGCAAGGTACCTGTTTAAAAAGAGAAAATCCAAGCTAATCTACTTTTGCAGACATGGGTTGGTTTTCATTACTGCTATGATCCAGGGTTAGGAAGCACTCCAGACCCAAACTGATTTGGAATGCTGCCTGCCACTAGACAGGCCCTGTACAGTGACCCTGACTTATTGGTGGAGTTTTTTGCACACAGCTTTGGTCAGATACAGTCCAAAAAAAGTGTGTGTGTGTGTGTGTGTGTGTGTGTGTGTGTATACTAGGGCTTGAACTCAGGGCCTAGATGCTGTCCCTTAGCTTTTCAGCTCAAGGCTGGTGGAGTCACAGCACTACTTCCAGTTTTTTGGTTGTTGTTGTTTTTTTTTTTGGTGTGTGTGTGTGTGTGTGTGTGTGTGTGTGTGTGTGTTTGTGTGTGGTCCATTGGAGAGAGGAGTTTCAGACTTTTCTGTCCCAGCTGGCTTTGAACTGTGCTCCTCACAGGAAGGATTTCAACCATGAGCCACTGCTGCCTTGCAAAAGAAAACAAAAAACAAAAACAAACACAGACACATTTTTTTAATCCAAAGAAATGTCAAAACCAGAAGTATTTAAATGCCCATGCATGCGCACTCTTCAGCTCAATGGATGCTCCATTATGGTTAGTTGTTAAATCACTGGGTTCTGCTGGGTCTTTCCTGTCCCTATGTGGTAACAATCTGCTTTCCTCTCCAAACAAGGCAAACGTTGTGGTAATTCCCTCACAGCAGAAAGGCAGTGTGTTTAATGTAAGTGCGAACCTGAGCATCAGAGATGCGTTGGAAGATGTCATGTTTCCAGTGGAGAGTGGATGGTGTCACTGGAAAAGTGAGCTGGGCCTTTTTGGGTTCCCAGATAAAAAGCATGGAAAAGATCTAAGTTTTTAGTAAACTCAGGTATACCCAGTTATTTGGTGACAAAATGCATCTACTCTATTAGGTTTCAAGTATGGAGTCTTTATATCTATTGTATGTGTTACAGGTAGAGTTTTGGTTTAGAGTAACCAAACTCTGCAACTCGAGCTTTTGTCATTTTGATATCACATACCCACAGATACCAACGTCCGGTTGTGTAGCCAGAAAAGAGCACCACATGACTTTAGAAAAGAGGTAGAGCCTCTCTGATTGGCTCTGGCTCATGTCTGTCTTCTCTGAACACAGTTTAGGCTGGGGGCCTCTTGTGATGGGCTGACAGACTCCAATAAGAATTGGTTGCTATTCTTAGTGGAAAGTCTCTTTGCCCATCAAGCTAGGTTTCAGTTCACTATGTGCATACAAATCCTTGGGCCAAAATTTGTGTGGAGATAGGTTTAGGACAAACAATTCAACAACATGATAACAGCATCAACCTTGCTGGATCTTTCTAGAGAATACAGTTTGCTACAGTGTGCAAAGGGATGGAAGTGATTAGGCAACCGTAAGGGCTCACGGTCTAGTTCATGCATTGGTTGGTCTGACTGGAGGGTCAGCAGCCAGGGTATAATAAAAGATACAGTCCCTGGCCCCAGGTTTCTCCCAGGTTGGCAGAGGGCCTCTGTGGCATGGTCTGGTAGGAGCTTTGATGAGCGCTAGCACAGGGTATCGAGGGGCTTGGAGAGAAGAGCATCAGGTCAGGATAGGGTGGATTCACAAGACTTTTTTTTTTGGCAAAGGGGACCAAGCTTCTTGTTCCTTCAGCTCAGAGCCAGGCCTTTATCCCAGGGCTTTTGCAGTTGCTCATCTCCCTACCAGGACTATTTATTCTTCCTTTGTATATCCTCAAAGCCTGTTCCTTCAGTTCCTTTATAGGTCACTGTCACCATCTTGACCATATCTTCCTTTCCTTTTTAAATGTTATTGCTGGGGTATGTACAGAGGGGTTATATTTACAGTCATCAGGTAGTAGGTACATTACTTCTTGAACATTGTTACCCCTTCCCATGTTTACTCCCACTTTCCCTCCCCACCCCCTTTGACTATATCTTTCTAAGCTACCTATTTGTAGAGTCTATTCAACACCCCTACCCCATCCCCCAACACAGAGAAAGGAGGGGAGGGAGGGAGAGTGAACACTTCCATCCTTCTTCCCAGAGTATTTACCATCACTTATGAACCATGCATTTTGCTTATTTACTTGTCTATTTCTGTCTCCTCCTGCAAGAACTCAAGGTCTCCATGAGGGCAGAGCTCTCAGTTTTCTTTTCCTGGCCCAGAACTAAATACTTCTTGAAAGATTTGTGTGTCAATCCAGAAAGATGACTAGGAGTGGGATAAGAGAAGAGAGAGGAGGAGAAACAGGTAAGAAGAGAAAGAGATAGGGAGATGGAGAGGAGAGAAAGGGGCAGAAGAAGGAGGGAGGCGGGGAGGGAGGGTGAGAGAGAGAGGTGGGGAAGATGCCCACACAGGAAGAGAGGAAGAGAGGAACCGTACCCAAGGGCGGAGCTTTGCCTTCTCCAGTATGGCCTGGCTGGAACTCTGCTCACGGGAATTGCCTGAGCAATGTTCACTGGGTTGGACCAGTTCTGAGACAAGTGGAGCATGCTGGGATTGTGAATGTCTGGGGCTCACACACCTCAGACTTCCAGTGCCTTCTAACCAGGCAGAACACTAGCCTGTACTAGGATTCCTTTAGTTTCCACCAGGAATGTGGGAGCACAAGGAGGCTTGGCCATTTAGAAAGAGAAAGCAAAGAGCATTCTAGATGGAGGGAACAGCAGAAACCAGACTGGAAGGAAGGTCCAGCCCCCCCTGTGGCATTAGTATTTGAACCCCGGGGGCCTGGCATCATTGGTACAGCAGAGCCAGCTTGCATCAGCTGACAAATGCTGATAGCCAGATTTTTGAGAATTTGGCAAGCCAACTGTTAAAAATGTGGGTATCAACTGGATGTTGGTGGCTCATACATGAGAGGAAGATCTCTGTTGTGGGTGCTGGGATTCAAATGGACTCCAACAAATGGATGGGAAGACTCTGCCCTCAGTGCCGTGGCGGGTTAGATCTGTGGCTGGTGTGTGAATGGCTGGATCTGTTACTGGGAAGGAGACTAAAAATGACCGACTGTTGGCCAGATGCTGATGCCCGAGATTCAGAGCCAGCTGAGAAAGGAAAGTCTGTGACACTCTTACCTCCAATACATTACCAATTAAAAAATATCCAGAAGTGAAGCAGTGTCTCAAGTGATAGAGTGCTAGGTTTGAGGAAAAAATCTAAGGGACAGTACCCAGGCCCTGAGTTCAAGCCTCAGGACTAGCTGTGAGAGAAGCAGGGAGTTTAGTGCTGAGATCCTGAAGGCTTCTGAGCTACAGCATTAGGCATATATATGTATGTGTACGTGAATATGTCTATGAATGTGTTAATATGTATATGTGCATATATGTATATGTGTATGTGTATATATGTGTATGTATGTGCATATATGTATAGTATATGCATATGTATGTGATATAATATTGGAGGTGTAGCTGGGCCAGTGGGTTACCATGAAGCTAGAGTGGGATATTCAGAAAAATTTTCCTAAGCACGTACTATGTGGTGTGTGCTGGGCCAGACATAGAAGCAGACATAGAGCTGCCCTCATCGGTTTGGAGAAGATACGTAGCCAGCCAGCCTCTCCATCCAGTCCATTTCTAGGTCGTTGCCGGAACTAGATGAAGCCGGTCCTACTGTGGTTACTCTAGCTCGTAGTGCAGAGGAGGAGGAGATGGAGGCCGGAGGATGTTAGACAAAGTGTCTGGGGACACAGGGCAATCAGGGCAGGTGATAATGGATAACGCAGTCAGGAATGTGTGACTTGAAACCAGGCACTGAGTTGAATCCTTGTTCTTGATGTTAATCATTTTTTTAAATTGTTGAGTCAAAACTTAAGCAGATAGAGCCTAGGCCTAACTCATCTCCTGGAATCCCACCTAGACGGGGTGACCCCCACCCAAAGCCAAGAAGCCAGTCACTAATTGGGCAAGGGAACTAAGGAGAGACTTCTCAGATGAAGAGGAAAGAGGGAACAGGAACAAATCATGTGAAGTGAGGAAGCCAAGCTCAGAGAGACAAATGGCACATGTTCTCTCTGATATGCAGAAGTTAGTTCTAAAATATACTGGGATAGGATAAATTATACAGGATCCTAGGTGCAAAAGAAGAAACTCTTAGGAGATAAACACAAAGGAACAAAACTTAAGTGCCTCTCATATTTATTTATTTATTTTGCCAGTCCAGGGGGTTGAATTCAGGGCCTGCGCACTGTCCTTGAGCTTCTCAAGGCTAGCACTCTACCACTTGAGCCACAGCATCACTCTGGCTTTTTTTGTGTATGTGGTACCAAGGAATCAAACCCAGGGCTTTGTGCATGCTAGGCAAGCAAATTACCAGTAGGCCATACTCCTGGCCCCATTTTTTTAGTTTTTGATGATTCTTTTCCGTATGTATGGTGTTTTCATGTGTATATCTTCGGAAGGATTGAGGAGAAGGGTACACAACTCTAGGCAGAAAGGGTGAGAAATTGCAGCAGCAAAGCTCAGTGGACACTGACAACCGTGATCTATGCAATCGGTGGGTGGAGATGGGAGGGAGGGACTGGGAGAGAGTGAGGGAACACAAGACACTGAAGGAAAGGAAATGAGCTCAAAACCTGACTCATGTCATTGTAATCCCTCTCTACATCATCTCTATTACAACAATAATGTAAACTGATTTTTTTTTAAAGGAGTGAATTCCAGAGGATAGGTGGAAGCTTACCACAGAGTTGGAGGGGGGGGGAGACAGAGACACAGACACACACAGAGAGAGACAGAGAGAGAGACACACACATACACACACACAGACATACAGAGAGACGAGACAGTGGACACAGAAACAAACAAAAACAGAGACACACAGAGACTCAGAGAGACACACAGATACTCTTGAAGGTAGATCCCTGAAAAAAATAAACATTATATCTTCAGAGTGCATTTCCTGGAGAGGCTGGACAGACAGACAGATTTTCCTGAAGGCAGATTCCTGGAAAAGCAAGCCAACACCACACTTGTAGCATGTCTCTCAAGGACAAGGTGGCACAGTTGGGCCTTTATGAAGGCTGGAGGGAGAAACTGGGAAGAGGAGGAGGAGGAGGAGGAGGAGCTGGTGGTGGTGTCTTTGGAGGTGGAACACTCTGACAGCTTGAGGATGAATCTCCTGTGCCGGCCACGTGGGCCTTAAGGAGTCCCTGAGAACAAGCTCAGGTCATAGAAGAAGCCAAGGCATGAAAGGGTTACATGTGGACACAGGTCTCTGGACAACAGTTCATTTTGGGGTGGGGGTGGGGGATGAAAGCTTGACTTCTAAAGGAAAATGAAAGCTAGCAATCAAGGTCATTTGAGGCCAGGGAATTGGTGGATTTTTCCTCTTTGGCTGACTTTTTGCTGGTTTGGGGTGGCAGGGTGAGGATGGAGAGGAAATGGATCAAGAAGATGAAGGAAGGCCTGGAGTTTGGCCTAGTGGTAGAGTGCTTGCCTAGCATGCACGAAGCCCTGGGTTCGATTCCTCACAGCCACATACATAGAGAAAAAAAGCTGGAAGTACAGCTGAGGCTCAAGTGGTGCTATGCCCAAGCAGAGAACTAGCCTTAAGAAAGCTCAAGGACAGTGCCCAGGTCCTGAGTTCAAGCCCAGGACTGGCCAAAAAAAAAGGGAGAAGGGAAATGTAGCCAGGATTGATCTCATTATCCTTGCTGGCTATGCTACTGCACCCATTTAGTTCAGGCCTCACTGTCTGCTTCCCCAGCAGTGCCTGGCAAGCATAGGAACCCCATAAATAAATGGGGTAGAATTGCTGTGGCTCCTCAGAGCCTCCATTGGCAGGTCCCAGCTAGAGAACCATTCCTGGAGCGCCTCCCCAGACAGGCGCAGGGACGTGGTGAGAGGGCTTACTTCATTCCATGGCTTCTCAAACAACAACAACAAAAACCATAGAAAGTAGAGATTAACAGAAGTATGGTGTCAGTGTGGGCAAAAGAGTCTGTGAGATTCTTACCTCCAAAAACACTATTCAGAAAAAGCCAGAAGTAGTGCCATGGCTCAAGTGGTAGTGTGTTACCCTTGAGCACAAACAGGCTCAGTAACAATGCCCAAGTCCTGAGTTCAAGCCCCAGGAATGGCAAAAAAAAAAGAAAGAAAGAAAAGAAAAGCAAGCATGGAAGGGAAAATAATTATAGTTGCCTATGTCCTAAGAGAACATTCCAGAAGGTTTGCTGCCATTATTTATTAGTGTCATCATGCATTTGTCACTGCCCTAAGTCTAGTGCCTGCATTCACTCATTTAATCCTAAAAACAATGACTACCAGGTAATATTGGGGAAGGAAGGAGTTGAACCCACGATTTAGAGCAACATAGAGCTTGTGATGTGACCCCATGAGCTATACATTTTCCTCTCAACATGGTTTGGTGTGCCTGGATTTTTACAATGCCTCCAACAGGAGCCTCTGGGCCGCAGAGTTTCATGCTTCACATGAAGAAACAGAGGAATGTAGCAAGTTGTTTCAGGGTCACACAGCTACTAAGTGACCAGAGCACAACTTGCATTTCTCTATCTGCAAGCCTGGTGCCTCCCTTGTCAGAGAGAAGAAACACAGGAATTCTATAGAGTCTAGTAACAAAGAGGGAGGCACCAGCTGGGACTTGGAAAGCAATGTTCTGTCGCATCTCCTGTGAAAGTTGGGATTTTGAGATCAGCAGTGACAAGAAGAGGACAGAAGTGGTGGTGGGGAAAACTGAGTTCTCACCACTGTCCCTTGGTTCAAGCTAAAAGAGTTAGAATGAAACAAAAGCAGCCACTGTGAACTGAGAAAACTACAAGGATCCAAGGGCTGGGGACAAAAACTGGCTGTGATGGAGAGAAGAGCTTGATCTCTGGTGGAAAACAACCCTGGAGTCATGCATGGTATGAAGCCAGAGCCTCCTCAGTGTCCCAGAACTGTGAGCTGTCTCAAGGAGGAGAGAAGGGTGGCAGGTTGGGTCGGAGGGAGGGGATCCCCAGGGGTGTCTGGATGGAAGCCACAGATTTCTGTGTGAGTTAACCAGAAATCTGGGAAGCAACCCAAGCAGGAGTGTCGGAGGCGGGCACAGTTGCCCTTAAAAACCAGGCTGGCCTGGCACTGCCCCTTCTCCAGGCCTGAGGACAGAGAGGGGCTCACTGGTGAGATTCTCATTCTTGGGGCTGCCTTGGCTCAGCAGGGGTGTGGGGAGGTAGGGTTCAGAGAGAGGCTGTGAGAGGGGGTACTTGGCCCTTAGGTGGGGGAGCAGAGCCAAGGGAGGGGCAGCCTTTTGGTTGTCCTTATGTCTTGGGGGCATCAGCTAACACCTGGACAGGAGGCCTTGGTGTTGCTCCTTTCCAGCCAGAGATGTGCACAGGGGGTCCTGGGAGCAGAGGGCTCCCCTAGGTGGGTGTGGAGGGAGGTCTGTCCCTCAGGGGATCTGGCCACTTCCTAGCCTATGCTTCCGTTAGTTTGCTTCTTTGCTCTCTACCTCTTATTATGCAGTCTGACTCCACTCTGAAATTATCTTGTGGTGGGGTTCCCTGGTCATTTGACAAAAATAGACAAGGCCACATCCTTTCCTCCTCCTGGGGATGGGCCTTGGGCTTCAGGGATGGTCTGGATTAGGTCTCCACTGCTACTTCTGTGAAACCTGCCTTCCTCTTCCAGACTCCTCCATAAGGCCTCCTGCTGTGCTGACTCCCCATCCTGAGGCCCAGGGAACTCTGAGATGCAGCTGGGTGATAGTTTATTTAGGTTTGGTGAGGTCAACCAATCAGAAACGCTGGCTTGTTATTCAGTCCCCAGAGAAGGCCTGCAGTACCCTTCGTAGACACAAGGGGACTTGCTAATCGGCACTGGACACTGCAAACAGGAAAAGGAGCAGAAAGGCCCAGAGCCTGAGTTGAGAGTTCTGAATGGAAAGCATAGAGGGGTGAGAGGTAGGTGGGGAGATAGAGGGTAGTGGCTGTGACACAGCCTTTGGGCTTGTCTAATGGGAGTGGTTCCAGACTTTTCTCCTTGTCTGAACCTTGCCTGGGTTGATTTAGGGTAGGAGACCCTAGGGACTGTGAGAATTTGAGCAGAATGTGGGGTTACTGGATTGTTTGGGGGTACTGATTTCTGTGCAGAATACCTATTCCCATGAGGCAGCCTTTCCCTAACTTAGCAAGACACAGAAAATACCAAAGCATCATAAAAGGAAGGAAACGGCCTGATGAGGTGACTCACAACTGTAATTCCAGCTGCTCAGGAGGAGGTGATTACAACAGAAGGCTATAATGAGATCCCATATCAACCAGTGAGTCAGCTACATAGCAAAGGATCATGGGCTGAAGGCCAGCCCTGGGGAAAAACAAGAGACCCCACCTGAAAAGTAATCACAGCATGAAAGTGCTGGGGACATGGTTCGAGTGGGAGGGCACTTGCCTAGCAAAGCCCTGAGTTCAAATTCCACACTACCAAAAGATAGAAAGTAAAGACATATTTAATATGCGAGGATTGCTGAGTGGTGGTAGAATAAAGTCTGTCAAAGGAGAATATTCATTGGTGGGCTAAACTTTTGGGAAATTCATTTCACCTCTTCAAACTTTAATTTCTGAAATCTGTAAGATCAGTACCTGTTATTCATTCATTCATGTACTCATTCACTCATTCATCCATTCATTCAGTTTGTGGGATGGTCAGCTTGAACAGTTTACCTGCCATAGTCATTGACAGTTTTGAAGAGTGATGGATGGATGGTGCCTGATCTATCAGAGGTGCCCAGGGCGAGTTACCATCTTCACCATGCAAGAGAGAAAGACTTGTGTGGAAGGTGGGGTCTGGGGCCATTGTGTCCTGGCTGCTCAGAGCCCTGGGAGGGCAGGCTGGGTGAACAGAACCCTCAGGAATGTTCTTGGAACTCATTGGCTCTGCTGGACAGAGGCCAGTCCAATAGCCAGAGGTCCTGGAAATCTGAAGCTATGTGTTTGGCTGCTAGGCCTTGGGTGGTGCCAGGGGCACAGGCAGAGCATCACCACGATGACCCCTCAACCTGGGGACTTGCACACAATGAGGCACTGAAGGGAAAATCCTGGCAGATCACAGCCGCTGAGCCACCTGGATCTTCCTTTGTGGTCCTTAGGGCAGAAGTAGGCAGCCACTGAGAGGCGGAATTGGAGTGGGGTGGTGATGTGTGTGGGGGGGAACATGGAATTTCTTGTCTTAAGGTCAAGCCCACAGCCCTACAGTGAGATGGAGTTTGGGAGATAGTGCTGGACAGAATGGAACTCCCTGGATTTGGAGAATTCATTTGTCTCTCAAGGGGAATGCTGTGCAGGACAGGGAGGGGCGCACGTTCAGTGGTCAAATCCTGCTGTTTACTAACTTGTTGGCCTTCTGGAAAGCTCCTTCAGGTTTCTGAGCTAAGCTTTCCCCACTGACAAATGGAGTTAATGCTACTTGACAGGCTGGGATGGACACACAGGGCCCACTTATTCTTGAGCACAGGAGGTGGTTCTTTCTGGAAGCTTGCCTGGTCTTCCTGATTGGGGGTGGGGGGAGTGAGTAGGCTGGGGTGGGGGGGAGGGGGAGATCAGAATGGGCTTCGTGGACAATAGCCAAGAAACAAGTCATGGGATGTATTCTCTTTTCCAGAGACGCAGAGATGAGGAGCATCCTTACACTGGCTTGGTTTTTGGTTTGTAGTAAGTACTGATTCAGTGGCCTCTGAATGACTTCCATTTCCAGGGGAATGATGGGTAGTGGAGGAAGGACACTTGATTTTGGAGATGGGAGACCAGTGCTTGAATCCTGGTTCTGCACTTCCAACACAGATGGAGAGGGTCTTGGTTTCCCTTAGCCTGTATTCTTCCTCTGACTTAGGGTGCTGCTGTAGAAGGGGAGAAACATATGGATAAGGGCAGGCAGATATCTGTCTCGCCCCCCACAATCCCAGAATGCAAGATAAACCAACACAAAGAAACTAATAAAGAAAACAGAAGCTGACCACTGGAGAATTACATCTAGAATTCTAGCTCCTGAAGAGCCTGAGATCTGAGGATTACAGTCCAAAGCCAACCTAGGTAGACAAACCTGGAAGCCTCTTACCTCCAGTGAACCACTAAAAAGCTGCAAGTGGAAGTACAGCACAAGTAGTAGCGTGTCAGCCTTGAATGAAGAAGCCAAGGGACAGAGCCTGGACCTTGAGATCAAGGTCCAGTAAAAGAAAAAATACAAATGAATAGCTATAGATTGGTGGTAGGTAGGTAGGTAGGATGGATAGATAGATAATAAAATAAGGACATACAACACGTTAAAAAATAGAACAAATGACTCTCCCTTTTCAAAATCTTCCCAATTTGCAAGAAGAGGGAGCTGGCTTCAGTGGTGTCTAAAAACCCCTGTGGCTCCATCTTTCTATTGCTTCGGTTCTAAGGCATAACATTCAGGGGTATGTTAGGGAATGAGTGGGTAGGAAGGAAGGGGATTGCAGGGAGAGACAGAAAGCTCCCTGCTGCCTTCTCCACGTTGATAACATGACGAGATTAGTGGTAGGGCCATTCAGCCAAACACAGGTCCCCTCCTTTTAAGTCCACACACATACTCACGTCTCCATGCTGCTTGCCCTCATTGGCTTGGGAGAATCAAAGAGGATGGGACAAAGGCAGGAGAGACTAGGAAGTAGGCCCATGTTTGGTGTCCCCTTGTCATTTGGGAATCTGGGCTGTCTTTCAGCTGTGCCTGCCGTGCCAGGGAGCTTGCTTGACCTGAAGTCCATGATCGAGAAAGTGACTGGAAAGAATGCCCTGAGGGCCTATGGCTTTTATGGCTGTTACTGCGGTTGGGGTGGCCGAGGGACCCCTAAGGATGGTACCGATAGGTGAGCCAATATCACCACTCTACCCACTTCCCATCCCATTTCACGTGTGTTTGCAAGATGAATATTGAGGCAGCATTGTGTGTGTGTGTGTGTGTGTGTGTGTGTGTGTGTGTGTGTGTGTGTGTGTGTGCGTGTGCGCCACTACCACAGTTTAAGCTCAAGATCTAAGCTTTGTCCCTTAGCCTTTTATGCTCAAAGCTAGAATTCTAGCACTTGAACTACAGCTTCACTTCCAGTTGTTGCTTATAATTGGAGATAAAATAAAAGCCTCACAGACTTTCCTGCCCAGGCTTTGAACTGAGAGCCTCAGATATTAGCCTCCTGAGCAGCTGGGATTACAGGCATGAACAACCAGGGGCTGGCTGAGGCTATACTAGAAAATTAAAGCTCCGAGAAATGAACTGTCTGACTAAGAATCTCTTGTTAGGCGCCTTACAAACAGTCCCAGCATCTCAGCAGCTTAAGGTGTTGCTTTGTTGCAGCATCATGAATCCACAGCCCTTGAAGAAACCACAGCCCTTTAGTTTGTTGAGGGATCTGCCATCTGAGTTGGGCTCATGGATGGCTCTCTCTGCTTTGTTAGAGTCTGGGCAGCTCTGCTGGGACTGCATGATTCACCCTGTGTTTGGCTCGTGGCTCCAGTCTGCCTTGTGGGGAGCACCACACTTCTCAGTGAGGCCTCTGCAAGGATGCTTATGCTTCCTCACAGCATGGCTGCTCCCTGGTTCTAAGCAGAATATTCCAAACTGCCAGACAGAAGAGAGTAGCAGTTTCATCTTCAACCTCAGAAATTCCAGTGTCGCCCTCTTAGTTGGGGCAGTCACAAAGGCTTTGAGGAGGAAAACACCTAAATTAGTCAATAGGTACAAAGTTGCACATTAGATAGGAGTAAGTTCTGGTTTTCTATTACACAGTAGAATGAGGATGGTCAATAACAACAAACATTTCAGAAGAGGATTTCTAATGGTCTCATCACAAAGAAAAGAATAATGAATATTTAAAGTAACCAATATGCAAAGTACCCTAATTAGATCATTGCATAGTAGCATCTAATATGCAGTGTCATATTATACAGTTACCATGTGTCAGAAAAGGAAGAAAAGAAAAGTAAGGAAGAGGGGACCTAGATTCTATCCCTTGATTAGAAAGTGTGACAGGTCTAGAAGAAAGAGCCATGAGGCCGAGGTACTATTTTTGGGAAAACTTAGTCTATTTAACAACAATTATGATGCCAGCAGACGTGGAAAATGGAAAGCCTTAATTAGGCACGTGGATGGCAAGTGGTGGGAGCCAAGTTTCCCACTGCTGGAGAAGCGAGGAAAGTGGGTGTAGAGCGATTTCCATGGTGACAGGTTACAGAAAGAGGCATCAATACGTTGCCTAGCTTAATATGGATATTGGTGTAGACATTCAAGCAGAGAACTATGTAGAGATATGTAAATAAGTAATGTAATAGAAGCACATATATTTCTACCACGTTACCTCAGAGAGGCTAACAGGAAAAAAGACTACAAGAGCAACAAATCAGACCAGCAAAATAAATTAATCATAATTCTAGTCTTAGTAGTAAAGAAAGAAATAAACAAAATTCCTGTGTGGGCCAGGTGCTGGTGGCTCATACCTGTAATCCTAGCTACTCAAGAGGCTGAGCAGTTTGGACCGAGATTCTAAACAAGCCCAGACAAAAATGTCCATGAGACTTTTTTTTTTTGCCAGTTTTGGGGCTTGAACTCAGGACCTGAGCATTGTCTTTGGGCTCTCTTGAGGCTAGAGCTCTTCCAATAGAGCCACAGCACCAATTCTGGCTTTCTCTATGTACGTGGTACTGAGGAATCAAACCCAGGTCTTTGGGCATGCTAGGCAAGCACTCTACCAGTAGGCCAAACTCCTGGCCCATCCATGAGACTTTTTTTTTTTAAAGATTTTTATTAACACTGATTTTTATATCATATTTCAAATGTCATGTTTAACAAACAAGTATTCAAGAAGGGAATCTCTATGTCCAAATCACTAGCACATAATTAAAATTGAACTGAGGATTTATACATCATAGATACATATAATATAACAAAATCTATAGAGTATATATCCCATCATAGATTTTTATGTCTATGTTGTTGTGTTTATATCTTCAACACCATATCTATAACCTTGGGTACTCGAATATTGAGTCATTGCTCTTGTACTGTTTGGATCTAATATCCACATATCAAGGAGACCATGTGCCTTTTGTTCCTTTGGTCTTGACTTATTCAACATGAATCAACATGATTTGTTCTAGTTTCATCCACTCACCAGCAAATGCCATTATTTTATCTTATCTGTTGGCTATGTAGAATTCCATTGTATATCTGTACCACATTTTTTGTATCCATTCATCTGTAGTGAGGCATCTGGATTGTTTCCATCACTTGGCTATTGTGAATAGTGCAGAGATGAACATAGCTGAGCAGGTGTCCTTATCATATCCTGGGTTATGATGCTCAGGGTAGATGCCCAGAAGTGGTATAGCGGGATTGTAGGGAAGATCAATTTTCAGTTTTTTAAGAAACCTCCAAACTGCCTTCCAGAGTGGTTGTACTGGTTTACATTCCCACCAGCAGTGTAGTAGGGTTCCTTTTTCTCCACAACCCCGCCAGCATCTGTCATTGTCTGAGTTCAAAATCTTGGCCATTCTTGTTGGGGTAAGGTGGTATCTTAGGGTTGTTTTTATTTGCATTTCCTTTATGACCATGAATGATGAGCATTTTCTCATACGTTTTTCTGCCATTTTAACCTCTTCTTTTGATAAATCTCTGTTTTAGTTCCCTTGCCCATTTACTGATTGGTTTGTTGGGTTTGGGGGGATTATTTTCTTGAGTTCCCTGTAGATACTGGATATTAAGCATTTGTCTGATGTATTATTGGTAAATATCTTTTCCCAGTTGGTTGGCTGTCTTTCTACTTTGGTAGCTATGCTTTTATCTGTGCAGAAACTTTTTATCTTTAGGTAGTCCCATTTATCTAGTCTCTCTCCAGTCTGTTGTGACCCTGGGACTCTGTTCAGGAGGTTTTTGCCTGTGCCTATGAGCTCCAGTGTCTCTCCTACTCTGTCGTGTAATAGTTTCAGGATTTCAGGTCTGATCCATTTTGAGTTAATGCTGTGTATGGTGATAGGCTGGGATCCATTTTTACTTTTCTTCATGTGGCTGCCCAGTTTTCCCAGCAACAATAATTGAAGAGGCTGTGTTTATTCCACTGGACCTCTCTGGCTCCTTTGTTGAATATAAGTTGATTACAAGTATGGGGTTTTATTTCTAGATCTTCTATTCTGTTCCATTGATCTTCTGGTCTGTTTTTGTGCCAATACCATGCTGTTTCTATTATTATTATTATTATTATTATTATTATTATTATTATTATTATGGCGCCATAGTAAAGTTTAAAATCTGGTATTGCTTTGGCTAACCTAGGTCTTTTGTTGTTCCATATGAACCTTTGGATTACGCCTTCTATTTCAGTATTGAATGTTTTTTTGGTATTTTGATGGGGATTGCATTGAAATTGTATATCAATTTTGGCAGTATGGCTACTTTCACTATGTTGGTTCTCCCTATCCATGAGCATGGGATGTCTTTCCATTTCCCCATCCATAAGACTTTTTTTTTTTTTTTTTTGCCAGTCCTGGGCTTGAGCTCAGGGCCTGAGCACTGTCCTTGGACTTTCTCAAGGCTAGAACTCTACCACTTGAGCCTCAGCACCACTTCAGGCTTTTTCTATATATGTGGTACCAAGGAATCGAACCCGGGTCTTCGTGCATGCTAGGCAAACACTTTAACCATGAGGCCAAACTCCCCGCCCCTCCGTAAGACTTTTTTAAAAAACATTTTTATTGTAAAGGTGGTGTTCAGAGACGTTACAGTTACATAAGGTAATGAGTGTATATTTCTTTTTAAACAATGTTAACCCCTCTCTCATTTTCTCCTACTTTCCCCCCATGTCTCCCCAACCCCTTAAATGGTGAAGTTCATTTCCAACATAGTGTCAAGTTAATATCACTGTTGACTCTTTTTTTTTTTTTTTTTTGCTAGTCCTGGGCTTGATCTCAGGGCCTGAGCACTGTCCTTGGACTTTCTCAAGGTTAGAGCTCTACCACTTGAGCCTCAGCACCACTTCCGGCTTTTTTTTCTATGTATGTGGTACCAAGGAATTGAACCCGGGTCTTCATGCATGCTAGGCAAGCACTTTAACCACTAGGCCAAACTCCCGGCCCCTCACTGTTGACTGTTATCTCCAGAGAATCAGCAAACAGCCAGAAGTAGGAGTGTGAGTTAGTGGTAAGGCATCAGCCTTAAGTGAAAGCCACACAAAGGCGTGAGACCCTGAATTCAAGCCCTGGTACTGGTATATGTGTGGGCACAGAAAGAAAGGAAAGAAGGAAGGAAAGAAGGAAGAAAAGAAGGAAGCAGGGAAGGAAGGAAAAGAGGGAGGAAAAAAAGAAAAGGAAAGGAAAAAGAAGGAAGGCAGAAATTTCCATGGCCAAGAAAAACTTGAAGAGACATAGCAGTTACCCATGCTAGGACCCCAGGACACACAAATGTCGTTAGATAAAAACTTAAAAAAAGGCTAGGCGCAGTGGCTCATGCCTGTAATCCTAGCAACTCAGGATTGTAGCTCAAAACTGGGCACTAAGGTCTGTGAGACTCTTATCTCCAATTAGCCACCTGAAAACTGGAAGTGGCACTGTGGCTCAAGGGGCAGGGTGGTAGCCTTGAGCTGAAGAGCTCAGGGACAACACCCAGGCCCAGAGTTCAAGTTCCACGACCGAGACACACACACACACACACACACACACACACACACACACACACAAAAAAGAACTAAACTAAAAAAAGGTAAATAAACTATGAATTTGTTTACAACTTAGAGAAGCAATATTGTTTCATTAGTAATTATTCAGTAATGTATTCAAATATAGGTTAATTAATTATAATGAATGTATCACACTGGCATGTGAGTAATAGGAGAAATGGGTAGTCCCTTGTGTAACCTCAGTTTTTCCATAAATCAAAAAAGTATTTAAATGCAACCTGTCAGGCCTAACATTTATTACTCATCTCATAGTATCATGTGTATCGTGTTAATTGAGAGTTATAGGTCCCTCAATCTTGTGGTTCAGCCATCTTCTATGGTGTCAGAGTTCTTTGTTGGGTAGTCTCCATCTAGAGGACTGATGAAAAAAGAGAGAAAATGGAAGATAGGAGGGAAGTTTTCATATTAGGGCTAAAGCAATGTAGATCATTTCTTCCCACAGTCCTCTGGCCAGTACCTGATCATGTGGCCACACCCACCTGCAAGGGAAGTTGGGAAATGTAGTCTAAGTGTAAGTCCAAGAGGAAAACCCAGGTTAGTGAACTGTAGGCTAGTGGCAGCTATGATGGGAGAGAGGGAAGAACTTAGTCATATTACCTGTTACTGTCTTTACCCACCCAGGTAGCCTCTGCTAAAGAGAAACTTTCCCCTAGTATACTTTACACAGCAGGAAATTGTGCAAAGCACAGCAGGTACCATCTTTCCCCTTGATTTATCTCCTGACGAATTGTGTGTGTGTGTGTGTGTGTGTGTGTGTGTGTGTGTGTGTGTGTGTGTGTGTGTGTATTTGTACTGGGGCTTAAACTCGGGGGCTGGGTATCATCTCTTAGTTTTTTCACTCAAGATTAGTACTCTACACTGAAGCCACAGCTCCACTTCTGGCTTTTTGGTGACTCATTTGAGATAAGAGTTTCATAGACTTTCTTGTCTGGACTGGCTTCAAGCTGTGATCCTTAAATCTCAGACTTCTGAGTAGCCAGGATTATAGGCATGAACCACTGGGCCCAGCATGGCTCTAATTTAGTGTTGGCCTGACACAAACATTTTGGTCATGTACTCTTTTACAAGGAGTCAGAATGGGCCCCTCCACTCAGGACCCCAATCTCTTGCTTTGGCAGGTGTTGTTGGGCACATGATCAGTGTTATGGGGAGCTGGAGGAGGAAGGCTGTAGCATCCGGACACAGTCATACAAATACAGATTCGCGTGGGGCTTTGTCACCTGTGGTAAGATTGGGCTTCCCACTGGGGCCAGGATCTCTCCTGCCGCAGTGTTCTGTTACTTGGCATGGCAGCCAGTTTGTTTTGGGAAGCAGAGTGTGGACAAAAGGCAGGGCCCATATAAGACTTTTGGGGGGAGGCTGGCATGTCTTAACACTCCGCATTCACTAGACACCAGATGCTTTTGCAGACTCCTTTATACTCCATCCATGTTGTCCCCAAACCAAACACCTGTGGAATAGGCTTAGTCTCCTCCATTTTCTTTCTTTTTTTTGTGTGTGAGTCATGGGACTTGAACTCTGGGCCTGGGTGTTGTGCCTGAGCCCTTCAGCTCAAGGCCACCGCCCTAGCCCTAAGCCACAGCCCCACTTCCCATTTTCTAGTGATTAATTAGAGATAAGAGTCTCACGATCTGTTCTTTAGTGCTCTGGCTGGCTTTGAACCTAGCTACTTCCTGAGTAGCTGGGATTACAGGTGCTAGCCACCATGCATAGCTTCCTTTTTTTTTTTTTTTGCTGGTCCTGGGGTTTGAACTCAGGTCCTGTGTGCTGTCCCTGAGCCTCTCTGTGTCCAAGGCTAATGCTCTATCACTTGAACCACAGCATCACTTCTGCCTTTTTTGGAAAAGTTTATTGGAGATAAGGGTCTCATAGACTTTTCTGCCTGGGTTGGTATTGAACCATGATTCTCAAATCTCAGCCTCCTGAGTAGCTAGGATTACAGGCATGAATCATCAGTGCCTGTGTGTGTGTGTGTGTGTGTGTGTGTGTGTGTGTGTGTGTGCAGCTCCTGGAGCTTAACCTCCAGGCCTTAGCATTGCTCCTGAACTTCTTTGCTCAAGGATAGCACTACCACTTGAGCCACAGCTCTATTTCCATTTCTTTTTGTAGTTAATTGGAGATAGCACCTCACAAGCTTTCTTGTCTGAGTTGGCTTCAAACCTCGATTCTCAGATCCCAGCTCCCCCCTGAGTAGGTAGCATGACAGCTGTGAGCCACCAGCGTCTGGCTAGTCCCCCTCATTTTGCACATGGAGAGACTGAAGCGCAAAGCCTCACCAGTTGACAGTGGGCTTCATGTTCAGGTCCTCTGGGTTCGCAGCTAAGCCTGGGAATGGATCCCTCCAGGAGCCTCTGTTTCTCCAAGAAGGAGCTGGAAATTCCCCAAGGACAGGAGCTAGTCTCCTGGGACTGAATGTCCCCCCTTCTCCTTGAGCGGTGGCAGTGTCTCCTCCCTCAGGGTAGGCATTCCCCCCCCCCCCCAGGTAGGGCTGTGCTTCCTTTGTGGGGAGGATGGGGAGACTACGTAAATGCAGACTTGAAGCCAGTCCTTGGATTTGGCTTTGAACAACGAGTCTTGGGAGAGTGTTTTTCCCCCTCCTCCTCTGCATTTGTGTTTCTTTTGCAGAGCAAGGGGCCTTCTGTTCAGCACAGCTCTGCACCTGTGACCGGAACTTTGTCTACTGCCTGAAGAGAAATCTGTGGAGCTACAATCCCTATTATCAGTATTTCCCCAACATCTTCTGCTCCTAGTAGCCCTGAATGAGCTTGCTTCTGACCCTGCTTCTCTTCTGTCTGTAGATTCCTGGACAGCTTCCCCAAAGACTGGGCTTTAAATCTTCCCCCCAGCTCTGCCCAGTTGGAGGGGCCCTAAGGCCACATTTTCTGCTCCAGAAAGATGTCTCTGGTCCAGGTCCAGAGTCATTGGATATCCGCCTGTGAGGTCAGCCTTGGGGGTTGAGGAAGGGACTTATCTTTGCAGCTCTGAGTGGGATTTAATGTTTATTTTCATCAACACATTTACCACCACAGCCCTCCAGGGAATTTTCCCTCTAGAAAAAGCAAAATTGACTCCACAGATCTGCTATGATGATAATAAATACAATTCAATCTTGAAGCTAGTGAAAAACACACAGGCATTTCTTCTTGCTGTGGGGAATTATCTGAGTCTGTCTGTCTGTCTGTCTGTCTGTCTGTCTGTCTGTCTGCCATTGGCATGAAACCTGGTTATCTGCATTGCTTTAGAAGCAGAGAAACGGATAGTAAATGCAGAATACGTTTCCCCCCTCCCCCCATAATCTTCAAGTGTTCTCTTGGATTCATTTCCTTGAACCTTGGGGTCCCTCTAGCCAAGCAGGGGGTCAGATAGTAGGCAGGAATGCCAGCTTGGGCTTCAGATCAGAGAGGGTAGCATTCAAATCCCTATTTTGGCTTCTCTGGACATCTGGCCTCAGGCCACCCTCTCTGACTTTCAGTACCTTTGAAAAAGAAACTCCTGGTAGCTCAAACGAGACTCCTACTGTCTGCCTTGAACGGTACACAGGGATAACAGCTTTTAGGGTTCCACAGAGGGGGATAGGGCTCAAGAAGCTGAAATGTGAGGAACTCAGTGGTTGAAAACTGGCTTAGAAGTGCCAGTGATTGTATATAGAGATTCCCTTCTTGAATACTTGTTTGTTAAACATGATTTCTGAAATGTGATGTAAAAATCAATGTTAATAAATTCTTTAATAAAAAAAGAAAACTGGCTTAGCACCTGTGAGGCTGTGGCCTTACCAATTGCATTATGGAGAGAGGGAGAGGCAGAGAGAGAGAGACGGAGGCAGAGAGAGAGAGAGAGAGAGAGAGAGAGAGAGAGAGAGAGAGAGAGAGAGAGAGAGAGAAGAGGGAACAGAAGGAAGAAAAATGAGAAAGGAAAACATAAAGAAAAAATAATTAAGCTACAGGGTTTATTATTGTTTTTACTCAATGGCACTTAAGAGCTCAACGTTATCTAACAGTTTATAAAGGAACAGACATTCTAGCCGGGAACTAGTGGCTCATGCCTGTAATCCTAACTACTTAGTGTAAGAGTTGCAGAAAGGAGACTACCATGTGCTTCAGGCAGAAGAGAACTTATTTGGGAGAGCCCAAATGCTGGACCACTCTAGAGTAGGGTGGGGCATGTACCAGCGCAAACTATTGGCAGAGAGAAAGATTATATAGGGGAGGGTAAGAAGGCGATGTAACTGTAGTGGGTGAGAAAGTGATCTCAGAGCCTGGGGGATCTCCCCTTGTCTGAAAGAGGTGTGATTGGAGTGGATGAAGTGGCCTCAAAGGGAGGGAAGCGACCCCAGAGCCTGGAGGACTTTCCAGGCATGCCAGTACCTGGGTTACAGGTTCTGGGTGGGGAATTCTAGACAGGGCTACATGTGGTTTTGCACAGAAAAAGAACAAGGGGGAAGGGATCTCCCTGAGTCTTCACAAGGAGAGAAAACAAAGAGAAGGGGCCATTTTTTCCCACGTGGACTTAACACTTAGGAAGCTGAGATCTAAGGATCAACAGTTTGAAGCCAACTTGGGCAGGAAGATCTGTGAAACTCTTATCTCCAGTTGTACTAAAAAGCTGGAAGAGCTAAGCACAGTGGTTCACGCCTATAATCCTAGCTACTCAGGAGGCTGAGATCTGAGAATCAAGGTTCAAAGCCAGCCCAGGCACAAAAGGAACAAAAGGACATGAGAGTCTTATCTCCAATTAATGTCTAGAAATTGGGAAGTGGGGCTTGGCTCAAGGGTACGGTGCTATCCTTGAGCTGAAGAGATCACTTGGACAATGCCCAGGCCCAGGGGTAGGGAGGGAGGCTTTAGCTGAAGAGCCCAGGCCCAGTTCAAGCCCCATGATCCACAAAAAATAGCTGGAAGTGGAGTGTGACTCAAGTGGTATAGTTCAGGGACAGACCCCAGGGCCCAAGTCCAAGCCCAAGACTGGCATAGAAACAACACTGAAACCATTTTAATTCCAAGATTCAAGGAAGAAGGGCAAGTTCCAAAACAAAGGACAATGCTTTCCAAGAAAGGATTTTTTAAAAATATTTATTACATAAAATTAATTTGTCTTTATTTCAGCAAAAGAGCTCATTGTGTTGACATGACCAAGATTGTAATGTGTGTTCTATTGACATAAATCACATTTCACCAATATTTTATCTTGTCTTTGTAGTTCATATAAAAAGCAGAATTTGTACAGAAAAATATTTTTGACACAGGAAGAAATCTTTTATTTATCACCTGTAATTAGAGGTAGGTATACATGCATGATACGGCATGTATGTATATTAACTATCTGCTTGCAGATTTTTTTTGTTTGTTTTCTTTTCTTTCTTTCTTTTTGCTATCACTGGGGCTTGAACTCTGGCCTTGGGCTTTCCTCAAGGAAGTGCTCTACCACTTGAGCCACTGCACCACTTCTAGCTTTTTCTGTGTATGTAGTTCTGAGGAATGAACCATGCTAGGCGAGCACTCTACCATTAGGCCAAACTCCCAGCTGCTTGCAGATATTTCATTGAAGTCTAGTCAATTTTCTTTTGCCAGTCTCTTCTGAGACGGTCCTCTTTGGTGTCGATTTCCTCTAAGATACTGTGTGGAGAGGAACAGCTTTATATCTGATCTGCCCTTCCAGAACTCACTTCACACTTCATAATAGCTTGGTGTGACGGTGGCTGTCAAAATCTCCTGCATGGAGACATCTTTGCCCTCAGAGGGTGCCCATGCCGGGAAGGAAGAGCCCCAGTCCGCAGCACCCACACCGATGCCGCCTCGACAGGGAGGGGTGGAGAGATGGAGGAAGGGAGGCTGGAGAGAGGGCAGAAAAGACGGAGGGAGGCCCAGAGGCCACCACCGTCCGCCAAGAAAGGATTTTTGAGTTCTTTACATTCCCAAATAACCCCTAAATAATAATAATGGATTTCTATCTTTAACATATAATGTTGAACATTTTCTAAATAAAAAATTATTTCCACAATATTGTCTTAGAGGCATTGGTATTTTGGTATACACTTGATTATTATATTTAAGACTATAACAGAACAGGAATCACATGCCCAATTTGCTCACAAAAATGCTAAAATCAAAACTACTTCCCAGATGCAACCTTCTGCGGCTTTGTGGGAGAAGCCAGAAGCACCTCTCAGTTGCATCTTCTTTAGTCATGAAACCTTCCATGATGGTTCCCATTCTCCCACAAGGCTAGGAGGCAGCTCAGGCTTTGTTTTTCTGGTAAGTTGTGTAGAAATGGCTGTGGGCAGGTCTGCTCTGTGGGGCATCCAGCTCAGAGCCCTAGTATCTAGACAGGACAGACAGGTAAGAGGCACTACAAGATGACAAATGAAGTACCACAGGCTGATGTGGGTTTGAGCTAGAAGGGACCATGGAGAATCTTCATTGATCTACTCAAGAATTAGGGCCCCGAGAGTTGAGACTTTCCCAAAGTCACACAGCTCATCCACAGCCGAAGCAGGAATAGCCATCCTGCCTTAAGCCTTGAGCTCTGCCCACCACCCCATTCCAACTCAATGGGAGAAAATGGAATCCAAAGCAGTTGAGGGATTTATTCACATTGAGGGGTCCTCTAGTCAATGGCTTGCTCCATTTGTTTTTCTGTAATCTGCCTCTCTGTGGTTGGGTTCTAAGCTTCATACTCCCCAAGGGATTGAAGCCTTGTACCTATCTTGACTATAATGAACCACTCTGGGGAAATGAGCTAAGTTGTCCTTCAAACTTTGGAAGAGATATTCCCACTTCTGATTCACATATCCCTTGGCTGACAGAAGCCCCATCAAAGAGACAATCCCCTACCCCTTGCCTAAAATTGCATCCCTTCTCATTACAGATATTGAAATCTGTAAAGTAGCCCAACATGCACCCTAGCTCGATCTTTGTATAAAAGGTCTGCACTCAGTGGGTAGATTGCCTTTGCTGGCATCTGAATATGGACTTTGGACTCAATTTTCCAACCTGTTATCTATATGAGCATATGGATGAGGAGGTTCACAGGTGCCCCCCAAACTAAATGGATTCAAAGGGAAAGCCCACTGGTAGAGTCAGAGCAAGGAGTACAGAGCAAAGAGAGTCTGATGAGGTAGTAGATGACCCTCCCTTTTGCTGATCTGCTACCTTGGAAGTAGGAGTGGACCTGGAAGCTCTGGAGGCAGAGCTGCTTTGGCTGAGGCCACAAAGGTAATGGGGAAGACAAATGGGGAGGAAGCAGAGGCTGCCAGATTGCCAAGCTGTGTTCTTAAGCTGTAGAAGTGGATGGCATCAGACTCGGAAGCTGGGGGCCTGGGCCAGCTCTTGCGACAGGCAATGGAGGAAGACAGGCATTGGAGGAAAACATGTTTTTGTTTTGTTCAGTGTGGGTGTGAAGAGTTCCGATTGTGTAATCTTAGCCTAAGCCATGTGTCCTAGAATTATTTTCTCTGCAAAGTTTTAGGCTGGCTTCGCCCAGGGAGGTCTTTTGTGTATGATTTGTGTGCAAGTAAGAAGGGAAACAACAGCTATCTGTATATGTTGTTTTCTTTTTTTACTTTTTAACTTAAAAGATTGGAGTTCATATTCTGCAGTCATATTCTGGCCTGCTGTGTGATATGATTGTGTGTGTGTATGTGTGCATGTGGGGCGGAGGAGGAAAAAGAGAGAGAGATTTTATATTTTAATATATATATATATATATTGAATTTAAGCCAGAAACCAGTGGCTCATGTCTGCAATCCTAGCAATTTAGGGGGCTGAGATCTGAAAATCATTATTCAAAGCCAGCCTGAGCAAGAAAGTTTGTGAGACTCCTATCTCTAATATAAACTACCAAAAAGCCAGATGTGGAGCTGTGGCTCAAGTGGTAGAGCACTAGCCTTGAATACAAAATCTCAGAGAAAGCACTTAGGCCCTGAATTCAAGCTACAGGAATAGTAACAACAACAAATGGAATTTAAAAATTTTAAAGCTAAAAGTCACTATAGAATCACTTGATTATCCTAGCTCATTCAAATAGGCAACTGATCAACCTGCATCGAGAAGGGACAACTGAACGACCACTCTGTTAGAAAGGGAGCAATGTTTGAGATTTCCTAGGAAAGCCCAGCCTCTTCTGAGGGCAAAGACACAGGCTACTTGCCCACCTGCATACCTGTGTCTGCTGGGTCTATTCCTTCAGCTTCTCTGATGCTAGAACTGGATGTGAGTTTAGCTCTGTGAGTAAGAGAGACAGCTACTCCTGCAAGGTGCTGTGGCAAGTTGGGGGCAAACATGTGGTACTCACTGAGGTCTAGACCTTTCTTCCAGATGCTGCTTTTTCTGTGCATTCTTGTTTGCCCATATTTGCTCTTCTCCCTTTCCTATTCAGTTGCTTTTTCAGACTCACTACTCGGCTCACTTTTGGCTTTAGCACCAGACAGAGGAAATGGCCTCCCCTAGTGTGCTAGGCCAGCTGTCTAGCTGATCAAGTCAAGTCTCTGTGACTATATTTTTTGGTCAGTCATCGGGCTTGAACTCTGGGCCTGGGCATTGTCCCTGATCTCTTCAGCGCAAGCCTAATGCTCTACCACTTGAGCCACAGTGCCACTTCTGGTTTTCTAGTGGTCAACTGGAGATAAGAGTCTCACAGACTTTTTGTGCCAGGGTTGGCTTTGAACCATGATCCTCAGATCTCAGCTTCCTGAATAGTTAGGATTACAGGCATGAGCCACTGGTTGTGGACTTCAATATCTATTTTTTATTGAAGTAAGACATGTAGCTAGCTTTTTTAGCTGTTATTTTAATCCATTGACCAGATGTCTTGAACAGATGCCATCAGAGTGGGGGCCTAGAAAAACAGAAGGGTCTGCAGTAGGTTTGACACAAACAATGCTGTCTCTTGGGTCAAGTGACCCAGTAGATTAATGGAGCTTGAAAAATGTGCAATTAAATACTCAAGGAGGCCTTAACAGGCCTCAGGGTAATGCATGGAAGGACCTTTAAGACTACAAAGCAAAGTCTCACCATTGACAGCAGAGAACCCTTCCCCAGCTGCCTTACTTTAAATCAGAGAAATCAAAAAGGGTCTGTGATTCAACAAGACTCATACCAGATTCACACTCACATCACAAAAGCTATATGGATAGATGTTCCAGCCTGGTATGGAGAAGTTAGAGCATTTTATACTGTATAAGGGATAATACATTCTCCTGGGTAGAAAGAAGACTTTGTGCTCTTTACTTGGAAATGAATGGAAAATTGTGCATGGGATAGGTATGGAGTCAACAGGAGGTTGTGGTTTTGTCTCATATCCCTTCACTAAGATGAAACTGTGTTCCCCAGAATCTCATCCTCAACTGTTGACTTAGGAGATTCAAAAGCCCATTGGAGCACAAGTCATGTGGTCTCTCTGGGAAAGCTGGAGCAGGACAAGGGACACTATGCAGCTAAGTCATGCTGGCCTCACCTCCGGGTAGATAATTCCACAATGTGGGATTTGGGCAGCCTGAGGGACAGTCTGGACAAGGGCGGGGCTCACCTTTTGGCCCATCTGTCTTTCACTGGTGGCTCCCAAGTTTTGGCTTCTCTGTGTGTGTGGGGGGGAATACTTTAGTAGATAACATGCTAGGGAATGTCCCCAGAGATCTGGGGGTCATTGCACACAGAGGCATGGTCTTCCAGCATGGGTTGCACTGACAATGAAATTCTAACCAGTATACATGCCCAGGTGCCAATGTAAGCCACATGGCCAGCCTCTGGACAGTACTTGCTTCTGAGACATATGCCAGCTGAGGAAGGAAACCAGAGCTCCTGCCTCTGACCAGCCAAAACAGACAGACTTTCTATCTATGACCTAGGTAGCTGTATTCTCCCAGGATGGTATTCTTTTCCTATCAGATTAGAAAGTCCATCAGCCATGGGGCCAGGAGTTTGGCCTAGTGGTAGAGTGCTTGCCTAGCATGCACGAAGACCCGAGTTTGATTCCTCGGTACCCCACATACATAGCAAAAAGCTGGAAGTGGTGCTGAGGCTCAAGTAGTAGAGTGCTAGCCTTGAGAAAGCCCAAGGTCAGTGCTCAAGCCCTGAGCTCAAGCCCAGGACTGGCAAAAAAAGAAAGAAAGTCCATCAGCCAGAAAGTGTAATATTACATGTAATAGGTGAGTAAATTGAGGTTGAGTGTGTACCCTATGCCATGCAACCTGAGTCATGCAGAGTGAAGACTTGAACCTAGAACTATGTAAATCCATAGGCCTCACTGGGCCTAGGCCTGGGCTTTCCTGCTCTTATGACTGATGTGGCATGGAGCTGGCAGAGGCAGTGGACTGGACACCCAGTAGGTTTAATACTGTGCACAGGGAAGTCTCAGTGGCTGGATTTCCCCAAACCAGGCTACCTATGTTGTTTCTAACTCAGATTTTGGGTGTAGATTCCTCCTGTCTCCAGCAGGGGGCGTGAGCAGGGCACCCCACTGGCCAGCACATCAGCACATCAGTAAAACCAATGGTGACCATTTCAGGTACCTCTGAACCCTGCAGCTGTGGTTGTGTGGAAAGGCTGGTCTGGGTGTAAATTTTGTTACATCCCGTGGGCTCCCATGACCTCAAAGGACCCTTTTCTACATGGGAAGTGGCAGGTATCTGAGACCTTGTCTTAGCCTTCATGAAAGAAACCCCAAGGATTCCCTGGAACTCGGTGACCCTTCTCCTCAAACCCTAAATCAGAACTGGTCTGGATGTCTCCAAGCTCTGCTAGCAAGAGTCCCAAGATGTTCCATTAATGTGATGTGTCAGATGTAGATGCAGTAAGTACTTGGCACCTCAGTGACGCAGCTAGCCAAGTAACAGGTATTAGACATGCAAAGCTGTGCTCAATGGGCTTTAGAATCAAAATGGGACTAGTGTCTTCCCCATGGGACCTCATTCCTGTGGTTTCAATTCTCTAAGCCTCAGTTTTCTGACTGTACAAGGGGCCTATAGCACCTTCTTCCTTAGACATATGGTAAGCACATAATCAAGAATGGACCACGAATCCCCAATGCTATTAACCCCAGCAATCAGCCTCAAACATCAGAAGCAAGGTGGTTCAAGATCAAGGTAGAGAAGCTGGCTCCGCTTTGTGCCCCAGCAAACACTAGCTGCAGTAGATGTGGCCATGGTTGAGTCCGTAATTGTGTAGATGCTACTTGAAAGAACGCTGATGAGCTCTGAGTAGGGTGTAGCAGTATAGTTATGAGTGAGCCAGCCACGTGGAGAGAGCCTAGCTGGGCCTGGAGCAAGTAAGCTTGAGTATGGCCATAACTACTGTGGGTTTCCACACTCTAGCCTTTGCCTATAAGACGCCCTGTGCCCAGGGCACCTGCTCCTACTCCACCAGCAAAGCCCTTCCAAAGGCCAGGCTCAGCTCTAATACCGCCTCCAGTGTTCTTCACACCAACAGGGGTCCTCCATATATTTCTGGGCTCCACAATCCTCTTCCATTATTAACACCACAGGTAGGGCTTCAGTATGCACTTATTGAGCACCTACTCATGCCAGGCTTAAGATAGGTACCAAGGACACAGAAATTCAATGACAACAACCTTCCAGTATTGTTTGACTCCCAGGATGCTTAGATGAGGGACCCCACCGCTTTGTGAGGAGAACTGGAGTTTGGATGGGGGAAGTTTTAAAGTGAACCCTGAGGCTGTCATCTGGTCATGAAGTTGATGATCTGCCAGGAACCCCAGGACTTCCTGCCTCCCAAAGCAACCAGTGGCACAGGTTGTGTATAGGAACACAATTTATATCTCCCAGTACCTGATGACTTTCACAGAACCCAACTTCCCATGACACAGCACAACCTCCATACAGGACAGCATGACCTCTGTGGGCCTGGTAGGGAAGAGAAAGCTCTTCCTATGGAGGCCAGTAAATTCTGAGGCAGCCCCAGACACCGAGGGGAAGAAGGCCCCTTCAGAATGTCCAGGAAACGAGCGCCCAATCAGAGCTACTGGTCTTCAAGCCCACTCCTCCCTGGTCAGATCTGGGAATTGTAAGGAAAAATAAATCCAGGGAGGTTGTATGGGTCACATGTCTGTGGCTTTTACTTCTGGTCCAAAGGTGAGCCAAATGGTTATTTATATATCCTTAGAAGGGTACCACGATGACCTCACACACCAGGACAGCCTGTGGTTCCAGGAGGAATTTTCCAGATTTCTAAAGTTTTGATGGTGTCCCAGAGCTCAGGGTGTCAGAGGCATGGCCTATAATTCACTCTTCTAGGATCTGGGGAGAAGGTAACATAAATATTTAAAAAGTCACATCTCAAACTCATCTATCTATCCATTCCCACATGGCGAGTTAAAGGAATCAGTGAGCCACTTACTCGTCAAGTGTGAGCCCCCATGATTCAGAATCTCTGAAAATTGCTCCATCTCTACATGAAAAAAAAAAAATCTGAGTCATCAATTCAGAACTGCTGATCTTGTACATCCAGAATGTTGCATAATGGGTTTCCCATAAGTCAAAGCGAGCCAGCTGCCAGATCAAGGTTACTCAGGTTTTGAATAAACTGGGTTGTAAACCTCGAACCTATCATTACCTTTGCTGAGCATCTCTTTATCTAGGGATGAAGCAAATATAGTTCTTCAACATCTCCCTCCCCACCCTGTAGAGAATTCGCCAGACCTTTGAACATGTTACACTTTTCAATGATTTCAACCCATGACCCAATTCAAGAATCCTGACAACCCATTTTACTGAGCTGGAAAACTGAGAGACAGAAGAAAAAACAAAATGTCTTGCTTAAAGTGGGATCCAAGTTCATGGTGGAGGCCAGGTTTAAAACAGATTCTCAGATCCTGAAGTTTGGGGGCAATCCCAGCAAACAGAGCCAGTTTCCTGTTGCAATATCACAGTTCCTCAAAGGCCTGGGACTCCCCTCAGTGCCCCAGTTTATCACCACTCAGGACGGGGTCATCTGAACACACCACATGATTGTTCCCAAGTCAGCCACTGCGAACATTCCATCAAGGGCACAGAGAGGTTAAGCAGCCGTCCTGGAACTATTCTGTGTGTCCATAGTGATATTATGAAATAACATGGCTTCTCTTGCGCAAAAGGAAGCCCAGGAATAGCTTCAGACTCAGCCAGCTTGAGAAAAGGATAGGAATCTCCTCTCGGGGGGCTGCCTCTCATCTCCAAAGCCCAAACAAGAGAGCCGTGGGTGAAGCAGCTGGGGAACCACTTCCTTGTGGCCTGCTGGGCATTCCAGAGCTCTACCAGCCTGCCCTAGGGGAGGAAGGGAGGACAGGTCAACAAAACTGGCTGTTGTCACCTCAGATGATCGGATGGACAACCCAGCAGTAGCTATGGGGTCCTGGGGGTTCTCCAGATGGTCTGTCTTTGAGCCACAGCTGGCAGGACAGTACAGTAACTCCCCCCTTATGGGTACCCATGATTCCATAGCTAGGAGTCAGCAGACCGCAGGAAGGAAGGACAGTCCTGTGGGACGATCCTGAGCCCAGCCTCAGGATTATGACCATGTGTGGGGCTTTTTTCTACCTCACTTATCAGGCAGCAACCTTCCCTGTATTATTAAGATATATGGACAGTAAGGATGTTGTTTTATTTTGCTTTCCACTGAACAGTGTTTTTCATCCTCATCACTTGGATGTCCGTGGAGATTTACAAGGCAGTGTTGGAGTAGAAAATTATTTCTTCCACTCTCTTAGGTTGATTCACTGAGAGCCTGTGCATTAAACCCAAAAGAGAGGCACAGACAGATTAACATTCCTCCCCCCCGCCCCCAAATAGGGCCAGTCCTTATCCCCTTCCTGCTCCAGCCTCCTCCTGCTTAAAACCCATGGAAAGTACAAATCCCTTTATTTGGGAGTGGGTTGGGGCGGTAGGTAGTTATTTGGAGATAAGACTCTCATGGATTTTCTTGCCCAGGCTGGCTTGGGCAAGACCTCAGTCTCTTGACTAGCTAGTATTGTCACTTGTACCTGGCTAAATTTTCTGTTCTCTACCCTGTGCTTTGTAACTACTAATGTGCATTTGTAGCCTTCCTAGAGAATGCTACTGGAAGTTTGTGGCAGATTGAATATTAAAAATTACTTATCAAATTCAATAAAAAGAACAAATCAGAGAATTGAAACAAAGCTGGGGTGGGTAGCCTGGTTCAGGTAGCACAGCTCCTGCCTAGCAAGCACAAGGCCTCTGAGTCCAAACACCTGTACTGTCCAAAACCAAAACAGGACTGGAAAAGGGCAGTAGCCCAAGACTGGAAGGTGGCTGCTTCAGGTGGCATGGTAGGGGCAGGGGGCCCTCTGGCTAAGGAGAATGTCTGTCTTGCCAAGATCTGTGAAGACAGAAACAGTAGGTGTGTCCAGAAAGCTAAGTCTGGAAGAAAACACAGTGTCTCTCAAGGGGACTCTGAAGCCAGGGGCTGAGGACAGGAGTCCAGCCACACACACGTGACCACCCCACTCAGGAAGTTGCACACAGAGCCGAAGTGAGCTGGGAAACCAGGCAGGAACATGGAGAAACCTTTGCCCATCAAATGACCACTGGGCTGGGTCTTTCCTGGAGGTGGAAGCCTGGAATCAGGAGACGTAACAATAACATCAGACTGGAGCTGGGGGGGGGGTGAGTGTGGTACAAAGTTGATCCATTGGCTACCACTATTGTCACCACTATGATTATTAATATGTCCCCTGCTGTCCTGCTTGGCAGTGTCCTAACTCACTGTCTTGTCCCTGGGTGTGGTTGATCCCCTCTAGGGACACTAGGGCTGAGTCAGGAGCCACCCTAGGAAAAGACCTCAAGAGTGCAGGTGTGACCCTGCCCTGCAGCCAGAGAGAGCTGGGTTCGAGTTGCAGCCCTGTCACTTATCAGCAAGTGAGTCATTTCTCAAGTTTCAGTTTCCGGCCCTGTGAGATGCAGATTTCATATCACATCTGGAAGGAGCTGGAGGACCTGGGTGAGTGGGTCCTTCGATGTTGATTTCAGGGGTTCAGTGTCAGCCTGCTCTTCCCTCCAGGGTATCACCAGGCACAGCCTGACTAAGAACAGGAAGCCCAGTGACCACACCCTGCTTTCTGCCCCCATTGATCCAGATGTCTGTGACAGATGTGCGTGGAAAGATGTTTTTGGAGCCTCTTTCTGCTTCTTGTCCAGGAACAGTAGCTGGATATTGGGGCAGAATAAGAACTCAAGGTGGGATAGTTTCCTCTTATCTTAGGACTCACAATCCTGGCTGCGTGAGAATCCACTTGCCTCTCCCTCCTCCTGGCCATAAGTCCCAATGGATCAAGGTGACAGGCCTGTGACAGGTGATGGATGAGATTGTCACTGGGGGTAATGCTGTCTCAGGTCCCACCCCTCCTTGTCCATGAGTGCTTGGCCTCATGGCCCGGTCAACAGTCCTAACATCCTAATTTCATCAGCTCTCGAACCGCTTGGGGATATTGACTGTCCCCCATCTTGGAGCTCAATAAATCCCAAGGACTCAAAAACCAAACTGCTCCCACCATCTTGGGCCATCACTGTTCTAGGGTGGCCAGTCCTGAGAAGATATCAGCTGGGCAGTGGTGGGCTGGACACAGGAAGAGACAGCATCTTTTCTGTTGGATGTTGCCTTGGCTAGGCTTGAGACCTCCAATCCCGGCTGCCATCTTGGAGCCACAAAGGGATTGCCTATAGGCAAAAGAGGCCCCATGAGGGTGGCCCTTGTGACAAGCTACCACAGAGCCAAACCAGGAACCACCCGGTGCCATGATTTCTTGCCATGTGAGATCATAAAACCTGGAAGCTGATGTCCAGTGAGCCGCAGGTGTTAGTTGGAAGTGACTTTTCCTTGGGGAAGAAGAGAGTGGGCACTACTGCTTGGAATCAGACCAGGGCCTCACACATTCTAGGTACACGTTCTACTATTGAGCCAGAAGGTTTTGGACCATCTCGAAGGAGCATGTTGCTGGAACCTTCCAGGAAGAGCCAGGAGTGAAATCCTCTTGACTGCTTTGTGCTAGCTTTGGGGTTACAGAAGGTTCAGGGCTGTTCTCTGCATTTTAGTCCCGTTGATTATAGATGCCCAGCTTGGCCAACACTGAGCTTAAAAGTCACTGCACAGAGCCAGGAGCCGTGGCTCAACCTTTCATCTCAGCTACTCAGGAGGCTGAGATCTGAGGATCAGAGTTCAAACTCAGCCCTGGCAGGAAAGTTTGTGAGACTCATGTTTCCAAGGAATCATCAAAAAGCAAGAAGTGGCACTGTGGCCCCAGGGAGAGAATGCCAGCCTTGAGCAAAGGAAGCTCAGGCTCTGAGTTCAAAACTGGAACACACACACACACACACACACACACACACACACACACACACACAAAATCTTTGCACAGAGCCACAGGAGTTCAGACGATCAAATAGGAGTCAGAGCCCCTGACTGTCTGTATAGATTCGGAGTGTGGGAATGTGACCCAGGGAACCAGGCTAGGAAGGGAGAACGAACATCACAGCAACTTTTTCCACAGTGACTTCACTTGGGAATGGCTTCCCATTGAGTTTCTACCCAGCAACAAGAATCACACAGTTAACTCTTTCTGTGTTCACAGTGTCTTCTGCATTAACCCTTACTGAGCTCACACCCATAGCTCTTGATTCATCTTATACTGCTGCACTCAAGCTAATGGGTTTCCAAGAAAACTGCTCCCTCATTTCTGGAACAGATGTGTCAAGAGGCCGGGAAGCACAGGACAGCCATAGCTGCCACAGTTCCACAGCTCGAAAACGTGGTCAATCACACAGGAATGGCAGATGGTGGGTCCTTAGATCGAATAATTACTGTCACCAGGAAAACACTATCTCAGACCCTGAGAGACAGTGTCTTTTGCTAACTGCTATTCTGTTTCAGACAAGATTCCAGACAAGCCAGCCTCATTACAGACATCTGGGATCTCCTACCTCTGGTACTGAGAGGAAAAACTGGTTCAACACACAATGGGAACTGCCATTCACCTTGAGTAGACCTCCCACTCCTCACCTAACACCTTTCCTTTCCTCCCCTCGTAAAAGACTTCCCATCATCCTTTGTTCTGTTGAGAAGTGGATCTGTGAACGATTGCTCCTGGCTTTTCCTTGGCTCTTTGGACAAAGACTTTTCTTAATTGCATAATCTATGGGTTTTTTTTGTTTGTTTTTTTGTTTTTAAATTGGGCCTGTGCTTCTGTGAGGGATAAACAAAACCCAGTTTGGGTCAGAAGCTGGTCACATAATCAGTCTAAAGTGTTTTCTAGAAGCAGAGGCTGAGATGAAACGTCTTGCATAATTCGTTTATTGAGGAGGGAGGATGTCTGGACAAACCAGGAAGGGAACCAGGAAAACAGGCCAAGCCAGGGATGTGCTAGAGCCCAGAGGTAGTTCCGGAGTGTCTGAGCATCCTACCACCCTGATCCCAGGAGGAACTGGGGCATTGCACCACCCAGAAGTCCAGCACACAAGCCAGGGGCTGGGTACAATGTAGCGCCATGGGTCACAGGTGTCCTCCTGAGGGTGGGCGTGGCTGTGGGAGTGGAGGAGGGACAAGGCAGCCCTGAGGGGATCTGAGCAATTCATAAGAGAAGGGTGCAGATTGGAACATTGCTGGGGGAGGGAGCCCTGAGTCAGGAGGGGATCTGGGTGGGCCTCCAACAACTATACAAATCCTTATCTACCTCCTTATCTATGCACTGTGGACTCATCTTATCCACAGCACTAATTGAGCATCTAGCATGTGGGAAACAGAAGAAACAGAGATGAATCAGATCTGGTCTCCAGCCTTTAGCTGGAGTTTCATCTTGGTTGAGGGAGATGGGAAAAGTTCCATTTGCCATTTATCACAAGAAAGCAGTGAATTGCAGCCCTGGAAACTACTAGGGAACCTGCAGGGAGGAGGCCTTGAGGAAGGAGAAGATGGGGGAGAGAGCGGGGAGGGGGAGCCAGGACAGACTGTCTTCTAGCAAGTTACCCTTCTGTGCTGAGGAACTGGAAGGGGCCATCCAGGAGAAGAGGTCTAGGGCCAGTTCTGCAGGAGGCTCCTTGAACAAGCCAGACCCTGACACCTCCCCAGTTTCCTTTGATCCTTCATTCAGTAGCGTTTATAGAACTTCAGTTGGGCTGCTAATACCTGCAAGGGGCTTTGTGCTAGAGCAGCCAGTGGGGAGAATCTTTGGGAATTTAAGACACATGTACAGTGGACTGAGACCAATTAGGCCACAGCTTGGTGAGTACACTGGTGGCGGCGAGGCAGGGCTGGGAGGCCAACAGGACTACAGTAGCTAAAACCAGCCCTACACTAGAGAACCTGCCGTATATCCCCACACCCTGGCTGCTTTGGCTCAAACACCATCCCAGCAAAATCCCTGGCCTTGTCTTTCACAAAGGACTTAGATGGCCCCCACCCCAGGAGACAGACAAAAGATCAGGAAAGCAAGCACCAGGCATCACCAAGCCAAAACGAAGGGTTGAGAGCAAGTCTTAAAAGCCAGGCTGGTTCAGGTGGTTAGATATTGCTTGCCTCAGGTCAGCAATCCTGCAGGACTCCCTGAGGTTACAGATGCATGGGCTTGCGGGCCACACAGGGCAGGCTTCTGTTAGCATATAGGTTTCTCACCCTGGCAGCGGGACCGCCAGTAATAACGAAGTTTCTTGTCGTAGGTGTCCAGGTTAAGCTTGAGGCATGAAGCCACCTCTTTGTCACAGGCACATAGCTGTTGCTCACACCAGCTCCCCTTGTCAGCTGTGGATGAAGGTGGGAGAAGACTCAGTGTCGGTCACTTCCCCAAGTGGAAGCCTCTGAAGGCCGCATGGTCCACTCACTGCTTTAGAGTTTTGCATCCAGACACTTTGACCCCTGATGCCTGGCTTGACTTCCCATCATGGCTTTGATTTATACATTGACTTACTAAATTACCTAGCAGGCCCTTCCAGGCTGGACAGGGGGGAAAAGCAGGGGTTTAAAGAGCTACACAGTGGTTGCTGGGAAGGTGCCAAGGATACAAACTGTTAAAACTGTCAGGAGCTGAGATCTCAGCTGTGATCTACAAGGATTTCTTCCAAACAGAGCTGAGGAGGGGATGGGAGTGTTCCAAGCAGGTGGAACAGAATGTGCAAAGCCTCCAGGCAGGCAGGAGGGGGCCGCCTGTTTCTTTGGGGATGGAGACAGGAATGTCCCATGGAAGGAGGGGCTGTTACATACTCTGTATACAAGGGGCACTCCATAGATAAGGGGTGCTCAATATATGCCAGATTATTACTAAGTCCCCACTGACAGTATCTTTTATGCCCAATCCTTTTGGATTTCCCAGCCTTGGGATCCTGAACCAAACTGGGACTGGACTTCAGGGGCTGGATGCTCAGGGTGCCAGCACAGGCCTTATCATTTGAAGCAGAGTGACCTGGTAACACATTTCCCTACTTGAATCTGGGTTTCCTTGTCCAACAAGGGAGGCTCAAGACTTCTCTGCCTCCTCACTGAGCTGTCAAGAGGATCCATTATGGTGAATGGAAAACCCATAATATCCTGGGACAGCCTGCGTGATTCACTGCTCCTACTCTCTGAGGCAGGCATCCTGCCAGGCTCCATCTGCTGCTGTCTACGCAGCTCTTGGATTAACTCTGGGGTAGGTTATAGAGGGGGAGGTTTGGAGAGCTTAAGGGGAATTGGCCAGGGTGGGGAATCTCCCTTGCCCATTCCCATGCCCCACACTCATTTCTGTCCCTCCCCCACAACCCACATCCTCAGCCACTGGCCCTGGACACGGGAGAAGAGCGAGGGCCAACAGTTCACCTATCATCTTTCTGCTTATGAAGGCCATGAGGGCCAGAACTCCCTTCCCGGGGCTCCAGTTCCAGCCTGGAGCCCGAGCACTCACAGCACTGCACTTCCCCCTGGGAAAAGGTGAACTTGTAACAGTCCGTCAGGCTCCTGCATTTGTGGGTCTTCAGGTGGGCGTAGCAGCAGTCATGTTTCAGGCAGCACCTGTGGGGAGAGGCCATGGAGTGGGGGCAGGCAGGGTGTGCGTCTGCGCAGGTCTCACAAGTCCAGCTGGATCTCAGTCTATCTCACCCACATGCCTGCTGGGAAGGGTGGGGAGCTGCAGGACCCTGGGTTTCCTGGGGTTTATAATGTGGGTATGAATTGAGTCCTTCCCTAGCTACCCACTCGGTGCATTCTCTCTCTCTCTCCCTCCTTCTTCCTCCCCTCCCTCCCCCCACTGGTCCTGGTGCTGCCTATGAGCTTTTCTGCTCAAGGCCAGCCCTCTACCACTTTGAGCCTCAGCTCGACTTCCGGTTTGCTGGTGTTTCTTGGAGATAGTGGTCTTGGGAACTTTGAGCTGGCTTCAAACCATGATCCTCAGATCCCAGAATCCTGAGTAGCTAGGATGACAGACCTGAGCACTGGTGCCTGGCCCATGCAGTCTCTCCAAATCCCTGTGCCATCCCATGGCAGAAGTGGTCGTGTTCTCTCCCTTTTGCAGATGACAAACAGACTCAGGTCAAGCGACCGGGCCAAGGTTATAATTCTCCTGGGCCCCAGGGATGTGTGAGTCTAATAGAATGTGGTTCAAAGAGGGGAGGGGGCTGTGGGTGAGGAGGAGGGAGGGAAGGAGAATAAGACCTTCACAGACACTGGGGAACCTTCTAGAAGGCCAGCTATAGTAGGCTTGGGAATGTCTAGGTACTCAGTAGAATTCCTACCACATAGTCCATGCTCAGGGAAAAGAAGTCACTAAATGGATCAGTGGGGGGGAAGGGAAGGGGAGGAGCATCCTTGACAGGGTGGGGGTAGGGTTACCAGTCTGTGGCGTCTTTGGGCTGGCCTTTGCCACCGAATCCACAGTGACAGGCATATGGCCAGTAGTAGAAGATAGGTGTCTTCCCAGTCACTTGTTTGACCATCTTGTTTAGGTTAAAGAGCCCACTCTGGGTTGGAGTCATGCCTGCCAAGCATGCCAGCAAGAAAGAGAGAGAGGAGAAGAATGTTATGGGGTGGGGTGGTCAGGGGGCCAAGGGCGGCACCTCTCTTGTTCTGGACTAGTGTATCCACTGCAAATGAAGATCCTTATCAAATCACAGCTATGCCTGCTGCTTACAAATGGAGTTCTGACCGGGGAAGTAGCTCCGTGGAATGGCGTGGCCCTGGGTTCACCCCCACAAACTAACTAAATACAGAAAATACAACAGTGTGACAGTTGTTGCTTGCTTTTGTATACTAATTTGCCGATTTGCTGTAAGATAAATGCTATTGTTTAAGTAAAACCTTTTCATCTGGCATAATTTCAGATATATAGAAAAAAAGGCAAAAATAGTTCTCCAAGGGCCCCCATAGCCCCTTCAGCTAGTTTCGTCATAATTATGGTCAATTGTTAAAATCACCATTGATACAATGGCAAATGTATGTGTGTGTGTGTGTGTGTGTGTGTGTGTGTGTGTGTGTGTAGTACTGGGGATTGAACTCAGGACCTGCGTGCTTTTACCTTTTTCTTTCAAGGTTAGTGTTCTACCACTTGAGCCACAGCTCCACTTCTGGCTCTTTGCTGGTTAATTGGAGCTAAGGGTCTCACAGGCTTTCCTGCCTGGGCTGGCTTTGAACCTCAATCCTCAGATCTCAGCTAGGATTATAGATGTGAGTCCATGGCACCTGGCTAATTTAAGAGATTCCATTTTAAAAATCCTTGTTTTACCAATGAGCAAAGATACTCAAGGTCATAGAGGACAGGGAAGACACGCAAGACGGAATCCACTGCAACTGAGTTTTATGTTCTTACTGGGACCTTGATTTTTCAGTCACTGTAAGAGACAGAATCCTGACTCATCCTTCTCCCTGCTCCTCCCTCTCTCTAGAGAAATCAGAGCATTGTGAACTTGTGTGCCTCTCCTGGGAGGCAGTGTGATTTAGAAATCAATGATTTTCATTTCAATCGTAATAACTGCTGGCCAGAATTGATCATAAGGGGAATCTGTTTTATTGGGAGAGAGAAATGCATTGTGTTGAGTTAGGAGAAATTAAAAAAAAAAAGCTATTAAGTCAATGAATCAAGGGTGGAGGGTGGGGGAACTGGAGGGAGAAAAGAAGAAGGCAGAAATGGTAATATGTGCTGCCCCCCCATGCCAAGAGATGCTTCTAGAACATATAGGGATCGCCCTCCAGAGTCTCCAGAGAAGGGGCTGGGCAGGTCCCTTTGGTGACTTGACTATGTCCCATTTTTCAGGTAAACAATGCCACAGGAAACTCCTTAGGAACAAAGTCAACCGAAAGCCAGAGGTGAGCCCCACAATGAAGAAGACTGGGGTGAGAAGAGGGGTTAAAAAACTTCACATCGTGCCCAAAGGTGGGCAAAGGTTACAAGCAGGTGGCCCGAGACAGCAACTAGAAAAGACTGGCCTGTGGTGTCCCCTGGGTCCCCTCATGTGTGGGAGCCATGTTGCCATCCCTGCTGGTCACCAGTGGCTCTAGCTGTGTTAAACAGAAATGTTACTAAGCTTTAATTATGCAGGCTTCTGGAATCATTTAAGATTCCCAGCTGGAATTCTGGGATTCTCGACTTCTATGATAAGGAAATGCAAGGCAACTAGCTAGAAAATAACTTCAAATCTTCCTTGTGGACCTGAATTCAGAATCTCACCGTTCTGGGTGGATCTCTGCCCTCTTTGGTCTCAACATCTACCTCTTTCGAAAGATTCACTAAACCCTCACCTGCCTGGCACAACTCACCCCTTTGCCAGACAAGGAATGCCTTTAATTTGATTCCAGTTGCTTTGGGGGTGTTTTCCCTTTTCATCACTATAGTGAGGCGAGCCCAGTCTGAAAAGTTGGGCTTGGGGAGCTAGCTTAGCTTGTCAGCAATTCCTGTCTCCATGCTTTCTCCCAGCCACGTTGCTTCTGAGCAGGAAGTGGGGACAGCAAGAGACACACGGCTCCGTCTTTGCACATAGGTTGTTAAAACTGTTGGTTTCTCTAACTCACACTTGCTCAACCATCACTATCTATTTTTCTCATTAGGGAGTATCTAACAGCCTTATGGAGGGGATGTTATTATGCTATTTAGCAGACAAGGATACGAGGAGGTTGGGTGGTTTGGCCAAGGTGCTACTGCCAGGAAAGCAGAAATCAGATTCCATGGAATCATATTGTTTTTCTACACTGAGAGATCCATCTCTTTCTATACACGGATGGCAAGTTTCCTAATGGTTTTCACTGTAACCTCGGAGAAGTGTTCCTTTCAAGAATCCGGGAGCCCCAAGACAGCATAAAATCACTTTGTGAAAATGCAAGAGTAAGCTGGAGTGTGGTAGCACACTCCTGTCATCCCAGCACTCAGGAGGCAAAGTCTGAGGCCGGTCTAGGCTGCAGAGACAGCTTGAGCTATGTTATGAGGCTCTGTCCCAAAAACAAAAAAAGCAAACACAAAAATCCCCCGAACCCCAAATAAGACATTTCTATTATACATATTGACAATTCCCTCCTTCCTTCCTTCCTTCCTTGCTTCCTTCCTTCCTTCCTTCCTTCCTTCCTTCCTTCCTTCCTTCCTTCCTCCCTCCCTCCCTCCCTCCCTCCCTCCCTCCCTCCCTCCCTCCCTTTCTTCTTTAATTCAGTCAATGTGCCAGGCTGTTCTGAACTCAGGACCTCCTGCACCAGCAGCGGCTCCATTTGTACACCTAATCTATTAAAGACGAAACGGGAACTGGCCACTGGTCACCCGATCCCCAACCCATTTCCCACACCAGCGGCCAACAGAACCCTCTTCCCAGACTCAATAAAGAACGTACAAGAACAGGCTTTAAAAATAGAGCCCAGTCGGGGTGCGGTGGCTCACGCCTGTCATCCTAGCTCCTCAGGAGGCTGAGATCTGAGGATCGGGGTTCAAAGCCAGCCCAGGTAGTACAGTCTGTGAGGCTCTTATCTCCAATTAACTACTAGAAAACTGCAAGTGGGGCTGTGGCTCAAGGAGTAGGGCGGTAGCCTTGAGATGAAGAGCTCAGGGACAACACTTGGGCCCAGGGGTAGGGCAGTAGACGAGCTGAAGAGCTCAGGGACAGTGCCCAGCCCAGAGTCCAAACCCCATGACCAAAAAAAAAAAATTAGAGCCAGGCTAAATGCTAGTGATTCATGCTTATATAGCCTAGCTACTCAGGAGGCTGAGATCTGAGGATCACGGCTCAAAGTCAGCTCAGGCAGAAGTCTAGGAGACACTTCTCTTCAATTAACCACCCAAAAAGCTGGAAGTGGAGCTGTGGCTCAAGTGGTAGAATGTGTGAAAAAGGTGAGAGTGCCCAGGTCCTGGATTTAAGCCCTTGTGTAGGCACTACAATAAATCAAATAGAAATAGAAAAATCAAATTAAAAATAGAGTCCTTTCGGTAGCTGCACACAGGCAAAAGATTGTTATTATTCCAGCAAGGGGGAATCCCCATTTCTGTAGCCCCACGGGGTCCACTACTCCAAAACTGACTAAAGCCACCATGAGAGAGTTACCTTGGGCACTGGGGTCCTGACTGAGGAGCAGAGCAACCTTAGCCCAGTGGAGGGACGATTGAGTCTACCCACACACCGCCCTCCTTCCCAGCACACGGCCAGGCCCACTCACCAGTCATCACCAGCAGCCCACAGAGCAGGGCGAGTTGCATGGTTCTACACTGGGCAGTGGAGGCACCCGTGGGAAGTCCAGTCCATGCCACTTATACTAAGGGCACCCCCTTCCCCCCAAACCCCCCACACACTGCCTTTCTCTGCTCCAGTTTTGGTGAAGTCATCTCTGTTTCCTCTTTTCAGGGACTTGGAAATTATACTTTTGACTTTTTAATAGACTTTTTTCATGAAAGAACCACAAATACAGTGTAGAAGATTTGGGAAACATTAAAAAAAAAACCCAGGAAATTAAGAATCACCTAGATGTTAAACATGTTAATATTTTGGTCCTATTTCTCTCTACTGTCTATCTACCATTCATCTATCCATTGATCAATCCATCCTTCTAACTACCTACTTGTCTATTTATCTAGTTTGCTAGCTATCATCTCTGTCTACCATCTATTTGTCTGTCAAACATCTGTTTACCTCCTGCCTCTCCATACTTTTCCCTAACGAAACAAGTGAAATGTTCTATGAGTACTTAGTCAGTGAACACATTTCCACGTGTTTACAGTGACATCTTGTAAGGCCACCTTGCGTTCAGTGTTTCACGAATTCCTTCCTGGTGGGCACAGATTGTTTCACACATTGTATTATGCAAACGAACCAGAGGACGATCGCCTCTCAATCTACGACTCGCACAGCTGTCTACCATAAGCAACAGAAAGGCAACAGGTGGATGTATGCAGACAACTTGGCCTTCATGAAGTCCGAGTGCTGTGGGCCCAAGCCCCTGGGGGGAGGGGAGAGCTGCTGCTGTCAGTGGGTATCTCCCAGACTCAGCCCTCAGGGTTGAACTGGTGATCTTGACTGCCCGGGGTAAGAGCCTGACCTCCCATGTCTGCATAGCTCACGGTGGAGTGAGATGTTGGCTTCTCCCTCTTCTATGTCCTCCCATTTAAGACAGGGTGTCGGGATTGAGGTGAGGACTGGAGGTGACAGCGGTGCTACACACTTGAACAAGTCCTCCGTAGGTACACGGGTCAAGAGCCAACAATAAGAGAAGTGGCCTTTTAGAGGTGTGGCTGATCACGGCTCTGTCTCCCTAGGTGATCTCGTCCTCTCACATGTACCCATAATGCTGTAGGCAAACCAAGATGGTCACATACAATCAATGACCCAACCACCATAGCTCTTCCTAATCTTTTATTTACAGCTGCCAAAAATGGAGCTACACTACTTCTTTTATAAAGTACCCAGGCCCCAGTATTTCATTTAGTAACAGAAAGTGGGCTGATACAATCTATGAATGGACTATGATCCACTGTTAGAGGTCAACACATGTTACCTGAGATTTCTCCCCATGATCTTAAACTGAGGAAGTTTAAGAGCAAATTTTTCCATCCACATCTGCTAATCTATTGCATGTTTCATTTCTGCATTTTGTTCTTGTGATAAATTTGATCTAGGTCCCCCCTCTCCTACCATATATTCTGTTCCTCAGTGTACTCAGCCTTCCTTGATCTTAAATGTATAGCTACTAATCCTATCATCTGGGTTGACTCATTTCTGGGTCTTTTTCTATTGCTTGATTTTTTTTTTAAGCAAACAGAACAAATCTATTTGAAATTCACCAAAGTAGGGAGACTCTCCTTTCACACAGGGTCTCCAGAGAAGAGCCCAGTGGAGTCCTCTCAGGGGGTAGTCTCATAGTATGGGGTTCCTGTCACAGCTCCTCTCCTGGGCTCTGTGCTGATCGGTTGATGTTTTTCCTAAGCGACACTCTGACTCCATTGATTGAGTGGACCCCCGGGGGCATTATGGGAAGAAAAGGTGTTTGAACAGGAGCCTGTGGCATTATGGGAACAAGAAGTGCCGTGCCATGATAGGCCAAGTATTAGCAGCCATGTTTTATGTCCATCACTTTTTAATCCCTATCTACCTATGCATTCCTCTTTCTTTCCCTCACCTACCCCGGCCCCCAGCTCTGGGATGGAAATCCTATTGTCAAGGGTCAGGTGTAGTGCCGCACTAGACTACTTCCTGATGAGAGAAGGGGTGGGGCATGGAAGGCTGAGGTCCTCTGGGAAGGACATTTTAAGTGGCCAGGATATGGCTTGTCTAGTAGACCACTCCAGAAACTGAGGCTTCTTTTCATGGCTACTTGCCTGTAGCTTGATGAACTCCAATCCAGAAGACATTTAACAAGGAGGTTGAGAATACAGGGGCCAAATATACAGCTGATGAATTCTGTAGAATATGCTTCCAGAAGCACAACTGCCAAATCAGATGGTAGGAAAGTTTTCCATTTTCTAAAATTTGGTGTGGATTTAGACCTGCGCTTGCCCCTACCCCAGCTGCAGGATCCGAGTGACTGTGAGGCTGAATGTCTCATGAGACTTGTCAGCTGGTCTATGCTTTTGCTTCCTTGGTCACCACTACAAAAGCTCTTGCAGGAACGGCTGGGCCAAATATGAGCACAATCCCCAGGCAGTGGGTGGAAGGAGGCAGGAGGAATGCAGATACCAGAGAGCAAATTCTATGCATAATGGTTACCACTGTCTGGGCCTCCCAGGTGCCAGGCTTTGGGTGGTTCTGTCATTCAACTTTCTCAGCCACACCAGGAAGGAGAGACTGTTATTCTCATTTTAAAGAGGAAAGGAGGAAACAGGGCTCAAGAAGGTTGGAAACTTGAGCAGGGCCACACAGTTAGAATGAGTACACAGGTTTGCCAGGGCCCTAAGTGGAGCAGTGGGGGTTCTTCACACATGTACAATTTAGTGTGCGGGTGCTGTGGTGGTCTCAGGTCAAAGGTGAGTGACTCTGCTGGACCTCATAGTACCTAATTGTGTTGCCAGACCCACCCAGCATAGACTAAGGGGGGAATGAAAAGAGTTGGCCACGCCCTGACACCTACTGTCCCAATCTATTGCAGAAAAAAGGGCTCCCTTCTCTTAAGAGATCCCCCCATGTTTGAAAGTGTGTTCTCCTAGCCAGCGAAGGCCCGAGTCTTCCCCTCCATCCCATATTCTCTGCAAAGCCGCATTCTAAAGGGCAGCCACCCCGTCCCTGATGAAATCCCTGCAGAGGGAATCGAAGTGCTGTGGACAGGGACGTTTGTAAGGCCAGGGAGCTGGAGTTTCTCAGAGTGGGGCCCAAGGGAACAGCAGAATCAAAGAAAGCAGGTCCAACAACCAGAGCTAAGTCCATGTCTGCTTGTGCAAAATGGACAGACAAGTGTTAGGGTCGTCACTCACAGATACAACAGGTTAACGAGCCACAGCACACCATGGCCTGGGTGAGCCTCACAAACATGAGGCTGAATGCAACTCACAAACACAAGGACATGTGTGTGACAGAGAGAAGAGTCAGGACTGTGGTGTTCCCGAACAATCCAGCTACTCTGTGCTTCCCCGAGTCAGGACAGTGTGACACACAGAGATGCTTGGTAACTGCAAGGGGTCAACCAGAAGTTATCAGGTGTAGTGCTTATGTCTCTGTTGGAGACGTGAATATGAATGTAGAAACTGATCTAACTGTTCTCTGGCTTGTTTCCTGTTTATGCTCTCATGATTTGAACAGTTATGATCATGGTGATTGAGTTTCAACTTCATCAACAAGGCTCAGAGGACCTGCTAGATAATCAGGTACCTTAGATTATGACCAACAGAGATTAAGTAGCAGAAAAAAAGCCAGGGCCTAGATATCAGATGCACTGGGTTCAAGTTCTTATCTGAACGTGACAGTTACCTTGATGACTATTTTTTGGGTCTCTCAAATCCTCTAATTTTCCATCTGAAAAAACCATGGGGCCCATGGGTTTCTGCAGACTTGTTGTCATGGTAATAGACAGGAATTGGCTCATAGTAGGTGGTTAGGAAATGCATGATGGCTGCTGACCCTCTCTCCAGGAGGAAAAAGCTTCAGGATCTGAGCAATCAGAAGAATCAAGAAGCACTTTCAAGATGACTTGAACTCCTCATGGTCAACAGCTAAAGAATCGTTTTTGCTAGAAAGTTCTTGCTTGTTTTCAGACCCAGTTCAGCATTTCTTTTATTTAGTCATTATAAGTAATGTGGGAGGGGGAGGCTAAAGTATGCAGCAAGATATGTGTAGCTTATATGCAAATGTCACGATATTGTATATAAATAATCTGGATGGGTTTTAGTACTTTAGGGTCTGTGGGGATTCCCCAGGGACACCCAGAGACTGTATTGAACACATAGGATGTAACGGTGGCGTGAGTTCGCATCTGGGCGATACTACAATCCATCGCCCCCAAGGTACCTCTTGCTCTTCATTTGGATCTCAGGCAAGCACTGATTTGCTTTCTGTCACTCTAGATCCATTCCCATTTTCTAGACTGGCATGGACAAGGCCTTAGGCCCTATTTACATGTTTTATCTCGTTGTACTCAGACACATCTTTGATGCTGCCTGATTGTCTATGGCTGGGGAATATTCTATTGTATGGATAAGTACATTAAAAAAAACCATTTACCAGCAAATGTATATTTAGTAGTTTCTGATTTTAGTGTTTTACAAGCTCTTCTTCCTCCCCTTCTTCTTCTTCTTCACTTAGATTTTACATCCAGCCCTGTGACCCATTTAAAAACAAACCATTTAGTTCTTTACTTAGATAAATGACATAGAGCATGAAATCTATAATCAGAAAACTTTCCGTGTGTGGTTCGGGTAGCTGCGTTCCCACTGTTGAGCAACTGTCTCCGCCATCCACCCACAGAAGGACTTTTCAGCTTGCAAGACTGAAACTCTGTTCCCATTAAGACCAACTTCCCATTTCCTCCCCAGCCCCAGGAACCACGAGAGAGAAAGAGAGAGAGGGGGGGGAGAGAGAGAGAGAGAGAGAGAGAGAGAGAGAGAGAGAGAGAGAGAGAGAGAGAGAGAGAGAGAGAGACATGTAGTTTGTCCCCTGGTGACTGACATTGAACTCATTTCATTATAAACTCAGTCTCTTTAAGGTTCATCCACCTTCTAAGGTGTATCATAATTTCCTTCCTTAAAGACTAGGGGTGTGGCTCAGGGGGTAGAGAACCTGTCCAACAAGCACAAGGTCCTGAGTTCAATACCTGATATTGCCAAGAAAAAAATGTCCTTCTTTCTGGGTGCCAGTGGCTCATACCCATAGTCCTAGTGTACTAGAGACTCAGGAGGCGGGGATCTGAAGATTCCAGTTTAAAGGCAATTCAGACAGGAAAACCTAATTAACCAGTAAAAGCCTGGTAGTTGAGGTGTGGCTCAAGTGGTAGAGCACCAATCTTGAGGAGAAAAGCCAAGCAAGAGTACAAAGGGCCTGAGTTCAAGTCCCAGTACACACACACACACACACACACACACACACACACACACACACACACACACACACACACCCCTCCTTCATTCAGGTTGAACATTATGATCTGTTTTCAAAGATTAACAGTGTGAAGTTCACATGTATATGAATACAATACACACGTTTATTTCAAATATGTAATTCAATCTTTCTTTCCAAGGCGAAGACTAGAAATTGGTATCTAATACTCTACCATCACGGCCATAACTCCAACTCCACAATCCAATATTTAATAAGTAACGTAGTCATCACTGATTTGAGACACCCCCAAAAGAAACCCTGCCTGTGAGCGCTATTCTCCAGTCCCCCCTCCACCACGCCTGCCCTCCCCACCACACCTACCCTCCCCTCAGCCCTGGTGATCACCAATTTACTTCCTAGCTCTACCTATCTTCATAGTCTACATTTCCTAACACCTCAGTTATGTTACATCAACATCGTCATTGTGTCCTTTCGGTGGCAGGATCAGACCCACTGCCAGGACAGCCCAGGTTTGCTCCAGGCCAGGTTTGCTCCACAAACCAATGGGTTCGTGTCTTTCCCTGAGCTGGTTCTAATGAACAAAGCTTGTTAGGGGCAGTGTGTGGACGTGTGTTTTCACTTCTGGTGCTTGCACACCTAAGCTCAAACACTGCTTCTTGGAAACTGTTTAACAAGTTGAGGACCTGCCAGACTGTGTTTGCGGGAGGTATGATTTCACACGCTTGCTATCCGTTTTCCATGACCACCAACACTTGTTATCGCTGTCCTCTGTTTTACTATCCCAGTCACCCCAGTGGATGTGTTGTGGTGGCCCCGCATGGTTTGGAGTTGTATTTCCCTAATGACTAATGACGTGAAGCATTCTTCCGTGTGCCTGTTAGTCATGACTTTATTGTCTCTGAAGAAATGGCTAATTCAAATTATTTGTCACTAAAAATAAGATTGTTGTCTTTTTACTAATTTTATTTTGTCAGTTGTGGTGCTTGAACTCTGGGCCAGGGCACTGTCCCTGAGCTCTTCAGCTCAAGGCTAGATCTCTACCACTTGAGCCACAGTGCCACTTCCAATTTTCTGATGGTTAATTAGACGTAAGTGTCTCATGGACTTTTGTGCCTGGGCTGGCTTTGAACAGTGACCCTCAGATTTCAGCTCCTGAGTAGCTAGGATTACACTGGTGCCTAGCTTTTTTACGTGTGTGTGTGTGTGTGTGTGTGTGTGTGTGTGTGTGTGTGTGAGGGAGAGAGAGAGAGAGAGAGAGAGAGAGAGAGAGAGAGAGAGAGAGAGAGAGAGAGAGAGAGAGAGGGAGAGAGAGAGAGAGAGAGAGTCATGGGGTTTGAATTCAGGACCTCAAGATAGATCTTGGCATTTTTACTCCTAGGTAGTGTTCTACCACTTGAGCCACACCACCAATCCAGCTTTATTTTTTGCTGCTTAATTGGAAATAGATGCTCCAGAACTTTTCTGGCTAGGCTAGCTTCAAACTGTCATACTCAAGTCTCAGCCTCCCGAGTAGCTAGGATTACAGGCATGAGCCACTGGCACCTGGCTATACTTTTAATTTCCACTTCATTTTAGGAGTAGCCTGTCAGACTCAATAAGAGAAGTTGTTGGGATTTTGATTGGTAGTTTATTGACTCCATACAGGCCAATGGGAGAACTGACATCTCAGTAACACTGACTTTCTGATTCATGACCATGGTCTAGCCCTCAATTCAGTCTGCTTTTCCTTCATTTCTCTGCTCACGGTTATAGTTTTCAGTGTAAAAAATTCTACATTTTAAAAGCACTTTCACACCTAAATAGTTCATGTTTTTAGATTTTATAGTAAATCTGCTTTAAAAGTTCACCCTCAATTATTCAGTGCTGGAATGTAGAAGCATATTTTTTTTTTTGTATTTTCATCCCATATCTTTCAACCTTGCTAAATTCAGTTTTTATTCCAGTGTCCTTTCTGTAGCTTCTACAAGACCTTTGTTTTGTGTTGCTGAGCACTGAATGTATTGCTTGAGTCTGGAGATCAGTTTATGCAACCAGGGCAGGGGCTGTGAGTGACTCAAGACTCCCGGTTGAAGGGAACGCTCATTCAGTCTCGTATCAGGTCAACCCGCAGCTTTGTCTCTGTTAAAACCACACAGAGCTTACTTAGCATCCTTACAGTTTCTCTTCCCTCAAGATGCTTCCAAATAGCAGACGCTTGCTTAGATGAACGGGGGAGTTCCTCAGAGTCACCAGCCATTTGGAGTTAGGGATTCCTGAGGTTTTCTCAGCACCACTGCGCAAGCGGTGTCAGTCTCTCAGGGCTGCACTGGTTGGTGAGTGAGGCAGGCCTTTCTTGGCCAGTTTGTCCTTCTGTTCCTTTGTGCTATCAAGTGTCGGCTTTAGTCAGGTGAGGACACTGCTACAGTCAGGAAGAACATGTATGTGATCTGTGATCCAGTAGCAAAATTTTTGACAAGGACCGTTGTGTTTGAACGAGGCATCTTTTTCCTCTGGGATTTTCTTCTCTTCTGTTCTTTCTTCTCTCTTGTCTTCTTTCTCTCCTCTCCTCTCCTCTCTTTGCTCTTTTCCTCTCTCACCTCTCTCTTCCTACTCTCTCTTCTCTCTCCTTTTTCTTCTCTCTTCCCTTCATTCACTTCTCTTCTCTTTTCTCTTTTCTTTCTTCCCTGCTCTCCTTTTCTCTTTTCTTCACTCTTCCCTTCTTCATTCTCTCTCCTCCCTTCCCCTCTCCCTCCCTCCTCCTCTCTTCTTCCCATCTCTTCTTTTTCCTCATTACACAAGGCCCACCAGTGCAATGCTGAGAACAATTCCTAATTTGGGGAAGGAAGCATTCCTTCTCCCCATCAAACACAACATCAGCTGCAAATTTGGTAGATCCTCCTTTGAGTTGAATATGTTTCGTTCTATTTTGTGTTTGTTGACATCTTGTTATTGTTAGTATTTGTTTTGTCTTCTGAAATAGGCGATCCAGGTTAGTTTGTGTTGATTGTGAAGCCTAGGGTTACCTTGAACTCAGGATCCTCCTACCTCAGTCTCCTCAGCAGGGATCCTGAACTTGCCTTGGCTTGCAGAAGAAAAAAATTACATAGAACACACATACGCTAATATTATATATTATGACACACATATATGGAGGTATATATGTATGCAGGTGTATATGTACATACACATTGCAAACTTTGGGTTGAACTTGATGGTAGCATGCACCTGTTACCCCTACTGTGGGGAGACAATAGCTGAATGCAGTGGCACATGTCTGTCTGCCTGTTTGTCTGTCTGTCATCCCTAGCAATTCTGGAAAAAAAAAAAAACCCAAAACACCATAGGAGAATTATAGTCTAGGCTGGCCCAGGCACAAAAGTAAGACCTTACTTTGAAAATCACCAATGCACAAAGTGGCAGGAGGTGAGGATCAAAGGGTAAAACACCTAAGTTTGAGGCTCTGGGTTCAATCCCCAATATCACTGGAAGAAAAATCACTTTTCATTCCTGAAGTAAACCTGACTTAGTCATCATTTATCTTTCTGTTGTGATTTAATCAGATTCTATTTGTCAGGCATTTCTGTGTCTGTGTCCATGAAGCATCTAGATTCACGGAGTCTCCTTGACTTCTAATGCTCTTTATTTAGCCTTGATGTGAGAATAATGGTGACTTAGTGGACGGGGCTGGGAAGCATCTGCTCCCCTTAAATCCTCTGGCGGATTCATGACTAAATAAGACATTCGGAGCTAAATGATGTCCTCTCAAGATTCATGTGCTGCAGCCTAGTACCCAGGACGTCAGCAAACCACTATGTTTAGAGATAGCGAGTATTTAAAGAAGCGATTAACTTCTGTTGAGAGTCCGCCCAATCCAATGGATTTCCTATCAAAAGAGAAGCAAGCTTTGTGCATGACTGACATCCTTAGAGGAACACAAAGCTGTGCACACACAGAGAAGAGAGCATAGAGGGGATGGGGAGAAAGGTGCCCACCTGCAAGCCAAACTCACTCTGGGGGTGAAACCAACTCCTTCACCTGGGACTTGCAGCCTCCCAAACTATGAGAAAAGAGACACACGAAGCCCTCGATCTGTGATCTTTTGCTAAGGCAGCCTTGGCAAACCAACAGAAATGCTACTTCATCTTCCTGGAGCCAAAATGAGAGCCAGCATGTCGTGAAGTTCCCCAGTGAGGCCTCTATCCAGAGGGCATTCCCAGGAAACAGCTGTCAAGTTCCAGGTCTTTACTGGTTACAGGGATACTTCCAGTTAAATGCGCTTATAGTATCTTCAAGGAAATTTGCCATTTTATCTGAGCTGTTGAACGTATTGTTACATTTATATTAACACAACAATTACAGACAAAATAAAAACTATAAATTTCACCCCCCTTTCTTTCTTTCTCTTTCTTTCTTTCTTTCTCTCTCTCTCTCTTTCTCTCTCTCTCTCTCTTTCTCTTTCTTTCTTTCTTTCTTTCTTTCTTTCTTTCTTTCTTTCTTTCTTTCTTTCTTTCTTTCTTTCTTTCTTTCTTTCTTTCTTGTTGGGCATGGGGCTTGAACTCAGGGCCTGAAACTGTCCCTGGGCTTTTACACTCAAGGCTAGAGCTCTACCTTTTGAACCACAGCGCCACCTCTGGTTGTCAACTATTGATAAGAATATCACAGACTTTCACCCCTGTAATCCTAGCTACTCAGGAGGCTAAGATCTGAGGATCTCTGTTCAAATCCTGCCTGGGCACTACAAAGCCATGAGACTCTTATCTCCAATTAATCACTAGAAAATAGGAAGTGGGGCTGTGGCTCAAGGGTAGGGTGGTAGCCTTGGGCTGAAGAGTTCAGGGACAACGCCCAGGCCCCATGACCCACAAAAAAAAAAAAAAAAAGAATACCACAGACTTTCCTGCCCAGGCTGGCTTTGAGCCACGATTCTCACATCTCAGCCTCTGGAGTAGCAAGGATTATAGATGTGACCCACTGGAGCCCAGCTAAGTTTTGGCTTTCTACTGCTGTTGATGAAGATTTTCTTTCCTGTCAAAGATGACCATTTCTTAGCTATTCCTTACACAAATAGTTGCTCTTAGTGATGGAAAATTAAAAGCACTGACTTTCCCTGGTAGTCATATCTTAGAACTGTTCTTGCTGCCAGGCCCACTGAATCATCTTCCCTTCCTTTCCCCCTGAGAAAAGGCACCTGGAGGTGTTAGACGAGTGCTTGAGGTCTAGACTCAGGCGCCAGTGCCCCTGTCAGACAAAGATGCCGCTGAGATCTTGAAACCCTCCACTCCTGAAGACTGCTCTGCCACCACCTCCATTTCCCCCTGCTTTCACCTGCCCTGCCCAGCTTCATTTTCTCGGCCTAATATTTAAAGGTACCCTAGTTGTAAGTTGGGGGTGCTGAAGGAGGCTTGGTTGCCTTTCCTAGGTTTTCAGCCAGAATAAAACTTGTTGGTTTATTGAACTTACTTTTCTGCTTGTTTTCTTTCCTTACATTCTGGTGCCAAAACCTGGGAAAGAGCCTTGGGGCAGGGGGTTCCCCCTTTCCCCGCCCTTTTCTCTCTCTTTCAAAACCACCAGGTGCCCTTTTTTTTTTTTTTTTTTTTTTTGAAACATCAACTGATCTTCAACAACATGATTTGGAATGGATACCTAACAATTTGCTTAATGAGTTCCCTTCTTGAAGCTGCTTTCTCTTCGTTGAGGCTCCCGAAATCACCCTAGTTCCTGTCCTTTAGCATCTGTCTCTGATAACTCAGGTTTTGTATTTTGGTTTATAAACCCAAAAGTAGAATTTCTGGGTTGACCAGTTTCTTATTGACATGATTATTGAGCACTAGGTGTGGGGCGGGCGGGGAGCGCAGAGCCCATCCTTCCCCTGGAGGGTGAGGACTCTCTGAAGGCCAGCCCACTGCACCTTCTCCAGTGGGATTGACAGACGCGAACGTGGCAGTGGGGCCCAACACAGGCTCTCAGGAGGCCTTGCCTTGGTCCCCTCTGTATGACTCTCAGGGACTCCAAGGCCCTGTAAGGTGGATTATGGGTCTTCAGCACGGGGCCTGTCCTTATGTCTTGTTCCTTCTTTCGAGCATGGAGATCTCATTAAGAGATGAAGGTAAGCACAAAATCAAAAATGCAAATCCAACCTTGGGCAGACAAGTGACAAACCCAATCTTGTCACTCAGTGTGAGGAGGCCATGAAGCCCATATCCCATGGGGAACCCCCAGGCTCATGGAGGAAATAAGGGCCTCACTCTATAGGATCCCTAGTCCAGATGAGTTGTTCGGATCCCCAGGCCAAACGCACAGAGATGTCTGTAAAGAAATACATACATAGTGCAAATTACCCTTTTTTGTATGGAAGGGCCTGTGAATGGATTTGGCCTGGTCTTTCTAGAACAACTTCCTGGGAAGGAGAAGGGCCAGGCTCTCTGGAGAGGATGTTGGGCAGACAGGGGGTTGAATGACATGCGAGATAGGCCAATTAGATTGGGACAACCGGAAGAGGAAGTTGGCAAGGTTGGTATTAGGAATGGAAGCCCCAAGTCCCCTTGGTGTATCTTCTCAGCAAGTGCAGGGACACTGAAAGAGAAGTATCCTATCCAGATTAGAGGTCCATATTTGGAGTATTACTTCCAGGAGTGTTTTCTTCTCCCTGCTCCCACCTCCTAATTCATCTCAGGACAATGGTCAGACTCTTGAAACAAGATCTTTACACCTAAGTGGAGACAGGTGCCACGCAGCACAGAACCCCTGTGCTCGGCTAGGCCAAGCCTTACCTGGTGAGGTCTTGGTGCTAAGGACCAGGCAGAGAAGGAGGAGTGCTAGCCAAGTTCGCTGCCAGGAAGCAGAGGCTGCTGGGATTGGAGTCTGGCTAGCTCAACCACTCCATCTAAGGAGAAGCCGCCCTATGCTCCCCCCACCACCCCAATGCCAACTCACAAATCTTTGGTGCTGACTCTCGGGCCCACCAACCCTTCCATCAGAGGCCATGGTACCTGCCTGGGTATTGGGTACATTTGTCAGTGTCCAAAGGCACTCTTTAGTTGTGACACCAGAAGGGTAAGGAAAGAAGCCAGCTCCTGGAGGCCAGGGGAATCTGTACAAATGTCCTTCTCTTGATCAGACCCCACTCGTCTCCTCTGAACTCTCTTCAAGAACACCTTGATGCATGAGCGCACACGTGTGTGAGTGTGCATTGTTTGATTTTAGTAAGAATCCTGCTATGTTGGTTCAGCTACAATCTCGATCCTCTCTAATGGGGTCACCCCTTGTATCTGTGGGTTCCCCAGCCTCTCCCACACCCCAGGGGATGTCTGCTCACCAGGCTTTTTCAGAGAATCCTGTCCAGTCAGTTGATCCAGAAATCCCTTTACTGCCAGTGGATTCTCTTGGTCATTTCTCAGCCACCAGCCCTCCTTCCCACCACCCTGCACCTTAGCTGGAAACTCCCACTTTTCTTTGTTGGATTTGGGGTCAAACCCCATCTCTCTTCCTCAGCTTAAGACCTAGAGGTAACAGCCCTGAGCTTGTATGATACCTCCCCATGAAGTTCAAAGGCTTTAACAAGCGTCATTGAACAGATAGCTTGTGTTCTTCAGCATCTTCCAGAAGGGGATGGAGAGACCTTCCAGTGAAGTCCAGGTACACACAGGTGCACTTCCTGGTCAGGTAACTCCACCCAGGGGGCCAGGTGAGCCTCTGTGAGGGGTGGGGACTTTGCCAGCCAGCTGTGGGCAGGGCTATGGCAGTGGGAGGGAAGAGGTGGAGCCTCCTTTTTCTAGGGCATCTGTCTGCCACCTCCTGCTCAGGGGCATCGCCCCAGCACTACTTTGCCAGTGTGTGTGGCAGCGTGAAGCTGGGGCCTGCTCCCCAGAACCTTCTGAGCATATCCAGGACCTTCCGAGCCCTATGTCGTTGGCTTCCCAGAACCCAGGACATGACAGATGGGGCACAGGCCAACCCCAAAGGGTTCAGGAAGAAGGTGCTGGTTAGATACCTCTCTGGATGGAGGAGGCCAAACCTCCAGGCCTCCCCTTCTTGGAGAACCCCCAGGTAGGTACCTGTGGCTCCAGGAATGGAACCTTCTAGATGGGGCAGGGAGGGGGAAAGAGTCTAGCTCTAGAGCTCATTTCTCCTGCGAGAGGAGCTCTGTTTCTGAGTGCTGGGTTGAGACCTGACATTGCATTTTCAGTACTAGAATAGAAGGGGAAACCTTGAGGCCAGAGGTGTCAAAAGCTGAGAGATCTCATTGTGGTCATTCAACATTTTAGTAGCAGAGCTAGAACAAGAATCCAGGGACACCTACCTTTTTCTTGGCTATGGGTTCAAGACCAAGTTGCCATGTTGGGTCATCTGACTCCTCCTCTCAGTACGCCCCCTGAAATGTGGGCCAGAGTGGTTGGCTCTGGACTGAGAGAATAGCTTCCTGTGTTGGAAGCTGGTGCATGCAAGGAAAATTGGTTCCAGTGTTTCCCAGCTCTGCGGTCCCATGGGGTGTGCTTTTGGAGACATAGGGGTGGGGGAGAGGGGAAGCCAGGGAGACAGCAACTGAGGCATGGAGGGATACTGGCGGTGCCAGTGTTGAGGCCAGGGAGGAACAGCAGGCTGCAGGAAAATGGAGGGGTGGACTCAGGTTCTGGTTTTCCTCTCCCTCAGGTCCAGCCTAGGTGTGAAGAAATTCTTTACCCTCGCCATCCTGGCCAGCAGTGGTGAGCACTGGCTCTGCAGAGATGCCCCTCTTATCCTTGCTTCAACCTTTCCTCTGTAAACTGGGTGCTTCCATTATGGTTCCACTGGCCAGGGACTCCTTCCTGTCTTTGGGCCTCCACTTCCTGTCAGGCTTCTTTCTCTCCTCTGGCTGTTTACACCCCTGGGCTCTTGTAAACATGCCCTGCCATAGGCCTTGGGCATTTATGAGCTGTGAGGGCTCAGGGCTGAGCAAGCGTCGTAAAACAGTGCTGTTTGCTGACATTTGTGGACCTAAGCGTGTGTATTCATGAGTTAATGGGTTTGTGTGCAGCCAGACACATATCTGTACCTTCATGGAGGTGTGTCCAGGCATATGGGGGCGTCTGTGTATGTAACACATGGCTGTGAAATGTGTCTCCAGGCTGACACTGGACTATGTGAGCCTGTCTTGGTGGATGCCGTGTGTCTCCAGAGGCGCGCATGTGTGTGTGCACGCACCTCCCGCGCAGGACCTGCTGTATTTCCTGCTCCTCTGATAGTTGGGGGGGGGGCTAGGGTCTGAGGTGGCCCATGCAGGGCAGCATCTGTACAGATGTGTGAGTGCAGATTTCCATTTTGGGGGGTTCCCCTGTCAAGTCATCTCCTGGGCCAGATGCTCTGTGCAAATCTGCAGTGACATTCAAACCTCTTGTCATTATCGTGGGTCCTCAGATTGGTTCATGTCTGTGTGATGTCCAGGTCTGAGCGATTCCAGCTGGGACAGAGTAAGATAGTGACACCGGGGACCTTCAAGAGTGGCCTGGGGGGGGGGAGCAGGAAGTGGGGGAGGGGCAGGATCTGAAATCTTTGGCTTCCCAGAATGTTTCCCTGTCTGTGCAGGATGCTGGTGGAGCCCTGGAGAGGGAAGGGTGGGCAGTGGGCGGGGCAGCTAACCCTCCCGCTTCTCTTACAGTTGTATCCACAGCCCACAGCAGCCTGTTCAACCTGAAATCCATGGTGGAGGCTGTCACGGGCCGAAGCGCCATCCTGGCCTTTGTGGGTTATGGTTGCTACTGCGGGCTGGGGGGACGCGGCCAGCCCATGGATGAGGTGGACTGGTAGGTGCTGGATGCCAGGGCCCCTATCAGGGCCAAGAAAGGGCTGCTGAAGGTCAGACTGACCTCTCCTTCCAGGAGGAGGAAGGGGCCCCTCTTTGCAAAAGACTGGGCTTGTTTGATGTCCTAGGCGTCAAGAGCCATGTCTTTGATTGTTATGACCTCCTGCCATCTGTCCCCAAGGTCTGGGCTCAGAAATGTCTCAATTCCGAGAGGCGCCTCTGGCATGTCCCCCCAAATTGAACATGTGGGGGCAATGGTTACACAGCCAATGCTTCCTAACACAAGGCCAGTGACAGCTGCTCCCATCAGGCTCTGGGTTCTGGGTGAGGAACTGGGAGCACCCCAAAGCCTCAGCTTTCGAGCTCCTTTCCCCAGCAGTCTGCAGCATCAAGTCCAGTATGGACAGGAGCTTATATAAATGCACAATGACTGTTGACTTCACCCTTTCAGGGGTGTGGGGCCACCACCCCGCATTTGCCCTGTTCCCCATCCTCCAATGCCCACTGACCCACCCAAGTTTGTCCCTCCGGACCCCTGGCATCGCCAGGTGCACAGCCTGTGTGTAGAGTTGGCAGCTCCTCCACACTGACGTGGAGCCAGGCCCGCCTGCCTTCCTCACTGCAGGACGGCCTGTAGCTAAGGCTCCAATGGGAAATTGCGGCCAGGACAGAGACCGGATCAAGGACACAAAGGCAGGGCAGCAGACTCAGCTCTGCCTAGCTATGTGACCTCAGGCGAGGAACTGTCCCTCTTTGGGCCTGTTTGAAGGTCTGGCCCAAGAAGGGCTGGAATAGATGATCCTGGGTCACTGCTGGGAGGGAGGCACACCAGCGGCTGCCCCCACCTCTGCTGCTGCCCCCAGGTGCTGCCATGCTCATGACTGCTGCTACCAGAAGCTCTTCGACCTCGGCTGCCGCCCCTATGTTGACCACTATGACCACAGGGTTGAGAATGACACGGTGATTGTGTGCAGTGAGTCATTCCTCCACATCCATGCTAGGAACGGGGGATGGGGGCTGTTGTGTGGGTGGGGGGGTGGATGGTCAGCTTTATCAACCAGTGCCTGGACTCCGGGCAGGCTCACCAAACAGACACAGGATTCAGATTTCAGGCAAACAATGAAAAATGATATATTGCATGGGATACACTGATGCCAAACATCAAATGTTCATCTAAGATGAGTAATAGCATAAAATGAAAAGGCTGGATACAGTGGCTCATGCCTATAATCCCAGCTACTCAGGAAGCAGAGATAGGAAAGAATGGCCTCTTGAGCCCTCCACTCCACCCCGCAGCCCCACCTCGAGCATTGTAGTTGGAAGCCAGCTCCAGGGAAAGAGGAGAGCTTCCCAAAGAAATAACTAAATAAACAATGGCTGGGGGCAGGGGCCCATCAAGCACAGAGCCCTGAGTTCAAGCTCCCCTAAAAACAAATTGGAATAAGCACTAGTTTAGTGTACGTATTAATGAGCATGGATGTAAATCAGCATAAGAGCTGCTTCTCCTAACTTGGTATTTACCAATTCTCCTTTCTGGGGTAGGGACTGGTCCCCATCTTTGCCACAGATGGGAAAGAGATATGGGAGAGTAGGAGGTGACCAGTGGGGATGGAGTAAATCCATCTTCCTTTGGAGGAGGCCTCAGTTTCCCCAATTGCACCATGTCATATTGCATTTCCATAGCTCCCTCAAGGTTTTTTTCTTTCTTTTTTGTTGATCATGGGACTTGAACTCTGGGCCTGGGCACTGGCCCTGAGTTCTTCAGCTCAAGGCTAACGCTCTATTATTTCGAGCCACAGTACCACTTCTGGTTTCCTGGTGGCTAATTGGAGATATGAGTCTCATATCTCAGTGCCTGGGTTGGCTTTGAACCAAGATCCTCAGATCTCGGCTTCCCGAATGGCTAGCATTACAGGCGTGAGCCACTGGTGCCCAGCGAGCTCTCTCAGTTTGAAACTTGAGGCTCCCACTTGGCACATTGGCTGGCAGAGTGGGGTGGGGCCGAGTGTGGCAGTGTTGTTGTTACAGGCCTGGGTCCATTCCACATCCCCAGGTCCTGATGTAAGGATCTACCCATCACCCACCCCCAACAGGTGAACTCAACAAGACAGAGTGTGACAAGGAGACGTGTGAGTGTGACAAGAGCGTGGCCCTGTGCCTCAAGAGCCAGACGTACCGGGACCAGTACCGCAGCTACCTCAACATCTACTGCCATGGCCCCACCCCCAACTGCAGCATCTACCAACCACCCCCCGAGGACGTCACCTGTGGACAGGGCTCCCCAGCTCCCCCAGCCCCAGCCTAGCACCTCTGAGGTCTGAGAGAGAAGATGGTGGAGGGTCTGGCTGGGGGACCTCAACTGGTGGGATGCATGGGGTAGGGCCAGACAAGAGCCCAGGGCTGCCCTGCTGCCCCTCCCCAGAGCCCAGCACTGGGCATGGCCCTGTTCCGCACTGATTCTGGCCTTGGGAGGAGGTAGCGTGTCAGGGTCTCTCCTGAGTGCAGAAGGTGAGGCAGGAGAGGGAAGAGTGGGGGCTCAGCTTGACTACGAAAGCCCTTACTACCTAGCCCCTCGGGGCCACCAGCACAGACCTGGGGCTGTCCTAGGACCCGGCTTCCAGTCAGGCCATGAAGTTGAGCTTGTGGGACGGCTCCGGCCAGCCCTGCAAGATGGCCAGGAGACTTGTGGCTCCACTCATGGATCAGTGGCTTCACCCCACCCTCAGCAAGGTGGCACAGAATCCGCTGTGGCTCTTCTTGCTCATGGTAACCCACTGTCCTGGCCAGACTCCCCCCACACACCCTGGGAGTCACAGGCCGTGTGGGGGACACAGGAGGCCGTGCTGAGGCCAGGTAGAGGAGGCCGAGCACCCCAGAACTACATCCATGAAGAGGGTCAAGGCAGAAGGGTCAGGCAGGGAGCCTGGAAGAGGGTTCTGGGAGTAGACGGACTAGTAGAAAGGGGAAGGAAGAAGGCAGAGTAAAGCGAGACAGGTGAGAGCCAGAAGCCATCTAGGAGGGAATGGCCTCTGGGCAGGAAAAGGGAGGCAGGAGAGAGGCAACGGGGTGTGGGGCTCTATGGATGGGAGGCACTGTGAGCAGGGGTGAGGGGATGGGGACCCTGCAGGCTAGGATCTGCTTGCACCAGACTGGCTGTTTCTGCAGGGCCCTTCCTGGCCTCCCCTCCCCTCCCCTCCCTCAGGTCAGCAGCCCCCAGGGACCAGCCCCAAGGATCCACTGCGCCATGCCCAGTCTGGACCGCAGTCAGGAAGCTCAGCCTGCCCCGGCAGTAATCCCTGGCCACTGTCACGGAGGAAGCCATGCAGGGAATACGTGAAGGCAGAGGGAGATGTGTAGAAAGAAGAAGGCAGGAGGAGCCAGAAACCTCGACGAGAAGCAGCATTTAGAGAAGCAGCTCTGGGATGGAGGGAGAGTCTGCCACGGGGGTCTTGAGGGGCCATCCAGGCTCCCGCACTGCTGGAGTGCTGGCCAGCCTGCCCAGCCCCTGGGATCTTGTTTCCCCTTTCAGAAGCCCAGCAAGCAAGGCAAGCTTAAGGTCTCCTTTGTCCCTTGATGGACCCTGCCAAACCAAGGGCCGAGCTGGGCCCCCATACCTCTTGCAGGGTGTTGACCTCTGTGCCACAGGAACGGCTCCCAGCTCCTTCTGGATTCTGGGCCTGTGGGATTTTGCTGCCCTGAGTCCCCGACCCGCTGCCTCATCTCAGGCTCTCTTGGAGGCCGACACTCTGGAGAGCCCCACAGCCCCGTACCCCTCCTCCAGTCAATAAAGGTCTTCTGACTTGGCTCCTCATGGCTGGGTCTTTCTTGGCTAGAGTTGGAACTCACTCTTGGGTTTCCAGCCCAAGGAAGGCAGGGTCCCTGACACCCTGTAGCTGGCCTGGTTGGCCTCCTGCCCCTGCCTGGGGTGAAATAGTCATGGGGCAGGAGAGGCCAAGGCCTGGAGCTTGGAAAATGATGCCCTAACAGTGGGACAATGACAGGGACAATCTCCACAATGCTCCCCTCACCCTTGTCTGCTCAGTCAGTAGAGCCCCAAGCTACACAGCCCACAGCTGCACCCTGAATCCTCCCCTTCCCTTCTTCCCTAGCACGGCTTTGGGACCCTGTCAGGACCAAACTCCTTTCTAGAACTTTGGTGCCACCTAGCGGACATTTTGTGTCACCTCTGGTGCTACTTTGCATACCTCTGGACCACACAGTGGGGTCACATAGGGAGAGTCTGCCCCCTGCTGGAAGTGTCCAGGAGAGTGGCATTACCTTGCCAGCTGGTCACTGTCACCTCTTGTGGAGATCAGTCCTTAAAGTTTCCAGCAGAGAATGGGAAATCCCCTGCTCAACCTGCCCCGCCCCCTCCCAGTCCAAACTCTCCACTTCCACACAGTATGGTGACAACAAGGCTGGTCCCAGAACTCCCTGGCACAGGGCCTGGTATGGACAGCAAAAAGGGTCAGAGCTGAGGACAGGTGTGAGTTTCTCAGGGGGCCAGTGGATGACCCGTGACCTTCTCCCCCAAATAGACACCTAGCAGGACCAGAGCTGGCGGTGTAGCAGGACAATCCAGCTCCCTGCATGCAGGGGTGAAGAGATGAGGGAGACAGTAGGCAGAGGGGAGGGAGGCAGAAAGAAAGGTTCTGCAGCACTTTCTCAAGAGAACAGGCAGACCCCTGGCAGCTTGCCCGAGCACCATCTCAGCCACTCGGGAAGCACCACTTCCCTCACCTGGGCCTGAGGGAGGGGGCGAAAACATCAGGGCCACCCTACCAGGGCAGCCTTCCTGGGCAGAATCAGGACCCTAGGGTGTCAGGGCCCGAGGAGGGAGAGGCAGATGTGTTACGCTCCATCTGTCCTCCGCTCGCTCACTGCTTCCTTTCTCCACAAGGAGGCCCAGGGAGGCCACTCGAACTGCTCCAGGCCATGCAGAACAAAACCCCGACTTGAAGCCTTAGCCTCAGAAAGCTCCAGGTCCAGCATCCTCCTCCAGAGAAAGATTCCGAATGCACAGACATGGTGTAATCGCAGCCCACTGTCCACTTCCTGGCCACCTGCGATCAGACCCCAGTTCCCACCCATGCCCCAACTGCACCAGCAAAGTGGAGCGTCCTCTAATGGTAGACAGGGACAAGCGACAGCCTCGGAGAAGGGCAGCTGGTGTTCATCGTGAGGGGAAGCTGAGGCCCAGTGGTCCTCCTCGCTCCACCTGCCTTCACAGGAGCCCAGGCCACATCTAGTGGCGCCCATCCATCTCACCCTGAGCTCAGCTCCTTCCCCTCTTCCCTAGTCCTGGCTGGCACCAGAAGCCAGGCTCTCTTCCGGGTGCTATGAAATCCTTGGTGGAGCCACTAAGACCGCGCTCTCCTCTCCCAGTGGCTCTAGCTCTGGTTTCTTCTCAACTAGCCTACAACCTGGGTTCTAGGGCCAAGACAGGCAGAGCTGGACTCCAGCGCCGGCTGCAGTGTGGCGGCATCATGGCCCCTCAGTGGACTTGGGGCTGTGAACCACGCTGCCTGCAGGTGAGCGCTCAGTGTGTGGGGCCTGTCTGCTCCAGCAGCAGGCCATCGAGGTGTGGGGACACCCCCATGAACCCCATTGTCCCCTACTGTCTGGGATTGCAGGGGCAAGCCACCACGCCTGGCCCATTAGGCATACTTTCTTAAATCCCTGCACTGCACACAGCAGGTGCCTACTCGATGGATGTTTGTTGAACTACTGAGCGGTGACAGTTCTTTGTGTATTCCCAGCTGTCATGTGAGTTGAACCCTCTCCTCCTGTCCCTATCAAGGAAGGGCTATATCACAAGGTTTCAAAGGCCTCCAAGTCTGGTGTGGTGTTGAGAACCCAGGAAGCTCAGGGATGGAGCGAGGGTCACCCAGTGGTCACTGTCACATCACAAGCCACATCAGAACAACACGACAACTTTTATGCAGCTCCCAGTTCTGGAGACTTGGGGGGAGGGGGTGAAAGGGAGGGGGGTGATGTGGACACTGAGCGGATCCGGGCGTCCTCCTGGAGGAGGCAGGTGGAGAGGGACACGCTCTGGACCACAGAGGCCAAGGCCAAGCACATCCCCCCTGCCTGCCTCCTAGAGAGAGTGGAGTCGCCAGGCCAGTGGGGCTCAAGGGGGTGGGAAGGGAGACCTGGCCACTGGACCGGCAAAGTGAGCATCAGGGGAAAGGCCAGCATGAGGCCATGCTGGCTCTGCCACCCCCAGGGACTCCAGGACACACATTTCATGGTTATTAAAGTGGACATCTTTCTAGTGGAATCCGAGGTTCCTACATCTGGGTGGAGTTTGGGGCCCCCGTGCATTGCTGTGTCCCCCCACCCCCACCCATTTCTCCATATCTTCCCAGCCCTGATCAGGCCGGGTGGGTGCTGGGGTCCAGCACAATGGCTCTCCTGACTGAGGGCTCCGGTGGGCCCCACTTGCTGTGTGACGCTGGGGACCGTGTCTGCCACCTCTCCGCCTGGCTCTCGGCCAGACCTGGGTTGTGGATTTGCATTCTCAGTCAACCCTGTACTCTGATTGGGAGTGGGGTGGGAGTGAGCTGGAGGAGAGATTGGGGGTACATTCGGGGCGCTCCCTCCAGGATCTTCCTGGGAACATCTCTGTCTGTCCCCCCTGTCTCTTGGTCATCTCCATCCACCGTACCCAAGAACCTTTGGGCGAGGAATCCTTCTCCTTTCTCACCTCCTGGGCCTGCCAGCCATGTGAGGGGAGGGCGGGCGACTTGAGAATGAGCAAGGGCAGCCGCTAGCACTCCCGCTTGCGCCTTCGGCACTGGGGGTGGCCGGAGTAGAACTGCTTGAAGTTTCTCTCGTAGGTGGGCAGGCTGTCTTTGAAGCAGTACACCGATTGCTTGTCGCACTCACAGGCTTGCAGCCCGCAGAAGCAGCTGCCACTGGGACTCATGGTACACCTACCTGCAGGGACACATGGCGGTGGAGGACAGGAAGTGGAGGTGCAAGCCCCTCCCCCATCACATCCGGGGTCTCACCATGCTGAGGGGCCTAGAAGGAAGTGGGGGACGGCTGTGATGTGGGCCACGGGGACAGGTAGGGTCCATTCTCCCAGAGCTCAGCTCCCATTTCCACATGCCTTCTCGACAGCCCACCTCCAGCTGAACCCATTCCAAAGGGCATCCTAGGAATGCCCCGCCTCCTCCACCTGCCAATCATGCCCTCCCACCACGCCCACACCTGCCCTCTGGCCACTTCCTGTATGCAGCCTACCAGACAGGCCCCCACACACCCCATCTGGGTGCCATTTCACATGCTGCCTCCTCCTTCTCTCCATCATCCTGGCTGCTGCCCAGACGCCTGTCTCCATCAGGTCCCTCTCCTCCATGGAAGGAAACATCTTTAAAGTGTCCCATGAGTTACCTTCACACTCCTGCTGAAAGCCCCATCCTGGTTTCCAGTGACTCAGGCAAGACCCTCACGGTGGCACTCATCCTTCCCCTCCTCACTCCCGGGCACACCTGCTCTTTACAGATATGCGTCCAGCTCTGGCGTGTCTCATGGCCTTTGCATGAGCTATATATCCTCTTGGTCTAAAATTCTTCTCCTCAGAACTGATTCAGTGGAAGGGTCTATCATTCCCTTGGAGTTTAGATCCAGTTCAGTTCTTCAAAGAGTCTGGCTGCCTGGTCTGAAGCTCCCTACTTGCCCAGCCCCATCTTCCCTTAGACCTCTGCGATTTCGTCAGCATTCCTTCTACGATGTGCTGTGGCTCTGAGGTCCTTGAGGCCCGCGGGTATCATCACTGCCTCTCTAACACCCTGAACCGCTGCTGTGCACACAGAGAACGCCAATGGCTCTCTGAGCGGTCAAGAGTGGGGCCTCCTAGAGTAGTCGGAGGTGTGCCCATGGGCACAGGCTGGCACAGAGGCACTGCCTAAGGCGCCATTTCCCTTTGCTTACATAAGCCCAACCCAGGCATCTCTGTGAGGTTAAGAATGGAAAGAGGCTGGTGGGTACCATGGCTTCGATTGGTAGATCTTAGTCAAAGCCAGAGTGAGGCACAAAAGCCCAAGAAATTCTATCCAATTAACTTGCAAAAAGCTGGGCCAGAGGGATGGCTAAAATGGTAGAGCACCAGCCAAGCAAACAAGCCGAACAATCGCAAGGTTATAGGTTCAAACTCTGTACTGCTGCCCCTCTCCCCACGCCATGACCAACCTGGAAAAAATGGTGACCCTGGACCACAAGAACAAGCCTAAATCCACTTCCTGCATCTTCTAATGTGTTAAAGGAGAAACTAAGGCATGGAGAAAGGATCTGGTGACTTCTTTAAAATGCTCTTTCTGGCCGGGAGTTTGGCCTAGTGGTTAAAATGCTTGCCTAGCATGCATGAAGACCCGGGTTCGATTCCTCGGTACCACATACATAGAAAAAATAAATAAATAAAATGCTCTTTCTTGTCCTGAACTATATCTCCTTAGTAAATAAGGTGCAGACTAGATCCCTGCCTGTTGCTAACACCACCCCTGCTCTCCCATCTCGGTCCTGGTCAGCCTGACACATATCTAGAATGAGACTCATGTCTCATTTGAAGCAGGCTTGCTCCCCGCTCTCAAAACAGAGAGCAAGGGCAGTTCCCAGTACTGAGATTCCTGGACTGGCTCCTTGCCCTGAGCAGGGCTCTGGCCTTTCAGAGCCCCAGTGAGGTGCCTGGAAAAGCAAGGAGGTGCAAGATCATTGCAAGGGGCCAGGAGGACAGGGAAGAAAGCTGTGGTAAGGCTGCTCTCCCAGTAATGGGAAAGGTCCTTGCAGACTAAACATCCACCTCCATAATAAGAAAGGTCCTTGCAGACTAAACTTCCGTCCCGGCCCTGGCATTGAAGCTTAGTGGTCCAGGTGTCTGGAGCAGGCTCCAGGCGGTGTGCATGTGTGGGCAGAGGGGTGTCAAGTACTTGCATAAGCCACTCAAAGGAGGGGTGCCCTCCACACTGAAGGGCAGCTGTCCCCTCTGGACAAATCGGCCCCGCCCTGGGCTTGGTGACAGACCTTTCTCTGTATTGCTGATCTGTGGGTGGCATTTAAAATGACCTACAGATCAAGTTATTTCTCTTCTCTCCCAACTCACCTGCCCCTCCCTCCTGAAGAGCCACTAGGTTGCTAGGCAACGGGGCCCAGGCTGAGGTGTGGCCGGCCTGGGTATCAGGTTTCAGAGCTTTCTAAATATTGGAGGCTGGGTGCTGGGAGGGGGGAGGAGGGAACTCTTTGAAATGGGCCTACAGGCTGACAGTAAATAACTGACCCTCACTCCAGAGGAGACAAGTGCTCAAGGGTCTTTTACAGACTCATTGAGATCTCCAAACAATGACCAAAACATTCCAGTGCTGTCCCACTGAGTAAAGGAGAAGAGGAAGTCTGAGGAAAGCCAGACATCTCCCTATCTAAATAGAAGTCCAGCAGGCACCAGCTGGCAGCAAGCCCCACCCGTGGGTCACTTTTGTCACCCAGCCACCTTGTGAGATGTGGGTGATTCGTTCTTACGTACAGATGGGGAGACTGAGGCCTGTCTGGGCAGGGTCAGCTGGGCCAACTCTGAGGCCTCGTGGCAGGCATGGAAGGATGTGGGGCAGGGAGAGGATGGAATCCGTCTCTCCCTGCCCTACCACCATCTGTGGTAGACCATGAGGCTTGAGTTAGAGTGAGAGCCAGGTCCCCAGCATCCTCAGTGGTAACTGAGCAGGACCCCTTGGGTCTGAATCCCCTCTGTCCTCTCCCTGGCTGGGTGGCATCGGCTATCTCCCTTGAGCTCTTTGAGCCTCAGCACCTCCTTGAGAACGGGGAGGAGTTGATGCTGTGTCTCAGAGGAGAGATTGAGGCCCACACAACTGAGACCAGGCTCAGACCAAGCCCCTGCCCGCCCCTGCCTGCCCCGAGGACGGTCTGGGACAGCGCCTTCTGGAGTGTCCATAAGAGCGCCTGTGCCAAAAGAGTAGGAGCTGAGCATGCTTTGCTCCATGCCCAGCCCAGGTACTATGTGAGTACTGGGACAGGCCCCCAAGTGGGCAGAGGTCTCAGTGCACCCACATTCAAACAGGGGTGCCAGAGAGCGAGGACAGGTCCCCAGTGCTGAGATTCCTGGACCGGCTCCTTGCCCTGCGCAGGGCTCTGGCCTTTCAGAGCCCAGGAGAGGCTCAGGGCAGCCCAGGAGGGAGCCCCGCCCAAGCCATGGGCTCCCAGACTGGTTCCCAGCCCTGTCTTTACTCCAACCACCTTCCAGCACACATGGAGCAGCTGAAGACAGCTGAACTACTTTGATAACACATGACAGAAAGGAGGAAGTGGGCTCTCAACAGCAACAGCTACCAAGGGAAGCGGTAGGCATGTGACTGCCATGGCCAGCCAGCAACTTTTTATTGAGCAGGTACTAGACACCAGGCTCTGTGCTCCCCGAAGGGTGCTGAGATTCAGTCATGGGCAGAAGAGACCCTGAGTAAGACCATGCAAGGGGCTCAGGATTTCTTACAACTGCCCCCCTTTCTACCCCAAAGCGCTTGGGGGGGGGCGGGATGGGAAAACCCTTGTTTCCTAAAAGACCAGGGTAACAATGAGAAGGTGAGCCTTCAGGAAAGGCCTGGCTACTCACATGCCACCGTCCTGTTGACGACGTAGAACTGGTAGGTATTCAGCAAGGGCTGGCAGCTAAGTGCCTTCAGCTTCTGGTAGCAGCAGTCGTGTGCCCGGCAGCACCTGGGGAATGGAAGAGATGAGACGTGCTAGGACCATGAATGGGAACAGTGAAGACTCTGGGCAGGGGTGGGGGTGAGGAATATGGAGGCCACTATACCTCCATATCCAGCGGGGAGGGGTTCTGGGACCCCCCAAGGATGCCAAAGCTCTAGGATGCCGAGGTTCCTCAAAGTGGCATGCTGTGCCCTCCCATAATGCCTTGCATCACCTCTAGATTTCTAATACCTAATTTCTCATAAATAATCATCATACTGTGCTGTTTAGGAAATGATAAGGAAATCTTGAATATGTCAAGATGTCATTTTATTTTCAAATATTTTATATCAAAGTTTGGTAGAATGGAAGACTTGGAAAGTCAACCTTAATATTAAAAACAGTAAGTTGAGGCTGGGTGCCAGTAGCTCACAGTTCATCTAGCTAGTCAGGAGGCTAAGATCTGAGGATCGCAGTTCAAAGCCAGCCTTGGCAGGAAAGTCTGTAAGACTCTTATCTCCAAGTAAGCACCCAAAAAAGTCAGTGGTAGAGCTGTGGCTCAAGTGGGAGAGTGACAGAGTTGAGCAAAAATGCTCAGGGACAGTACCTAGGCCCAGAGCCTGAGTTCAAGCTTCAAGACCTACACAAAATCATCATCATCATCATCATCATCATCATCATCATCATCATCGCTTGTGATATACACCTATCAACCCAGCACTTGAGAATCTGAGACAGGATCATGAGTTCCAGGAAGCCAGGGCTATGTCATGACATCATCTCAAAATACAAGCAAACAGAAAAGAAGAACTAGTACATGGACTGAGCCTGTCTAGGACCAGCTGTTGTCCTGCTGACCTCCTCACGGTAGGACCCGCTGGTCCTTCTGTGGCATACAGTATTGTCTCCATTTTGAAGAGGAGGAGAAGAAACTCAGACATGTGTATTTTCCAAAACAAAACAGCAGTAAGTGACAGACCCAGAGCACAAATCTACATCTCCCTCACCCCTCATCCACTCTGCAGAACTCGAATGATGCACTCGATATCCTCGCCCCCCAACCCCACTCCCCCCGTGCCCTCAGCAGGACAGCAGCCTCCCTCCCACGTGGAGCCACAGGCCACCTTTGTGGCATGTGGCCACGACTAGATAGACAACTCCCCTAAACTGTGCTGCTTGGATTTTCTCTTCTAGCATATGGAATGAGGGCTTGGAGCCAGCAGGGCAGTCCCTGTTGTCCACTGTTCTAAAACCCCACAGAAGAGCACATTTGTTAGAAAAGGCTTTCAGGACCAATGACATAATGTCATATTAAGAATGTCAAGAAGTGGCGCTATGGCTCAAATGATAGAGCACTTGCCTTAGCAAAAGAAGCTCAGGGACAGCAGAGCATAAAGCACACTGAAGCAAGGCCTCAGCGGTGCCAGGCCCCCAGCAGCTTTCCGAGGCACACAATCAAGAAGCTGGCCGGAACCCTGGAGGTCCAGCCTAAACCTCCATGGAGTTCCAATTGGTTTGGTCACTGGCACTCCAGGCACCCTACCCTGCCCTCTGGCTTCCATGGGAATCTGTGGGACCCCCACGCGCTCACACACACCTGTCAGTGTCATCCACAGGGATCCCTTTGCCCCCGAGTCCACAGTAGCAGCCATATCCATAATAGGAGAAGAAGGCACTGCGGCCTGTAATGTGTTTCACCATCCTCTGGAACTGCCAGAAGCTGCCGAGGGAGGGCGCCGGCCCTGCTGAGGAGGAAGCAGAAGCAAAGACACCAACATGAGCACAGGGTCCCTTCACAGGCCTGTGCCAGAGGCGTCTGCAGGCCTTTCCCAGAGCCTCAGACAAAGCACGTAACCAGCCAGATCCTCAGCCTCTTCGATTGGAAGAAAACTGGAATCAGACTCGACCCCAGCAATCCAGGATGGGCGGCAGTTTCCCTGATGTTTTGGACAATACTCTAATGCCAAATAGGGTCCTCCCCTGAACAGCTGAGAATGACTGCCCCTGGATACCAGGGGCAGTGATAACTAGAAAATATCAAAACCAGAGCTACTTCTCCTAAATGTACTCAGAGCTACACACTTTGTGTGTGTGGGGGGGAGGGGAGACATGCACACATGTGCACAGGTCCTGGGGCTTGAACTCTGGGCCTGAGCACTGTCCCTCAACTTTTATGTTCAAGTCTAGCATTCTGCCACTTGAGCCACAGCTCCATTTTGGCATTTTGGTGGTTGACTGGAAATAAGAGTCTCACAGACTTTCCTGCCCGTTGTCTGGCGACCTTGATCCTCAGATCTCAGCCTCCTCTGTAGCTATGATTGCTGGTATAAACCCCAGCACCCAACTCAGAGCTGGAAACTTCTACTTCTACAAGATGGCTGTGAAAGTGGACCCACAGTGACAAATGCAGATTTTTATCACAGCATTATCTGTGATATCAAACTCTGCAAACCACCCACCTGTCTACAGAAAGGAGGAAAACAAGAAAAATTTGTCTTAAAAATGTGCTTCTCTTAATAGCAGTATCTCTAGGTGATGCAAGTAGGAGGCAGACTGGGAAAGAAACAGACGATGTTTATTTTGTACATTGCTATGCGGTTTTTTTTTAAAAAAATAATAAGCATTATTTCTTTATTCTAATGTTTGAATATGTACATGTACAATTTTAGAAGAAATGTATTGGGTTGTGGGCTGGATAAAGATATACTCATTTGACTTTTAAATTACAGGTATATATGGGTTTTATAATAAAAAACAGTGAAAATATAAACTTAGAACTGGGGGCTGGTGTTCACTCACATAACCTAGCACTGAGGAGGCTAAGATCTGAGGATTGCAGTTCAAAGCCAGCCCAGGGAGAAAACCGTGTGACTCTTCTCTCCAATGATTTCACCTAAACACTAGAGGTGGAGCTGTGTCTCAAATGGTAGAGTGCCAGCCTTGAGGAAAAAAGCGAAGGGCGAGCACCCAGGCTCAAGTTTGAGCCCAAGTCCTGGCTCACAAAACAAACAAACCCCCAAAACATGAACTTGAGAACTTGAAGAGGAAACTGAGTTTGGCACAGGAGGGGAGGAGGGAGTTTTCTCAGGCGCCTTCTTGTTTCATCGCCTGGGCAGCTCTGTCGGGGAAGGCAGGGAGTAGGTACTATGGTCCGATGCCCAGGAGACTGTGGCAGGAGGGTGGGGCCTGCCTCCTCCACCGAGTGCCTCTCAGAACGGTACATCTCACCATTAGGGGAAGAGAAAAAGTTGATTTTGACATTTTTTGACTTAAGGATCTAAAAGTCAGCCCAACAGGCTGAAAACATGATTTAAATAACTAGTCTCACAGCTAATTCAGCAAACGTCTCTTCGTTCCCCCAGAAAGCCCTTGTCCACCTGGCAGCCTGTGTGCATCCCCCAGCTCCCAGGACTTGGGAGTGGCCGTCTACCCCACAAGTCAGCCTAGAAATGTCTTTCCAACAGGAATGAATGCAACTAGCTAGAAATGTATTTGCAGCATGGGGCTGGAATCCACATGATTTTATTTATTTATTTTTATTTCACCAGTCCTGGGGCTTGAACTCAGGGCCTTGGTCTTTCCTTCAAGTCTAGCACCCTACCACTTGAGCCTCAGCACCACTTCCAGCTTTTCCTATGTATGTGGTACTGAGGAATCGAACCCTGGTCTTTGTGCATGCTAGGCAAGCACTCTACCACTAGGCCAAACTCCCGGCTCTGACTTTATTTTTTTAAGAGGTCAGTCCTAGGGTCTGAGCTGAGGGGCTGCTGTTCCCGAGATAGTTTGCCCAAGGCAACCACCATTCAAAGAAAAAATTTCTGGGAAATGGGAAAACCACAGCCTAATGCCCTCTCCATCGTCAGTGAGCATGGATTTCCTTCCATTCCAGAAGGGTCCAGCTCAGGGATGGGCCCATCTGGCAACAGAAACAGAAGCAGAACTTGGGCAGGCGCCAGGCTCTCTGAGATTCGTGCCCTTCCCTTGCCCAGTGCTACCACAACGATGCGACAAGGAACGCCGTGCCTTGGCACTGCGCAGCTGGCTCTGCACTTACAGCAGGAGACGAAGATAATGAGGATGGTGAAGACCTTCATTCTGGGAAGTCCAGGGGGTGCAGGGTGCCAGGGTCCTGCCTTCAGATGCCAGCTCAATTCCTGTTTGGGGAGGAAATGGCCAAAACTGGATGAGGTCATACGGGTGCAAACCCTTGCTTTGGCACCTTGAAAGCCTTCAGCTTCTAGAAGGCTCAGCTAGACATTTTTTTTCAGACCTAATTATCTCTGAATGTGGCACACTCTTCCTGGTGTTAGACTCAAATATAAAACATAAGAAGGGCTTGGAAAGCACACATGGTAGCTGGGCGCTGGTGACTCAACGCCTGTCACCCAACCTACTTGGGAAGCTGGGATCTGAGTGTCAAGGTTCAAAGCCATTTGGGGCAGAAAAGTCCAATTAACGGGGGGGGGGGGGGAGAAAACCACAAGTGGAGCTGTGACTCAAATGGCAGAGCCCCAGCCTTGAGCAAAGAAGCCAAGTGACAATGCAAGACCTTGAGTTCAGGAAAAGCAAGCAAATTTTTTTCTTTCTTTCTTTCTTTCTTTCTTTCTTTCTTTTTCCTTCTTTCTTTCCTTCCTTCCTCCCTCTCTCTGTCTCTGTCTCTCTGTCTCTCTCTGTCTCTGTCTCTCTCTGTTTCTCTGTCTCTGTCTCTCTCTCTCTCTCAAAACTAACTCTCCAACTTATTTCCCCTTTGGGGAGTCAGTAAGGCCCCATGTTCCCAGATTTCAATAGCACAGGTAAGGTTCACATCAAATGGGCTCTGGAAGAGTGGCTCCGTCTTCCTTGCTGTGCCAATGTGGTTCCTTTCTTCAAGTCCTTTCCTGGGACTTGAGTTGTACACTTCTCCTTGCATGCATCACTTATTTGTCATGTCAAACCTTTATAAGGAAACTACCCGGGCTTTGCAGGTATTACATTATGTAATCCTCACAACTTAAAAGGGTTTCCGTTATCACTTTAGAGATCGGGTAGCAGAGGTCCAGAGAGGGTGAACAAATTTTTCGCCATCTCATAGCTGTCATGGGGATCAGGTAAAATAGTGAAAATAAAACTAGTTCACACCATCAGCTTCCATGACAGAGAAACGTGGCGTTTTCACTATGATCGGCTGAGGAAACAGCGCCCCCACCAGGCTCCCCTGCCACGGTCATCGGAGGACAGGGTGGGACTCTTGTCTCTTCCCTGGGGCTGCCACATATTCTGTCCACACCTTTCTTTCAGCTGCTGCCCAGGCCTTTTTTTTAAATTAAATTCTGTTACCATGGGAACGAGATGGGGGAGGGAACAGTTGAGCTGGTTTGGGTCCACAAAGACAGGCATCTTTTGAACAAGCAGGTGTTGACACTTTAAAGAGACAACGAAAGGGGGCTTAGCCCATGACTGGTAACAAAATCAGACTTCAATTAAGCATTAACTGTGTGCTTTGCTAATGAGCAGAGTCTAGCCCAGCTGGCTGCAGACACTAGCTAGGTAAATGTAGAGCAAAGATCCACCAAAAGCCCTGCAAGGGTGCAATTCTAAGTTTGGCTCCCTGTTTGCATTCTGGAGAGGGGAGCTTCCACCTGTCACCAAACGACTCAGCAGTCCTCTGCTCCAAGAGCCAACTGAAGGCTACTCTGCAGCAGCAATTTCTTTTCCTTTATTTTTGTGTCAATACTGGGAGCTTGAACTCAGGACTAGGGCCATTGTCCCTTAGCTTTGTCATTCAAGGCTGGCGCTCTAATCACTTGCGCCACAGCTCCACTTCCAGCTGGTGGGAGGTTAATTGTAGATAAGAGTCTTGGACCGTCTTGCCAAGGCTGGCCTCAAACAGTTGGCCCTCAGATCTCAGCCTGATAGCTGGAGTTACAGGCGTAAGCCACCAGTCCCTGGGATACAGTGGCCTCTGCAGAGCTCCCTGGAGGATCAACCAAGACCCCGACCGTCATCTCCGTGTTGGCTGCTCCCTCAGTAGTCACTGAACACCGGGAGTGTTCAGCTCCACCCAGCATCAGCTTCTTCTGCTCCCCAGCCTCACTGGTCTATTCCATAGCCACATCCCCTGGAAGCCTCCCAGCAGGGTGCTGTCTCAGAGTTGTCTCTAGGGAGCTCAAGTCCAGCTCCAGTGGGGCCAGGGAACCCTGCTGTGGTGTGCTGTAAAGAAAGGCCTCTGTGATCAGAGGCAGGAGCAGCGAACCCCACTGAGAGGATCATGGAAAGATTTCCAAAGGTTTTGAGGAGACCCCGGAGCCTGGTACATCCCAATTCTGCCCCATCCCCCAGTCACGGCACTCCTACCAGATGACCACTGTCACTTATCCATTTGACAGGGGAGGAAATCAAGACTCAGAAGACAGAGATGAGCACTGAGGGAAGATCTACAGGGCTACTCGGCCTCTGGTTCCTATCTCCAAATCCAGGGTTCCTCCCCGGGTCATCTGGTGTTTCCAAGGTCCTGGGTTGTGTTCACAGACACTGATCTTCATGGAGCCACTTAGGCCAGAGGAACATGGTTCTCTCCATTTGACTTGTGGTTTGGGGCTCTCAGGTCTATGCTGAACCAAAACGCAGAGCACAGGGCCAGAGACTCAATGAGGGGTGAGAATCTCCACACCAACTTCTGGGGTGGCCACCAGCAAAGTCTTAGGGGCTTCCCTTAGCCCCTCAATGCATACTCAGACACTGTGGTTGGCTCCCCTCCCTCCCAGGAAAAGAAGAGGGAAAGAGCCTGCCTGCCAGCTCCAGGAAAGACCAAGGTCCAATTTGCCCCAGGGCCTGCTTAGCCCCATGCCTGGCAAGATTGGGTCCTAAGGATGATTACAGGCAGTCTATATATTACACTTATTTAATTCTATGCACGGTTTTGAACACTTTACATACACTACTCATTTAGTCCTCATGGTGTGTGGCCCATGAATACTTGAGGAATGAATGAATGAATGAATGATCAGAATCTTAAACTGCAGCTCACAGAAATAACAGTGATCATAACTCATTGTGTACCCCTGAGGACTGGAGCTCTGGGTCAAGTGGTTGAATACCTGCCTAGCCAGTAATGAGGTCTGAGTTCAATTCCCAGTACTTCCAAAGAAAAAAAAGCAATGAAAACTTCCCAAGGGTCTGGGTTATCAACCTCAATTTATCAACGAGGACAGAGAGGAGGTACGTTTTCATTGCAAATTGGCAGGACCCTGTTTTAACCCCAGTGTGTCACATTCAAGGCTGGTCCTCATGCCCCAGCAATTCTTCCACTTGGTAGGTGCCAGGGTAGTGCTAACTCAAACTGAAATGAGAAGGCAAAACGAACCAAGCAACTCTGGAGATACCACCACCATCGTTTGCTTTCACATACAATTCTAACAAACTGCTCAGTCTTTTTCTCTGAGACCCAGCAGTTGAACAGGACTGGAGTTCAAGAGTAGCTTTTCTTAGTAGGAAGTCTAGGGAGAAACTATACAAACAATAACCATCGATGCTAGGAACCTGGGGCTCTGGGTGTAGGAGCAGATGGCGGGTCCCACACCAATGATATTGTACCTGGAGCACAATGTGGAACACTGAGTGGCCAGAAGGCTTGTACTGTGCAAAAGAGAGCGATGGTCTCCACCACTAACTCTATGTCAAAAAAAGAGTCAGGGCTGTTCCACCATTTCCTGTCAGACAGATTTAAGCTCCTCAGTTAAACTTCCTTGTCCCCACTGTCTGCCCAGGCTGGCATGATTCTACAAGTTCTGGAGGTGAAAGCATCCCCAACAGTAGCCAAGGTCACTGACATTGCTTGATACGTTAACAAGGTTACAAAGTAAGCAATACATTTTATTTTGGATATTTTCCAGTGAATAACAAAACTCTGCAGTACTTCAAGGATTATGTTTCATTATCTAGAAACATCCTTCTTGCAGGGCTGCTCAGAAAGTAATGCACAAGGAGACAGGGCTAACTCTAAGCCTTGTGACTTTGCTGAAACATTATCCACAATCTCCAGTCACAGGTCTATAGGAATCAAGAGACAGTACAGCAAAGACCCTGGGTAGAGACTCTGAAGCCACCAGTTCAAAATGGGGCCAAGTTGCTAAGACACCGGAGCTTCTGCCTTCAGCCAGCCTTGGGGGAAAGTCATTGAGACTTCAAGTGGGTATCACCTGGGAGCTTGGGGCTCGCTTGGTAGAAGAGCCAGCTCTTGAGATCGTCATTAATTAAATGATCATTTGCTGAGCATCTACAGGGAAGCAGGCATTGTGTAGGCAGAGCAGAGGACTCTGAGATCTATAAATTCCTACCCCAAGGAGCTCATAACCTACTGAAGGAAGGGCCCCTGTGGTAGGATGGAAACAAGAAAAAAGATTGTCAACCCTCACTAAGTACCTTCACTTGCTGGACACTGTGTAAGCCTCACCATAATCCAATCTTAAAATCTCCATTCTACACATGTGGAAACTGAGATCCTTGATTAGCCAAAGTCCTCAAGTGGCAAGTAGTAGACGCAGAATTCATACTCAAGCTTTTGACCCTAGGATCCATATCTATAAACCCAGTGCATCAGGTAGCTCGAAATGCCATTGGAGAACATGGTGGTAGAGGTGGGGTTCTGGGGGTACAGTGGACGTGGGGGCCAGCTGGATGTGAGCTCTGCAGATCACTACAGGGAGGCTCTGAGCTCCTTTTAAGGCAAAGGAGAGTGCCTCCATGGAGGAGGCGCCTAGAGAAGATGCATGGCGCCATCTTGGGTCAATTCCACAGGACCCTGAGAGAGGATGATCAAGAACGGCCCTCACAGGAAAGGTAGGTTGTAAGATAGGCTCGGGAGGAACAGGCTCTTTTGGATTCACTTCAAGGAGAGAAGCAAGCTGGAGCAGGCAAGAGCGAAGACCCAACAAGAAAAGGCTGAAGGCCCATCTGGAAAACAAACCAGCTGATTCCAGGAGACAGCTGCAGAGGAAGGTGAGACCACACTTAAAGAACGCAGTGACCCCTGCCATGTTTCCAGAGAGAGCCGTGTGTGTGTGTGTGTGTGTGTGTGTGTGTGTGTGTGTGTGTGTGTGTGTGCACACGCTCAGGGAAGCCTTTGAAGATACTCTGTGAACAAGAGGTCAGAAGATAAAGGCAGCAGTCTCACCCCGAGACTGGCTTTCCTCCACAGGGCCCCATGTGCTGCTGAACATGAAACAAGCCGTGAGCACAACCACCAAGGCCCCAGGTGTCAGCAGGGGCACAGAACCAAGCATGTGGGTGCATGCATACGGCAGGTAAGAAGCCAATGTGAGTCTCCAAAGATTGTATAATTCCTAGTTGATGCTAAAATAGCTGATGAAGAATCTACTTTAATCTTTTCTGTGTGGGCGCTGAAGAGCTTTGCTTAGATATTTCTGACAGAATCATTAACAAGAAATAAGCTGCTAGCTTCAAACTGCAAAGAATCACCAGCTTCTAAAACTGCCACCCTCTCCTCCATCTTCCTGGCAGGCCATGGTGGGCCATGGGGCAGGGACTTCCTCTTTCACACCAGCAGACTGTACATAGCCTTTGAAATGATGTGCTATTTGTGCCAGTCTCTTTGGCCATCCTCACATCTAGCCTGCGCCTGCTCTACCACCATTGGCTCAAATTGTACTGAAAATAATCTCTTTGTCTAGCTACAAAGTGTCTTCTCAAACAGCTTCTGAATGTCTTAAAAAGAAAGGTTAGGCTTGTGTGCCTATCAAAATCCGGTGTCTACATGTCCAGGATAGACCAGATAGCAAATATTTGGCCATAGTGCTAGATAATGAATGACTCTATGATTCTTGAATATCTACCAAAGCTGGCTTCTAATAATATAGTTACTAAATTATTCATCTGCAAAGTCCAAAATTCTAGAACAGAAGAAGAAAGTAGGTTCAGTTGGGACTCCTTTTGAAGCTATCCTTTTCTTTTTTTTGACAGTACTTGGAATTAAACTTAGGGCCACTAGCTTGCTAGGCAAGCACTCTACCACACTCCTAGCCCTTTTGCTCTATCTATCTATCTGTCTGTCTGTCTGTCTGTCTATCTATCTATCTATCTATTTATTTTTGTTGATCAAGGGACTTGAACTCTGGGCCTGGGTGCTGCCCCTGACCTCTTTAGCTCAAGTCTAGCACTCTACTACTTTGAGTACAGCACCACTTCCCGTTTTCCGGGAGTTAATTGGAGATAAGAGTCTCACAGACTTTTGTGCCCGGGCCAGCTCTGAACTACAATCCTCAGATCTCAGCCTCCTGAGTAGCTAGGATTACAGGCATGAGCCACCAGTGCCCAGCTCCTTTTGATTTTACTTTAAGCTGCTGCTGCTGCTGCTGCTGCTTCTTCTTCTTCTTCTTCTTCTTCTTCTTCTTCTTCTTCTTCTTCTTCTTCTTCTTCTTCTTTCAGACAAGGTCTTGTGTTTTGGGTCAGCATCAGACTGAGGTCCTCTCTTACCTTTGCCTCCTGAGTAGTTGGGATTACAGCTGCTCCTCACCACACCAGGCTTGCAGTCGTCTTAGTTCCAACTTGGAAGGAAGGCTTCATTCATTCCATGAGATGTGAAGGCTAGGTGGGAATTAGGTAAATGAAAGGGGCGAGGGTTGGGGTGGGGAAGGAAGACTCATGGAGGCCAAAGAGACATGCAAGAGGAAAGCCGGGGGGTATGGATGTGTGTGAAGACAGGCAGGCGTGTAGGTCTCATGCGGATGGGGACGTTTCCATAGGTTGGCTTCTGGGTTTTCCTCTGCTGGGGACAAGGACCACCCTCCATGCAAGTGGGAGGAAGCGGAGGGAGGTGAGAAGTTTCAGAGTAGGAAAGATCAAGGTTTGAAAGAGTCATGGAGGAGTAAAGAATCGGATGCAGGAGAGGACGGGAAGGCCTGCTGGGGAGAGTGCGGGGTCTGACCTGAGGCACGCCGTCCCTTCCACTGCGGCGCCAGGGAAGGAGGCTGGGTGGGGCTGGGTCTCCTCTTACCTAGACCAGGGCCCGAGGTCCTGGACCGTGTCCCTGACCAGGGTCGGGGAAAGAGGACTCGGCGATGGACGAGAAGTGCCCCGGAAAGCAGACCTAGTGGAGAGACAGGCGAAACCTTCAGAGCAGGCGTGGCTGCCACCAAGCAGAAGGCTCTGGAAGGCGCGGGAAAGAGGGGCCGAACCGGCCGCCCTGGAGGCCGCCTGAGCGCTGCCCCTCCCCATTCTAAGTCACCCTGGAAGCAGCCACGCCGATTCTAGGGTTCGCAGGAATGAACCCCAATCCATTTGAAAGCTGGAGAGGGCAGGGGCCTTCAGGGATCTGAAGGTATGGGGTGACACCCCGGTCCCCCACCCGGGGCCGGCCCCTCCCCTGCCCCTGGAGGAGAAGAGGCGGCGCAGGCGGGGCGGGGCCACTTCCCAGGGCAGGGCCGCACCGGGCACACCTGCGGACCGTCCGCCCTCGGGGCCCAGGTCCTCCCCTGCGCCGGGCACCGGGCCAGGCAGGTTCCGGTCAGGCCGGAAGCACGTGGCGCCCGCCCCGGGCGGTTGCCGGGGAGACGGGGCTGTTTACCAGCTGGACGCAGCCGGGGGCGCAGGCGGATGGAGCGCAGAGGTGAGCGAGGCCTGCTGTCAGACCCGCGCCCCCCGCCGCCCCCGATCTGCCAGAGGGCCCCGAGAGGCACAGCCCCTAGCACCCCACAAACCGGCCAGGTTGGACCCCCTCAAGCCTGGCTCTGTCTGCAGCCAGGGCTGAGGCGCCCAGGGAAGCTCGGGGGCCGGACGCAGAGCAGGGACGGAAAAAGGCGTCTTTGTCCGACAGGCTGGAACCAGAGAGAGCCTCCCCCAGACCTGGGCCCTTTGAGCCAAGCCAATTCTCCTTTGATAGTAGTTCTTTCTTGCCCTCTCTCTCTACCCCTCTGCACTTTTAGGTTGTTTGCTGGTAGGGCTGGCCAAGGAAAGCAGAAAGAATTGAGTTATCTCTGCGACCCCACCCCCTACCCTTCCTGCCCAATCTGAACCAGTTTTCCTCCCAAGGTTTTGATCAGAGTTTTCTCATTCTCCAGCCAGTTACTATCTCCTAGTAGGTGCTTGTAGCTATTTCATCCTGCAAGCCTGCCTTGTGGGGAGTCTGGGTTGGGGTGGGGGGAGAGGGAGGAGGTGGGGGGAGGTAATATTAACTGATAAACAGTTTAAAAGACCAATTCAAATGTATGCATCTTGCTGTAGACCAGCAGATGGTATGTAGGTGGTTATATTTTATTGCTTGTACAATAGTCCGGCTGACCCTGCAGTGGTTGTGGATCCACTTAGAATGCAGAAATCTTCTTTGCATTCCTCCTATCGGATTTCCCTTCCTTCCAGTTGATTTGGTGATCAACTGCCCTCCTGGCAACAGTGCCCAGTGTTTGCTTCTTGCCTCCTAGCAAGCAGGTCACTGCAGCCAGCTACAGTGTTTAAGTAAACAGGTCACTTGCCTATTCAGCTGGCAGCTTGATGGATGCCTGTGCCTAGATCTTGTCACACCACTTGGTGGTTGGTTGTCTGCCAGGACTAGAGGTGGTAAAATGCACTGAACAGGCTTAATGATGGTTGATTCAGAGGTCTGCCCGGACCCAGGTTAGCTGGCAGAGTTTGGGACTCAAGGTGGGAATCGAAAAAGCACAATTGGAAGCTAAGCGCCAGTGGCTCAGGTCTGTAATCCTAGCCACTCAGGAGGCTGAGATCATGGTTCAAAGCCAGCCCTGGCAAGAATGTCCATGAAACTCTTACCTATAATTGACTAGCAAAAAGCCAAAAGTGGACATGTGGCTTAAATAAGTGGTAGAGCACCAGCCTTGAACAAACAAACAACTGAGGGATAGCACCCAGACCCTGAATTCAAGCCCTTGTACCACATACACCAAAAAAAAGAAAGGCACAGTTGGCTTAGTTACCCAAATGCTGATTTTTCCCACCTCCCCATTCCTTTTCGCTGGATGCTGGGAGAACTGGTGTTTCCCCCCTGTAGCAGATGGACACTGCCCTCAGGAGGAGGCAGTAGGTTACGAAATCAGGTTGGATATAACGGTTTTACCTGAAGGAGGTGTTAAATCTCTAAATAACCATGAGTGGGATTCTGGGAATTAGTCATAATTGAAGTTTTTTTTTTCTCTTGAGCTAGCTTGCAGTCATGTTATCTTATGACCAGGGTGTCTTGATTATGACACCCCCTGAACATAGCTAATTATATAGTACCGAAAGGTATAGCAAGTGCATCCACATATTCTAGTTTTCCTGTTAAAAATAACCTAGCAAGAGGGCCTGTGAGAACACATGACTTTCCCTCACATCAGAGTTGTTAAGGAAGAGGTTTCTAAGTTACCAAACTTACTGACAGATAAACCTTCCTGAGGCATGTGTGGGTGTTAGAAGCCAAACCTGTGATGATTCTGTAGAAGCTGTGGGCAAATTAGTAGCCATTCCCCAGCAGGAAGGATAGACGGAGGTGGGGATTGGGGAGGGGGGATGGATCTTATCTTTGGCTCATTATTGGACAGTTTGGTCCTTCTCCAGTTAGCTGGAGTTTAGGGGCAGAGCTGTCTCCTGCAAGTGAAAGATGTGAGACGTGAACTCAGAAAGAAACCCACAGCCTTCACAGTTGATCAGAAAACAGATGAAATGAACATGAGGGGGACAGGTGATTCGGTGTCCAAACTTTGCTAAGGGAGTGGCTCCGAGGTTCCGGTCAGCCAGATTGGGGTAGGAACGATAGGCAAGGAATGGGAAATGGGAATGGAGAGAGACTCAGGCTGTGAGTGAAAGGAAACAATATATGAGGCCTTGTAAAATGCGAGAAGAAAAGTAGAAAGTATCTGGAACGGGACAGAAAAGCCATTGTTATTAATAAACTTTTGTCTAAACTTTCATAGACATCTAAACATCGGAGGGAAAGTAGAGAAGGTAGCTCTGGGAATATTTGGGTTAAAAAATAAATAGAATAAAATGCAAAATGGAGGACCACAGTCCAAGATTCCGGAGAGAGCAGGATGCTGGGAGCACACAGGAACGGTGTGCTTGGGTTTCCCATGGTCTGGTGGTGTAGAAGAGGAAATGCCCTATTTGCATTCTCAAGTTCTCCTTAGACTCTGAGACCAGGATGCCAGGCAAGGTGGGGATGGAGGTCATGTTTAGTCAAAGCGCTGTCTGCACAGCGATCACGGGCAGTGACGACAGCCTCAGTCCCCACGCATCACAGCACACTGGTCTGCCCGCACAGACTCACACACTGCACGCCATCACAGACGGCACCCCGTTCTCTATTGACAGCTTACTGTCACCCCACACTTTACCCTGCCCTTCAGTGGTGCTTGTTTTTACCCTCCCTAAAGGCCAGGGATGGGTATGCCAGGCCAGTCTCGAGGCTACATACTGAGCTGCGTACACGGGTGACTCCAGGTTATCTAGATGTGCTGACCCAGCTGACTTCCAGTCCTTGGATGTGCAGGCCCAAAGCCCCCCAGAAGCCATGGTGAGAGAAGCCTGACTCCATTTACCCCACAAGAGGAAGGTACAGAATGACAAGATTAGATTCACAAAGCCCTCAGCTGGTGTGATGTAGTTCGGGATGGAGTTGTGACAAGGAGAACTTGGAGGAAGTGGATTTAAGGCAAGTGAAAACAGCTCAGGAACAGCTCAGGATGTTTTTCTGCAGTTTTGAGGTAACTATTACAGGAGGGAGCTGACTGGAGTCTACCTCCTGGTGTTTCTGGGCCATGGAAAGGGAAGTTTGAGTCCCAGCTTCTCCCGCTGCTTAGCAGGGACTAGGAGACATGCCATGAGCACTCTGGGGAATGTTCTAGCAGTAGGTTTCCAATCACCCAAAACAAAACCTCTTTGCTTTTCCTCTAAGGATGCCTCAGAATCTTACCTGCATTGCTTTGTGTAACAGAGGGATCGACGTTCCCAAGCATTTAAATAATATCTTCAAGGTTGTGTCGCTAACTCGTTCCATGGAAATAGAGAGGTAGAATGGTCATATGGCTGGCTGGTGGCAGAGCCCGAAATAGACTAACCTGAGGTCTTGTGACTCCTGGACCTCTGTCCTTGCGCCCACACATGCTCTTTCTTGGGGACCATGGGTTGGGAGGAAATCACCAGAAAGTCTTGAGTAGGCTGAGAGAGGGACCTGGCCAGTCTGTGAACAGAAAAAGTATTCATTACCATGGCAGTCCCTGTAAAGGGAGGCAGAAAGTCTAACAGGAGGTTTGCCGTGCTCTCAGGAAGGTGTACTGGGGAACAGGAGGAGGAGGTGGGGGTGCTGGTGCTGGAGAAGTAGGGAAGGGTGTTGACGAGGGTGACATGTGGTAGTTCCATTCCACCAAGACTGAATGCTCCCATCAGGCTTCCGTGCTTTGCATCTGTCGGGTTGACTCAGCATTCCTGAGCACCACACATGGGAGATGCAATCCAGAGGCCTTTGGGGTGTCGGCAAGGTAGCTGGGCAGCATACAGACAGGACATGATGTGTCGGGAGAAAGCCAAAACTGCTCCTTCAAGAAGTGGCTTGTTGGCTTTGGCATGGCTCAAGTGGTAGAATGGTTGCCTGGCAAGCCTGAGGCCCTGAGTTCAAACTCACGGGTGCAAGAAGAGAGGAGTGACTTGTTTCAAGTACAGAGGAATACAAGACCAGATGTCATAAGACATGGATTATGTCACCAGCCAGGAGTGTGAACACCAGGCAACTACCATATCTTCTGACTCACTGGGGGGTGGGGGGAGGGCTGCTCAATTAACATGTACCCAGAGTTTGCTTAGATGAGCTTTAGAACAGCAGGGTTCAACAAATTACAGCACACAGATCAAAACTGGGTAACTTGCTACTTTGTGTCTCGTGAGCCTTTATACATTTAAATCCCTAACAAATGGAAAGAAGCATACATGGTGACCCATGAAAATGACATGAAATTCAAATATCAGAGTCCAAGAGGTCTGATGGGTTGTCACCAACCCGTCCATTTGCATATTCTCCATGGCTGCGTTGCAGGAAAGAGCTGCATAGTTATGAGAACTCCAAATAGCTATTCTCTGGCCCTGCCAGGAAGGGCTTGTCTACCCTGGCTCTAGAATCTAAGTGCGTCCCCTGTGAGCTGTGACAGGTGAGCCTTCTGGCTCCTTTCCTCCTAGCCCAGTTAGGGACTGATACTGCATCAAGTGACTTGTGCAGAGCCTCCTGCCCTTGCAAGGGTGAATCAAAAGAAGGGAAATGAAGGTAGGGCAGGCGATGGGTGGAAGGGAAGAAGGGATGAGGAAGGCCTGTGGCAGAAGGAAAATGGGGTCTCAGAGTGTGTTTCTCTAGTGAATAATGTGCTGAGGTGAGCCATCCCTCATTTGAGGAAGCTCTAAAGAGACAAGTGCCTGCTGCTCTGCCTGTTCTGTGCTAGAACCCAATCTTGGCCCATTCTTGCTGGAACACAGCCCCACATTTACTGAATGACTTTGTCTGGCAATGGTGGAGCTGACCAGGTACGGGCAAGATCCTGTGTTTCCCAAAGCAGACAATAGGGAGATTGTTGGCTGAGCCTGGCTCTAGATTGTCTCCGGACACATTCCCTTTTATCACGGTCCTCTCCATACAAGGCCCCTCCCCATACAAGCAAGAATTACTCCCCCACCTTAGTCCTCTGTCTAGTTATTGTGTCTTAAACCTGTTGTTTCCCACTCTAATGTTTTAAGTTGAAAGGACTTTGGTTCACTCATGTATTCCAAGTATGGAGAATGAATGAGTGAAAAATGAAAGAATGAATGGTAGCTGGCATCCCTCCTTCCAAATGCCAGCAATCCAGGGAGAAACCCTTAGAGTCCAGAGCTTGGCCCATCAAGCTTGCTCTGAGCACTTGCAGGAGAGGGCCTTGTACATATCCCGGTATCCCAGGAAAGTTAACCCATGGCTTCTGTTTTTTGCTCCCTTAGGGTCCCTGAGAAGCAATGGCCACAGAAGGCCCTGTGACCAAGGAACCACCAGAACACATCCCTCTTAACACAGCAGCTGAGAGCTCATCTGCTTTCACCTGGAAGCCAAACTCACTAAAAATGCATGTCATCAGGCCCAAATCTGCCAAAGGCCGCAAGCGGCCCAGTCTGCACAAACCCCAGGGCGCACAGTCAGGCTCTCACCACGTACCTTCCTCTTCGCCTCCAGCCAGTTCCTCGGAGTCACCGAGCAGTCAGGAACCAGGAGTCTGTGCGCCTACCTCCCCAGCTCAGGGAGCCCCAGATGAGTTTCCCGAGCTGCTGCAAGTACCCACGGGGGCCTCCTCTTCCCTCAATAAGTACCCTGTCCTTCCATCCATCAGCAGAAGAGGCCTGAGAGAGGAGGCTCTGGATACAGTGGCGAGGAGAGCCAGCTCCCTGCAACTGAGCAGCATCCAGCCTCTTTACCAAGAAGAGGCCTGCACCATGGAGACCAAGAAAGAAGATCCTAGAGCTCCAGCTTTTGCCCTAGAGAAGAAGTCTGTCATCCAAACAAAGAAGCAGGGAATCTGCAGGCCTGGAACCCTGGAGGAGCCCTCAGACCAAGAACCCGGCCTGCTGCTTGCTGTCCGATCGCCGTCAGGCCAGAGGTTCGTGCATCTCTTCCAGTCCACAGATGACCTCCAAACCGTCATTACTGTGGCCGAGCAGAAGAACAGAACCACCTACCGACACTGCAGCATCGAGACGGTGGAGGTGCCCAGGAGACGTTTCACAGACCTCACCAAGTCTCTGCAGGAGTGTGGCATCCCCCACAAGTCAGTGCTGGCCATCTCTCATGAAAAGGGGGACGGGAGGCACTGAGCCCACAAGCACCCACCTGGGGTTTCCGTCTGTGAGCCAGGAGCATGCTTGTGTGGCAAGGCCTTCCGTGCAGCCCAGTTCCAAGTGCCATATGAGCTGCTGCAGCTGTGGCCCTCCTGTCCACAATATGTCCTTAGGGGTCAGACACAGCTGCACATGCGCCAAGCGCCTGGGAGACTCCCAGCCTTATACTCCCTCCTTTTCTGGAGCAACCACAAGTTCTGTGTCTGAAGCAGCTGCGATTTGGATTTTTCTTCCCAGAGTGTTGGCTCCACCAGACACAGTCCTTTCCGGAGCACCTGCCGCCTGCACAATGAACTCTGATTCTCTTAAAGCCAATGTTTGCCTTTCTGTATTTGCTGCAGGATTAAACACTTCCCAGAGGGATTGCAGTCTGGTAAATAACCATGGTTCAGGAAGTATCTAACTGGCATTTGTACCTTAAGGATGAACAGACTACTGACCCTATCTTTAGAAGCAGATCCTCTGCTGGGCCCAGAGAGCAGAGCTCCTCGGGGATCCCGATCTGTGCGGTACAATATCAAAGGGGAGAGTAAGCCTAGTGCCATCACAAACTCCCAGTACAGCAATCATCATGCCTGTAACAGTCTTAGAGAGGGAAAGACAATTGCTTCCGCAGCTGTGGGTGCACCACTGGCTATTTCAGTTAGAAGCTGGATAGCTTTTCCAGTCTTGGTGGCTCTCAACTATGCATAAGTCTTCCAAAAGGGAGAAAAGCCCGGGTACTCTGATCCCTTTGCCTTGAACATGCACACACTTAGAAGTCTGTACAAGTTCTACTAAAGGCGCCTTGGCTTTTCTGGGCGTGGGCAATTTATTTTCTTCCCCAGTCTCTGTGTCTCCTCCATGCCATTAAACACAGAAGGTCTTTTGAAGCAACCATGTGCCCTGTGGTCTGAGGTGCAGGATGAGATGGGCACTTTGCCGGGGCTGCTTTGTGGTGCCTCTGTGGAGACCATGACCACACCGCTGGCCGACTGGCATCTGATCACTTAGCCCAAGCTGTCCTAAAGACTATCAAGTCTGTCTGTCAAGTCTGTCGAAGACAAGTCTTGTCTGCACACCTCGGAAGTGGGAATGTGAATGATGTGCCAAAGTTCTCTAGTACTTCAGATTCAGCCAGATTCCCACAACTCATCTGGACCCCTCTGGCCCAATCTCCAGTCAGCGTAGATGTGGCACCTTATCCCACAGGGCACAGCGGTCACTCAGTCCTGGGGACCAGCATGTATCTCCACCTGCTAGGTGCACACAGGTGGCAGGAAGCAGGGGTTCTAGAAGTACATGACAAGTGCATCCCAGAGCAGAGAAAGCCAGTGGTTAGAAATGTTATCTGTCCTGTTCTCTGCAGCTGCAATCAAGACGGGCTTGTCTTGTCCCCACTGTGGCCCACACCATATAGATCCGTCTATCCTCAGTCCTCTCTGAAATGTTTGCCAAAAGCCTTAATGCCAACCTGGTCTAGTCAACCACTCCTCCGATTAGAAAGGTCAGCTAGGCCTGGCAGAGCCCCGGACAGGCCCAGGCAACTGGTCACCTCTCCCTGTCCCTGGCTGTGGCAGGAATGACCAGTAACTCGATCCTAGAGCCTACAACATGGGAGCTCCATCTCCCACAAGGATACAAGTGTAAAACTCAGCCTCTGATCTCAGAGGCTAGGGAAGAGACTCCCATAAAACCTTACCTGTTCTACGGTAAGACTGAAATCCCACTTACCTATAACTTGATGATTTCTCCAGACTGGAAAGCTTTAGCACTAGAAGCTTGACAGAACTAGAAGCTTTTTTGTTCCTGATACCTGGACTTGAACTCAGGACCTTGCTGCTTTCATTAGGCCTTTTTTTTTCTTATGGCTGGCACTCTACTCCTAGAGCCATGTCTCCAGTCACTAGCCTCCAGATGGGGATTTTGCTAGTTAATTGGAGATGGAATCTTATAGATTTTTCTACCTGGGCTGGCTTTGAATCATGCCAATCCTCACAATCTCAGCCTCATGAGTAGTTAGAATTACAGGCATGGATCACTGGTATCTAGCTAGTGTTTGAATGTTTTATACATTGGGGGTTTGCTGTTGGTATTTAGCTTAGCATTTTGTGGTGGCAGAACAAGACGAAGGCATGGACATAGAACTATTTTAGAATATTTTAGGATATGTGAATAACACTAGTTTTGAACCATCATAATCTTTCTTTAGATCAAAGATGAGAATACAAACAATTAAAATTGATTTGTGTGAAACATTCTGTAGAGAAGCGTATGTTGTATTTTAGCCTGAGCCTTTGGCCACCGCCCCAGTGGGCAGAGGTGTCTGGACTGTCTCCTTTGTTTTTCTCTGGGAAAGCCATTTGTTCTATTGTCAGAGCCAAGTCCTCCTCCCCCTCAAACCTCAGACACTCACAGTGGGGACCCACCCCTTTGCTGCTGTTTCCGACTTCCATCCTAGGCCACTGGTCAATTCCAGTTATTGAAAGAATAGACAATGCCAAAATTGTGAGATCTCAGTGGCTGTGCATGAGTTGATACCAGTTAGCACCCTGTCCTGAGGGGCCCATCTGGGTCCACATATTACTTCTGGTGGCCCTGGCAAGGCTAGCCTTGCCCATTTTGTGATCCTAGGTCTTAGTTATTTGTGGAAGCAATGGTCATCGAAAGCCTTCCCTTGGCCATATTTGGTGCCAGGCATGGGTATCCTAGGAAGAGAGAGAAGACCACCACTGAACTTTCAACCGGAGCCTGCTGACATCAGTGGCTGCTGCTGTGTCCCAGGATGAGGACCGCACTGTGTCATGGGAGATCTCACCAGTCTTGACAGAGATGCTCATCCACCTTTCCCAGTAGTGACACTCAGGATCGTGCAGACAGGAACCTTGCGTAGGACAAAGCTTCATGACATATTCCCTGAGAAAGCCCAATAGGTAAATTGGTCTTGGCAGCAGAAAGAACAGCAGGAGAAATAAGTGACTCATCATTTAGAATCCAAAAAAAGAAAATTGCACCAACAGATGGCAGGTGGTTTTTGACACAACAGTCTTCACCCCGAAAGTACCTGAGGATTCAGTAAACAGCCACCAAGGCCAGGGCAAAGAGACGGCCAGTGGACAATGACTATAGGCCAGAAATTAAAACCGAGCCCCATACAGAATGCCTCACAGAGAATTGAAGGAGCTTAAAGATGAGTGACAGAATGCCAGCATCACAAAAAGTCAGCGCTGGAGGAACTAAGCTACTTCAAATAAGTTTCCAATGTTGAAATTTATCTGCTCCCAAAGGCTAAGAAATTTCTCTTGAATTTTTATACTGAGGTTTTCAAGATAAACTGAGATGAAAGCGTACTTGATTTCCAATAATTTGGGGCATATGTGGGATGATACTTTTGTGTGTATGTGTGTCAGTCCTGGGGCTTGAACTCAGGGCCTGAGCTTTTTTTTTGCTGAGTGCTATAACTCTACCACTTGAGCCACAGCTCCGCATTTGGCTTTTTAAAGCTGCTTAATTGGAGGTAAGCGTCAAATGGACTTTCCCGTCTGAGCTGGCTTTGAACCATCATGCACAGATCTCAGTCTCCTGAGTAGTTAGGATTAAAGGCATGAGCCACCAATCCCCAGCTTTGGATGACATTTTTATATGCTAAGAGGTTGTACTTTTTTTTAATCTTCTAAACAATCATCAACTAGTTGCTTTGATATGAGTTTGAAAGTCATCCTGAGAATTGAGCAGAAGTATCTGATTTCCTGGTCAAAGGCAACATACCACAACGACACCGAAAGTTACCCTGTTTTGTCCTCACATGTAGCCAGATCCTAACTGGCCTCTCTGAAAAACACAGGAAGGTCAGAGCCACTGTAGGGGAGCTGGCAATCAAAGTAGAGCAGATTTTGGTGATTCAGCCCTCAACACGCAAGACAACATCTCACAGTATAAATATAAATGGGGATGTTTTATTTTATTTTTTTGGTCCACACTGGTGACATGCCATTTTCCTTTCTCTATTTTACCAGGAAAGGAAAATGCCTAGCAACCTTTTTTGACATTCCTTCTCTATCCCTCTACATTCAAACGGTGTGGGAATCAGCAACCTTCCTGCACAGCCTGGATGGAGGAAGAACTCTCCAGATATTTCTGGGCATACCTAAATTCTATCCTGAGAGGCTGACTAACAGATGTAACAAATGCCAGTGGGTTAAAAACATCAAAACTTATTCAGCTTGGCCTTGTCAGAGGAGGCACCTGGCTGCTACGCTGAGTGGCCTCCAGAGACCACTGGCATCACCACCCTGAAAGATGACAGTTGATGAATGGTCACTCTGGGCAGGGTGGCTGTCATAGAAGTCAAGACAGGTGGGCAGATTCTGGCTCTATCCTTCCTCTTTAGGGAAAAAGCAAGAAGGGATATAGATTGGCAAGGTAAGAATTGCCAAGTGAACCTGGCTTGAACGATACTGCTAGTGTAGACATTTTCAACAAAAACAAGCAAACTATGATGACATGAGGAAAACATATGGTGGGTAGAGAAGCAAACACTGTCCAGAAACGAATGTTCAAATGAAAGAAGTCAACTGTTCAGAAACAAAATGGATGGAGGAAAAAAAATCAAGGCTAACTCATTCTATCATTGAGAATCCATACAACTAAAAAGGTCACTGATTCATTCAATGTGGTCACTGATTCACTCAATGTTTAGGTCCAAGTTAAAGCCAATTACCATGTCACTCTAAGAGGGTATGATGACAGGCCGAGACTGCTACTAAGACATCCCCGTTCCGGTGAGAGAGTGATCATTCATCATTCTTCCTCCTGTTCTTGTCTTCCTCATTCTATTGATATGAAGCCAGCAGCCAACTGGGATGTGTTTCTTCTTGAGAATATCCAGTAGCCTCACGACTGAAGGCCCTGGTTTGGTTATTTTCATACTCATTTGTTCTTTATATTGAGGGGAGTGTGCTGTTGGGCCTTTGTCCTTTTAGTGAGTGACAGAGCCCTGCACCTTGCTGCCATGTGACCTTGGTGTCAGGAGATATGAACATCGTGGTTCTAGCCTGGCTGCTGAATACTCCCTGACAGACAGCCTTGGGTCTTCCCAAGCCCAAGCCCATGTTTACAGAAATGACCTAAGCCCTGCAGACAGCCAAATCCTGGAAGAATGGCATCATTTCCTCCTTCCCAACTGGGAAGTCTAGACAGAAAACATTTGCGGCCACCCGGGGACTGTACCCAACCCTGGAAAGCTGCAGTGACAACCCGGACCGTATCCTAAAGACCCTAGAGTCTGGACTCTCAGGAACCCTTGAAGGGGCTTCCTGTGTGCAGACCTTGGGCTCCCCTGTTCTCCTCTTCATGGATTTCTCAGTGAGTCTTCCTCCTATTGAATCTGTAATACATTACTTCAATGGATATAATCGAGTAACCATACAACAGGCACGCGTGAGACTCATCAGTGAACAAAACAGCCTCCCCCACAAATGTCTTCATAGAAGTTACATTTCATCAGGGGACCCAGAAAGCATACAACGTATGTGCTATGGAATGCATAGTAGGTAGAAGAGGAAGCAGATGGTGGAATATAGAATAGCTGAGTGGGACCAAAGGGTCTGCAGAGCCCAGATAGGGGAAGGGTGGCCGAGGAACAGCCATGGGTACAGGAGAAGAGAGGAAGAAGTCCACTGATGGTCACATGTATGTGTGGGAGAGAGCATTGCCACAGAGGGGATGCTCAGACCTTAAGGATGGAAGTGGGGGGTGGGGGGGCAGGCAGATCTAGTCTGATAGAGTTAAGGATGGTAGTTGATGGGGGTAGAGTGAAGAAGGAGAAAGCTGTCACAGAGAGGGCCAGGAACTGGCATTATCTCATTCTGAGCAGAGAAATAGGGCCCAGTAATATGTTAGGATGATGAAAAGGAGAGGGAAGAGAAGAGAAGGGATGGGAGGAGAGGGAGGAAGAAGAGGAGGAGAAGCCATCAGTATAATTCAAGTCAAAGACCAAGACAAGGTGAGAAGGTAAGCTACAGAGACCCTAACGAGTGGTATCTTCTGGAAAGACAGTTTTTAAATAATAAAAGCCATTCTGTTGTAAAAAATAGTATTAAAGTTAAGGTTAACCCACAATAATACACTATTTTTTTCCAAGCAATAAAAGGCTCAGTTCATACAGAATCCATTCTACCCTGTCTCCAAAACAAATATGTTGTTTTTGAAGGCAAACCTTGGAAAACACAAGAGTGAAGAAAAGGAAACTAGAAGCATTTTAATCAGAGATAACAGTTTTTAAATATCTTGGCATATATGGTTTTATCCTTAGAGATTAAATTTATGTTGCATACCACTTTCTTGCCAATAGGCACACATGGGCATATTCTTAACATTTGTAATCCTACCAAACAGCTTTATATTCCCCCAAATTCCTACAGTCTTCATAATTATTTTAAGTGAGTAATATTTCAACATGCTGCTGTCCTGTAATTATTCTGTTCTCTTCCTTTTTATGGAACATTTTCACATTGCCAATTTTTTAACTTGGACGTCAAAGTCTTTATTTATATAGGTTTTGTATCTTTTGAATGATTTCTTTAGGACAAATGTCTAGGAATAGGATTGAAATGTCATATGAAACATTTTAAGGATTTTACTTTTGAAAAGATCAACGCAAACAACAGTAGCACCTACTTTGAGATAAATGCTTTTTGTAATCGTCTCTCATTTTTTAAAAATTGAAAATAAAAGTTAAATCTTTGCCAGGCACTGGCACCTTACACCTGTAATCCTAGCTACTCAGGAAGCTGACATCTGAGAACACAGTTCAAAGCCAGCCTGAGCAGGAAAATCCATGAGATTTTTAGCTCTAACTGCCAAATAGCCAGATGTGGACTGTAGGTCAAGTGCCAAAGTGTTAGCTTTCAGAGAAAACAAACACAGGCATAGGCCCTGAATTCAAGCTGCAGTACCAGAACAAAACAAGAAAAACTAAACCTTTCCTTCTTTTCATGTCAATATTCACACTTTCCACATCTTGTTAATACTAAAAGAGAAAACTGAAGGTGTGGCTACTTTCTTGTCATAACCTAAGCCATTACATTCTGATTGAAGAGAATTAGGGCCTGCTGGAGGCCAAAGAGAGAAATTGCTTTGTACTTATTACTCATAAACACCGTTCAAAAGATATATGGTATTGAACTATATGCATGTTGGATTTTATTTTAGTTATAGAAGATTGGGATTACAGGTGGTTGCTGTCATGTCAGGTTGTGCATGTTGGATTTTAATGAATTCAGTTTTACAAAATCGTTTCATTTGACCAAGTAACTGGATACACACACACACACATACACACATACCAGCCATAGAACATAACAGAACAGATTGGTTTCTGCTCTCAAGGAATTATTTTCCTTCCAATCAAGTGGGGGGGGGGTTGGGAATGGGGTGAGGAGAAGCCATATGAAGAATGAAGAAATTGACCTGATGGCAAGTAGCATTTTATCTCACCTGACAAAAGTTTGACACTATGCCCAGTGTTACAAACAATAATTCTATTCATCAGTGATAAGCCATCTTTTTATCTCAGGTCTGAGCATTCAACTTCACAGGAGCTGAAGCCATTAACTTTCCATCTGAAGACCAGAGCTAGCGAGCCACATCTTCTTTGTAGAATGTGAATTTAAAAAGGGAGTAGAAAGGGAGTGTGAGAGGCAGATGAAGGCAGAGGGCAATCAGAGCGTCCAGTAAATCAGTTCGCTCTGCAGAGAACATTTGCCTCCATTGCCTCAAACTCTGGAAAGGGGCCATTGAGGAGTTGAGTTACCCCTGCTTACTGAAAATGCCGGCTATTCTGATTATGCTACGCTGCTCAAATCACTCTGCACCAGGCTGGCCCGCAAAAGGACTGGCTCCAAACTGTCTCGATTCTTCAATCTCATCTTCCAAGAAGTTCAAGGACTGAGCCACAGGCTTTCTTGTCCAGAGGGAACAAATCGATGTAGACATGTAGGCAGTCCAAGAGGCTGTCTTTCCATGTTCAGGAAGAGGAGCTGGTGGATCAGTGTGAAAAATGGGGAGTGGGGAGGATGCAGCAGGCAGACAAGAGCTAGCCTGTAAGCAGCAGGGGGGCACCAACAAATCTCAGACTGTGTGGTTTCTATAGGTAGAGAAAGGTAACACTTGAGTCAGAATAGCTAGAAATACAGCTCAAATGGTTTTAGCATTCTAAGGTGGTATCCAATAGGTGAAACATACTATTTTACTAAGGGACCTTAAAAGGTGTCGTATGAAGACACTGGTGGCTCTTACCTGTAATCTCAGTTACTCAGGAGTCTGAAGTCCAAGTCCAGTCCATGTAAAACCAATAACTCGGCACAGTGGTGTGCACCTGTTATCCCAGCTACTTGTGAGGCTTAGATTAAGAAAAAAAATAAACAAAAACAGAACAAGATGAGCTGGAGGCATAGCTCAAAGAATAGAGAAGTCTGCCTAGCAAGCTAGAGGCCAAGTTCAATTCCCAATACTAGATTTTTTTTTTTTTGCCACTCCTGGGCTTCGGCTCAGGGCCTGAGCCCTGTCCTTGGACTTTCTCAAGGCTAGAGCTCTACCACTTGAGCCTCGGCACCACTTCTGGATTTTTCTATGTATGTGGAACCGAGGAATCGAGCCCAGGTCTTCGTGCATGCTAGGCAAGCACGCTACCACTAGGCCAAACTCCCGGCCCCAATACTAGAATTTTTAAAAGGCAAGGGGTGAAGGGATTGTCTCAGCCTCCAAAGGACACTAGAAAATTTCAAAAAGATCCATCTTAGCTCTGAAATAAGTATCCAAGCCAGGGGCCTTGAAACCATTCCTTTAGAAACATCCCTGGGGTGACCAAGAAGCAGCCAGGCTAAGAACTGGACTATTCTAGGTCATTTTAAGGTCACCCCAAGAGCCATGATTCCTTCCCTGTCACCCACCCCAACTGCCTAGTTCTTCTTCCTCCCTCCCCTTGCCTGATAGTCTCTCCCTTCCCTGGTTTCCCTGGTTCATCATCTCCTCCAAGCTTCTCTAAAAGAAATGCTCTTCTGTGGAGTAGAAAGGGGGTTGAATTAGGAACTCAAAGCCCCACATTCAATGTCTGGTCATACTGTCTGCAAGCTCAGTTTTGCTCTCCACATTCAGAACCAATTGCTTCACATCAAGGAAGATCAAACAGTGTATGTTTTGACATCTGTTAAAAATGTGTACACATGCTTGCTTTTATGTAAGTAGCTGTCTTATACTGTGTCATTTCTCCCCTTCACTTGCTGTGCAGATAGCTATTGAGTCTTTGCTTTGTGCCAGGCACTGCAGGAAGGGGACATACAGAAAGAGGAAGGCAGGGGCCGGGAGTTTGACCTAGTGGTAGAGTGCTTGCCTAGTATGCACGAAGACCCGGGTTCGATTCCTTGGTACCACAAAATCCAGAAGTGGTGCTGAGGCTCAAGTGGTAGAGCTCTAGCCTTGAGAAAGTCCAAGGGCAGTGCTCAGGCCCTGAGCTCAGGCCCAGGACTGGCAAAAGGAAAAAGAAAAGAAAGAAGAAGCCAGGCTTGCTGCCCTCAAGGGGAACTCTGTGCTGGAGGAGGCAGAGGACACCCAGAAAGCTGTCCTCCATCATGGATTGGCACAACTGTGTTGTCCTCACTGGGCACGTCTAGTGCCCAAACTGCATGTGACAGGTGTCCAATAAATGTCTGTGGAGTGAGCGAACAAATTGCATGGTGGATTAGAATAATAGATCTGAGAATGGGGACATTTCCAAAGGATAATGGAGGTGTGGAGGGGGAGTACGTACAGAGATTCAAAGGTTCAAGAGAGAGAGCCAGCCAAGGGAAAAGGGACGTTTGAGAATCAGGGCACAGATGGCCTCTCCCACAAAGCTATTACATCCTTCAACGCCAGCCTATGATCCAGTCATTATTCGGCCCTCTTGGTGCCTCGCAGTGAGCTCAGGCATGGTCAGTGCCAACCTCAGACCTAATACAAATGGTTAAAGATCCTGCTTTCTGAAATGCAAAGCAGAGCCACATCACAGGCCTGGAACTAACTTAGGTGACCCAGGTCAGCCAAGCCCTTCAGCAGGTTCACAATGATGCGGCCCCTGAAGAGCTTGGCGCTATTTCAAAGCCCCTTGCAGTGTTCCGTGCGGGGCTGGCACACACAGATTAATTCAGCCCATCTGCTGCCATCCTTCTGTGCATATTGCAGGGCAGGCCTCTCATTACCCTAATAGAGATAATAGATTCCTCACAGCAAGAGGTTGTACACACAGGTAGGTTTCTGTTCTGGAAGTGCTTTACGCTTTCATAAGAACAGAAAAGCCCAGTGAGCAGGTGAAACAGGGCCCTCTCTGTAATCAGTCATCAGAGCCTCGTCCTCAGTTCCCCTTCCGGGCCATACTGACAAACAAAAACACTGTGACCCAGGCTCAGGCATACCTGCCATCACACTGCAGACCCTGGGTAAACACATTTGGGGGGTATTTCTCTGAGCTCTGTGGTTGGATCTACCCCCAAAAGACAAATGGAACCTTGACACAAGGATGGCTTACATGTTTCTCAGCTGATGTTGGATAATCAGAACTCTCTCCATTCCAGGACTCCACAGCCCACTTGGACCGACTCTCCTTGGCCTGTAACTGAAGATTTTGTGAAACTCAAGCACAAATACAGAGTGTTGTGCACACCCCTCCCCCCCCACGCACGTTCAACTCTCCAGCTCAAAGGTTGCCATTGGGACCTCTGACGACATAGGTGCTCTGCAGTTGTTGGAAACACAACTGCACCATGGCAGTGTGGAAACCACGGCTACCAAACACCCGTGGGTGGATGCCAGCCGTAGGCAGAAGAGGAAAGGCCCAAGGCCTCGGGGCTCTGCCTTGTGTTGAAATTTCCTAAATGGCCACTAGGGGCAGTGGCTACTTGTGCAGAACCTGGACTGGATTTCTAGCTGAACTGAGGATGGAGAACAAACTAACGAGTGGATAGCTCTCGGGGGCTGTATATGTGCAATCTCGTTTATCTTCAAGGTGTTCCTCAGAGGAAAAGGTCTTACTTCCTGCTTATAGATGAGGAAGTAGAGGTCTGAAGAATGGCCTGGCCAGGATCATACAGCCACTAATAGTCTCTGATGCAAAGAGTCAGGAGGGCCATTTTACAACGAGGGGGCAGAGGGGCTGAAGCATCAATACCATGGGTGTGAGAAAACCTGGAGGTGACCAGGAGGTCCTGGGCTCCCACCTCCAGCTGAAAACCCCACTACAGCATTCAGAGGACATTTTAATTCTAAGTCATTGTGCTTCTCCGTTTGACTATTAGAAAAATAAGAAGCCAGCTTCATGGCGTTTATCTAATAATCAATTATACAATCCTCATGGGTTAAACGACTCATAAGGGTCCAGCTGAAGCAGACAGCAGATGACAGACCTTGAGGAGAGTTTTCCAAGGTCAGGCCACACTGCCTGGTGGTAGCTGAGCCTGCGCAGAACCACATGAGCGTGGAGCAGGGCTCAGGTCTTGAATGGCAGGAGAGATTCTGGCCCTCACTGTGCAGGGACCTCTGCTCACAAAAGGAGTAGAGATGGGGATGAGGAGAGTGAAGAGCAGCTGACACCTGGGTTTTCCTCAGAGCTAGAGAGGACAGGGGAATGGGAAAAGGCAACTCCCAGACTCTACCTTCCACTTGCCCAACAGGAGTATATTTCTTAGGCCACAGACAAAAATGATTTATTTTTTTGCTCCAGGCTGGTGCTCTGCCATTTTAGCTATAGCTCCACTTCTAGCTTTTTGCTAGTTAACTGAAGATAAGAGTCTCACAGATTCCTACCTAGGTTGGGTTTGAATAATGATCCTCAGATCTCAGCCTCCTGAATACTAAGATTATAGCCATGAGCCACTGGCGCCCTGCACAAATAAAATTCTTTTATCCATCAAGTCAGAAACTTGCTGGGAAACATGGCATGACATGTGGGACTCTAGTTAATAAACACTAAATGCTCACTGGCCCCAAGTTGCACACGAAACCTAGGAGATTCAGATCTGCTCTGAAACTCATAGTTTATTCCAAAACTGTAGCTAAGTGCCCAAAGGTACCTTCAAGAATTCAATAGGAGGCAGGAGTTTCCCAGGCAATGTGAAGAGCAGGCACTGAGCTTGGAGGCAGAAAAGGCATTCGATGAGACGTCCAGGGTTTTGAAGGTCACGTGGAGGTGAGCAGACTTGACCGTGGTGGTAAAGGGAGCTGGCAGAGATTTTGAAACACAAGTATATGTATCATGGCTCACATCAGAGTCTGTTCTTAGAAAAAGCCTTTCTGGAGGTCATAGGATGGGTGGGTGAGGGTGAAGCTGTCTAGACAGGGAGGGAGATGAATGTAGAGAGCTGAAGCAGAGGCTGCTGTGCCACAGGGCTGGCCTCAGTCACAGCTGCCAGGCAATTAGCACAGCACCTCCTATAGAACAGCCTGAAGCTTCTGTATCAGCAGCCTAGGGCAGAAGCTGGCACTGCTGTCATGTCAGCACCCTGGGAAACGAATGGCACACCCTTCAGGAGACAAGCCATCCTCCAGAGCTGACCTTCTGCAGTGACCGGAAGTTAACAGCTCTGCCTGACCTCTGCCTGCATTCTGCACTCATGTCACAGCAAGTGTCTCCTCCACTAGTGACGTATCAGAACACAGGGCAGCAGGCACCAGGCCAGGAGCTTTGGTGGATTCTCTCTTGTGACTGTATCACAGTCCTAGTGATGGTTCTAGATGGACCAGAAGGGTCCTTGCAGGGAAGGGAGGGACAGCTGAGAAGCACTAGAACCCTGCTTCAGTAGTCAATGCTCCTTGACCCCAGAGGGCCTGGTGAACCTCCCCTGCCCACCAGAGACTGGGAGTGTTATTTGAAAGGTCTTTGTTAAAGGTGCTTTGTCTACCAGAAATGTGCTGAATATTTACCACACTTTTTTTCCCCCAACGTTCTTCATTAATTGACAAGGTGGCCTTTCTTTGAGGATTCCCATGTCTATCCAGCCCGGGAAAGGGCTCTCACATTTAATGAGGTGGTCTATGGCTTTTGTGGTGTGCTCATTAGTCATACTTCTCAGTTCCTGGTTTAGCAGACATTGAACTTCTACAGACACACAATGAATTCCCTCACCCCTCCCATCTGCCCCTCCGTAATGAGGCCTAGAATATATATTGGAAGTCGATTTGTGTCAAGAATTTACTGCATGGAACAATATTTTGTGGGGAGGGGAGGTGGAAGCTAAGAGCCAAGGCAGGATAAGCTACAGCTGGGCCCGACTGGTCAGCCATGAATCAAGGCAGGATTCTCTGTAATTCATTTAGGAAGATGACTCAACTGGCAAATGACTGCTTTTGCAGATGTTCTCATGGACCACTTTGAGAAATGGGATCTGATTTGCTGCGAGCAGGTGTTTTTCATGGACAGAAGTTTATACATGTAAGCAGGGGATGATAAGTCTTTGTTCCTTTATGTAAACACCCAGCAGGCAGACCCTATCATCTCCAGAACGGCACACCAGGAAAGTTCCCTGTGCCAGTGGCTGAGGAGAGGACCTGGAGGGAACCCATCATTACGCCCCAAAACTCCAGAAGCTAAAGTCTTGGTAACTGAGGGGAAGACAACCCTTGAGCAGAAATCCACCAGAGTGGTGACCCAAGACCGGACCCTCTGGAGGGCTTCCAAATGGCAGCTTGCATCCCTACAGAGCCATGGGTGCTTAGGAGACAAGGTCACCTTGAGCCAACTGAGGAACTGCAGAGACAAAATGCCTGCCAGGGTGCTGTGGCCCAGGCTCTCAGAGAAGGTGGCTTTTAGCAGGCCAAGAGCCTCTACAAAACAGTGCATCAGAACCAATCTCGTAGGAGTTACCAAGAAGCCCTACACATCTTCCAGAGTAATGTGAGCTTCCATAATAACTGCCCTGTCTGTCCAGGGCTAGGACAGAGTGTCCATAGCACAGTATTGAGAAGCCCTGTTTAGTCTTGGCTGTCATGCACAAGCTCAGAAAACACTAGCCCCACTGAGTCTCAGTTTCCTTATCTCCAAGGCACAGATGTTAACACCTGCCTGCCCACTTCCTCCAGAAGGATGGAGAAGCAAAGGGAGAATGAAGATAGAAACACTTCAGAGCCTGCCCTGTGCCAAGAGAAGATCCTGAACAGCACAATGATCTTACTCACCCGAGACCTCTCCTGAGCACCCAAAGGCCTGTGGAACTAGATTTCATAACCAACCAGATCAATCCCCAGGATCTCCATCTTCTCTCTAACCAAATCTCTGCTAGAAGAGTCCTGAAAACTTAGATAGGGAATCTTTATATCACGGCTCCCAAATACGCTCCTAAAATTGGCAAAAATCCTTACTGCACGGTAGATGCTGTATTATGTACTCTCAAAAGCAAAATAAAAACAGATGAAATGTGGAAAATGAAGACTTTAGCATGACAGTGACTAAAAGTATCCCCCAAACCTAGGCATTTGACTCGCGGAATGCTACCTGGAACCCAGGCCCAGCCCACGAAGCAGGAAGTAGCCTCCTCTCCAGGTCAGCAGCAAGAAGGTCAAAGTTAGAAGGGTTCAGAGATGGTTGGTTTTTGTTTTTGTCTTGAGAGTGGAGTGAGAAGGCAGAGCCAGCTGTCTCAGAAAGCAAAGGGAGCTACAAGACGACCAGGTAGTAATTCGCCCAAATATAGAAAGCAAACCTTTACCTAGATTCTGCTTCCAAAAGATAGCCATATTTTGCACCTGTAAAACTATTTCCTGACTGACAGCTGACCTAGATTGCCATGCCTGTTCACACTGGTAATTGTCTACCACAGAGTGCCTATTCTCTGGCCATAGTTCTTTTTCTCTGGGTTTTCAGGCTATTAATTGGTTTCCAGGGGTTCTGTTGTACTTACTGGATTGACTCCTTCCCTGTGATGTGTCCACCACTTCCTTGAGCAAGCTCAAGGGGGCAGATGCTTCCCAAAAGACATCCAGTGGCCCCAAAGAGGCATCTCATCCACATGAGCCACCCTGAAGAAAGAGTCATTTAGCTATAAAATGTGTGAGCACACACAGATAGGGGAGCGAGCTAGATGGGGAGGCAGGTGGGGGAGGCTGACAGAGGAGTCTCTCCCTTCTGAAGAGAAAGAATCATCCAAGCAGAAGAGAATTACGAGGGCAGAGAGGGCACTATTTGAATGCCTCACTGAAGAAGACGCAGGGGAGTTCTCTTTTCTGGGCTAGGAAGCCAGTGAATCTATAGCATATGCCACACAAGGGGCAAGGTCTTAGCTGAGAGTTCTTCCCCCAAACAGAATCCAATCTATTTGTCAATGTCAGGATAGGATCAGAGAGGGGCACAGTGTCTCCTCAGACTTCCTGATTCCCCTACCAAGGTGCTCTCCACCCATGACACAAATGACACGATAGTGTAACCTCTACAGCACCATGTGAGCTGGGATTTTTTTTTTAATTCTATATCCTAAGTGCCTTAGAAAGCAACTGGCACATAGAAGGATATAAATAAATATGGTTTGGGGGGAAAATAAATGTTCTATTTAGCCCTCCTTCCCCTTTAAGGCATAACAGACTTGAGTATGTTCAGGAGGTCTTGGAGATCTGGCCTGTATGTGTTCTACAGGGTTCTCTTCCACGCCAGTCACACTGTGGATTTCACCTTGTGGGGAGGGTTGCTGCTCATTGCTACTCAGGTTGTGGGAGGGGTGGGGGGGTCAAAGCCAACCAAAGTACAAGGATAATGCCCACCTCCGGCTCAAGGTCAAGGCCAGGGCAGAGGGAAGGCGGGTTCCTGGGAGTATGGATGGTGACGGAGAGCTAGGCTCAGGATGGTAAGTAACACAAACTGAAGGCCTTCCAGAGCAGAGAGAAAAGGCTTGTCAGAGAGTTCTTCTGATGCATGATCACAGAGATTTCAGGACACAGTGGCTTTTCTGATTCACTGCTGGATACCACTGTGATGCATCTGGTGCCAGGCCTCTGGTTAGACGTGAGGCCTCATTATAACAGTGCTTCTGTGGGGGCCGTGGGGGCTGCACCCTGAAGATAATCTTCATAACTCCTTTGCCAGTGAATAGACACACTGTCTGGGTATCTACATTTCGATCCATTCTTGAGCACTGTCATAAACCCACTTCTGACCAAGACTACCAAGGAGAGGATTTCAGAGAACAGGCCAGTGAGTATGGACAGGTGGTAGAAGCAAGTGGCACAAACCGGGCTAGGTGAGTGGGCCTTCTGTTTGGGGGCTTCTGGCAGCAGGTTCTGTTGTCTGAGAGTGAGTACATTTTGCTTGGGGCAAACCAGGCCACAACGTGAGGCTGTACTGTGAGTCAGCCAGGATTCCAGGCACTGAAGGTTTTGCCCAGTCTTAGCCAGTTTCAGACATTCCAGCCCACGAAATATTCCTGAGTCAGATGCTCCAGGATGGAAAAGTCAAAGGTATTGAAAGTTCTCTGAACTCTAATCAGCTTTTTATTCTGTTTTTTTTTTAAAGATAGATGGACAGGCAGGCTTGCAGACAGACAGACAGAAGGGTGATAGGTAGATAGATAGGGAGATAGATAGATAGATAGATAGATAGGTATTGATACTGAGGATATCATACAAGTGCTCTACCACTAACTCACATCCTTAGCTCTGAAACATTTTTTGTTGTTGTTGTTTGTTTTCGGTACTAGGAATCAAATCCAGGGCCTTAGACATGTTACACAAGTGCTCTACCACTGAAGTTATACCTCTGGTCTGAATCAGATTTTTATAAAAATAAAATCAAAGGAATAGGGGAAAGGCTCACAGACTCTGTAAGCAATCTCTGCCACGTGGCCAAGATTGCGGTGCCATTCTAGACATCCTGGGCGGCGTGTGAAGGAAAAGACCATGCACTGTTTACAGATCCCTGGAGGCACGGGGCACAGTCATATGATTGGAGCCAGCGTTGTCGATTTTGCTTGGAAGGAATGAAGCGAGTCACTGGGTTTACCTTTTCCTGCACTCCTCAGGCTGACACTGAATAATGCAGTGTGCAGACTCCTCCCCAGCTGCAGATACTCATCTACTCGGTGCCAGGCCTTTGAGCCACCACCTATCACTGAGAAGTTCCTGTGCCCAGCAGTTCCTCATGGTAGTCTGGCTTAATCAAGGCCACACTGTCTCCAGAGAGATGCAAACAGGGGTGCTATCCCTGCCCCTTCCCTGTGATCTGTGCCAATGTGTGCACTTGGGAACCAGGAACTCAGAGTTGCAGAGGTTTGTAAGAAGTGGGAGAAGTAGGACTGAGTCCAGAGTCTTCAGGTTTTCTGTAAGCAGTGCTGCCTGCCCACCTGTCCTTTCCTTCCTTGCCCTTAGATACAAGCATCTCTGTAATGTCTACTGGTCTCTAACCCAAATCTTTACCTAGGTTCTTCTTCTGCTGAGCCCCTTGGTGGGTGATGTTGGTTAGGGAAACAAACTTGGGCTCTGCACCCATCACCCAGAGCCAAGCCTAGGCAACTATATAGACTAGTAGTTGACTGATACTTCCTCTTGTTCTTCCTCTTCCTCTTCCTCCCCCCTCCTCCTCTTCTTCTTCCTCCTCCTCCTGTTCCTCCTCTTCCTCCTTCTTCCTGTTCTTCATACTGAGGGTTTTTGGAACTGTAGGCATGCATTCTATCTTTTGACCTCCAGTCTTTTTGTGCTTTAGTTGTCTTTCATATAGCATCTTAGGCTTTTTTCTCCCAAGGCCAGCCACAGACCACAATCTTTCTACCTCCTCCCCTCCCCTCACAACCAGGGATGGCAGGTATTCACCACCATGCCCAGCTTGTTAGATGCGATGGGAGGTCTTGCTAACTTTTTGTCTAGGCTGGACTGATACCACTATCCTCCAGATCGCCACCTCCCGGGTAAGAGGGATTACATTCATGAGCTACAGTGCCTGGCTGCCATGTCTTCTTTAGCCATCAGACCAAGAATATAACCATGTCTGTCGCAGCAAAGAGCTGAAATGGTACTCAATCAAAATCAGAATGTTTTTACCTTGTGTTTACTGTAGAATAGTACCAAGAATGAGGGTCTAGTGTCAGGACTGCTGACTGTATGACGTTCAGGAACTTCATTTTAAAAACCTGCAAAAAACCAAAGAGCCATGAGGGTGTTTGCTCTCTTTCCACTAGATGGCACTGTGCCTCTAACTGCAGTGTGCCAGGCCCTGAGAGGTTCCTGCCAGTGTTCTCTGGTTCCACTTGGCCAAGCACAGGGCAGGTAGGGAAAGGACTGCTGCTGTGCCAGGACCGGAACAGGACGGTACAATCTGCAGGTCAAGTCAGGGCAGAACAGGAAATGATCAGGAGCTTCCATTTCCAACAGCAATTTCATTTTCAAAGGGCAAATCTTAGTTAAGGACAGAGAGGCAGGTTCCTGGAGGCAGGCGTTTCACTAGAACAAGAGCGAGCAGAACACTGGCCCAGGTCAGGCTGGGTCTGCCCTGGCAGCTCTCCTTTCCAGGTCAGCCTCTTGGCAGCAAACTCTGAAGTATGAGAAGGCAGTGGAGCCCTCCACTGAAGAATCTGCCATGTGTGACTGCTGTCTTTCCTCATCTCTGTGCAAATCAAAGATGACAAAACTGCCTTGATCTCCTTTTAGCCGTTATCTCAATGTTGTTATTATCGTATATCTATAATTATTATTAGTAATAATATAAGGAAATTGTTATTGTTGTTATCTTTTATCTTTATTATTACTATTATTCTGTCAGTACTGGGGTACAGGGTCTAGTGCTCTCTTGCCTTTTTCCTCAAGGCTGGCACTCAAGGCTGAAGCCATACTTCCATTTTTAGCCTTTTGTTGGCTCACTGGAGAAAAGAATCTCATGAACTACCATTTTCAGATCCACAGATCTCAGCTTCTTGAAGAGCTAAGATTATAGACAGGAGTCCAGTATCCAGCTCAATTTCATTTTATTTTTTTTAAATATGGAACACTCTGCAGATTTGCATATCATCCTTGCACAGGGGTCATGCTAATCGTCTCTGCACCATTTCAGTTTTAGTATATGTGCTGCTGAAGCAAGCACTCAGTTTTATTTTTTTAAGAGAAGGCCAAATAGTTCATGACAATAAATGTTCCAGCATAACCATGCTGTAAAATGCATTCATTAACCCCTTTTTTGGAGGGTGTTATTTAAAACAATTGGGTTTTAATTTAAAAACTGTCTTTTGGGGAGGTGGGTGGGGAAGAAATAGAACGCAATGAATCTAAAATCAACACTAACTTTTTCTGTATAGATGGGCAATTATTAGAATACAGAGAACAAGCAAGAAGATGGCTTGCATGTAATGGTTGTTTTTTTTTCCTTGCTAAAGTCAGAGTGCCCTCAGCTTTGCTCTGATGTTTGAAAAATACCAATAGCAAATCCCTAATGATCATGACATATCGATTTGTAAAATTCTCTCTGTATTTCCCAAAGCCTATTTCCAAAGGTCAGATGGCCGACAATTATTTTCACCATTCCCTTTCTGAATCTCACCATTGATGCTTTCCACTTACTTCTTTTCATAAATTAATGTCTTGACTTCAGCAGAATGATTGTTCTTCCTTCTCTAAAGTGGGGACAATTCCATGTTGAAAAAAGTCTCATAATTAATAACCTTACTACAAGAAAATAACAACGTCTACCTCATAGATTTCCCTCTGGATGCTGGCCTTCTAGACAATTATTTTGACATAACCATACAGTATATTTTATCCCACAGAGTATTTCTCTTTATTAAAACCTGCCAAAATTTTTAGCCAATATCTGGCTGACAGAGTTTCCCATGCTGAAACTGTCAATACTTAATCAGAGATGCTTCAGAACAAGGCTCGGTTAAAAGCTAAAATGATCACGGGTGATTATATTATCCAATGTGACCTACTTCATTCTCAGAAATAGTGATTGAGCTGTGGGTTCTAACTCAGAGAAACAGTCTATGAGGCCTGCACACACACACACACACACACACACACACACACACACACACACACACACACAGGATTCGCCAGTCTTCACCTGGGGCTCTGTTCCTTGTCTCTCCTGTGCTTTCTGGGTAACTCTGCCTAGTACTTTCAGAGTTCTATCTTGCACAGCATTTGTGGTGATGCTGGCAATGTCTCCTTTCCTTTCCCTCCTGGCCCATGGCTGAACACAGCACTGTACAGCGGGCAGTGTAAGCAATAAGGGGTTCCTTCCCTTGGACTGAGGGGATAGCTCAATGGAAGAACGCTTGCTTTGCATATGCAGAGCCCTGAGTTTGATTCCCAGCACTGGGGAAGGGGGGAGGGGCAAGAACATGATAGGAAAGGAAAAGAAGGAAGGAAGGGAAAGAGGAAAGGAAAAGAAGAAGGAAGGGAGGAGAAGAGAAAAAGAAGGAAGGAAGACAGGAGGGGAGGAAAGAGGAGAAGAAGGGGAGGGAGGGAGGAAGGAGAGAAAGGAGAGATGAAGGAAAGAAGGACAAAGGACAGGAAAAAGGGAAGGAAGGAAGAAATGGTCTCCTTTGGGGAGGGGGAGAAGATAAGAAATAAACAGGAGCCGTCTCTCAATGCTCCACGTAAACAAAGAAGTCATTCTTCCTTCATTTCCAAGCTTTTGCTTTCTAACTTGCAGAACTGGCATGTCCCCTCCCTCCCCCGACCTGTCCTTGGTGCACACCACTGACTTATGCAAACTCTATGGCACCTTCATGGGTCTATGCACATCTAGGGACTCTCAAGCATCTCTTCTGCTGGGGCAGGGGGTGGGGGCTGGGGGCTGCCTGCCCACTGCCTCCCTCCCCAGCCAGCTGGTGACAGAGGGTCACAGCAGCAGAAGCTCTACAAAGACGACCAGAAATCGCTTTATAGCACTATGGCACTTTAACGGGAACAAATTAAGGTTGGTGCTGATGTTTAATCAAAACAAATACCAAATAAACTACTGTTGTGTCCCTAGGTTTTGCTCATTGCAGCCTCACAGATACTCATAACGAGACTTGGCAGGCCAGTAATTAAAATGTAGACTTGGTTTTCATCTGGTTACAGGGTAAGAATGGGCATGGCTTGCTAAAATACTTAAGGAATAAGGGTAATTACTCAAGACTTCTCTACAAGGTTCTATTAAAGCATTCCACCCAGGACAAAAGAGCTACCTTTTTAAATAACATTTCATCACATCATCATCTATTTATACCCCCCCTTGACTCAGGAAGGATCTGAGGTAGCCAACCAGAACAAGAAGAATAGAAATAGCTACCACTGGTGAATAAATGCCTGTCAGGTATTTTATGGAAATCCCTCCAGGAGAGAGAGAGAGAGAGAGAGAGAGAGAGAGAGAGAGAGAGAGAGAGAGAGAGAGAGAGAGAGAGAGAGAGAGAGAGAGAGAGAGAATGCATGAGAGAGATAAAAGATGTCGAGTTAGAGAACTCAGGCGCTAGAAGGAGACTACTCAATTTCTCTCTGGGCCCTATGGCTTCCCAGCTGTAAGGCACCGGACGAGTTACCTAACCTCCCTCCAGTCCATGTGTCATCTGTGCAATAATTTCTCTGTCCTCCACCCTATTGGGCTGAGATTAAACGGGAGCATGCTAGTATAGAGAACAGGGTCTCACATGTAGGAAGGGTTCCATGGATGTGTTGAGGTACCAGAGATCAGCTGGTAGTCCCTGCAGGCTCCTAGTTTCCAGGCCCTTGCAGCTGGGCAGAGCCATGCGATCAGCTCGAGTCAACAAAATGTTATGGGAAGTGACAACTTTTAAGTCAGTACATGGTTTTTTTAAAAAAAAATTGCATCCCATCTTAGAGGCCTTAGATGGTATGTGTTGTGTGTTGGCATAGGGCAAAGCTAGATGGGAAACATGTAGCCCAAAGCCAGAAACAGATGGAGACAGACTCAGGGGATGTCAATTCTTTACATTAAGCAAAAAATGAACTTGCACTGTAGCAGGCTATTCAGAGCTCCAGATTCGCTTGTTATTGTTACAGAGGATACCCTGCCCTACCAGCACTTGTTATGTCAGTCTTATCACATTCTTTTTGCACTTGAAGAAATGAAAGGTCAAGTAGTTAATGGGGAAATTTCCATGCAAGACTTCCTGGTCATGTGTTTAACTGGAAAGGTGGCTCCATCCCCTTAAAACTTGCCTTTTGCAGCCCTGCACACACATGCAGGGTGGGGGGGGGAGTGGGGGGAATCGATGTTGGTTAAGCATTTATTAACATGTTGGAGGTGGTAACTGTTGGGGAACACACAGTTCTGCCTTCTCTACAAGCAGACTGTGACCACCATGAAGATCCACATCAGAAGATGGGGAGGGGGAGAAGCTTAGTATTCTTTATCCCCATAAAAAGAGTAAAACCCTGAATCCTAAACCTGAAACAGGTCATAAGGCCTGGTACTCTAGAGCCAGTAAGTGCATGGGAATCTGGGAAACAGGACTGGCAGGTTCACGGAAGAGGGTTGAAGGTGGTCTGTTACCAGAGGGCAAGAGGAGCGCCAGGGCCAGCTGGTCAGCCGAGGAATGTGGCCAGCAGAGGCATGCCCACACAACCTCATCTGTATGCTAGCCATTTCAGCATCTCCTCTCCCTTCCCTTTAAGGTCTTAACATGAGTAATGCTACATGTGAAACTAGAAATCTCCATCCCAACAAGGAGGCATCGAAATTCACATTTCAAAGGTCAGGCTAGCATCCGGCTTGACTGTGTTCTCTTCAGGAGGGAGTGGGGGACACAAGGTCCTTAACGACATTACCCAACAATCTTAAATGTCTGTGCTGTGAGGAGCAAAGAATGAAGCCACCATTTCTTCATCTGGGCCTTACACATTCTAAAATTGTCACCGAGGCAAAGTGCAGGGTTTATTCTGCACACGTGCGCGCGCGTGCGCACACACACACACGCACACACACACCCCTTTATCCATCAAGTCATCACAATGCCTGCTGCCTACCACACAAGAAAGGTATAAAAATGAGCTCAGGTGCAGTAAAACACTTTAGAAACCTCCTACAACATGTTATGTAAGCACTAAACATTAATATCCAACAGCTGCCACTCAAAACCAAGTCCCAACTTAAAGGTTCTACCTCTGTCATCTCCAAAACCTAACTGGTTTTAGTCTTTGCGTTTGCTAAGTAACACTTGTGTAGAAATCGAAGTCATTTATATGTACTGTGGAAAAATAGAAATTATCAGGAGTATCAAGAAGAAAATAAAACTCACCATCCCACACCAAAGTGACATCTTTGGGGCCGAGAGTTTGGCCTTGTGGTTAAAGTGCTTGCCTAGCATGCACAAAGACCCGGGTTCGATTCCTTGGTACCACATACATATAAAAAAGCCGGAAGTGGTGCTGAGGCTCAAGTGGTAGAGCTCTAGCCTTGAGAAAGTTCAAGGACAGTGCTCAGGCCCTGAGCTCAAGCCCAGGACTGGCAAAAAAAAAACAACAAAAAAAACAAAGTGACATCTTTGGTATCATTATCAGCATAGTCATTCGCCTTTCATCTTTTCATCTGTATGTCTGTGTGTGTATGTGTGTGTGTGTGTTAGACAGACAGTCAGACATATTGATTTAAGTCAACATCAGTATCCACATACAATTTGTCCAACTTTTATATTACATCATAAACATTTTCTTACAGCTTCCACTAAAAACTGCTCATAAATACCATTTTAATGGTTACGTACAACTCCCTTTTGGTGATGTGCTTGGATCTTAATTGTGTCCTCACTGCTGGACCTTCTAGGGGTGTTTCCAAACTTTTCTTATTATGAGTAATGTTGAGATAAGGGTTTTAGGTTTTTGGGTGTTCAGTTTTTCTTAGGAAATGCTCTTACACACACTAGAGGTATAGCTCAGCAGTAAGAGTGCCTACATGGTAATTAGGAAGCCCTGAGTTCAAAGCTCCAGGAGCACCAGAGGAAGGAAGGAAAGGAGGGAGGGAGGGAAAGAAAGAAGGAAGGAAGGAAGTGTTCTTATATGCAATGAGTTTGTACTAAAACAAAGCCTCAGATTGTGAAAATCCTCAGCTCTGCCCAAAAATAAAAGGTAAAGACTCCAGTCACAGTAGCTGCTGTTACTGAGGCCTGACTCAAGCAGCAGAGCTCCTTTGGGGAGCCTATATAAATAGAGAAGTGGGAGCTTCCAGCTTCTGGTTTATAGACACAAAGAAAGGAACTCTTAAGATTACTCTTCATCTAGGGTTAAGATACTGTTATATCCTACCACTTAGCCAGAGAGCTATTTAATCAAGATCAGACATTAGTTTCAAAGTGTAATATTGCTATTCAAGGAGAAGAATCTGGGCATCCATGCCTTTCTTGTCATTCAAAAGGCACTCTGAGAGAACACGTATTGCCTGCAGACATTAGCTGACAGACACACAGGGCCTTGCAAGTCTCACCTTTCTGTGTCCTAGATCTGAAAGCCGAGCTCTCTCACCAGCCAGCCCAGCTCTTGCCCAAACAGTTGCCAAGGATACTCTGAGCAGCTACAGAACCTAGACTCAATTAGTCCCAGAGCCACATTGGTTAAGCTTTTATTTTTCTTACTGTTTTGACAGATAAGTGAATATTTTTTAAACACAAAACAGACAAAATACAGAAAACAATCGGCTCTTATTCTTCAGATATATTCAGTTACACGTACCTACTTACCACCCCAGGAATCTGTCTTTCAAGGAGAAGAAAACCATCAATAAGCATCACAATAATGATGGTGACAGCCACAGTAATTAGAGCAGCAAATCATTTATTGCACTAGACATTTATGTCTGTGAAAATGTGGGTAGATGGATCAAACACACCCTTCTGGATGTACTTACTTTGCTAAAGTAAGTAAAACTGTAATGATTTCTTTAAAAATACAAACCTACCAGTTTGTTTTTGGGCAATTACACAGAGAGTCTATGATAGACATTTTGAGCAATCCCATGTATTAGCTCCAATTTACAGAAGAGGAAACTGAGGCTCACAGAGGTTTAAGAGACAGATTGCAGCCAGAGCTGGGATTTAAACTAGCTCAGTGTCCTGAGCTCATGCTCTTTGCTTCACAGCCCTCATGAAATTGTTAGACTGGTAGTAGTTCTCAGTCTAAAGCTGAGTGCATTTTGAGTCCACAAGAGAAGAATCTACAGAGATAAAAAAACAGCTGGTGAAGGAAAAGAGTAAGTGGAAAGCGGAAGCCAAGGGCCCCAATTCTGCTCTTCAACTGGCTCCTTCTACTTTAGGGGTCTCAGCACCACCCTCAGTGAAAGACAAGTGTTTGCGGCTTTTACTCTCAAGTATGGCTCTTCAACCAGTCCTCAGAAAAAACCCTAAGTATGATTCTGTCTCCAAGGAAGAGAGGCCAATTTTAAAGAATGCTCTTAACACTTCACTTTAAGAAAACCCCAGAGCCTCTGTATTGGAAGCATTTTTGGGCCAAAGCCTGTTAGAGGAGATTAAAAACAAACAAAGCATTCCACTAGGAAATGTGAGAGGCAGTCTTCTATTGAAGGTAAAAGGGATAAGAATCTGTGAAGGCACCAGAACGATGGCAGGCAGTGAGGATGAGGAAGAGAGACAGTCAGAGTTCTACTAAGGAAAAATAACCCCAAAGACAGTCACCTGACTCCATGGGCCTAGTAGGTGAGATGAAGATGGTACCATCTAAGCCAAAGACAGCCACCTACAGCTTGCGGGGGAGGGCATTTTCCTCCAACATTTGCATAGTTATTCAGTGCTCCGAGGTTTTCTTTGGGGCTTTCGAGCATGGAAGATAACATCCCAAGGAAGCTAGATTGAGAAATGGGCATCCAGATCCCAGACTCTGCTCGGCCACAACCCCTCTGGGGCCTCATCTCCTTCATGGACAAGAAGGAAGAACTGGAGTCTAGCTGAAGCACCGTCTAGGATTAACTCAGTGTTATTTAATTCAACATGGCAAACATTTATTGAATGTGCAGTTGGGCCTGGCTTTAAGACTTCAGAATTTGGCTCCTGCACTTAAGCAATTGAAAGGCTATCAGGGGAGGGAAGGTTGTGTGGTGCATGCTGCAGCATGTTGAGGGGAGTAGCAGTCAGCTCTGCACCGGAGGACCTAGAAAGGCTCATGAGCTCAGTGTCTAGGAGGAAGATGAAGGATCCTGAAGCAGTTATAGTTAGGGAGTAGGAGAATCAGAGGCACCTTCCATGACTCACTGAAACTTACTAACCTAGAGTACTCCAAGCAAAGGAGCTAGGTTGTTGGTTATCTGTGTGGCAATATACACCTTCGGGCAAAACCCCAAATCAAGTATAGGAGGTCAGTCCTGTCATTCCAGGAGTCTGAAGTCCAGCCTGAGCTACATGGGGAGATCACCTCAATAAACAAATAAAATTTAACTAATGAACTGAGTCCAGAGCCACTGTACTTGGAGTGGCCCCAGTACTCAGTGGTCTTCTTCAGGGGCAGGGCAATGTTCTAGGCCTTCCCCTCCCCACTAAGCCTGTCTTCCCAGGCCTGCTCTGACAAAGCAGTTCTGCCAAGGCTATTCTCCTAAGCATGCTCTTCTGGGCTGGTTCTCTTAGGCATGCTCTGCCAAGCTTGCTCTCCTAGGCCCGTGTTGCCAGGATTGCTCTTCTAGACCTGTTCTCCTAGCTTGACTGCTTTAGGTCTGCCCTCCCAGGCCTGCTCTGCTAGGTATGCTCTTCCAGGCCTGTTCTCCTAGCCCTGTCCCTTCCAGGCCTGCTCAGGAGAGCAGCCTGCTCTGCCAGGCCTGACCGGTCACTTCTTACTTGACCTTCACTTCTCAGCTCCCAGGTTTCTGTGAGGAAATCTGCAGTGTTACTGCAGGACATGCCTGTGCTACAAAGGATTTATCTTCTGTAGGGCTGTATGCACTCTTTTCTACAATCATTTTTTTATTGCTTTGTTCAGAGTCATGTTCTCATCATAGCCCTATAACCTTTGATAGCACAGTGCCTGACACATTTTATAGGCTGTATATAGGCCTATAAAATTTATAGGCTTCTTCTAGAAACCTGGATTACTCCCTGGCACCCATAAACGTTTGTTACCCTCAGATTTAGATTTCTCCTTTCCTCTCATTCTCCTCTTCCCCTTATCTCATGGCCTGGTGATTTCTGTCATTTTCTCTTTCCAGTCAGGCCTCATTTCCCATAACCCTCACACACTTCTACACCCATGAACTGGCCTCAAGTGCTATGGAATAATGCCAACTCTGGCAGAACTTAGTCACTACTATCATTTCTATGGACGTGATAACCAATGCAGGTGGCTTATGCCTGTAATCCTAGCTATTCACAAGGCTGAGATCTGAGGATTGTGGTTCAAAGCCAGCCCAGGCAAGAATGAACTACTCAGAAAAAGCCAGAAGTGGCATTGTAGCTCATGTGGTAGAGTGCTAGCTTTGAGTATAAATAGGCTTAGGGACAGTACCTCAGACCCTGAGTTCAAGCCTTGTGACTGGCAAAAAAAAAAAAAAAGTAATAATCGGAATCCCAGAGTTCTGCCTAGAGCATCCAGGCTGATGCAAAAAGTGTGTGTGGAGGGGATATTATTTCAAATAGCCATCTGGCCTCAAGGATCACTTTTCTTTTCGACAATAGATAATCATGTCTACACAATGGGAAACCTGCAGGTTCAAGAACTCAGCTTACTCTGGATTATCACTTATCTCAGAAGCACAATGTACAGAGGGTCATTGGTGAGCACTTCTGATCCCCTTTAAAAGCGTAAGATGTGTCGGGTCTGGGAGTTTGGCCTAGTGGTTGAGTGCTTGCCTAGCATGCACGGAGACCTGGGTTCGATTCCTCAGTACCACATACATACAAAAAAGCCAGAAGTGGTGCTGAGGCTTAAGTGGTAGAGCTCTAGCCTTGAGAAAACCCAAGAACAGTGCCCAGGCCCTGAGCTCAAGCCCAGGACTGGCCAAAAAAAAAAAAGTGTAAGATGTGTAAGCTCTAAGCACAGAAGAAAGAAAGAAAAAACACACACACAAAAAAACCCTTGTTTTCCAGAGTCCGAATCCAGCTGTCTCCCACAGTGCAGCCTCTCACTGGTGCAGGCAACGTGACCAGGAGCCAAGCATGAATGATGGAGTCTGATTTGCTCAGGAAGCCTGTTTCAAAGCAATTAAAAAGAGAATGTCATCTCCTGTGCAAGGTGCCAACAAAAGGCCATGGATGTTTTTCCCTTATTCAAAAAAAAAATGGATCCAGGCTGTCAGCTACTTCATTAGCAATTTGATTAGGCTCTAATTAGTACCCTAATTAAGTGGTTTTAAATCAGACTCCAAGAAGGGTGTGAACTGTAAGTAAAGGAGGGGTCTAGTCCACTTGCTAGATTTTTAAATGGCTTTCTGAACCTTACTCAGTATTCAAACACTGCACTTCCAAGGTGCTTCTTGTTGAGGTGTTGCTTCTGAAGTGGGGGTGGCCATGTGTGTGCTCTGTAATGCTTCTTATGGCCAGTGTGAAGGAGGGAAAACCATATTTCACTCAGCAACACGACTAGGTACGACGTCTACAGAACTCCCAACACAATGCCAGGGAAATTTATTCTTTATACCTAAAAATACCACATTTCAGCTGCTAAGATTTACAATCAAGTACAAAGGAAAGGAAATATCTTCCTTTCTTCCTTAAACTCTTCAAGATAAGTATCCTTCTTTTCCTGCCTTTATAGCAATTCTAAGAAGGCAGCAAATAAGAAATTGTGTGGTGTGACTTTTTTCTGCTTGAAAGTATTGTGAGATGGATGGATTTCCACTGGATGACCAACCAGGGGCCTCACTTAGCACCCAGATATAACAACCCTGTTCTACCTCTAGAATTTTCTAAGCTGAAAAATGAAGCTGAGAAAACCATAGATCATTATGGAAATGATCAGAACCGGAGCTGTCCAAAAGTTTGCTGAAGTAAGGGTAATGTGCAGTCAGGGGATATATGTTTTTCTTTGTTTTTTGTTTGTTGTGGGTCATTGTCTTGAGCTCTTCAGCTCACAGCTGCCTCCCTACCCTTGAGCCTGTTCTCTAGAGGTTAATTGGAGATAAGAGTCTCAGGTCCTTGAGTGCCTGGGCTGGCTTTGAACCTTGATCCTCAGATCTCAGCCTTCTGAGTAGCTAGGATTACAGGCGTGAGCCACCCACCTGGCTATATATGTGTTTGTGTGTGCCTAAACATACATGTATGTACACATACATGCATATGTGTACACACATGTGCACATGGAGTGGGAATAAAATGCACAAGATTGAGTATCAGGTGATCATAAAACTTTATGTTTGAAACAAATCACAGTCTTTCAGCATTGTCCCTTCATGTCACAAAGGCGATGGCAGAAACTGAAGTTGATGACAGATCACCTTAACGTTACAGATGAAATCAGAGCACCCTGTGTCTCCAACAGCTAGGTCATTTGGTGGGGTAGAATTAAACCACTATTTTGCCTCAGTGTGTCCTTGGGCAGAATTTTATCTGTTCTGAGTCTATCAAATGTACTTGATCCTTACAGAGATTTTTGTGACTAGTAAAGGAAATAGGTGTCCAGTGTTGAGTAAAAGTTAATAGATGCTAGTTTCCTTCTTTTTTTTCCTCCCTTTTCCTCCCTTCTTCATTCCCCTTCCCTCCCGTCCCCTTCCCTTATTTCTTTTAATTTTAGTTTTCTGCAGTATCTTGCTTCTTCCAGGCCCTTCTCTTACCCTTGTCTCCTAAACTACTTTTTTTTTTTGCTTTTGCTGGTCCTTGGGCTTGAACTCAGGCCCTACACACTATTCCTGAGCTCCTTTGCTTAAGGTCATAGCTCAGGTCTGAAATCCTAGCTATTCAGAAGGCTGAGATCTGAGGATCATTGCCAGGGCCAACCGGCAGCAAACCAGGGTTCGCAGATTGGGGTTCCTGAAATCGGGGGCAAGGACTAGCAAGAAATAGAAGAGAGACAGACACACCGGGTCCGGGATGTCCGCAGTCCAGGTAAAGACAGCCGAGACTGCCGTGTTTATTTTCCACTCCGGCTTCTTCCCTCCTCCAGACCCAGGGAACCTCCAGGTGTTACATTCATATGGTAATTCTCAGGTCATTTACATAGAATAGGGCCAGAAAACAATAAGACAATAAAGCCATCATCTGATGCAAGTCAAGGTACAGTTTGATTCCACTCTGGCTCCCAACATATCCCCCGTTTTTTATTTTAAAAGAAACACAAGTGCAATTTTTACTCTTTTCTATACCCCTAATTTATCCTGTCACATTTTCCAAAAATGACTTTGGTCCCTTGGTCTAACGGGGATTGATGGGCGGAGATTCAACTTCTGTGGCTTCTTCAAGCTGACTCAGGGGTGTTGTCTCTGTGCTTGACCAGGGACCTTAAGAAGCCTAGCCTGTTTTATCAAGGGGTTGCAAGGATTAGATATTAGGAACAATAATTTACTCCAAACTAGAGATCATATTTGATATTTAACAACTGCACAAACCATCTTTGGCTACAATAGTGTAGCTTACATAGCACCCATTTGCAAAGGCTTTTTCTTGATTGTCTGGGGAACTAAATTTCTGCAACCTTAACAATGCTTCAGTTGTCAGATCTAAACAGATTAATAGAGACACAAGCCTCAGATCCACAAACTTTTCCTGAATTTGTGGCTGGTGTCAAAAATAAACAATAAAAATTTCGCTCAATTAGGACTTTAAACTACCCACTATCACAGAAGATTGACAAGTTCCTGCCCAGTTATGAAAGGCACGGGCATTAGTAAGGCATGCTTACAAACTATTCTATGACCTCCCGGCTCTGATTAATTTGATTGGCCAAGCACAAGTGACTAAGATCTGACACCATCTCTGCCATCCAAGCAGAGGCTTTCGTGTCCCAGTAGTGTGTCTCCACACAGGGATAAACATGCCATTGGCATTTCACTTTGTTGGTTGCTGTACTTGAACTCGGGGCCTGGGCACTGTCTCTCAGCTCTCCAGCTCAAGGCTAGCACCCTACCACTATGAGTCCCGAGCTTGGTGCTTGAGTGCTTCCCCCCAGCTTTTCAGCTCAGAGCTAGCACTCTGCCACTTCAAGATCCAAAGCAACTCTGTCCCAGCATCCTGCTGGCAGATTAGACACCACAGTCTCACAGGGACTTTGCTTTGCCCGGGCAGGCTCAAAGCAGAGGCTTTCAGATCAATGAGTCCTACAAAAGACCACGTTACTCCAATTAAAGCAACAAGGTGGTCAACACAGAAATAGTCTCTAAGCATGAGCTTACCTAGAACCTGGTAAAAGCCAAAGTTACATCTGAATAAGGATTGCTGTCCTTCTCCATGGGCTAGCTGGAAGTTGCTATAAGGTAACTTACAAGAGCAAGCTGAAATAGCAATTAAGCAATTACTTTGGTAGTCCTAATTTTCCTTTTTTCTCTTTCTTTAAACATTTAAGACAACTTCACTTTCAAATATTGTTTAGAAACCCATTTCCAATGTTCTTAATAACTTTTACTGATACTGGCTTAAACAATTAACACCTTAGCCTTTATTTGCAATTGAAAAACCTTTAAGGGCACAAAGAACTCCTTCTGCCTTCAGGCCCCCTAAGGCCCAAGGCACTCCTCTTGCCTTTTAGAAAAAAGGGCTCTTTTGCAGTTTAGATTACTGTCTAGAACTCCAACAACAGTTTAAACTCAAATAACAGTTTTTTCCCTAATTCAAGAACTATAGACATCAGTGCACCAAAAGTCTAAGTCTGGACTTAGTTTCCTCTCCTTTTTAAAATACACCCAATAGCATGGAGATAAACCTTTAAACATTCCTTTAAAATACTAATCACATTATCCACATTTTACCATCAGATTTCTAGTATCAGTTTGCAAGAAAGGACAGGCAAAGTTTCTGACGTTAATGAACAATTTTACATTTAAATCTCTAATACATGTTTCCAAACTTTAACTTAAAGTAATAAATCCCAAATTCCCTAACACCTCTGTGCTGAACAGGATACAATGTTTACAATGTAAACAGCTGTATGTCCTGCAATAAAATGCAGATTTCAGGATCTAGAAAAATATTTACCAGTTTTTCTTTAAGACAACACAATAATTCTTTGAGACATTGTAAAACATTCAAACCTAATATTTTTGTTGAAGTTTTAAGCTTAGATTTACTCAATTGTCTTTGTGTTTAAGTATAAATTTATCCATTGTTTTATACAGCATGCTGACAATTTAACCTTGAACATGTTCACTCACTCATTCACACACATTCATACTCAAAGATCATAAAGCGCGCAAAATTAATATCGGCCGTTCGTTTTCCGGAAGTTTGTGTCAAGAGAGTTTTGCCAATTTTACTCTTACAGGTGAGAACCAGGTTCAAAACAAAACTTTTTGCAAGGCAACTTGGCTGGAATTTATTTTTCCAGGGCTTGTTACAACTGCAGACATGGGGAAGCGGCCATGCTAGGCCCAGAAATGTTCAAATAAATAACAAGGATGTGTGCTTGAGTACACACAGAAAAACCATAAGGATCCATACTTAGAAATGGTACCAATTTTAAAGACAAAACTGGACAAGGAAAAATATGTAACATGAACAGGACAGAGAAACGGAGACTTTTAAATAATCAGACATTGACATATAACAAGAAAATTGGACTCAATCAGATACACTTAACACAAAAAAACATGAGCTCAAATGAATGTTTTCACCAAACAGTTATTTTTAGATTTAGACATGTCTTGCTGGTGGGACTCTCAGGTATGCCTTGTTATCGACAAGAAACTCAGAAGGGGAGGGGGGCTCAAGGCGTCCCTTGACCACCCAGGCCTCTGTTTTAGGCCCACAGTGCACCTTTTCAAACAAACAAACAAAAATAAAATAAAATAAAATGCAGACATACAAGGGGGTCGGCCGACTTCTACTTACCTCTGGAGGCCTTTGCTTTTCACCTGGGCATCTTTTACAAAAAAGGTTATTAAGAAGAGGGCGGGTAAAGACAAAATAATGTCACATATTAAATTGTGTAGAGTCAATGAATATGTTAAAAGGTCCCTACATAATAGTAAAAGGAGGAGAAACACAGCTCATATGAATGTGTGGAACAAGTGGATCAGTAGCAGTCCCAATTGACATGCACAAATAACTCAGGTCCTTCCCACGTCGCAGGATGCACCACTGGAGGGTTGGGGGTGTAGGCCCAGTGAGTCGCTGCTTGGATGGCCACTGTCACTCTCCACGATCTGAACGCAGCGTTCAGGCAGCCAGCGGGCGTCATTTTCTCCTTGTGAAAAAACACATACATGCCCTCGACCCCAGGTTAGAACAGGATCGGGTCCATGCCAAGCACCAGTTAGGGGATCCTTCCACTTTACTAAGGCAAAAAGCACGCTGCTCTCTTTTTTCCCAGAATCGCTGAGCAGCAGATAAATTATTTGAATCCAAATTCAAAAAATTTAAAACAAATAAGGCATGATTAAGTATATTCACAGGGGTAGCGGGATATGACTCTCCTTTCTGTATTTTAGCAATTTGATGTTTTAATAATCCATTAGCTCTCTCCATGATGCCTTGACCTTGAGGATTGTAAGGAATGCCTGTAATATGAGTGATATTATAAGAATGGCAGAAGGATTGAAATGCTCGGCTTGCATAGCCAGGGCCATTATCTGTTTTTATTTGCGAGGGAATCCCCATCTCAGCAAAGCATCGAATGCAGTGAGAAATACAATGTTTAGTGGCTTCCCCAGCAAGGGGGGTGGCCAAGATAAAATTAGAATAAGTATCTACAGTAACATGAACATATTTTAATAGGTCAAATGATGGAACATGTGTGACATCCATCTGCCAAATGTGATTAGAAAGCAGTCCTCGTGGATTTATACCTAAATGGGGGGCTGGTGAAAAAGGGACACAGTTGGAGCAAGTCTTAACTATTTGTCGTGCTGCTTCTCTAGATAATTTAAACTGTCGGCGCAAGGCTCGACTGTTTTGATGGTGGATGGCATGTGACTGCTTAGCAAGTTCAACCTGAGTTAAGTAAACTCTGGTGGCAGAGTCAGTAACCGCATTGCCCTCATTTAAAGGGCCAGGAAGATTAGTGTGAGCTCGAACAAAGCCAAAAAAACAGGGGTGGTTGCGAGAACAAAGCAAAGTTTGTACTTGGCGAAATTGAGTCTGGATATTGGAGTTAGTAGTTCCAATAAAGGAAACAGTTTCTATGACTTGAAGAGCACGAATTACATATTGACTGTCTGAGTATAAGTTAAAGGGCTCGTCTTGTAACAGGACGAGTGCTTGTAAAACAGCCTCTAATTCTACCTCTTGGGCAGAGGAAAAACCCATAACCCAAGATTGAGTTTTCCCATTAATGGTCAAAGCAGCCATTCCATTAGAGGATCCATCTGTAAATACCAAAGCGGCAGAAGATAAAGGCCAGGCCCGTACTATGGAAGGAAATAGAAACGTATGACACGCAGCAAATTGGAGAACTTTGTTAGATGGGTAGTGATGCAAAATTTCTCCCGTATAATTGGCCCAAGCAATGGCCCAAGGATCGCAATGGGCGAATAGCCAATCTTGTTGTTGTAGATTATATGGGACACAGATAAAATGAGGTTCCTGACCTCTATATTTTAGAAATTCAGTAACAGTCTTTCCTTGAGGAGCGGCGGCTAAAGTAAGGCCTTGTACATGGGAGGGTCCAATATCAGCACACAGTGAAATAAAGTCCGTGATTCCTCCCTTATTCCTATGGGGTCTGATAGCCGCCTGACAGGCGGCGTTGGCATTTTCATAGGCTATGTGTCTAACTATAATCTTCCTTGCGTTCTCATCTTGTACTAGGCGGTCTGCAGTCTCCATTAATCGAGACAAAAATTCTAGATAAGGTTCATTCGGTCCCTGTTTAACTTCTACTAGATTTTTTGTACGACTGGAATTACGTAACCTTTTCCAAGCCTCTCTCGCCGCAGCATTTATTTGTAAATAGGCCTCCTTTGCATAACCCAATTGATCTTCGGTGTTTTTATAGGTTCCCTCTCCTAACAACTGATCATAAGTGTAAGGCAGGTTCTTAGACCTATCTGTTTCAATTTTAGCCCGACACTGTGCAGTGAACTCTGTCTCCCATAATAAGTACTCTCCTGCACTCAGGCATGCTCTGGCAAGCCGCTTCCAGTCATTTGGGCATGCAATACCAGCACACGCGGCCTCCAATATTACTTGAGTAAAAGGGGCAATTGGCCCATATTGGGAGCAGGCACTCTTTAAATCCTGTAATAGTTTAACAGGAACAGGTTGATGGTATACTTGTTCATCATGATCAACTAAACTAGGGAAGCATCGAGGCCCTGAAATATCTTCCCTCTCTCTAGCAGTCTGAGTCAGGTTTAATTGCGATGCACTGTGCCTGGTTGTAGTGCCTGTTAAAAGGGACTTGTTGCTAGGGCCTTTAGGCTTGCCTAAAGGTTGAAAAAGGGATTGAGGCCGTAAGGCTGCAGCCGGTGGCGGTGGGTGTGAGGGGTAAGGTTTAGAATCAGACACCATAGTGGCCTGAGGGTCATCTTTCTTTCCTACTTCTGGGGGGGGCTCTCTGCTCCATCCCCATTTTCGATAGAAAATGTAGCATTTCTTCTAACTTCTTCTCTATCGTAGCCACCCGGCCCTCCATTGACTCATCATAACTTTCCTCCTTGATATTCAAACCTGACATCTGATACTCAATATCTACTGGTTGTTGTTCCCTTTTCAAGATCTCACTTAGACTCTCTTGGGCTGCGGCGTATGGCTCAGCCTCAGGTTTTTCAGAAGGGTCCTTTAACTCATAAATTTCCCTTAATTCAAGATTAAGTTCAGCATTTTCATGTAGAGGATCTATGCATTCACTTACTAAATTCCATACATCAATAGCCTCTACTGGGGTCTTTTCGGGGCCATATACATTATAATATTCTTGAATTCTTTTTCCCATCCGCTGCCAGGTTTTTTGGAATTCCTCCTCTATAAACCTCGGGCATGCCTCCTCGACAAATTGTAGGAAGCTCCGAAGCACCCCTTTTTCCACCCACGTTCCATGGGCTTCAAGTAGGCCTGTTAAGATCGGTACATATGACCTATGGCTATTAACTTGACCCATAATTTTTACTCCTGACTATACACTCTCTTAATAGTCCTACGATGTGTTACTCACCACAGGGAGGGGTCCTTCACCTTCGTCCCAGATTTTCAGGGTCCCTGTTCGGGCGCCAGATGCCGGGGCCAACCGGCAGCAAACCAGGGTTCGCAGATTGGGGTTCCTGAAATCGGGGGCAAGGACTAGCAAGAAATAGAAGAGAGACAGACACACCGGGTCCGGGATGTCCGCAGTCCAGGTAAAGACAGCCGAGACTGCCGCGTTTATTTTCCACTCCGGCTTCTTCCCTCCTCCAGACCCAGGGAACCTCCAGGTGTTACATTCATATGGTAATTCTCAGGTCATTTACATAGAATAGGGCCAGAAAGCAATAAGACAATAAAGCCATCGTCTGATGCAAGTCAAGGTACAGTTTGATTCCACTCTGGCTCCCAACAGATCATGACATGAAGCCAGCCCAGACAGGTAAGTACATAGACTCTTGTCCTCTTATCTTTAATTAATCACTAAAAAAAAAAAGCCAGAAGTAGAGCCACATGTGGCTCAAGTGGTAGAACACTAGCCTTGAGCAGAAGAGCTCATAAATCGCACTCAGGTCCTGAGCTCAAGCCCCAGGACCAGCACAAAATATTTCTTAAAAAATCATATACAATAATTATACTTATTTATGGGGTATGTCGTGATGTTTCCTTATCAGTGTATAATGTATAATCAAATCAGACAACGTAGTATATTATCCATCACCTCAAGCATTTATCAGCTCTTTCTGTTGGGGACAACAAAATCTTCTATTTGTAAATACACAGTAAAATATCACTAGGGTCACCTCATTGTGCTATGGGCCCCTAGAACTTACTCCTATTTAACTGTCGTTTTTCATCTACTCGGCTTCTTCTTTACTGGAGTTTGGATCGTAAAGGTCCCACAGAGGCCCATGTTAAAAGCTTGGTCCCCAGCCTGTGGTAATACTAAGAGGTGATAGAAGCTTTAGGAAGAAAGTCCCAGTGGAAAGGCACTGGGGGCGTGCCCTCGATGGGGAGTATTGGATCCCCCCCCCCCGTTTCCTCCCCTCTCTTCTCCCTGACTTCTATGAGGTAAACAGCTCTTTTCATCACATGATCCCACCACGATGCACTGTACTGCCTGCCGCAGGCCCAAAGAAATAGGACCAAGTAAGGACATGCCTGTGAGCCCAGCTACTCAGGGGGTGAAAGTGGAGGACTGAGGTGTGAAGCTCAATGGGCAACAATGAGAGTCCCTATCTGAAAAATAACCATCAGCAAAAAGACTGGAGTGGGGCTGGGGCATTGGGCATGGCTCAAATAATAGCAAATTTGACTAGCAAGCTCAAAGCCCTATGTTCAAGTACAATTACTGATAAAGAAATGGGGCTAAATATCCAGAGGTGAAAACCTCTGAAGCCAAAATAACTTCTTTCCTTTATTGATTGCTTCTAGTATTTTGTCACAGACTGTAAGCCAATTCACACATTTGTACCTAATTTTCATATGCTTCATGCTTTCCTGGAAATCCCTGAGCATGTCAACAACTGAGCTTTAAGGTCTTTCCCAAATGATCTAAAAATGAGGCCTTGAGAACAAGGACTCACTTGCCTCATTATCCCTAGGTTCTTGCAGAGTCCTTTTACCCTGGCTCTTGTCATAGAACCCCAAAGGGTAACTCCCATCTCTCCACCTTCCTCTTTCCTTCTCTGCCTGTTCAGCCTGTCAACTGCAATGATTACCTGGCATGCTGTTACTCAAGGGCATCAATTGCACACAAGATTGCTAACATAACTCAAAAGCTCTGACAGAATGACTGGGAGCAGCCCAGATGGGAAAGGCTGTGGGTCTTCAAGCCCATGACATATCACTGGCCCACTTCACACTCTCATGCACCGCAACAGGGCTGTCGACTGGAATCCAGAGCTCAGCAGCCACTCTCTGAAAGTGTGAAGAAGACTTGGAGAGTCTGGAAAAGACAGAAGGAGCAGGAGAAGGACAGAATCTGAAGCTTAAAGCAGATGCTGGTGGCTCACAAAAGAATCTGGAGCTTATCTAGATTTAGGAGCCAGCAAAGCAAATAAGCCAAATGTTGACCAACGCAGGCAGATATAAGGAAACTGGGAGAATGAAGAAAAGGTGGTCGGGAGAATGAAGAAAAGGTGGTCGGGAGAATGAAAAAAGGTGGTCAGCAGCATCTGGCACTACTGATGGTGCCAGCATCACTGCCTGTGACTATGTGTGCTCGAGTCTAAGGGCTTGACCTGTTATCTCAAATGCCTCTGCCTGCGGTTCTACGAGCATCTTATGATTATGAGTATGTGGCGTTATGAGTATAAATGAGAAACCTGGGGCTCTGAGGAGGTAACCGTAAGAGCACATTACTGGAAGCATCAGCGTGGAAGATGTGAACCTAGGCCATGTGGCACTGGAACCATTCTCTTCCGTGTCCTGTTAAGCGGATGTGGGCTTGTGGGATGCCAGAATTCCTAGGAGACTCTGCCAAGGCTGGATTTCCTGAGAGATCCTGAGACAGATACTTTTATCTTCCAGAGTATTCCAGATCACCCTTGTGGAAGAGGGAGGCCATGAGGTGTGCAGAAGATGCAGTCACAAGGAAAACCTCCACTGTGTCAGGTGAGGGGACCAAGAGAAGTCAGCTACTGCTTCTAGCGGGAGGAATGAAGGCTTAGACCCAGTGTGCGCCACATGTGAGATTCTCAATACCTAACCTAACCCAATGCTTCCCAACCCGTTTCTTCAGGAAGCCTGCATCAATTCAGGGCTCTGTGGGCCTGAGAAGGAGGAGTAAAGTAGCATATAGGATCTGGGCATGGTGGTGCATATCTATAATCTCAGCCAAAACAGGAGGATTAGGAATCCAAACCCAGCCTAAGGAATAGAGTGACCACTGTCTCAAACAACTTAAATACATAAAATAACGTAGAAGATATGTGCCTGAGAGAAGGGGAAGGAGAATCAAAGGAATTATTTCATTAGCAGCCAGAATATTACTAGGTGCTCATGCATTAGCTCATTTTATCTTCAAGTCTGCCATAAAAAAATGGAGAAAAATGGCAACATCCCATTTCTCAGATGAGAAAAAGCGAGGCACAGAGAGGTATTTATTTCCCTTAGTCTGCTCTGCTAAATAATGTGATGGAATAATGTCATTCAAAGTCAGACTTGTCCTCTTTTTAGCACTCTTTTTAGTGCCTGGAATATTCTATAGCTAGAGTAGGTGATATTCCCCCACCAGCCAATGACCTTAGCATGCTTGAGAAACATCAGCTCGAGTTCTGACATCTAACACACCCCAGACTGACCCCAACTAGCAGAGCTTCATGCAGGAAGGGAGGTAGCTACAGTGCTGCCACAAGCCAGAGTCCTACTGCAGGGGGCATCTGCTGCTCGAGACCCTCTCCTGCCCAATGCCAGGTACGGACCTGCCTTCCCAGCCATGAGCTGAGTGACCACGGACTTTTTTTTTGTCACGGGTCTTGAACTCTGGGCCTGGGTACTGTCCCTGAGCCCTTCAGCTCAAGGCTACTTCCCTACCCTTTGAGCCACAGTGCCACTTCCGGTTTTCTGGAAATAAGAGTTTCACAGACATTTTAGTGCCCGGGCTGGCTTTGAACCACAATCCTCAGATCTCAGCCTCCTGAGTAGCTAGGATTACAGGCGTGAGACACCTCACCTGGCAACCATGAACTTTTATAGGAAAAAAAAATCAGACAAATGCACTGGTACTTCCTGAACCCAACTCCACCTTTAAAATTATTGAAGTCTGGGGCCGGGAGTTTGGCCTAGTGGTAGAGTGCTTGCCTAGCATGCATGAAGACCCGGGTTCGATTCCTCGGTACCACATACATAGCAAAAAGCCAGAAGTGGTGCTGAGGCTCAAGTGGTAGAGCTCTAGCCTTGAGAAAGTCCAAGGACAGTGCTCAAGCCCTGAGCTCAAGCCCAGGACTGGCAAAAAAAAAAAATCAAGATGAAACATGCATGGGGCCAAGAGTTTGGCCTAGTGGTAGAGTGTTTGCCTAGCATGCACGAAGACCTGGGTTCGATTCCTCGGTACCACATACATAGAAAAAAGCCAGAAGTGGTGCTGAGGCTCAAGTGGTAGAGCTCTAACCTTGAGAAAGTCCAAGGACAGTGCTCAGGCCTTGAGCTCAAGCCCAGGACTGGCAAAAAAAAATATTGAAGTCTGCCACACTATTCTCGTTGCTCCCTCCAGAAACCCCAACTGTGAAGACCTGGGAAATGATTCTGAGGGTACAGAGGCAGGATACTAAACAACACAAGTGAGAATGTTGTCATCTTCCTTTTGCTTTTTTTTCAGTTGCTCCTGAAAGCAAGAAAAAGGATTGTTGGGCTCTAGTGCAGCTATAAAGCTGATACTTAATATTTTAATATTTGTTCTCTCTCTCTCTCTCTCTCTCTCTCTCTCTCTCTCTCTCTCTCTCTCCTTCTTTCCCTCCCCCTCTCTCTCTCAGCCTCAGCAGAGAGGAACCTGAATTTAACACATAGCCTTGACTATTTATTTTCCTGGGCCCCTCCAAATATTTGGTCAATGATGCTGGCTTTACTGGCCCTGTGCCGATGCTAACATTCCTGTTACAGATTAGAAAGCATGCACAACGACATATTGGTACTCAACAGAGATTAGCTACTGCAAAGTATTTTTTTTATGTTTATTAGCTTTGCGGTTTAATTGTACAGCTCACTGCCAAAGTACCGAAGAGCTCCAATTTCTTTTTTCATGGTACTCTGAAAGGAATGCAAAGGAAATAGAATCCAGAAGATTAGGGTACACAGCCTTGATTAAGTCTCTTACTTACTAGATGTATAGCTTGAATACATTGAATAACTGCCCAAGTTCAAAGCCTCCGGGTTAATAGCTGCCCGAACTAAACAGGTATCACATGTTAAAGGACAGCGTGAAGGGTCTTGCAGCAACCATCCTGCTAAAAATCTCGCACCCTACCGAGGAACTACTTTATTTCATTATATGCTTGGGAAATAAAACAGAGAGGTCCTTTGAGGTAACTCAAGTCACACAGCTGGAGAATGTCAGTGCCAGCCTTCAAATTCAGATCTTTCTGAGCCCATGCCTACTTCGCAGAGTTGACATGAATCTTGAAAGGCAGAATAGAATGTGCTTTGCGCACGACAGGCACTTCCTCAGGAAGTTGAGGACATTATGGTCAGAGACAGCAAAGGAATGTTATTTTTTAAAAAACTGAGTTCAAGAGCCACCCAGGAGGAGAAAGGGAGGACCAGCTGTGACTTGGAGGCTTGAAGGCAGTGAGCACCCCCTCTTTCAGCATTTCTCAGCAGCCACCCTAGAACTTGCACCCCCTAGCGATTTGCCTAGAAGTGAAAACAGCTAATGAGGACCCAGGGCAGGCCTGCAGGAGCAGAGCTGTGTCGGCACTTGAAATGTTCATGGCTCACAGAGAGCACTGTAAAGAAGAGCTGCTTGCTCCCACACCAGGGCAGCACCCCCTCCCCGAATCCCTCATTGCGGTGGTCTTTTATGTTTACTCTTATATATTGTTTAAATTATTTTTTAAAAAAAAACAACACCTTCCATACCAGAAAAAACCATCACTTCCGTATTCTGGTAATGCTTTTTCAGGTTTCTGGGAAAGTTCTGATTCAACGGAGCAGGCCCATGGCGGTTTCCTTTAGGGAACAGAGGCTGGCACAGCCAGGACACAGCAAGATGCCTAACAGGGAGCAAGTGTTGTCTCTGCTCTGAGAGGCAGGGAGCACGGCTGGCTGCATAGAACAGGGGAGGTGAGAAAACTGAAAAAGGACAATTGTACGCGAGCATTCATGAAATGGTTCCACCATTTTTCAAGGGCCTGAGCTGATAAATTCTGGTGGTACTGGTGTGTGTATTTTGCAAATAAGCCCAAAGGGGACAGATACTGCTTCAAGGTCACCTCCTATCATATTCTAGCCCCTTGTGTTTGAAGAGGAGTAAAGAATGGCTGACTTAGTCCTTAAAATACCTGAGTGGGAGTCAACAGCCTTGAATGCCATTATCTCAGATCTGACTCACTGCGGGGCCCCGTTAATTTCCCATTTGCAGAAACCACTCTCTACCACATGATAGCTCCTATTCATTCCATTTACCACCCACGAGTCTGTCAGATGTTACTGATGTCCAGAGGCTCAGCAAATGCTCTACCTCCCCCACAGACCTGGTAAAGCTATGCCCTTTCAATTACCGTCTTTGGATGGTAGCATTTGATGTTTTGATGTGATGTTGGCCTCCATTGTATTGAATTCATAGATGGACTGTGAATTGTTTAAGAGACAAAGTGCTCACGGGGAGGGGAGGGGGGAGAGAGAGAGAGAGAGAGAGAGAGAGAGAGAGAGAGAGAGAGAGAGAGAGAGAGAGAGAGAGAGATTGTATCAAAGTGGGTCACCTCATCAGTTGATATTCCTCCCCCAGGCAGTTCCACACCAGCCAACCCCCTCCACCACCAGCCAAGACCACCACACTATAATTTACCACCCTGCTCCAAGTCATATATTTAATGCCTTCTGGGTCCCATGGTTTTTTCAGTTCCATGACCCAGCCAACCCTCCGGAATTGTACCATATGTATGAGGAGACAGAAATGCTTCATGCACTAAAAGCTGCATGTCCCCCACATCTAAGAGCATACAATGGAAGAAATCGCTACGGGCAAAGAGAAATAAGCATCATACAGACTTCTTTCTTCTGCCCCCACATTCCATAAACTCCTGCCCTCTTAAATTGTCAGAGTAAGAACTACTGACTTTTGTATCTATCCAAGGCTTCCTAAAAAACCCACCAAAGCTATGCTGTAGCCCCTTGTTTGAATGGGCCAGTTGGTGCAGTGAGAGTGCAAGGACTTTTTTCTTTTTCCTCTTGACAAGACCACATTTAAAAGATGCAAGATAAACTGAAAACAATATTTATACATCTGCCAGGAGCCATCGGTCTCTTTAACAAGACAGTTAGCACACCTCACTGTTTCCCCTCTTCCTCTTCCTCTATTGTTGTGATAGGATTTAGGCAATAAATAAAAGCCAGACAGCTAAAAAAAAAAGTACTAAGTCTTTTTAAGCCCCATTTTTATAATACAAAATAAACAACATTAAATCACAATAGGTCTGGGGGAATTAATATCCCTACCAAGTACTGTTAGCAGCCTTCCTGTCACCAGTCACACCATGAGAGCAGACAGATATGAACATGCAATGTAATGACGAGCCAGGAACCTTGCACCCCTCCTACCCCATCCTTCTCTTCTAGTTTATCCCCACAGCAAGGAGCACCAGACTGATGTGGACCTTTCACACCTAGAGCCCTCTTAACGGGCTTCTGATGGTTGTAAAGAACTGAGTGTCAGAGTCAAAGCCTACAGATAGATAGTCTCCTAGGACCAACCCGAGGCGGTTCTGTGCATGAGTACACAACCCACCCTTTAGGTAATAAACACCGGTTACTGTTGAGCCCCGACGCTTAAGTCTATGATTTCCAAGAAAAATCTGGTCTTCATTTGGAAGTTCTCCTTGGATGTTGCTTGCTTGGGCCTGACACCGGCCCTGAGCTGGAGGGAAGCTTGGGAACTGAAACAAGCCCCCAATCCTCTTCCTTCCTCAGCTAACAAATACTCATCCTAAGATGTGCACAGAAACCAAGCCAGGCTGTCCCAAGCTTGCAGGATTGTTATTGGAACAGCTGGGAAAAGCTGATGCCCGATTCCTCCCCGCCTCCCCTTGAAATGGGTGATCTAGGAATTCCTGCAACCATTCTATCACCATGAAGGACAAGTCTGCCTACAATTTAAAAAGACTACCCAAAAATGCAGGGCAGAAAAGCAGAGAAGAAAACCAAGTTACGTCACTCAAGCTCTTGGAATGAGCCAGACCTACAGGTGGACCCACCCTAGACTTCCCGCTTAAACCCACTTATGATGTGTTTCTCTCTTGCTGCCAACTCAGATTTCCGCTATATGTTTCTCATGCACTGGCTTGCGAATGTCAGTATTTAAGTTCCAAAGACTATCAGAGGCTTCCTACCGATAAAGTAAACTTTCCTTAGTGGGGCAACCCAAATTCATGCACAAGATGGCCTCAATTTACTACTTTTATTGTGAATTGTTCCTTCAAATAAAACTCTTCTATCAAATGATATATTCTGTCTCTTGAATATTTATCTTTGAAAACAGGATTTATAGGAGTGGTTGGAGGAAGGGTAAAAAAAGAGTACTAGATGGGACAAATATCACTAATGTATATTATACATATGTGTAGAAATATCACAATGAGTCCTATATATTGTACAACTAATGTGCAGTAACAAAAGTGTGGGGGGGAGAAAGAAAAAAAAGATTTTGTTTTACCTAAGAAATAAGACTTACACCCCATCCCCATCCCAGTAGGGTCTCCTTTCTTTGAAATTTCGTCACACATCTTTGACAGTTGTTCTAAATCAACCCTGTGGGTCTCATCTTTTACCAGGTTTTTTTGTTTTGTTTTGTTTTGTCTTGTTTTGTTTTTTTGATCGTGGGACTTGAACTCTGGGCCTGGGCATTGTCTCTGAGCTCTTCAGCTCAAGGCTACTGCCCTACCCCTTGAGCCACAGCGCCACTTCTGGTTTTCCTGGTTTTCTAGTGGTTAATTGGAGATAAGAGTCTCATGGAAGTGGGTGTAGTGGCTCGCACCTGTAATCCTAGCTACTCAGGAGGCTGAGATCTGAGAATCAAGGTTCAAAGCCAGCCCAGGCACAAAAGGACCTCAAATTCTTATCTCCAATTCACCTCTAGAAAATGAGAAGTGGGGCTTGGCTCAGGGTAGGGTGGTAGCCTTGAGCTGAAGAGCTCAGGGGCAGCGCCCAGGCTGACTTCAAGCCCCATGACCCACAAAAAAAAAAGACTCTCATGGACTTTAGTGCCTGTGTTGGCTTTGAACCATGACCCCTGAATAGCTAGGATTATAGGCGTGAGTCATCACACCCAGCCTTTAACCAATTTTTGATGGCATTTGAACTCAGAGCTTCATGCTCCATAGTCATGTGGCTCTGCCACCACTGCCAGTCTTTGCATCCATCTCCCTCTCTCTCTCTTTCTCTGTCTCTGTCTCTCTCTCTCTGTCTCTCTCTTTCTCTCTCTTTCTCTCTTTCTCTGTCTCTCTCTCTGTCTCTCTCTGTCTCTCTCTCTGTCTCTGTCTCTCTGTCTCTGTCTCTGTCTCTGTCTCTCTCTCTCTCTCTCTCTCTCTCTCTCTCTCTCTCTCTCTGTGTGTGTGTGTGTGTGTGTGTGTGTGTGTGTGTGTGTGTGTGTGTGTGTGTGTGTAGGTACTGGGGCTTGCACTCAGGGCTTGGACACTATCTCTTAGCTCTTTTGCTCAAGGCTAGCACTCTACCATTTGAGCTACACTCCACTTCTATTTTGTTGTTAGTAGTGATGGGTTTTTCCCCCTTATTCATGAAGGTAAGAGTCTCTTGGATTTGTCTCTCTGGGGTGGCCTTGAGCCTCGATCTTCAGACCTTAGCTTCCTGAGTAGAATTATAGGAATGAGCCACTGGTACCACTCAGCTCTGTTTTGTTTTGTGTTTTTGTTTTTGTTTTATGAGTAGTACAAAAATATGAGTAGTGGAAAAAAAAACCCCAAAGGTCAGGGTTTCATAAGAAGACATAGAAACTTCATTTAAATAACAAGGAAGATTCCTTGAGATGTGACTTAATGTGCCTGCAAAGAAAGGCAAAATGTGAGGAACTGCAGGAGTTGGGGATAGAGATCAGCAGCAAGAATTACAAGGACTGTCGGAGGCCTTGGGCAGGCCTTTCCAGCTTCAGATCACTCTTGTTGCTATGTAGAAAAAAAATAAGAGGAATCTAGAGTGTGCCTAGAGACAGCTGTCAGAGTGGTACAGGAAACAGATGATGGTGGTGCTTGGACTTTGGCAATATTAAATGGAGATGGAGAAAATGGGATGGATTTGGTTGCGTTTTGAAGGCAGAAGTGACACGACCTGGGGCCGGGAGTTTGGCCTAGTGGTTAAAGTGCTTGCCTAGCATGCATGAAGACCCAGGTTCGATTCCTCGGTACCACATACATAGAAAAAAGCCGGAAGTGGTGCTGAGGCTCAAGTGGTAGAGCTCTAGCCTTGAGAAAGTCCAAGGACAGTGCTCAGGCCCTGAGCTCAAGCCCAGGACTGGCAAAAAAAAAAAAGAAGTGACACGACCTGGTGCTTTATTAGACACACGTAGGAGGCTATGAGAGACAAGACTGTAAGGATGATTCCCAGGTCCCTTGCTTCAAGCTGCTCCGTGAAGACAGGCAGCCCTGGATACAGACCAGATTTGGAGAAGGAGGCTTGTTTCAGATTAAATTTAAACATGTTGCTGAAGAGGGTGTATCTGTTCAAAGACAGATCCATGGGCTTGAAGTTTAAAGTCCTGACTTTAGATGTAAATCTGGGAACTGGGAATCCCTGGCATATAGAGTCTATTTAAAGCCACAGGGGTGGCTTTAACTATGAGTTTAACTAGGTAAAGAGTGTAAAGCAAAAAAAATCTGGCCCACAGCCTTTAGAACAATTTTAAGAGGTTTACTCGTTAGGATAGAGGCAACACAGATTAGATAGTTTCTTACATAAGTGAAGTTCCAGATAAGCTGGAATTACTTGAGGAACATTGTCTACTCTATTTCTTTAAACAGCAAACACTTAAAACTTGAAAAGGTGTTAAAGAAATATTTACGAATTATATCTAGAAGTAGAGAGAACATTTGGGCAGAAGATGTGATTCTAAAATTTTATGATTCTTGATGAATGGAAAAACCTTTAGTCCATGTTCATAGTTGAAGTGAGTGTGATGGGCCTTCCTCAAATGCAACTGGCATTAAATAAAATCTCCAATCTGCACGAGTCTGGTGAAATGATAAAGGGACAAAAGGGTGAAGACTGCCTCCCCCCTGTGTGTTTGTGGGTGTGGGTGTGCATGCATGCATGTGCATGCCCGTTCTGGGGCTTGAACTCAGGACCTGGGTGCTGTCCTTGAGGTGTTTTTTGTTTTGTTTTGTTTTGTTTGCTCCATGGTAGCAATCTACCACTTGAGCCACAGCTCCACTTTTGTCTTTTTGGTGGTTAGTTGGAGATCACAATCTGACTTTCCTGCCTGAACTGGCTTTTAACCATGATCCTCAGATCTTAGCTTCCTGAGTAGCTAGGATTATTGTCAGGAGCTACCAGAACCTGGCTCCCACCTTCTTTAACTTACTTCTTACCATGAGATTAGGAGTAACAAGATGAAAGATAGGCTTTGCAAGTGAGAGCAGAAGAAATTGTTCGACAAAGTTTTATTCACCAGCCAATAACTGTTGGGACCAGATCTCAAACTCGACTCCTGAATTGGAGCTTTCATAATGATCACACACTGTCCTCCAGCCCTTCCTGCACCACTCACAAACATATCATGAAAATTAATTTAAAGATGTAAGTGTCAAGACAAGAGCTGCTGAGCATTAATTCTATAGTTTAAAGAAAGGGACAATGGATACATGGCATGACCAGTGTTCAGATAGCTGGAGGACCATGGACCTTGGAGGAAGGTTGAGAGTTTAGGAATCAAGAATGTACATTCTGCCTAATACCAGTGGATCATGCCTGCAATCCTAGCTACTCAGGAAGCTGAGATCTGAGGATCAAGGTTTGAAGTTATCCCAGGCACAAAAGGCCATAAGACTCTTATCACCAATTAAGCATCAAAACTGCCACAAGTGGAGCTGTGGCTCAAGTTGGTAGAGGACTTGCCTTGAGCAAAGAAATCTTGGTGATAATGCCAGAAGCTAAACCCTAAATTGAAGCCCAAGAATTAGCACAGAAAGAGAGAAAGAGAGAGAGTGGGGCAGGGGGGGAGGGAGGGAGGTAAGGAAGGAAGGGAAGAGAAAGAAAAGATGCATATTCCTGGGGTAGGGCAACAAACCCCAAAGTCAGAATGTCAACATGAGAAGCGAAGTTTAAACCTCTGAAACTCTCTTCTAATGTGACCTACACAGGCCATCTGAATATGTTCCCAGAGCCACATGGTTTGTCTGTGATGAACACTGGCTGAATCAAAAACAGGCAAGAATATTTATTTTCCATGACATCTTAGGGTCTTGGAAAGTGTGTAACTCCAGCATTAACTGAGAAACATGACAGCAAGAGACCATTGCCTTTAATCATGAGGTTATCTGTGAACCTCTTATGTAGTCTTAAATAAACTCCACTAGTATCAGATCCTCTACTACACTCTCCCTCTCAAATTTGTGAGATCTTTTGAAAAGGAGATCCTGTCTCAATGGCGTAGCACAGTGCCCATGTTTGTTATTGCATAAAATGTGTATGTGTGTGTACTGGTACCAAGGCTTAGGCTTGAACTCAGGGTGTTGGCCCTGAGCTTGTTCACTCAAGGCTTGTACTCAACCATTTGGGCTATAGCTTCCCTTTTAGCCTGTGGGTGGTTAGAGGTAAGACTCTCATGGACTTTTTTGGCTGGGCTGCCTTCAAACCAAGATCCTAAGATCTGTGTCCTCAGTAACTAGGGTTACAGGTGTGAACTACTTGTGCCTGGGCTAATACTATACTTATGTCCACAAACAGCAATGTGGATGAAAAGAGGAAGAACTGAAGACAGCTAGCTCTCCGGGCCTCCTGCTGCCTCTCCCTATTACGGAGTTTTCAATCAACCAATGGGAGAAAGAAGGGGAGCAGGTGCCAAATGCTCCATGTTGAACATCAACCACTTCCTGAATTCATTTGTAACCTGGAATACATTCTGGAACCGCCAGAGAATGACACTCAGAGCAGCTACAAATTTCCAACTCACTTCAGTCCCTTTGCAGGAATCTTAAAAGACAGACGGCCGGACAAGGGCAAACCCTAGTCATCTGTCTGCACTGCGCCAGTCCCACCGACAACCACTCATCGACTGGATCCATGAGCAAGAAATCTGGCTAGAGAGTGCAGGGTGACCTGAGGCAGGACGAGGGCAACGCCTGATCTCCTTCTTGATTTAAAAAACAAAACAAAACACTGCAATTATATAAGGCTTCTGAAAGAGCTCACATTTATACCGCCGGTGGGAGGGGAGAGTGGGGGGGGGGGGAGAACACCCTGGCTGAGGTTAACCAGCTGCGCGCTGTGCGCATGCGCAGATCCGGCTCAGGTCACCCAGCTGCGCACTGTGCGCGTGCGCAGATCCTCCCCAAAGTCGGGCGCAGCTGCAGCCCTCGGGGTTGTCTGGGGCCCCCTCCGGGGTTTGGCCTTCTTCCAGGGCCGCTCTCGGGCAAGTCACCCGCGGGACCCCCGCCTCCCCCGGCCCTCCTCGACCTCCAAGTCTGAAGACAGGGAAACCCCACCCGGCCACCACGCCCCGACGTCGCTGAGGCGCGTGCAAGGGCGCAGACCTGGTTTCCGGCGCTGGGGAGGTCACTGCGCCTGCGCCAGAGTCTCCGCCATGCCTGCCCGGTGGGAATCCAAAACCCTGAATTTCTGTTCCGGGATCAACTCTAGGACCGCTTTTCTGGATGTGGTTTGTCCCCTACCAGGCTGCCAAGGGCTGGCTGCTCTGGCTGAGCAACCTCCACAGATGACAGCTGCAAACACGGAAGAGGAGGGGAAACTTCGGCCAGGGCCAGCACCTGGAAAGGCACATTAAGGGTCCAACTACCTGGGTTTGAATCCCAAGCGTGTTAAGTCCCCTAATTAATATTGAGAAAATACCCACTGTGTGCATTAATCACATTGTTGGTGGTACAACAACAAAGCCACAGATGCGTAGCTGGAAATTTCTAGTAAAATCCCAGGTCTGAAGTAGTTAGAGAAAGGGATATGTTAGTTGTGATTATTTTTCTTCTTAAGCCATATCCCCAGGTTTTGTTTTTGTTTTTGAGACGAAAGGCTAGAGTGGATAAGGAATAGAACTAAATGAAATAGGTGTCTGACCCATGAAGTATAAATACTGAAAGATGTCATGTTTATTCGGGAATAAGGGGAGACTCAGTTATATAGATCCCTAAAGACTTCACACCAGATTTTCCAGCATTCACACTTTCCTATGTAGACCACTCTTCTCTTGGTTTCTTGAGTGAATGTGAAATTACATGTTCCTTCTTCCCCATATATTTTTGCATTTCTTAGGCTATTTTCATGTGTTGTTTTGGGACAACCAAGTTGTAAAGTTGTATTATTTTTACCTCCCAGGTGAATCACAGATGAAGTGTCAAGTCAAGAAGAATGAATTAATAGCTTATATTTGCTGTTAGAATTACATTAATCACATATAAAAGTTGTTTTTTTTAAGGGGCTAGTTCTTGATCATTAGTTTGATACCATCTCCATTTTAGGTAACCCATTCTACCAGCAGGTCTATTATTTCCATGATTAGCTATGTAAGTGCTTCTCATGGAATACATTGTTTTACTGCACTACACTAAATAAATAAATAGATTCTGCCAGGCGCTGGCGGCTCATTTCTATAACTCCAGCTAGTCAGGAGGCTGAGTTCTGAGGATCTTGGTTCAAAGCCAGCCCAGGCAGAAAAGTCCCTGTGAGACTTTTATTTCCAATAAACCATTCTAAAAAGCTGGAAGTGGCACTGTGGTTCAAGTGGTAGAGTGGTGGCCTTGAGCGCAAAAAGCTCAGGGATAATGCCTAGGCCCTGAGTTCAAGCCCCAGGACTGGCAAAAACAAAATCCCAAGTGCATTGCTTTTACCCAGATATCCATGAACTTCAATTTCCTCAACTTAAGGCGAAGTTTAAATGTGTTGGTAGCTATAAACTGCCTACACTCGAACAGGATGTGAACATTTTATAAGGATAAAATTATATTATCTTGAATATTTTGTTACTGGGTACCATGGCTCACGCCTGCAATCCTAGCTACTGGAGAGGCTGAGATCTGAAGATCTAAATTCAAAGCCAGCTTAAGCAGGAAAATCCATGAGATTCTTATCTCCAATTAACCACCAAAAATGTGGAAATGGAGGTGTGGTTCATGTGGTAGAGGGCCAATCCTGTGCAGAGAAGCTAAGGGAGAGTTCAAGCTCTAGTATTGGCATACACATTACCTGTCTCCTCCTAGCATGATCCTTTTTTCTATACCAGCAGGAGACAGCAAAATAGATAAATATATAAATTCCTCCATTCCTGAATGTATTCCTCTTTGCAGTGTATGTGTTTGCTGCATCACCCAGTCAAGAGATGGGGTCTCTTTCTATTCTGTCGAATGCAACAGAAGGTCCATCATAGCAGTTCTCAGTCTAGGTTTTGTAACTTCCATTCTGTTTTTTTTAATTAGACCCCATCATGACTTCCACACCTGGGGACTTTCCCGAGATGTAGAGTCCTCATTGTTAAAATCAGCAATGTAGAATGTCCCAGGCAATATTGTATGGCCAGTCAATCTACTTGCTGATCTTTAGGGAAAAAAAAGGACCAGTCAACACCTAATTACAAGCAACATTTGACTTATCCAACCTCCATCCAGTCACCAATGACAGCAATTGCTTGAGCTACTTCAGTCGAGACCAGCAGAGGCATACATCTGAACTGATCTCAAATTGCTGTTTTACAGTCTTGGGAGCAAATAAATGAATAAGTGGTTTTTTGTTAAACACCTAGTTTGGCATTGGTTTGTTACATAACAATGGATGGTTGAGACCATCTAGTAATCTATAAACTATAAGAAATTGTACTAAAAAGCTAAGAAGTAGACTTTAAGAAGACGATGTTTAGCTCACCTCTACCACTTTTCTAAGTATTCATCCATTCAAAAATGGTCATCAATCACTTATTGTATAAGCGCACAAGAATATTGTATGCCCAGTATACGACGTTGATCCTTTGGCTCTCAGCCTCCCGAGTCACCAGGATTGCAGGATGAGGATTCCGTGTCTGATCTCAGTGCTGTTTTACACCACAACATTTGTGGTGATTTGTTAGAGCAGTGACCTAACACAGACATGACAGTCAACTCAGGACATTTCTAGAAGAAAGGAAGGAGGGAGGGGAAAAGGTTAAATGGGAGGGAAGGTGAGCCAATTGGAGAAGCTGGCCTCTGGGGTCTGCTCAGGCTGCCTGCCTCAGATGCAGTGGTTGAGAAGAAATGCCTGGCGTCGGTCAATATTTACTGAAGGACGGCTTCACCTTTGTGCTGCTGCTTGCTAGGCTTTATTATGAGTCACCTTTAGCCTTCATTATAAAACACTCGGAAACCAAACACCACAGGCCCCAGAGCTCTGGCAAACATATGGAACCGAGATCCCAGCAGACACAAACGGCAACATTTTAAATGTAGATTCAAACTTTAATATGAGCCAGGAATCCCAGGAGCCTCAATGACCCCCCACCCCCTCCCCACTACACAGCCCTGCCTGCAGGCTTGGCATGGCTGAAACAGGATGGGACTGGGCCCAGCTTTGCTCCCCAGCCTCTGTCCTCCATTTTTCTGGGCCCCTCCCTGGCAGGAAGACTTCCAAGGACAGAGATGGCTGCTGAAGGTCATTCAACCCCCACCCACCCTCTACTCCATGGTCCAGTGTAATGAGGCTGGTTTAAATTTTTTCTGGTGCCTAATGGCAGCTTATGTCTGTAATCCTAATTACTCAGGAGGCTGATATCTGATGATTCAGGTTCAAAGTCATCAGAAAAAGCCAATGAGATGCTTATTTTCAAGGAGCCAGCAAAAAAGCTAACAGCGGGGTTGTATATGGCTCAGGTAGTAGAGCACCAACCTTGAGAGAAAAAGCTAAACAAAAGCCAGAGACCCTGAATTTAAGTTCCAATACAGAAACGTACACACACACACACACACACACACACACACACACACACACACACACACACAAAATAAACCTCTTCAAGAAAAATAAGTCCTCTTCCAGGGTGCCTCAGAAAAGTTGCTCCCTGAACCAAAACATTTTATTTGTTATTTTCCTACACTTCCTCGGCCCAGACTTCTTCTCTTCCAAACAGCATGTTCAAATGGCACTGTTCCGTCTCATGAGGACTTCAACCCATGAGCCAAAGCCCTCCCACTAGCCAGGTCCACTGTGGGGCTGTCCTGTGCTTATCCCTAGGAAGACGGCCTCTTGACTTATCAATGTGTTTGTTTGGGGTCTGTGTCTCCCCCTGGGAGCAGAGACTTCTCACATGTCTCACTCCCATCCAGTAATGGCACCCCCATGCTAATCCATTAGGTCAGGTGTTCTAAGAAGAAATGCAGACATGGATAAAAGGAGATGGAAGCTAATATGAGCATGCAGAAAGCAGAGACGCCCATCCACAAGCCAAGGAGCCAGGCAAGGGGCAGGTGAGGTTCCCTCTCCTAATTGGGGAGAAGAACCACTCATGCCAACACTTTGATCTTTGGACTTCCAGCTTCCCCGTTCGTGAGATATGACTTTCTATTACTTAAGTTCCCAAGGCTCTGGTGCTTTCTTACAGCAACTCGAGCAAACTTCATAATACACCATGCTAAGGAGATCAAGAATTTGAAGTAAAATACTAGACAGGGCGTCTATGACTTCGCTCTAGCAGTTAAGAGGCCTCAACACGTCTCCAGGTTTTCCAGATGCCGCCAAGTGGTAACAGCACCTAGCATCCTATCCCTGTATTAACTGTCTTTTGGCTGGAAGCCACTGCTGCAGCTCGAAGTCAGAAGGAAGAAGAAAGGGGAGGATTCTAGAAAAAGCATCTTGAAGAGCCAGAAGCACCACCTCTACATTCAGGGCTGACCTCAGAGCCCAGGGCCAGGAAGCCATTATAAAGGTGTCATAGTTTGACAGAAGAGCTATGAGCTTCAGCACTGGACTCAGAGACTCAGGCTGGGTATGGCTTATTTCTCTGTGAAGATGGGTGGATCCCTATACCCCCCCCCCCCTGGCTGCAGGAGGTTTGACATTCCTTTACATGGTGAAGACTCAACCAAGCGTCTGTTTACCACTTCCCCTCATTTCTAATAGCAAGGCCATGTTCTGCAGCTGCCTTGAGACTGTCACCCAGCCTCCTGCCTGTGTCTCACTTGAGTGAAGTCCTTTTCCCCCTCTAAATATCTGGCCAAGGATGTCCCCCTTGAGAGCCATATTCTGGATTGGGAAAGGGGAGAAACATTGTAGGCAGAAAAAGAGCTTGCAAGAAGTCATGAGATAGGACAGGTTTGGATGATGAGGGGATAAATAGGTAGACTGAGCCTCCAAAGACTACAGAGCAATCCCAAGGGCTCAGTCTGAATGATATATTGGAGGCTAGGCTTTTGTACTGTTTATATGGCAAACTCCTATGCATCCTTCAAAACCCATCCCAAATATTTAAATAATAGACTTAGTTATGTGTGCATATGAAGAACCCAGAGTGGAGTGATCTCAGGCGCTAGGGCTAACAGTGGTGTTAGGGACCAGCTTGTGAAAGCCTGGGACCTTGGGGTGTTTATATGAAAATTTCTATCCTACCTGTGCCATATCTCCCAGGTAACTCATTCACACATTCCTTGCTTATGGCTATGCTCCTGTCACTCTAATGGTGTGGAAGCAGAAGGTCATTTTTGTGTGTGGCTCACCTATCAGGCAGTATACTCATGACAGAAAGGAGGTACCAAATATTGTCTATCTATATATTCTGCATACCTAGCACAGAGTCTCTATGACAGTTCCCCTGGCTTTGCCCAAATCCTTCCTTTTCATCTCCCTTTCTAATACAATCCAAATTGAGTAACATGAAAATTGCAAATGTTCACTTGACTCTGATGTCAGGGGACCCAGTTTGGACCAATGAAATGCAAGTTGATTTCTACAGTATGAACTTCCTGTGGGGGGGGAAACACATTTTCTTCCTGCTCAAGGGCCAGGCCATAAAGAGTCTATATGCCTTCATCTTGCTCTCTACCTGGAATGTTGGACCATATATGAGAGGAAAAGTGGTTATCTCATGACCACAGGACAAAGGCTTCATACTGGGGGCTGCCGAGCAGACAACTGGAAAGACACCGGCCCTTGAGGACTTCCCTGTGTAGCTGCCATAGCCCTGAGCATCCCTCCTCTGGATGTGGAAAAACGATCCCCAGTTTAGTGCACTCCATGCATGGGCTTGGCTTCGGTTAATGCAGCAAAATGTAATCCTAGACGCTACCACTGCCTAGCACAGGGCAGTGCTTGGAGAATCACTATGCCCCAGACAGCTGCCAGCTTAGCACAGGCCAGTAACAGAAGCAGAAAGGACACACAACTTGAATGGACCCCGTAAGATTTTCTTTTTCTTCTTGAGAAGATGGACACCATGGCTCATGCCTGTAATCCCAGCTAGTTGGGAAGTAGAAATTAGGAAGATCGTGGTTCAAAGCCAGCTCAAGTAAAAAGGTATCAAGAACTTCTACCTCAAGCGTTAGCTGGGTCATGTCTATCATTCCAGCTACATGGGTGGACTTGAGTAGGAAGACCATGCTCCAGGCCAATTGTGAGACCCTGCCTGAAAAAATAAAGCTGGAATATGGCTCAAGTGGTAGAGTGCTTGCCTAGTAAGTGCAAGGTCATGAGTTCAATCCTTAGTACTATTAAAAAACAAAAAAACCCTACATTTTTCTTAAAATGTTTTGGATATTTCCATTCTTCTTAAAATGATAAGGACTCTGGGGCTTTCTCCATCTGCAGGCCCAGCCTTTCTTGGAGAAGGCTAAGATTGGTGCTCATTCTCAACTAGTTCATATAAACTTTGGGGAAATCTGTTCAATGATGGGCATACACAGTGACTTTGGCTAAGATGGAGCATTTATTTGTTTTTTGTTTGTTGCCACAGGTCCTTACTAGGCAACTGGTCTACCAGGTGAGGCGCTACACTGGGAGTTGAGGACATGGGGTACAGTGTGTGAAGGACAGCCCCCTTCGATGAGAGTACAGGCTAATATACCAAACAAAAGCATGTGGAAGCCAAGTGCCGGTGGTTCATGTCTGTAACCCTAGCTACTCGGGAGGCTGAGATGTGAGGGTCACAGTTCAAAGCCAGCCCAGGCAGAAAGAGCCTGTGATATTCTTATTTCTAATGAACTACCAAAAAGTTAGAAGTAGAGCTGTGGCTCAAGTGGTAGGGCACTAGCCCTGAGTGAAAAAACTAAAAGACAGCAATCTAGGCCTTGAGTTCAAGCCCTAGGGGACACACACACACACACACACACACACACACACTCACACACACACAGAGTGTGGGTGGGCAGAGGTGAGCCATTCTTGAAAGATGCTGCCTTGAGGGCAGCCAGGACATCTTGCAGGAGGCGGCAGGTGGGCAGACTTCAGCAGGTGACCTGCAGTCTCTGCTCTGCCAGTTACTGTTTGATGTTTTCTTGGTGAATCACTGAACCTCCCTGAGCTTCCATTTCAAACACTGAAACAGAGGCTCCCCCTTTCCTAGTCACAAAAGCTTAGGTGAAATAACCTGGTGGTCCTGGCTTGTGGGAGGTGCTTCTTAGGGGCAGTTCTTGGGGTTTGCTGCAGCCCCAGGCTGTTCCACCCAGCACTCAGGATGGGTTGGACAGTGGTGATTTCTGCTGGTTCAAGCCTGTGTGGGTCTGCCCAGGACAGCATATGCTGAGAGGATGGACATAAAACCTTGAGATGTCGTAAGGATAATTAAGTTTCCAGGGCCGACCCCAGCAAGATCTCTGTGTCCTCAACCCTGGCCGCTTCCTCTTTATCCTCTGCTCCTACCCCTTAGCGCAGGCAGGGATAGTGAGGATTATCACTGGGATGTTCTGAGAAGAGCAGACTTACTGGGTGGGGAGGAGCCATGTGGGATGGGAAAGCCTGTCAGATTAAAGGCCCCCACTTTTGGCCTATAGGGCAGATGCACACGCCACAGAGAAATTCAGGTGAATCCATTTCCTTCTGACCCTCAATTTCTCCTCGACACCTAGTAATCAGACTAAATTAGTGGTTCTCAAACTTGGCTGCGCACCAGAATCATGGGGGCATAGAGTACAAAAACAAAACAAAATAGCTGATCCACCTTTGGCCAACACATTCAGAAGCTTGCCCATGGTACCTGGACATCAGCATTCTAAACTCCCCAGGGTGCAGTGAGGTGGAGAATCTACATCCTTAAAATGCCTGGTGGCTTCTGTCACTCCTTCCAATTGTGAAACCCACACAGCTGCACAGCTGCAAGACCTGGGGAGGGACACATGTGCCCCTGCCTTGACTCTCTATCAGAGAATTGGTTCCCTGTCATCTCCACTTCTCCTTACTGGAAGTAAGTCACAGGATCAAGCCCAAGAGGTGGTAGAAATATACTTTGTTATGGAAGAACTTTCAGAGCCACCTGGCCCATTGGAGGATCCAAGGAGAGGATAGTATTGATGTCATCCACCATCCAGATTTCTTCATGGGGCTTGCTACACTTAACACGAGGCTAGAATATGTGCGTTTATTTGTTTCATGTTTTATTTCTGTTTAGTAATAGGTTCCACAGGGTATAAAACAAGTCAGGATTGTTCCTAGCTAATGAGGTGTCTCACACTGTGCTTGACATGTAGTAGATGCTAAAGAAATGCTTGTTGATTGGGAAGGGGGGGTGCCCCAGGGGGGGTGCCCCACCCTCACAAGTGCTCGGATGAGTGAAGGATTCATTTCTGTAAGTGCTGATTAGAAATAGCGAGCAGGCACTGTATGGAAGTCCCACATATAGTTGACGTTGCTCTGTGTATGTGAGCGCATGCACACATGCACACGCATGCACCCATTTGAACTCAGGGCCTGAATTTTCATCACTCAAGGCTTTACCACCTGAGCTGTGGCTCTTGGTAAGTAATTGGAGATTCAAGTCTCATGGGCTTTCCTGTTTGGGTTGGCTTCATTTGAACCATGGCCCTCAGATCTCAGCATCCTGAGTGGCTAGGATGACAGATACGAGCCAACAATACCCAGCTTCATGCTGTTCTGGTGATCCTGAAGAGGAAAAGAAAATAGAGTGGGCAGGGTGGAGAAGAGAGGCTGGGTCAGGCCCTAAATTCTGTCCTTTTTCCTTACCCTGGCTCTGCATGCAACAGGAGGTTCAATTCTCTATCTTGACAGCTCAGCGGGTAAGGTTGTCTTGGTAATCATAGATGCTATCTGGCTCTGTGGAGACCCTGAGGCACAGGGAGATGTAGTAACTCAGTCAAGGTCACATACACAGCCTTGCACCAAGGCAGGTCTCAAATCTAGGATTTTTTAAAAAATATTTGTTTTTCATCTAGAAGCCAATAAAATAAAATAAATAACCCCCTGTAGCCTCCTCTCTGAGAACAGAAATGCATCAGCATTAATCAGTCTTCTTTCCTTTGGCACAGATGTCTTATCTCTTCCTCCTAAGCAGACACAGTGCCTGCGGCTGAAAGAGCAGTCGTGATCATTAATAATAATATTTTGTACTTGGAATTTTCCCCTGGCAGTCTCTACTCATTCAGCCACAAATATCAGCCGATCAGTCAGTCCACAGGAGCTCTTGGAGCCTGGCACCATCTCCTAGCCCCCGAGGGCTGAGGCCTGGAAGGGACCTACACATGAAAATCAGGTCCAATACTCTAAGAGCTTGGGAGGAAAAAAAAAAAGCCGTATGAGAAAGGGTATCAATGTATGTGAAGTAATGCACCTTCTATCGGTGAATATAATGTAACCCTTCTATTAATTACAATAAAAATATATGGAAAAAAAAAACAAAACAAAAAGAAAAGCCACCTCAATGAGAGGCTGTCACTAAAACAAGCAAACAAACAAAAAATAGTGCCGGCCTGCCACAACATGGTGATATGAGTCCAGGACTGTTCTAGAAGCTTCCTTTTGCCTTTACTACTCTGTTTCCTTCATCTGGAACCAGGCCCAAAGTGCACTGGCCAAAGGTACCCAGCACACTCCCAGAGTACTGCCAGGTAGCACGTTCTATCCAGGGTGGGTTAACTGGCACTCCAAACACCAGCCCGTGCTCATTAGCCATATGCCTTGTGTCTGCATGAGCCAGGATCCCCTCAACGCTGACAGAACATCCCCTCAGGAAGGTGCACAGTAGCCAGGGGTTAATGGGAGCCTAGGGACAGGGAAGGAAGGATAGTGCAGCAGAGACTTAAAAGCATGAGAGAAAAGGGTTGGCTGCTGGTGGGACTGGAGCCATCAGAGGGAATTCTCTTGGAACATGGGCCTCAGAGCAAGCAGCCAGGCAGGAGCAAGTGAGCAGCACAAAGGACCACTACCTCTTCATTCTGCCTAGCAAGCTCCTCTTGCTACCTCCAACAAGAAGCCAGAGCAGGCAGATGGCATCTGGCTGAGGTTTGTGTGGACAGCCTCTGGGGACACAGAGAGGTCAGAGAACAGCAGATGATGAATCCAGCAAGGGAAATGCAGTAGGGAAAGACAAACAGACACTAATCCAGTAATTCAATATGGCAGCTATGCCATTGGCCCTGGAATGTTGTACTGGGATTCTTAAAGAATCTCATAATGCAGCTCTTTCTTGAATGTTCTGATTTTTCCACACCTGTTCCTTACTCTAGAATTGCTGGTAATGACCTTGATTGAGCCATAAGCTTCCCCCCACCTATATCTTGTAATTGAAATCAGGAGCCTAGAGCTTCTCTCAGTTTCTTACTCTAGACATCCTGGTGAAATGAGCGGATCATTCTATAGGAGGTACATGTGAAAGGTGAAATCCATCAGTATAGTCATGATAGCATTGTTTCAGGAGAGAGGGGAGAAGAGAGGAAAGGACAGGAGAGGAGAGAAGAGAGAAGAAAGGAGAAGAGTGGAGAGGAGGAAGCTGGAAGCTATAGTTATACAGCATGAACTCATTTTAGCTTAAACATAGGGAAGAACGATGCATATGTGGCATTCCTTAATGCCCAGGCGGGTATGAGAAATCTGAACCCAGATTGTCCAAAGGGGACGGGGGAAGGGAAGGGGGGGGAGGGAAGGGAAGGATGGCCTTAGAAGGTAAGGCTCCTGCCCACCAGAGCCTCCTGTCTGGTGCAGAAGCTTAGCTTGCCTTTGGGATCTCACTGGGAAATGAGGCCAGGCTGTGTGTGGGTTTGAGTGTCTGGGGCTGGAGCCGGATGGTATAGACTGGGGATGGGAGGCCAGGCCTGTGGAGGGGTCACTGGAGGCATGCAATGACTGCAAGATGCAGACCAGGGGCTCCCATGGTAGGTCTCAGGCTGGTGGCATCCATGTCACCTGAGAACCCCAAGTCCCCCAGGGGGTCCTGCTGCTCCTTGGCACCCACTGAGGCAGAAGTAGATGTACAATGAGTCAGATCTGCTTCAGGACCATCCTGGATCTACTCAGCTTTGCTCTTGGCATTGAGCAGTTGAAGTAGCTTGTGTGAGCCCTAGGTTCTTCATGGGGGGAGCATAAGCACTGCCATGCTTTGTCCAGTGATGATGATTACAGTGTGCGTCAAGCACGCTGGATCCTGAGGTTCAGGGTTGAAAGATCAAGACCTCTGACCTTCAGGAGCTACAGACCTGGGGCTGGAATTAGAGCCAGTGTGGACCACAGATCTTTTGTTGAGTGGGGTGTAGCAACCCCACTCACGTGCTCACGACACTCCTCTGACATAAGAACGGTTACTGCCACATTCAGACCAGGCAGTAAATGTCACTCACTGTGTGTGACTCAGTTGCCAGATGCCGATTGCCAGATCCCCAAAGACAAGAGACCTCTGCAGGGCAGTGTGTGGGAGCTCAACCCAGCCTGGAGGCCCCATTTCCAGAGAAGAGGAAGCTGTGAGAAGTTTGGGGGTGAAGAGGCAGGGGCAGGATGACTGTCAGGGTGTCCTGTTTGGTGCTTAGATATGGATGTAAATTTTCACCCTGATTTCCCATTTCCAGGGGTCAACATTGTCAAATACCTTAACACTTTGGCAGGGGCGGGATGGAGATGGGGTTCTTGCGAAGTATCGAACACCCAGAATCCCAGCTACCCGGGAGGTGGAGGTAGAAGAATCAAGACCTTAACCTGGCCCAGACCAAAGTCAGCCTAAGAGCCAATCTGAAAGAACAAAAAAAGCAAATGAAACAAAAGAGATAAAGGGTGTGGCTCAAGCAGCAGAGTGGTAGATCAGGAAAAGTTGTTGGTGGTGGATGCCCCATCTCCTCCCTCCCCTTCCCTTACTAGGCATGTGCTGCCCACAGACACCAGAGTTCTGCCATGGCCCAATGCAGCCCACACCCTGTGGGCGAGCCAGCCTATTCTGAGTGTGGACATACGGCCATCCACTTCCCTGCAGACGCTGCGGCTCTGCCCGATGTTCGTTTTATCTTTCGGGAGGGACACCATCTGCCTTCTTCTTGTTCCTCCTTTTCAGTTCAGGATGTGGGTGAGAAACGAGGCAATTGTTCCCTGGCTACTCCCAATTTTGCAGCTTTGTGCTACAGATTCCACCTGAAGGCCTGGCTCACCTCAAACCACCAAGTCTCTTAGAGTACTCGTGCATCTGTTGCACATAACAGATGATCTGACTAAAAGTAGCTTACACACTAAGGGGCAGATGCTTCACAGGGTAAGACTTCCGGAGACAGATCTGTCCTCCAGCCTCTAGGGAATGGCTCAGTCCTCAGGCAGGGTCTGGCTCTGGGCCTATTTCCCATCGTCACCATCGTGGTAGATGGGATGGAAGAGGTAGAGCATAAAGTTCTCATGTGTGTCTGTCATGTCCTATCTATGGCCCTTGGGTTTTGTGGCAACCTCGCCATAGCTCTGCATACCCATCTTCCTGTCTAAGTTTTGCTTTTAGAAGACTTTGGTCTTCATGGTTAGAAGCCCTGGATCCTGTAGGAGCTCATATGAACTGATCCCATTTACAAGAACAGTTTGGAAACAAAGGCAGGCCCTAGGTGTTAGGACATGATTTGTGGGACACATCCAGTCTATAATATAACCTCTGTGCTTAGCTCCGGTAACAGCGCCCACCTCCCTCTCTCTTTCCTATCTCTGTGTTCTTGCCCAATGGATTCCCTTAGCCTGAAGTGTCTTCTACTTTTCCATAAAATCCTGCTCACCTTTTAAGGTTATCACCTCCTCCAGGTAGTCTAACCCTCTGGTTAGAAAATCACCAGTGTCTTTCTCCTGCCTTACCTAGCTTGGCATAGTCTCCAACCTCCTCCTTGAGACTTTGTGTGGTTCTGCGTCCAGGGCAGATTCCAGGCTTGCTTTGGCTGTGTGGAGGCCGGGCCTCCCTGCCCACCTAGGGCCCAGGAGCCAGTAGTAGCCCCATCACCTTGCTAAAAATTTCGATGTCACTGGGCAAGCTGACTCTAGCCCCTAGCTACTAGGAGGTACAGATTAGAACTGAGGTTCAAGGCCAGCCAAGGTGGGGTGGGGAGGGGACAAAACTTGAGAGACCCTGTTTCAACCTGGGCATGGGAGAAGCTGCCTGTCATCTAAAGTATGAGAGAAACATAAAAAAGGAGGATTGTAGTCTGGGTTCACCAAACGTCAAACCCTATGATGAAAGCAAAAAAGGCTGAAGCTGTGATTCAAGTGGTAGAGCACCTGCTTAGGAAGCACAAGACTCTGAGTTCAAACCCCAGGTACCATTAAAAAAAAAAGCTGACTCTCAGGCACCAACCTAGATTTACTTTAGCTAAATTTAGGGCTTAACAAGACGGCCAGTTGTTTTCTGTGTATTCTGGGACCGTGGACACAAGTAGCTTATGGGAGCTACTTCCAGCTGCCATCTGTGGCACTCTGGGATAACGGCCCTCAAAAACAGCACACTCCTAGGTTTTTGCTTCCCAGCATTCTGCATGGTGCCAGTCACATGATGCTGCAACTCGGGGCCACTCAGGGTCCCTCTTATACATAGTAGGTGCTTACAAATGACAAATTCTTTGCGTGGATGAATGAACCTCATCAAGGTGAAGACTCTTGCCTGTTTCTTAACGTGTTTCCTCCCCCCCCCCCGCCCCCCCGACTGGAGCAGCTCTCTAATTTGATTTACTCCCGGGTGACATCACAGCCGTCACCATGGCAATGTTCAGCCATGCCTGTCAACCAGCCCAAGTCTCTGCTGTCAGGAAAGGGCAAGCAAACTGATGGATGCTCAGGATGGAAAGGAAGTCACGTGCAAGGAAGGAGCCTTAGCTACCAGGCCCTGCAGTCAGGGCCCAGATGCAGCCAGGGCCTTGGCAGCTGGGGGATGGGGTAGGGGAGGCTGTGGGGAAGGGGGGGGAATGCTGTTGGTAGAAGATGAGGATGTCCTCTTGCTGGGGAGGGGGAGCCAGGATTGCTTCCCCTTTATCTTTGAGACATGCCAGCCAGCCAAAAGCAAAATCTTGTAGGTAAAGGAAAGTGCACAGGCCTATGGCTGGCTTATATGAGAAGCCTACCCATTGCTTCTCAAGTCACCTGAGCAGTAAACAAAGCTGGTTTTTTTTTTTGGCCAGTCCTGGGCTTGGGCTCAGGGCTTGAGCACTGTCCTTGGGCTTTCTCAAGGCTAGAGCTCTACCACTTGAGATACAATACCACTTCTGGCTTTTTCTATGTATGTGATACTGAGGAATTGAACCCAGGAACCCAGGTCTTCGTGCATGCTAGACAAGCACTGTACCATTAGGCCAAACTCCCAGTCCCCAAAGCTGTTTTTTTTTATCTGTCTTGTTTTCTGGAGCCTTTTGGTCTCCCCTCCTACCTGCCTTACTGCTGTCTCTCTCTCTCCCTCTCTTTTACCCCTGCCTCAATTTTCTTTCTTTTCCTATTGGCATCTATTTAGAACTTCCCTTGTTTCAGGCATGGTCTTAGTTGTTCAATTGTAATGGGGGAGGGAGTGAGTTGAGCCTCCCTCTTTGTCTCAGGGAGGAGCTCTGACTCGTGGCTTTGGAGTGGGACATGGGAGGGGAGAGCTATTGTTGGTAAGGTGAGCAGAGCCTTGAATTCATTTCTTGCAGCAACTCCAGTTGCAGCTCTGCTAGTACCTCTCTACAGAGTTAGGGATGAGGTGTACTGAGAACCAATCTGGAAATAAAGCACCATCTTCCCTACACAGATGGATTCTAGATTCCAGGCTCTGCATATACGTGCGTGCATGCACACCAGCACTGGAGAATGAACCCAGGGCCTTGTGCTTTTGCTTGGCTTTTTCCTCTCAAGGTTGGCACTTGACCTAGAGCTTCATGTATAGCTTTTTGCTACTTAATTGGAAATAAGAGTCTCAAGGACTTTTCTGCCTAGGCTGGCACATAATCAGGATCCTCGGATCTCAGCCTCCTGAGTAGCTAGGATTATACACACGAGCCACCAGAGCTGGCCATAGATTCCAAACTTGTAGACAATATCTTTCTATAAGCTGTGGCTGTATTTAGGGGGGGTCTCCTGTTGTCTCCCTTAATCCCCAGAACCAAAGTTACCAGAAACTTTAAAAACAACACAATTGTATAGCCTGCTGACCTTTAGGGTGGACTGCTAGACCATGAAACAATATGATTTAAGTTAGTTTTTTTTTTCCAGTCCTGGGGCTTGAACTCAGGGCCTGGCCACTGCCCTTGAGCTTTCTGAAGGGCTCTGCCATTTGAGCCACAGCACCACTACTAGCTTTTTCTGTGTATGCAGTACCAAGGAATCAATGCTAGGCAAGCATTGTAGCACTAGGCTACCCTGCTGGTTTATAATGAGGTCACTGTAGGCTGCATACCACTGACCCCAGCTAGCTCAACGATTTCCCCCAATGAGCCTCAGTTTTTCTATCTCTAAACTGGATTATACTAATGCTTCCATCATGATGAGCAATGGCACCATCCTTTATAAAGAAACCAGTTCACAGAAGGTACAGGAAAATGCCAGCTGTTCTAGTAGCTTCCGTAGAAAGGCAGCGCTTGTCTCTCAGCTACCCCCACTGGTGGAAATGTCAATCAGAAGAGTGAACTGTTGAGCGATGCCTCCTGAGCTGATGCTGACAGAGGAGCTGTGACAATCTGCCTCTGGAAAAATCTCACCAAGCCGCCTGCCCCGGGGGAAATCCAGCCATGCCAATTCGTTTAGGCTCTGCAAGATGTTTCCTAATTGTTGACGTTCTTGAGGGACAGCCAACAGTTGAGCTAATTCTGTGTCCCATCATTTTGCAACATCTGCCCTAGCCCTGACTGACAGTGGAAAATACAGTGAGCTTGGAGGAAATGCCTTTTATATTGCCTGCCTTGGACTAGTTATTGAATCCTTCCAGAATTTAGGGTCTGTGACTGGTCTCTACATAAAACCAATAGCTTTGGGGAGCAAAAAGCAACACTGATTTGTGGGCCCCATGAGGGCCTTGCTTTTCTGTTCTTTGTTCCCTATCACATGTTTAGGGCATTACACACAGTAAATATTAATAAATGTTTGTTGGGTGCATGATGGGTAGATAGATGAATTGGATGGATGGATGGATGGATGGATGGATGGATGGATGGATGGATGTGTTGATGTGTTGGTAGATGTGTTGATGTGTTGGTGTGTGTGTGTGTGTGTGTGTGTGTGTATGAATTGATAGATGGCTGAATGCACACATACTGGGATGGATGGATGAATAGATAGGCATAAGGTGGATGGGTGGGTATGTGGATGTATAGATTAGATGAGCAGATGCATAGATGAGTGGGTAGGTGGATGGATGGGTAAATTAATGGATCAATGGATAGATAAGTGGATAAGTGGATGGATGATGGATGGATTGGTGAACAGATGGATGATGGATGGACAGGCAGGTGGAGAGTGAGCTGGGTAGGTGAATGGATAGATGGATAGATGGATGGATGGATGAGTGGGTAGATGGGTGGATGGTTTATAGAATACAGTGAAAATTGATTACTTCCTTCCTCCCTTCCTGAGAATTCCAGAAGCATGTTAAGATTCACATTTAGAGAAGATCAGAACTCTGATAAAAGCTGTGAGAACCACGGAAGTTGTTGAGCCTCGTAATGAGCTGGAGACCCAGGAAACATCATTGTTTGTACACGTGAGGTGTAATGGAGATGGGGACTGTGGCTCGGCCAGCTCAAGTCCATCTAACTCATCAGGGATGAGGCCTTTCGTGTCCATGTCCTCTCAACCATAGAGCATAGCATGGACCTCCCTTGAAGTCTGGCATAGCATTTGGGGGATACTATCACCTAAGCAGTTTATATTATGTCTCACAGTTATCCAGCTTCAATACAAATGCTCCTGTAATTTGTAACGTGCAAACATTTGTAACGCAAACACATTAATGTCAATGCCAAGGGAGAGAGTGCTCTAAAAGGAGCAGACACCTACAGAACAAGAAATTTGCCTTAATTTTCTTCCCTGAAGGACAAACAGCATCCCCACACCTCTACCCTTGCCCAGCTCAGGAAGAACTAGTGGTATAGATCCCAGCTCTGCTGTGTGACCTTGAACAGGTGATGTCCCTTCTCTGAGCCTCAGTTTCCTCACTGACCGTCTTCTCTCTACACAAAGATGGTTGCTAGGCTTCCATGGATTTGTGTGTTTTCAAGAACCTGGTCTAGGCAGTTGATTCTCTTCTAGATTGACCTGTTCAATTCTGCTCAACAGAATTGACCTGTTCCGTGAGGACAGTACTCAGGGACTGTCCTACTATCCTTCCTGTCAGCTCTTGCAGAATGTGGGAGAAGGTAGCCCAGAGAGTAAGACAGAGGCAGGGGAGGAACAGTGAGTGCCTCAAGAGTCCCACATCTCAGGCTGAGAGAAGGAAGAGAGAGGACGTGTGTAATATGTGGATGATTGATAGGAGCTGGATTTTGCCCCAGGCAGGTTGAGTGACAGAGGAGTAAAGCAGAGGCCACAAGTCCAGTTCAAGGTGGGTTAGAACTATGTGAGAGGTGAGAAGGCCTGAGCGATGCAGTGGAGATGGGGAAGGGTGATGGAGTAGATTTAAAGAACAGGTATGAAGAATTTCCACCACCTCCAATCTCTCCATATCCTTTCCTTCCAAGTCTTCCCTTGAAAATCACACGATCCTTTCAAAATGGCTCCAATCCCATCTTTCTTGATTAGCCCTTGAGATGAAGGTCAAGTTCCCCAGTGAGTTGAAAGACTTTGCAGAGTCTGGTCCTCAACCTCCTCAGTGCTGTTCCTCCCTCTGGCTGCTCCAACCATATTTATAATCCATATGTTCCCTATCACAGGGTCTTTGCACATGCCATTGACTTTTATAGACTTCTGGAACTCCCTAGTTGGGCCAAACCCCATGTCTGGCAAACATCATGTACCTCTCTTGGCATTGGTCTTATATTAAATAGTGGCTTTCTCTCCCAGTGAAGCAGGGGCTTCGTGAGGTGGGCATTGTGGATACCCAACACACAGTGCTAACTTGTACTAGAAGACTGAATAACTAGAGCCATAGAGGAAGCACTAAACCAGTCACCGTGGGAGACACAAACCAGAGCCTCTCAGAAGCAGAAGGCCAGATCCTAGAAGACAGATTATCTCTCTAGAAACTGTCTCTGTCCCCACCGGCTCCTCTCTGATATTCACAGCTCCAGAGACCTGTGGGGGAGGGGCAGCATCCCCTGGGCAACATGGCCAGCAGCCAATGGGTGAGTGACACTTAGCTAGACCGCACTGGCTGGGTCCAGATCCAGAGGGCTAAGGCAGACACCATGGCAACAGCCTGCTCCTTAGAGGCCCTGGGCTGCTTCCGGGGGCGGGGGCGAGGGGGAGGAGGGTGTCAGCTCATGCTTTTCCACTCCCAGGGGACTGGCCCAAGGTTCAAGTTCAAAGTCACCAAGGTCTTTGAGGGAGGGAAAACAAAACAAAGCAAAAACCCTTCTAATTACTGGGACTGTATTATTGCAATGGATTTTTTTCTCTGGAAGTCCAGAGGAGCCACAAATCTGTTAGCCGCAACATGTCCACAGACAGAGATGGTTGCCACAGGACCCCAAGTCTCCTTTTTTTTTTTTTTTTTTGCTAGTACTGGGGCTTGAGCTAAGGGCCTAGGTACAGTCCCTTAGCTTTTCTACTCAAGACTGGCAATCTACCACTTGAGTGGTAGAGTGGCTCTGCTTCCAATGTTTTGCTGGTTAACTGGAGATGAGAGTCTCATGGACTTTCCTACCCAGGCTGGCTTCAAATCTTGATCCTCAGATCTCAGCCTCCTGAGTAGCTAGGATTACAGGCGTGAGGTACCAGCACCCCTGGCTCAAGTGGGTCACTCACAGAACATCCTGCGCTGTGTGGGTAAAGGGAGCAGCCAGGTGCTGCAGAGATTGGGGGTGGCTAGGTCCAAATCTGGACTTAGCCCTCCCTTTCCTTTCACTTCCCTGGATCCGGGGTCCTCATTTACAAGTGCTGTCAAAAGCAACACTCACCACGGAGTCCTGCTGAGGACTGGTCTGTAACTAAGGTGACACATCCATGGAGCACAGTGGACAGCTCTTGTCTGCTTGGCGGCTGGTGGTGTGAGCAGGCCACGGAGGCCACGTGCCACCATCTTCTATATGGATTCCTTGGCTGGACTAGCTGATTTCTGAAGGTGGACTTGCCAGGGTCCTGGTGTCTGGGTGCTGGTAGAAGGACCAAAGTCAAGTACTAGAGAATCCTGGGGGCTTCTAAGGAATGAGAGGAAAATTTCTCTGAAATGAACTAAAGCTCTTCAATCTTGGAAGATCGATCGTGCTTGTCTAAGGCCTAACTCGATTAGTTATTATTTACAGAAATAATACATCCAGGCACCATTGATTCATGCCTATAACCCTAGCTACTCAGGAGGCCAAGATTTGAGGATCACAGTTCAAAGCCAGCATGGGCAGAGAAGTCTGTGAGACACTTATCTCCAATTAACCACTAAAAAGATGGAAGTGCTCAAGTGGTAGAGCACTAGCCTTGAGGGAAAAAAAACTCAGGGAGAGTATTCAGGCCTTGAGTTCAATCCCTGGGACCAGTATAATAATAATAATGATAATGATAATAATAATAAGCTGGTCTTGTGTCTCATACCTGTAATCCTAGCTATTCAGGGGGCTGAGATCTGAGGATCTGAGGTTCAAAGCCAGTCTGGGGAAGGAACATTAACCACCAGAAAACCTGAAGTGGTGCTGTGGCTCAAAGTGGCAGAGTGCTGGCCTTGAGCAAAAGAGCTCAGGAACAGGGCCCAGGTCTTGAGTTCAAGCTCCACAATGGAAAATAATAATAATAATAATAATAATAATAATAATAATAATAGTAATAGTAAATACTCATCAGTTCAGTGCCTTTCTCTATGTCTATGACTAGGGCTGCCACAGTACAAATTTCTCCTCCCTTTGAATTCCAGAAATTGGCACCCAAGGCTTCCTTCTTGTGGTCAGCTTTCCCTAAGCAGAAGGCAAACCTGCCTCCATAGCCCATATAAGCACAGGACACAGACAGCCGGACATAGATATGACTAATCATTTCTGGCAATATTTGGAAGCAGCTAAGGTCCAGAGAAGTCAAGAAACATAACTTCAGATCTCACATCAAATCACGTAGGAAGTCTTAAAACCACCTGTGTAGTTATATTGCTGCTGGATCATGTGTAGTAATTCCAAGAAGCATTACCTAAGAGACATCCTTAGAGACCTCATTTCTGCAAAGAGGGAAGAATTCATTTATGCAATAGCCTCATTAAGTCTCTGATATTTATGGGCGTCGGCTGTCTAATGTGTTTTGCATGGATACCTAGCTAGCCTCTGGTGTTAGGGAGATTCAATTAGATTAAAGCCCCCTACCCTCACAAACCTTAATGGCTGGGGAGTAGATGGGCAGGGATTTGGGGAGGGGGACAGAACTGTAACACAGAAGGTAAGGATATTGACAAAGACTCCCGTGATGTTGTGCTAACAATTGTTCATTGAGACCCATGAGACATAGATCTGATGAAGAGCACATCATACACATTTCTTAAGCTTCTTTCAAATGCACATTATGGCTTTGGACTCCCTCCTCCATCTCCTCACCATGACAGACAGGGTCTCTGAGGCCAAGGTAAATGTCAATGTTGTCTCATACAAATGAACGCTGATTCTATGCTGGTCATGTGACTCTGGTCTACATTTGTTTCCTGGTGGCCTGGAATAAGATAAGCTGCTGGAGGAAAAAGATTGTGCCTTTGGCTTTCTTCTCCCCGGGTCTTTACTAACGGTTTAGCCAGCGTGAGCTGGCTGACAGTGTGGGGCAACGAACAAGACAGGGAACAGCTGCACTCAGGTGCCCAGCCAACTCTTGGCTCAAAGGGAATCCTGTTGTGTAGCTTTGTGAAGGGAATCCTGTTGTGTAGCTTCGTGACTCTGAAAGTTTTAGATCATCCAAGCTCCAAACTCCCACATCCAGTTCTGACATCTAGGTAGATACGTGCTTTGCTATTAACTCATTATGTCCCAAACAGATTTCTACAACCCCATCTGTGCCACTACCCAATCACATCCTCCTCAGCCTTGTTTATCCCTGGGAATGACACCATAACCATCTGAAGTCACACAAATCCATAACGGAGGAAGCAACAGACCCTCCCATCCCACCCCATCCGATCATCCACTACTCTATGTCCACATCATGGCTGACCATCACCACTGCCACCATGTTTCATCATAGATGACAGCACACCTTCTGGCTTCCTAACCCAACATTCCACTCGCCACTCCAGAGTTTTACTCAAATAACTCTTCCTATAGCATCAATCAAACAATAATCTCACTGATGTACTGCACAGGATTTGTGGCGGCAGGAACAACATCTACCTTGGGCTCATTCTGGTTCAAGGTCCCCTAGCACAGTGGAAACACACATATATATTGAATTAAAACCAACAGCAAAGTCAGGAGCCAATGGTTCATGCCTGTAATCTTAGCTACTTAGGAGGTTGAGATCTGAGGATCATGATTCGAAGCCAGTCTGAGCAGAAAAGTCTGTGAGACTCTTAGATCTGATAAACTACCAAAAAAAAAAAGATAAAACTGTATCACTGTGGCTCAAGTGGTAGAGCATTAGTCTTGAGCAAAATAAACAAATACAAAACCTTCCCATGCTGCTTCGAGGGTGGGATGCATCAGTTTATAGAAAAACCTCTGACCCTTAGCCAGGTACCAATGGTTCACAACTGTAATCAGAGCTACTCAACAGGCTGAGATCTGACCATTGAAGTTCAAAGCCAGCCTAGGCAGGAAAGACCATGAAACTCTTATCTCCATTTACTACCAAAAAGCTAGAAATGGAGGTGTGTCTCAAATCGTAGAACATCAACTTTGAACTAAAAAGCTAAGGGAGAAGACCCAGCCCTGAATTCAAGCCCCATTCTCTCTCTCTCTCTCTCTCTCTCTCTCTCTCTCTCTCTCTCTCTCTCTCTCTCTCTCTCTCTCTCTCTCTCTCTCTCTCGCACACACACACACACACAGACACACAAAGGCAAATGCTCCAACCATATTTCATTTTCTTTCTCTCTCCCTTCTTATAATATGTCTGTTTCAATAGAAGTAGGAGAGCCTGATACCAGCTTCAGAGAGGGACCTTTGCTGTCCCCAGAGCAGCTTCCCTTGCCTCAAGTAAATAGTTCTTCTTCGGGGCCGGGAGTTTGACCTAATGGTAAAGTGCTTGCCTAGCATGCACGAAGACCCAGGTTCGATTCCTCAGTACCACATACATAGAAAAAAAGCCAGAAGTGGTGCTGTGGCTCAAGTGGTAGAGCTTTAGCTTTGAGAAAGTCCAAGGACAGTGCTCAGGCCCTGAGCTCAAGGCCAGGATTGGCAAAAAAAAATAGTTCTTCAGTATGACCTGTTCCAAAGCCCTTGCCTCTGCCCCAGCCCTCATCACCCCTCTCCCAGACCCCTAGCCAGGCCAGCTGTGTTCTTGCCCCCAGCACTGCTTTTGAAGCCTGAAGCTTTCACTGAAGCCTGTTGATTTGCACCAAAAGGCTATGCATGCAACAGAACATGGAAAGAAACAAGCACCTGGTGATGAATGGCCTCCATCTCCCACCAGCTCTAACCACCGCTGGCAACATTTGCACACTTCAGTGGGCTTACCTGTTGGAAAGGAAGTAGGGTGAAGACCACAGGTCACTGCAGCTGGAGGGAAAAGCCACATCAGCTCAGTATGCAAAGATCAAGTCCTTCATAGGGCCAGGAACTATGGCTGGCTCCACTACTAACCAGGAAACAGGTAAGTCCCTTAGCTTTCCTGACCTTAGGTTTCCTCATCTGTAAAATGTGTATGCTAATCCTTAGACTCTCTGGTTTTCTTTTCTTTTCCTTTTTTTTCTTTGCCAGTCCTGGGGCTTGAACTGGGGACCAGCGCACTGTCCTTGAGCTTTCCTCAAGGCTAGCGTTCTACCACTTGAGCCACAGTACCACTTCCGGCTTTTCTACGTATGTCATGCTGAGGAATCAAACCTGGGTCTTCGTGCATGCTAGGCAAACACTCTACCCCTAGGCAATACTCCCGGCCTCCCCATTATTTTTGACAATATTCTTTCCACCATGGTGTCATTTTATATTCCTTATTCAGTTGTACAAAAAGGATCTGTGATGCCTCCCTAGTGCCAGGCATCAAGCCTGGCATGGCCAAAGAGAACAGGCACTAGCTTTCCTTGTGCTTGCATTATAGTGGGAGAGGCACAGGTTGAGTGCATCCAATAGTGTATTCATTTAGCACCTACTGTATACCAGGCCCTATGCTGGACCTAGCACCCTGTGGCCTCTCAGTCAGCTTGTCTAACCAGGGGCAGAGTGCTTAGGCTTCCTTGAGAGACAGTCCTTGCTTTTGCAGGACATGTGGCAGATAACCAGAGGAGGGAAGGTTATCTCTGAGACAGGCTAAAATCCCAGAGGTATGAGATAACCCAAGGCCCTGTGACTAGAAGGAAGAGTCCACAGAAGGATGTGGCAGGAGGAGATCACAGGAGGGGCAGTGGCTGGTTGTAAAGGGCCTGGAAATTAAGTAGACAAGATGCAGATGTATGGGAAACCATGGAGAACCACTGGGAGATTGTAGGCGGGGTTGAGGAAAAGGGAGGAAAGGATGGAGACAATTGTCAGCAGATATTAGGAAGACCTGGGTACAGCTTGGAGACTGGACCAATTCCAACGATTCCATGAGACTGGAGATGGGCAGAGGCTAGAACTGAAGTGAGGGGACAGAGAGGAAGATGGACCCAAAAGACACCAGGAACATTCAAAAAGCCTCAAAGGTGGCCACAACAGGTCATTAGCTTTTGCTAGAAAAGTCTGCTTATCTACAGCCAGTGACTTAAAGCAACTACTTATGAGTATGGATTTCTTGATCAGTAAAGCAATGGTGGATCTTGGCTGGGCTTTCCTGAGCAGAGCTGGGCTTGATCATTTGCCTGCAGCTGGCTGACTTCAGCCACTCTTGATTGGAGTGGTTTAGTCATGCTCTGTATATCTCTTATCCTCCTCCTGAGGCTATAGAGCCATTGTGGACAATGCTCTTATGGCCAGGGGCCAGAGGCATTAAGAATCAAGAAAGTACTTTGAGGCCGGTGCGGGGCCGGTGCGGTGGCTCACACCTGTAATCCTAACTACTCAGGAGCATGAGATCTGAGGATCCCAGCTCAAAGTCAGCCTGGGCGCTGAAGTCTGTAAGACTCATCTCCAATTAACCACTAGAAAACCAGAGGTAGTGCTGTGGTTCAAGGGGCAGGGCGGTACCCCTTGAGCTGAAGAGCTCAGGGACAATATCCAGGCCCAGAGTCCAACCCCACGACTAACAAAAATATAAAAAAGTATTTTGTAAGCTTTTGGTTATGTCCCATTGCCCAATATCTTCATTGACTAAGTCATATGGCCAAACCTAAGGTGAAAGGAAGAAGTTACAGGAGTTCTTAAGGGGGTAGGAAGGTTGTTTTTATCTTTGTTTTTGCTAAGAACGAGCTGCCCCATGCTTGGACCTGTACTCCTATGACCCATCCTTACCTTTGCCTTACTCAGTCAAACCATCCCTTCAGGAATTAAGCCTGTAACATATCCTATAAAATTAAGAGCAATAAAGAAAGAGGCAGGTAGGGGCCGGGAGTTTAGCCTAGTGGTTAAAGTGCTTGCCTAGCATGCATGAAGACCCGGGTTCGATTCCTCGGTACCACATACATAGAAAACAGCCGGAAGTGGTGCTGAGCCTCAAGTGGTAGAGCTCTAGCCTTGAGAAAGTCCAAGGACAGTGCTCAGGCCCTGTGTTCAAGCCCAGGACTGGCAAAAAAAAAAAAAAAAGAAAGAGGCAGGTAGGCTAGGGATGTGAGAGAATGGTGAAAGGGGTAACATCTGATCAAGATGCAGTGTCTTCATATACTGCTTTGTAAAATGGCAACCCATCCATGCAACTACTTAAAGATAATTTAAAAAATAGTCTGTCAGCCTTGCCCTGCCCCGCCCTGCCCCCACCCCCCAGGTGGTATACCTGGAGACTAACTTTCCATTCCCACTCAGCCTGTGTCGATTACACATTCCCAAGATTTATTTTCCTCTGTGAAGGCAGAAACAGTTGTACAAGACTTCCAATCCTGCAAACACAGGGTGGGGGAGGGGTGTGTGTGTGTGTATGTGTGTGTGTATGTGCGGACACTGGAGGAATTGACAGTGTCTGTCTTTGGGGATCTCTCTTCTCTGCACTTACTCTGCACTCTTTTGCCGCCACTCCAGACCATCTACTTTGATTTCTCCAACTGCAGAATGGAAAATTGACCTGTACCTTGGGTGATCAAGGGACAGGTCTTCCCTTTTTTTTTTTTTTTTTTTGCCAGTCCTGGGCTTGAGCTCAGGGCCTGAGCACTGTCCTTGGATTTTCTCAAGGGTAGAGCTCTACCACTTGAGCCTCAGCACCACTTCTGGCTGTTTTCTATGTATGTGGTACCGAGGAATCGAACCTGGGTCTTCATGCATGCTAGGCAAGCACTTTAACCACTAGGCCAAACTCCCAGCCAGGTCTTCCCTTTTCATACCTACAAAACAGCACTATGCTCTGGGAACATAGCTGCTTAACAAGCACTCGTGGTATCCCCTTAGTACCCCACTAGTTTTAAGTGCCTTACATTTATTAACATTTTGTTAACATACAGTACTTTAAGCTGTCACTTATTCAGAGGTGGGGAGAGGGGCACAGTGAGGTTAAATCATTTCTCCAAGGACACATAGGGAAATGGCTGCATCAGAATTTGAACCCAAGTAGTCTGACACTAGAACCCACATTTAACCACTATGATTTCTCTGCCATTAGTTTTCTTTTCCTTTTTGAATTTCTCAAAGTCCAGCAGTCTGGCTTCTCAGACTCATACCTGTTCCATATCCTTCTTTATTTTTTCTGAATGGGTGTGGTGAGTTATGTTCCCCAATAGGTTCAAGTCCTACCTGCTGGTCTCTGCAAGTGTGACCCTATTTCGACTGGAGCTCAAACTCAGAGTCTTGTGACACAAATTATCCAAGTAGGATGAAGTCTCATCTGCTCAACAGTGGGTTCTAATTTTCAACTTTGTAAGAGAGAAGAAAGGAGATCTGGAGACAGAGGCACAGAGACAGGAAGCAAGATGACCACATGCAGAAAGAGGCAGGAGTTGGAGTTATGCAGCTCCAAGCCAGAGAGTGGTAAGAACTATCAGCAAGCACCAGAAAACAGGGAGGGAAGGGACAAGAAACAAGAAAGGATTGATTCTTTGGTGCAGACTTCAGAGGGAACTAGAGGACCCTTTGATTTCAGACTTCCAGGCTTCAGATTTTATATATATATATATATATATATATATATATATATATATATATATATTCTATTATTTTGGGCTTCCAGTTAATAGTGATTTTCTTAGGAGCTCCAGGACACAAGAACAATGGGCGAAGGAAATCTTGAAACCTGCAAGAGGAGGCAGCTGTGGGAAACATTGCCACACTTGCAGGCTCTGTCTCAACCAGCCTCAAGTGTAAGAGCCCTCTCTAGCTAGCTCTGGGCTCTTCTTCTTGGCTCATAACCACCCAGCCAGGCAGATGATACTCTACCATAGGGCTTTGGGCTTGAAGTGCAAAGTCTGAACTCAAGGTAGCTGAGCAGAAAGGTTTCATGTGTGTGTGAAACCCAAATGGAAGGCTCCCCAGGAATCTTGGACTTCTCAGTGGCTAAGAGTTGGCTATTGGGAGCTTTGGGCTGGGGTAGGGCTTCGTATTCAAAATGGCTCTGTTCCCAAGCCTCTGGGTTTTGTTTGGTTTTGGTTTGGGGTTTGGTTTGGTGTTGGTACTGGGACTTGAACTTGGGGTCTGAGTGCTGGTCTCTGAGCTTTCTCACTAAAGGTCAATACTCTACCATTTGATCTACAGTTTTTTGTTGGGTTTTTTTTGTGGGTTTTTTGGTGATTAATTGGAGATAGAATTTCATGGACTTTCCTGCCCTGGCAGGCTTAGTACAGTAATCCTCAGATTTAAGCCTCCTGAGGAGCTAGGATTACAGGCGTGAGCCTGTCATGGGGCTTGAACTCAGCCTGAGTGCTATCCCTGAGCTCTCCAGCTCAAGGCTACCTCCTTAGCCATAGTGGAGCCATAGCACCACTTCCTAAGTCCCAATTTTCTACCTGCAGGAAACCAGGACCCACAGGGCTGAAAAGAATTCCTGGTCACTGTAAGTTCACCTACCGTAAGACCCTGGACTTAGGAGCTGCAGGGATTAGGTTTGAATCCTAGAACTGCTCTTCCTTGGCTGTGACACTGGGTGAATCTCTTCATCCCTCAACTTCAGTCCCTACCCACTGGATGGCAAAGAGGAGGAAATCAGGTCATCCCCTCTCTCACCACTGCCAAGTTCCCAGAAGTCCCGGTCCTGCTCCTTATCACCAACTCCAAGCACCAGCCCCACCCTGGCTCATGATGGTTGAGTACAAGCACCAAACCAAAGGGAACTTAGCCTTGGCCAGTCCTCAGAGAACGTGGAAAGCTTCCCATCCTTCAAACACCAAAATGGTTTTGCTTTTCTCTGGAGGCAAATCTCACCCCCCAGTGGGCCCTCAGAAGGGCTTCAAACAAATCTGAGACATTCCTGTCTCATGCCTAGCTTTCCTAATTCTCTGCCCATCTCCATTCTCTCTGTTCAGCAGCCACCCTCCCCTACCCCCCAAGCATCTCATCTCCCTAATGAGAGAACCATTCATTTGTAGACTGAGGTCTTGTTATCCTGGGGGGGGGAGCAGTCCACCTGACCTTCCTATCGCTGACATCTCTGCTCCATCACGTCTATCCACCATCACCAGTGTATCCTCAGACTGCACAGAGCACAGAAAAGAGGCAGAAGGCCTCTTCTAGACATGGCCTGGTATGTGGCAAAGGAGGCAGACCTAGGTTTGAATCTGGACTCACCCATTTGCTGTGCGTCAGTTTACCTCTCTGGCTCATTTAGGAAAGGATTTGATATAAAACAAGAGAGAATATACCTCTCCAAGACCTTACATACAGTGCCTGGCACACAGTGACTAGTAGGAAAGGCCAGGGGGAGAGCAGAGACAATGCTTGTGTTGGAATCCAATAGATGTGAGCTCAAAAGCCTACTCTACCATTTCATAGCCCAATGCCTTGGGCAGGTTCTTTCACCTTTGCAAATCACAACTTCTAACATTGGGAGAAATGCCCCTTCCTGGTTAAAAAAAGAAAAGATTGAGAGATGCATGTCTTCTTACCTCCAGAAGGACCCCCAACTTTAGACTGCATTCAAATGGAAGTTTATAATTTCTTCTGGCGGGCAGGCTTCCAGATGTTTTTGCTATTGTTTTAACTAATGATAAGGCCCAGGTTCTTTAGATTGGCCAACTTTGTCGCCCCAAGGCCATCCTTCCAGAAGCTGTACTTCTTTTTTCTCAAAGCCTAGAAATGTCCCTTGTGACCTGGTCATGGCTGTGACAGCCAGCCATGGCTTAGGACCCTAAAGCTGGATGGGCAGAGCCTAGGCAAACCGCCTAGGACCACAGTAACCAAAGCCATCTGCTTGGTTGCATCACAGCCTCATGGGGGCAAACAGAGTGACAGCTTGAATCACTTGGCTCAAACAAATGGACTTGCAAAGGGACAGGGGTCTGGAGGGGACAATCCCCAGGGACACTGTGGAGTCACTTGGAAGCAGAGCTGTTCCCCAGGGGAGGGGTTTGAGGCCAAGCCTGATATTCAGCAGCTCCTGCAGGAGTTAGCCAGGGCTGCTAACTGGCTTCCCATCCGCCTGTGCCCAGGAGAAGGAGGGAGGGGCGAGGGGAGGCAGCACACTGGTGTGTGCGTGAAGGCACGGGGTGATTGTCATGGTTACGCTCTGACAAAACAAATGGCCACGCTTCCTGCAGGCCACCTGAACAGCCACAGCAATGAGGGCATTGATTAAGCTGGCAGCAGGCACTGGGCTTGGACATTGGAGCCCAGCCTGGGTGCCCTCCAGGAGCCCTGGGCACAAGGAGGTGGCTGCTAAAGCAGCAGTGGGAAGAGTGTTTGCATGGACACATGTTGTTTTCTGGGCCAAGGTAAGAGCTAGTCAGGCTTGGGGTGGGGGGAGGGGCGCAAGGAGGAGGGGCCAGCCCTGAGCTGCCCTTACTGGAAGGTGTGCGCCTGCATGGATGGGGAGAGTTTGGCAAAGTGCATTTTGGTGAGTAGCAGTGATGTGGGGTGCTGTGTGCTATGTGGGGAGGGGCTGGGAGCGCCCAGCATTAGAAGTGAGAGCAGAAAACCACATGTTGCGCTGCTGGTGCGCTCTCTCTCTCTCTCTCTCTCTCTCTCTCTCTCTCTCTCTCTCTCTCTCTCTCTCTCTCTCTCTCTCTCTCTCCCCTGCTTCCTTCTTCTCTGGGCATCACTATTATCTGTGTGTGTGTGTGTGTGTGTGTGTGTGTGTGTGTGTGTGTGTGTGTGACTCTCCTCCTCTCCTCCCGTGACTGTCTCTCTCCTCTCTGTCTCGCCTCCCTCCCCCCTCCTCTCTCCTCCTTCCGCTTCCCCTCCCCTCCCTGCCACCTGTTTCTCCCACCACCTCCCAGTCCCCATCATCTCGGCACTGTCCTCTAGGGCCCTAGGGCAGTCAGGCTCCCTGCGAGCTGCCTACCCCCAGCTGCCAGGCTAGTGCACTGCCCTCTGGGTGCCTGGAGTGTGACAGTCTTCAAAGCCACTGGCTGAGTACGCACTCTTCTCTGAGCCCCGAGTCCCTCTCCCTGGGTTCCTGTGAGGTAAGGGTGCTCTGCACAGAGAGGGGTTCAGGGGTGGGCAGTGGGAGGAAATCAGTGGTGGGGTGAGTTGGCATGGAAGCCAGTGTGGGCTCTGGTAACACCGCACGGCCGGGCTACACATCCCAGCATAACGTCTCCTGCGGCAGGCAGTCACAGAATTGTCCCAGTGCAGCCAGGCTGCAGACCAAGCTGGGGGGCCTGGGGGAGAGGGCAGAACCACCTTGCCATCCCTCCTCCCTGCCAGGAAGCAACAGGCACTACCCTCCCCTAGTTTCTGCCCCCCCCAGCCGCTCCTCCTCCCCCTGCTTCTCACTTTCTCTGCTAGGACACTAGTCCATTTCCTGGGACCACCTGTCTGAATTCAGGCCTGTAGAGGATTTAAGGGGATGAGGATGCTGTGGTGGCTGAGCCCAAGCACGCGCGTGTGTACTTGTTTGTGTGTGTGTGTGTGTGTGTGTGTGTGTGTGTGTGTGTGTGTGTATGCACATGCATGTGTGTATGTGCAAGAGAGACAGAGATGGGTATGGAGGAGACCTTGCTTGGTGTGCAGGGACACTTGTGAGGGTGGGAGTGGGGGGGTCCCTGGAGGGACCTGATGACCTTTATGGAGCAAACTATCTGATCTGGTAGGGGGCTGTGGGGTGTGTATGCAAGCATATTTGCCTGTTTTGGGGGGTACACGGGATCCCTATACCTGATGAGAATGTGGGTGCAAATATGCATGTGTGTGTACACAGGCTTGTGCATCAGCAGAGGTCTCTGGGCAGGAGCCCCAAGGCCTGACAGGGGTTTCCAGTGCCGTTGCCACCCAGCCTCCATGAGCATTCCTTTCCAGGTGGCGCTGTGGCTATTGCTGTGCTCCAGGGCCTAAAGGAGGCGGGCACTGGGGCCTCATGGGTGGGCTGCAGGGCCTTGTGGGTTGGCTACAGACCGGCTTGCTTCTCTGGTATGAGGGGGGCTGAGATTCCTGGCCTGGGTGTGATCGGGACTCTGAGTAGCCTTCCCAGGTCTATAGCTTCAGGAGTTGGGAAAAGGCAAGGCTTCTCAAATAGGAGGATAACTAGCCCCAGGTCTGGGCCAAGGAAAGCTCTCGAAAGGTCCTCCAGTCAAGTTGTTGGGGACAGAAGGATTTGCTGGGGGAGACAGTGATACTGCCGGGCTAATGGCACCGATACCCTGGTTGGAAGAGGCTTAGATTCCCATTTGGATTCCCCCCCGCCTTTAACTAATCAATGCCCCACTATGGCCCAGAGGGAGGAGTCCCTGTCCTTTCTTGTCCCCATAGTTGTTGTTGTTCTTCTTATCCCCTTCACTCACTATCTGGAGAATGACGCTGACTGTGGTTCGGTGCCAGGCCAACGACATGGCAAAAGGGAATCCCTGGGGAAGAAGCCCTGGTGGCCTTGGGCTCCCACCCAGGTTCAGGTCCAGATTATCCTCCCTGCAGACCACTTGGGTTTGTCTCAGGTCCTCTCCACCAATCACTTCTCACTACACAGACTCCACTAACCAATGGCCAGGCTGATCTGACACACAGCTCTGTGCCATCTCTGCTGGGAAGAGGGCTTAGGCCAGGTCAAGCCGAGTGGCAACAGATCATCCTGGTGAGCTAAAGAGAATGGCCTAGTTGGGTCAGTAGACTAAGAATGGCTCCAGTTCACAGCAGACCACCAACTCATTCATCCTACCAGCTTCCTTGTGGAAACCCTTTGGGGAACATTTCCCACCCTGGCTCCTCTGGGGTACTTGCTTGTCCAGTAGCATGGCCGACACATGAAACCTCTGGGTTCCTTAAGAGAGGACCAGGATTGAGTTGCCCAGTGAAGAGCTAAGAAGACTTCTTGAAAGAAGAGGTGTGGTGGTGTGACTCTGGGAATAGAACTAGGAGGCTCAGGAAGGGTGTCACCCGTGGCTGGGTATGAGCATGGGCTGGAGACAGGAAGTCCCGGTCAACTCTTGAGTCAGTCATTGAGAATGAACAGACTACAGAGGAGAGGGGGAAGAGCATGAAGATCATTTGGTTGCTGGGTATCACTGATGCCAGGCTCTGAGCTAGGTATTAGGATAATGCCTTCCAGGGTCTGTGGTCTCATGGGGACAGGGGAGGACGGTAATCCATTTCCAAGGTTTACATCAACCAGTTTCCATGGGGAATGTGCTTGGATTTGAGATTTGTTTGTTCTGATGCCAGTATTGGAGCTTGAGCAGAGTTCCTGGGCTTTACCTCTAATCTCTTTTGCTCAAGGCTGGTGCTCTATCCCTTGAGCCACAGTACTACTTCTTGTTTTTTTGGTAGTTCTTTGGAGATAAGAGTCTTATAGACGTTCCTGTCCAGGCTGGCTTCAAACTTTGAATCCCAGATCTCAACCTTCTGAGTAGAAGTACAGCTGCTCAGGCACCGTGGTAGGGTAAGAGTAAAACACCATGGGAAGGACAGGGGTGGCAGAGGACAATGGCCCAAGATGGAAGCTTGAGAGATTTTTGCCTCCAATGTCTTCATTTTTCTCATTGTAATTCTGGCCCTGAAGATGAGCTTGCAAGGTAACAGAGAAGGGGGAACTAGATAAGGGACCAGTACCTGTGTGTACCAAGCCCTCGCCAGGTACCTCTACCTTCATGTTCAATATGATCCCCAAGCATTAGGCTCATGTCTGTAATCCTAGCTATTCAGGAGGCTAAGTGAGGATTACAGTTCAAAGCCATCTCGGGCAGGAAAGTCCATAAAACTTGCATTTCCAATTAACCACCTAAAAGTCAGAGGTGGAGTTGTGGCTAAAATGGTAGAGCACCAGGCTTGAGTGAAAAAGCTAAGGTACACTGTCCAGGCCCTGAATTTAAGGCCCATTACTGGCATACACACACACAACACACACACACACACACACACACACACACACGATGAAAAGGAATCTTAGAGAACAAGATGCAAATGGCAGAGTCATTTCACAAGAAAGGAAGCCAGTAATGGGGTAGGACAGTTTGTCTCTGAGCTTCTTGAGCAAAGGAGAGAAGTAGAAACAAGAAGAGCCTTTGTGCCACATAAAGAGGAGACGTTAGGACCACCCCTAGATGCCCTCGAAAGCTCAGAGGCAGGCTTCATGGAAGAGGTGGATCGTGACAGAATTTGGCAGGATAGGTAGGTTTAGAAACACAGGGTGGCAGTGGTCTGGGTTGAAGTTCCCAACAGGGAGAGGGTAAATATTGTGGTTTCTTTGGGGTGAGCCACAGTAAGCATGGTAAGAATGAGAGGGTAAGATGTGATCAGGCTGCAGGTTGATGCGGTGATCCCCAGGGAGCTGAGTTTGTTAGAAAGGAGTGGGGCTTCCATTAAAGACACTGACAGCTCTGGTTTGCTTAATTGTTTTTTAAGTTATCATAATAGAAGACAATGAATTGATCGTTTTTTGAAGTGGTCTCTGGGGCCAGACAGTGATGTGCCATGCCTGGAATCCTAGCTACTTGGCAGGCAGAGCTAGGAAAATCGTGGTCAGAGATCTGTATGGGCAAAAGTGTGAGACACTGTCTGAAAAGTAACCTAAAGCAAAAAGAGTGGGCGTGTGGCGCAAGAAGTAGAATGTTTGCCTAGCAAGAGCCAGAGACTAAGTTCAATCCTCAGTATTGAAAAAAAAATGATCCCTAGATAATATCTCTCCTTGCTCACAGCCCCTCATTCAACATCCACATCCAGTGATTTCTCTGTGGTTGCTGTGTAGAGTGCATGTGTTTAGCTAAGCATACACAGCCAAGGAGTTGCTGAACCCTTGCGAAATTTCTAGAATTTGATGAGGCCAATAGCAAGGGAAGTCACAGAGATTTTTCTTGTTCCACACACAGGGCCATAGGCAAATGAGAAGCTGGAAGTTAAGCCAATGAATGATGGAAGAGGAGGAATCCAATGACTGAATTTGTGATAGGAGATCACACTGTAGCAGTGAAATAGGAAATGAAAACTCATAGCATGATGTCATATAATTCTGTTCAGAAAGCTTATGCTCTACCCAATCTTTGGGCTTTTGTCCATTGAAACTTTTAATATATGGTTGTAGTTACCATCTTATTCCAGTCCAAAGTAGTGTGTGTGTGTGTGTGTGTGTGTGTGTGTGTTTCTTCAAAACAAAAGGTCCTACTGAAAATCCTTCTGGCACCATTTCATATGAAATTTGAAGTGGATTTGCTCTAGTTTGTGCTTACCCTTTGAAAGTTATAACTGAATGAGTCAGTGGCTCAGAGACTCTTCCAGAACCATGTATTTAGTCCTTTAGGTTTCTTGTTCCTGTATTACCTACCTCATCTCATCCATTCATTTATTCAACATTTAATGAGCACCTGTTTACGGTCAACCATTCTCGTGAGTGCTGGGGTACAACTGCTAAAATCCCCCACAATCTCAGTTTTCATGAAAGCTGCATTCTAGCAGATCTACTGGGTCGATCTTCCCTTCCTCCAACCTCTCCCTCCCTTCCCAGAATTGTGGCTTCTGTTTCTCGGGCTATCATCTTAGATCAGAGCTCAGACATTTGCAGCACCTCTAGCCAAGTTTGCGTATGCTACAGGAACATGATTTTAATATCCTGTTCCTATTGCAGGTCCAAAGCAGGTGGTGCCTGTCACCACCTAAACACAGCACTCCTAGATTCAGATTAACAGAAGTTCCTCATAGGTAACTGCCACCATGATCATGGTGGCAGGAAAAAGAACATGGCCAATCACACACTGGCTTTTTAAGACTTCCAACAGGAAGTGATTGCATTTCATTGGCTGGAGCAAAATGCCCATCAGGCCTTCAGGGATGTACAACCTGCTGAGTGCTCAGAGGAAGGGAAGAACCTGGAAGATCTGACCAGCAGCATGGAGATCACAGGCAGGTTTCTCTAAGTGTTGAGGGACCTCCACACCTCTATTAGAACATGAATAGGAAACAGGAAAGAAAGTCATCCTGGAAGGAGACTCTTCCAGGGTATTAATGCCCAAACCAATCACTAGCATCAGTTCTGACCAGATCACACTGTCCTGTGCCCAGAAGAATCAGCCTCTGCCTCCCTCAAGCCCCACTTAGCTTTAAGAGACAAAGCTCTGTTCGTGCGTCACTTCCGCTTCTGAGAATCAGCCTCTAGATCCTATACAGTGGGGATGTGAGTCTTTATTTTGCTCCTCTTAGAGCTCAGGTTTATTCACGGATGTCAAAGCACAGCTTTGTAAGCTGTGCACTGGTGGCTCATGGCTGTCATCCTAGCTACTTAGGAGACTGAGATCTGAGGATTACACTTTGAAGCCAGCCTGGGTAGGTCAGTCTGTGAAAGTCTTATCTTCAGTTCACCAGCAAAAAACAAGGTGAAGCTGTGGCTCAAGTGGTAGAGCAAAAAAAAAAAAAAAGCTAAGAGACAATGCTGGGTCCTGAGTTCAAGCCCCAGTACCAGCATGCGCGCGCACACACACACACACACACACACACACACACACACACACACACACACGTATGTTTTGTATGATTCAGGGATTCTTATTTAGGATTGTTTATCACTCCCAGTGAATCTGAAAGTGCTAAATGGTCAGGTGCTACATCTAAGACCCCTTACAACTTTTTTTTTTTTTTTTTTTGCCAGTCCTGGGCTTTCTCAAGGCTAATGTTCTACCACCAGAGCCACAGCACCACTTCCAGGTTTTTTCTATGTATGTGGTACTGAGGAATCAAACTTGGGTCTTCGTGCATGCTAGGCAAGCACTGTACCACTAGGCCAAACTCTTGGCCCCGACCCCTCACAGCTTTTAATTCTATTGTGTTCCATCATTACAGCGGCTGACAACTTTTCCAAGATAATCCATTTCTAAGAGATTTCTCACAAGCTTTTGGGGATCAGGACTTGGCTAGTGCTACCTCTAAATCTCATTTCCCCCTTTCCAGGCCAAAGCCACCTGCCAACCATACATTTTATATGGCATTTCCCTTGTGTAGCTACATTTCAACCTAATGGTAGCAATGCTAGGCGGCAGGCTCTTTTTGGACCTTTCTCATGGATCAGGACACAGAGGCTGGGCCAGGTAAAGCCAAGTACCAATGGAGCCTGGCCTTGAGCTTAATCCTATTGGGATTAAGAGCCAGGCCTCAGTGGAGGTCTCAGATGCCGCTTTCTCACCTGCCAGCTAATCTTTACTTGATGTAGTCTCTGTTGCTGATGCCCCTAAGTTGTAAGCTGGGATAAGTTTCAAGAGAGCTCCTTGTCTCTATTGCTCTGGTGGATAAGAGATACAGTTGCTCTGGGTTTTGCTGTGGCATATGGTAAATGCACAACCATCAGAATGATTTTGCCAGGGTTCAATTTCCAGACTATCGCTTACTAGCTTTCTGACCTTGGGTAGGTTTCTTAAGCACTCAATTGTTCATTTGCCTATGAAATGAAATGGATCAAGAGCAAAATTCTCACTAGCTGGGCGTGATAGCATATGCCTATAATCCTAGCTATTTGGGAGGTAGAGGCAGGAGGCTTACCAGTTTGAAACTAAAGTGAGACCTTATGTCAAAAACAAAATAAGAAGAAAAGAGGTGGGTTTGTGGCCCAAATGGTAGAGCACTCACCTGGAATGCTTAGGGCCTCGGGTTCAATGTCCAATCCCAATAAATAAGTAAATAAGTAGATAATGTTGTTCCCGTAGGGTCCTTGGGACTCACGTGTGATAAGCCCCATAAATTGCTTAGCATAGTGCCTGATTTCAAAGACAGAATCTGTGCAAAGTATCAGAAACCTCTAATCCCCCAATGGCCTCTCTTTAAATATGGTTGAGAGCAGGGAACTCAGTATCCTGGCTGGAGAACCAGCCAGCTCCCACTTGTTATTAACCTTCAGCAAAAAGAGCTCCCTCATGCCAGGGGACACTGCAGACCTTATCAAAGCTCTCGCGTCGCAGAGCACTCTGGGAAATCCATTCTGAGCCCTCAGTGTCCACTCCTTCCCCCTCTTCATTCACACCATCTCCCAGCAGAGGCCACCTCCCGTGTGCTGCCTCAACAAGAGGGAGAGCAGTGGGGCGGAGCTGCCATTGCTGCCCAGCTCTCACTCTCCCTCTAGTCCTACCAGGTAGAGCAGAAGGACAGAAGCCAGGGGAGGTGGAGCAGGGCCTGCCTGGCACTTGAAGACAGACAGAGCCCACTGCAGGTGCTCTAACTGGCTGTGGGTGCAGGCAACAGAGAAATCCAATCCATGAGCGGGCGACGTGCTTCCAGTCAAGGCCCAGCTCTCCTCCCCCTCCCCCCGAATGGGGGATCTGAAGATCTGCTTCACTTTCCAAGTCTTGCTTTCCCGCCCTGTGCAGTGGAAATGATCCGTCTTGAAAGGTCCTTCTTGGAACTAAAGGAGATCATGCCTGGTTCTCCATCAACAGTGCTCCCCAAAGAGGGAGCCCCCTTCAAATGGATGGGAAGAAGGGGGCCACAGGTTCTTATCTGTACTCATTTCCAGCCCTCCCTGGACTCCAGCGTGTCCATTTAGGGAAAGGGAGAGGATCCGTTCTCGGGCATTGCTGCCTCTGATTACTAGACGATGGTATCACGTGCTGTGTACGGAGTGCTAGGCATGGGCAGGACAATGTATATAACAGCAATGTCACCATCTGAGGAGCAGGTGGAGCAGCCCACAGAGCTGGCATTCAGGGGCCTTTTATCCCCTCTAGTGGCCTCTGACACCCACTCTGTGCCACACAAAGGAATAACCTGGAGGTGGGGGCAGGGTTCCCAGCGTGGCAGCAGCTGAGCCAGGACCTCAGAGGAAAGCTAAGGCAATGAACTTGTCCTCCTGTCAACACTTAGGCTGGGGACTCGGATGCCCAGACGCAAAGCTGAAGATGGTGGATGATCAAGGCACAAACCTCATGGGCAGAAGGGAAGAAGTCAGAAGGGTACCCCAAAGAGAAGGGGCAGCAGAACAATCTCCAACCATTCCTGAGGGCTAGCTGCTGGGTGAGAGGGCTCCAGGCAGCCCCTCCTTCCTGCAAACAAGCCACTGCCAGACATTCGGCACAAGGGTTAAAGACACTCCCAGTGGGGACACATTGGTCATGGAGGCAAAAGGTTCAGGGATAGAAATGAGGCCTCTTTTCTGTCATTTGCCCACATTGAGGAGCTTGAGGAGAAGATATAGGTCAAAAATAACCCTGGTGCAAGAGAGTAGCTGTAGAGAATTTTCCAGAAGAGCCATTCATTTCCATCATCCCATGAGCTCCTAAGAAGCCAGATAGGGATGGGCTGTAAGACAGGTGAGGATGACTCTTCCCTCCTCCACCCCTCCCACCTGCCCAAGTGTCCATTTTAGTGCCTTTCGGTGGGGTGCATTTCAGTGCTCTTTCAGCTCAGAGACTTACGCTCTCCTTTAAAGATGGCCCTGGAAAAATGGTATAAACTGAGTTGGTGCAAATACAATCCAGTCTTCCTGGCACTGTGGGCTAATTTCTGAAGGACTTTCACAGATATCCATCTGTCTGCCAGCCAACACCATTTCTGTGTAAGAGCATCTGGATCTTACAAACAAGAATCAAGGCTGAAACCTTCCAGAAGGCCCACAATGGTCTGAGAAAGGGTCTCTTTCTTCCTCTTCAGTAGATCAGATGCAGCCTCTTTGCTGGAAACTGCAGCTACCGTGGACTTCTGCCTTCCAAGGGCTGTCTGTTCTGGCTACTGGCACTGGCTGGACTCCAGGCGCTCAGGCAATGCGGGGACAGGAAGCATTATCTGTCCTATTCTCTCACAGCACAGGAGTCCATGGCTGCCTCTGGGATGGAATCAGTGGGCTTTGAACCACAATAGAGGGATGCCCCTAGTATTAGATTCTTTACTTGCATCCATAGCCAAGGCTTCTTCATCACAAACAGTACAAGATATCCATTCATCATTTTTGTTTACTTGTGTGTTTTTGAGACAGGGACACCTTCTCTAGCTGGGATTGGCCAGCCACAGCCTCCCGAGTCCAGAGATTATAGGTCGGACCCAACATACCTGGCTCATTCATTTCTTGTTTGTTGGAGTTGTTTTTTTCCCCTGGCTGGTCTAAAACCTGGATCATATAGCCAGCATTCTAGATGTGAACCACTATGCTCAGCTTTTTCTTTGAGATGACAGTTTCGCTTAACTTCTTGTTCAAGCTGGCTTCAAGCCACGATCCTCCTGTCTCTACCTCCTGAGTAGCTGGGATTACACAAAGTGTGAGTCACCATACCTGGATCTTTCTTGTGTTTGTTTTGTTGTTGTTGTTGTATTAAGAGACCGAAGCCAAGGTCTCCCACATTCTAGGCATACATTCATTCACTGTTAAACATCAACTATGACCCTGACAATGTGAAGTCAGGTAGATCTCTTGCCTTGAGTTTTGAGTGATAGGAGCGCTTGATTGGCAGGTGGGGATTAGGCTACAAGGCTGAGAGCAGTAACTCTGTACGTATTATCACGGCTGTTGCCTGGGTCTAGCACAATACCCGGCACATAGTAGGCATTCCATATACATCCTGTGACTCCACCCAGAGCACAGGGATAGACAGATGGGATGAGGGATTCCACCTCTGAGAGTGGGGGAAGGGTCAGTCTTCTGGAGGGCAGAACCTTGAGAAGGCTTCCTGGGAAAGGCAAGAGGGGCAGGCTGTGAGCTGAGCCTTGGGGGATGTAAGGAGGCCCTGAAGAATGGGGAGCAGTGTGGCAGCATCTGAAGCAGGCCAGCTGCAGCAGAAGAGAGGATCTGGAGGAAGAGCAGGAGGTCCCAACCAGCAGGAGCAGGAGATAAGCATGATGAGGAGTTTGGGGGGTGGAGGTGGGGAGAATGGATGTCACCTACACTGACTGGATGTGAGCCTGGTAGGGAGGCCTAGGAGAAAGACACTAGAATGTGGGAGCCCCAGAGTTCTAGAAGCTTTGAACAATCAGACCACCAGAGGCAGGGAAGCAGGCCTCACTCCAAAAGGGAGTGTTGAAACCACTCTGTGAGCAGGGCTTGGGCTCCATGGGGCCATGAAAGGACAGACTCTTAGAGGAATCTGAGATGGCAAGAAGGACAAGGAGCCACAACATGAGGTGAGCAGGTACCAGGTGAGCCCTGCCCAGCAGAGGGCAGAGTCTGTGTCTAACCCAGGCCTAACCCAGCCCCAGCAGCCAGGTGAACTCACCCAGTTCTTTGGAAGCATGATCTGACAGGTTCTGGCCCTAAGAAGGGAGAGAAGCTTCCAGAACAGCTTCCAGAACAGCTGGTAGGGAGGCAACTGTCTGTGCTGTGTCTGGGACATCAGTGAATCGGGTTTTGAGCAGCGGGGTAGATTTCAGCCTCAAGATTAGAGTCCTGTTAGAGAGATGTCTGGAACTGAACCTTGAGCCCAGGGTGAGGCAATGTACTAGAGAAGCTAAAGCCTAGGAATTTAAAGGCCTTGCTCAGAGTTACCCAGTAGTTAAGCAACACAGGCCAGCATAGCAACTGAGCTATTGCCATCTGAGACTCTAGAGACTGGGACCCATCTTCTTTAGCATCTCCTTCTGATTGCAGAAGTCCTCTGGCAAAGGGGCATCGGACCCCACTCCTGGCCCAGGATCTGACACAGGAATTGCTACCTGGCCACCACAAGGCTGGAGACAGCAGTCCCAGGATCCTCCTTGCTTCTTCCTGTCATACACACCCCCTCGCCACTCTCAGCAAGGGCTGCCAAGCATGTGGAAAGGGAGGAAATTCACATTTTGGCCACTAGAATCTTGGGCCTGAGTTTGTACTAAAGCTTGAAGAAAGGGTAAATGTGAACACCAGTGATGACAACAAAACTCGAGGACCTCGCAGGACCCTCTTTTAAGAGCACCCACATGGTGCTCTTGCAGAACTCACAGCCCCACAGGAGACATTCTGGGTGGTGATCATGGCATCCCAGGGTCAAGTGTGATAGACAAGGGCCTGCAAGCTATGGGGGCCCAGAGAAGGCTGCATCCACTGGAAGGGAGTGGCAGTAAGGCTTTGTGGGGGACAGAGAAGCAGAACTGGGCCTTCTATAATGTATCTAGGACTCTGAAAGGCAGGGAAGAAGGCAACATCCTGCAGAAAAGGCTTCATAGGGCAAAGAATCTCAGGTGAAATATAGATGTTGTAGTCCTCCGGTATAGGAGTTCAATTCCCAGCCCCATCACTACTGGCTATGGAGTCCTGGAAACGTTCCCTCACCTCTCTGAGCCTTAGTGTTTTATCTGTGAAAGAATAAGAGTGCCTATCTCTGAGATGGGTTATAAAATTGTGTGTGCAAATTATTTGGAGTAGAATTCAGCAACTATTTATTGAGCACCTACTATGTGCCTGGCAGGGAGAGGGAGGCATTGTAGTGAACAAACTAAAAAGGTCTGCCCTTGTGGAATTATACTCTAGAGGGATGAGGCGACGCATCAAACCATCTATAAGCACTATGTACTATGACAGGATGTAGGAATCTGTGCTAAAGAAAACTGCGGAGAAGCCTTGGGAGTGGTGAGAGGTTGTGGCTTTGAGAGCAAGTGAACAGCTTTCAGGTAGAGCTATTGTGGCTGGAGTGTGCAGTTGAAGGCATGAGATGGAATCAGGGAATAGCTGGGATGAAGAAACGGTTACGGACAGTCAAGCACCTGCGTTGCTCCTATCCAAGGCACATGAACAGCTCGCAGAACTTGGGGACAGGGGGACTTGAAATCCAGGGGCCAATTACTCACTAAGAAGAAGGTGCGATCAGAACTTGAAGATGTCAATCAATACAGAGGAGGAAGCCCTTGGGAACTGGAGGTGAGGAATGTGAGCAACCGGAAGTAAAGACTCTAGCAGCAACAAGGACTCTTCAGCCCTCCTGGAGAGGGGGCCGGGAGCAGGTGCCCAGGCCAGGATGCAGAGACTCTAAGAAGCCTCACAGGATGCAGGAAAGCCCACAGAATATGGATGGAGCAGCGGCCCCAGCAAAAGAACCAGGGACACAGAGGAAGGCCAGGGGCAGAATGACAGCACACCCCTGTGGTTGGTGTCTGCTACAAGAAGGGTGGGCACGTATGTGCAGGTGAGGAAGGAGACCTGACTAGTAAATGCGGAAATGACCAATCCAGTGGCTTTGGCATATACAGTGTAAGACGTTCCCAGGGGCCTGCCCTCTCCCCTGAGGAATGCAGAAAGTACTCGGCATTGAAAACAGCAATGGATTCATTCACACAACAAAAAAATTCATCCCCCCACACCATCAGTATAAGCTCTGTTCAAGATGCTTGCAATTCATCAGTGAGAAACTCAGACCCCATCCCTGCAGACAGGAGGCAGGTGACAAGCGATAAGCATCATAAATATTGATGACACCAGCTGGGGGGGGGGGGCGGGAGGGGAGATTACAAGAGGAGCAGGAGAAGCAGAACAATGTAGAGGAAGCCGTTGCAAGAGGACAGAAGTTATTAAAGGCAGGCTCTGCAAGGAGGTGCCATTTAAACAAAGACTTGGTAGGCAAGGGAGTCCTGTGTGGATCTAGGAGAAAGAACATTTCCAAGAGTGAGCACTGCCAGTGCAAAGGGCCTGAGGTGTAAAGGCTAGAGTAAATGCATCCGAGGGGAAGACCTCCACATCAGGGGATGTGTGCCTTAGGGTTACATGACCAGATCGTCAAAGGATGGCTGTGGCTGCTCCCTTGGGAACAGACCGTGGAGGAACAACAGAGCTGCAGCTGTAAGGGTGAAAAGAAGCAGTCAGATTGGGAATCAACAGCTTCCTTTGCCATCTGTCCCGTCCTCTCTTGCTTCTATGCTCACACCTGTCTTGTTCTCCGCAGCAGCCCCAAGAGGATGACATTCATTCATTCATTCATTCATTCGCTCACTCATTTCCTTTACAAATATTTGTTCAGCCAGGCTTTCATAGAAATAATGTCCCAGACAGATAGACAGCAGTCACTTGTGAATCATAGCTTCCAGGACACCAAATCACAGCCTTGATATTCCATAGTCACACCAGGAAGCCACACAGAATTTGTGTCCCCATCCAACCCCACATGACCCAAGAGACAGTACATTGCCCTCAAGTCATTCTCATCTTTCTATCAGCCTCTTAGAGGACCCATCTGATAACTCGAGACACCTCCTTCTTAACAATGATCCTCCTGCCTTCCCCAATTCCTCCCCAGAGCTAAGACAGCAGGCTCTCCCCCGACCCCCAGTCCTGGGGCTTTAACTCAGGGCCCTGGGTGTTGTCCTTGAGCTTTTGTGCTCAAGACAGGCGCACTATCACTTAGAGCCACAGCTCCACTTCCAGTTTTCTGGTGGTTAATTGAATATAAAAATCTCACAGACTTTCCCACACAAGCTGGCTTCAAACTACAGTCCTCAGATCTCAGCCTCTTGAGTAGCTAGGATTACAGGCATGAGCCATTGACATCTGGCTCGGCTGGCTCAGTAAACCTCTCCACTCTTCTCTTAGCCCCAGCCCCAGTCCTGTCTCCTTCTTTTCTCACCTCTCCAGCCAATATCCAGACTCAAAATAGTAAGAAACAAGGACTTGAGCAGGCAAATTGTGTGGCAGGTCTGGGAAAGAGATAGGGAAGGAGGTAGAAGAAATTAGTCTATAATAAACATTGACTCTGACACACTAAACCACCCTCACACAAGAGCCAAGCCATGTCCTCTTCCACCAACCTAGGGATGTGTTGGTGGCTTTGCCTCTGTCCCTGAGGCCAGATGAGGAAGGAAATATGGTTCTCCCAGGTACAAGTCCCACAGAAGTACCCACAGTGCCCAAGCATGCTAAGATGCCCCTAACTCACATTCAGAACCAAACACATCTCACCATGTCCTCACTTGAGGGAAAATAACATCTTACATGACTCTGAACGGATTCAGTGGGACAATCTATGTGTCTGGCACATTTCCATCGCTTGATAAATGCCAGCTGTCATCACTGTGGCTTCTCTCACTTCCAAATTTCCTCTGGTAGCAGATTATAAACTCCTAGAGGACAGATCTGCGCCTTATCTTCCTGTCCCCAGTGGCTCAGGCAGGGTTGGGCATACAGTCGGTGCTCATGGGTACTGGATAAATTGAGGACAAATAGACAGGAAGGCATTTGAAGTTAACCCTTCCGTGTCAGGGTTTTTAGACCTCGGTCCCTCCCGACCCACAGGAGGGATAGAGAGAACACGCCCCAACCAGGACAAGCCAAGAAAGGAGAGATCCGACTGACCGCCTGCACCCAGCCCTCCCACATTGAAGGACAATCAGACGTGTCAGGGAGACCCGTCAAGGCAGGAGCTCGTTTATTGAGGAAGTCCATTCAGCTAACATAGGATGCAGGAGCCTATCAGCACAAAGGTGGGCAGGGCAGGAGAGGTCATTGAAGAAGTAGGATGCATGTGGTGTCCAAGAGGGCAGTTCGATCCCAGAGGTGGCCTTACAAACCACAGCCACGCCTTCCAACCGGGTGACAGGCACCATCTCAGCCAGGTGCAGTCCCAAGACCAGGGAATGAGCACTGGGCCACGAGTTAGGCCTCCTTTGAGGTTTCCATTTCCCTGATGTGCCGTGCCCCACACTTTCAGAGAGGTTCTGCTATTCTGATCAGTAGGTCACAAAAGAGCAAGTCTAGCTTCGGCTTCCAGACATCCTCACCCAAGCGTCACTCCCTGGGAAGAATGGGTTGAGCAAGAGGCCTTGGAAAGATTCCACCTGCCAATGTACTGAAGCGTAAATCCAAGTATCCTGCACATACGAGTGTTGGCTCCTCTGGAGCTGCATCCTCCCAGTCAGCAATCTGGACTGGAATAGAAGTTTGGAGAGGAGGAGGCAGGCGTGGTTAATAGAAGTGGCTTGCTCAGGAAATGAACTCCGCCATCTTGTTCTGTCCCCGGAAGGAACCAAGCTCTACTCTGGCCATCAGGACAGAACACTCCCCAGAGGAGACTGTGGAGCCAGCAGCCCCTTCCTGGTGCTCTATCTGCCTCCAGCTATCAGTCAACCTGTCAGTAGATAAGGCAGGCAGCCTGAGAACTGTCTGGGGCTCAGCCACAAGGGAGAAGATAATTAAAAAAGACTGCTGGCCTGGAGCGTGAGGGAGGGAAGGGGAGTACCTGAGGACATGAAGAGGGCCTAGAGGACGACAGATCCTTCCGGGAGAAAGAGCAGAGGAATGAACACTGGGCAGTATTACAAATAACTCGGGGGCAGGGGTGGGGGGTGAGAACCTGGAGTTTGGCCTAGTGGTTAAAGTGCTTGCCTAGCATGCATGAAGACCCGGGTTCGATTCCTTGGCACCACATACATAGAAAAAAGCTGGAAGTGGTGTTGTGGCGCAAGTGGTAGAGCTCTAGTCTTGAGAAAAGTCCAAGGACAGTGCTCAGGCCCTGAGTTCAAGCCCCACAATTGGCAAAAAATAATAATAATAATAACCCAGGGAAGCTTTGCCTGGTTCAGATACAGGAAATCCCAGACAGACTTGGCCTTGAACTTGTCTTCCGCCCTCTGGCATTGAACTTGGCTCCCACTCCCAAAGTTGCTTGAAGACCTCAGACTCTGGGAACATGACACACTGTGCTGAGAAGTGCTTCAAAAGCCCTTGTGCTGGAAGGATGAAAAGCCAGTTGTTCTTGTATTCACTCAATCAGCTCTGAGGGGTCAGTAACAACCCAGGAGACCCATAACCACAGGGGAGGAGCATGCGCAGTAAAGACCATGACAGATGATAAGATTACCTCACCAGACAAAGTACAGAACAACCATCAGATAGAAATATCCCGTGGAAGAGAAAAAGGGCTCGTAGGGAGAAGGATGTCCCCAAGCTGATGGGCATAAGTGGCCTTCCCTCCTTGTGGAGGGGGTATTCCTTAATGCTAAAGAAGAGGAAGTGGTAGATGGGTGGATAAAAGATGGCTGTGGGGCTAGTCTTCTAGTTAGAGTGGCAGACACACAGGTAGAGAAAGCAGAACACACTTGAGGAAAGTTGCCAAGGCCCAACTAGCACAGCTCCGGGTGCAGGCATGAGGTGGCCACACCAGGCCCTGGTCTATCTTAAGGCTTTCAGTTTCCATTCAAAAATCAATGGGAACCACTGGTTGGTAGAAGAGAGCGGTGAAAGTTGGAGTTGATGGAGACCTGTCCATTGTGTGTGTTGGAAAGTTCCTGCTGACCACCGGGTTGCAAGAAAGAAGAGATTCGAGAAGTCAATAGGAAGCCAGGTATTTCCTGGTGGCTTATATCTATAATCCTAGCCTCTCAGGAGACCGAGATCTGAGGGTCACAATTCAAAGCCAGACTGAGCAGAAAAGTCCATGGTAGTCCAGAAACGTCCAGTTAACAACTCCCAGCAAAAAGCTGGAAGTAGGGTTGTGGCTCAAGTGATAGAATATCAGCCTTGAGCAAAAATGCCAAATGAGAGTATAGGGCCTTAAGTTCAAGCCCCAGAATCAGCACCAAAGATAAATAAATAAATAATTAGGAGTCAAGGTCCAGAAAAAGGAGGAATGCAAGGATGCAAGGACAAGTCACAGTCCTTGGGATAAACTGAGCAAAGTAAAGGAGACAAGTGGCAAGAAAGAGATGATAGCACCCCTGGCTTACGGCCTGCACCCCTGCAGGAATGGTAGCTGCCTTCACATTGGTGTCTTCCGGGAGCTGCTGTGTCCCAGCTGCAGTGGAGACACCTGTACAGTGGAGGAGGCTGGCAAAACCTGGAAAACAAAGGCAATCACCCCAATTGTCTAGGGAGTCAGAAATAGGAAAAGTGAGTAAAGACTGTGGGTGCTTCTCCCCATCTCCTGACTTCCCTATGTCCTGCTGCAGGCCCCTGAGTTAAGTAGCTGGTGGGATGCCTGGCCTGCTGAACCGTATCACAGGGGCAGCCCTGCCCCTCACCGCGTCTGACGTCACCTCCTTCGTCAGTGGTTACGCCCTGGGCCTAACTGCCTCCCTCACCTATGGCAATCTGGAGGCTCAGCCCTTCCAGGGTAAGAAGTGTGGGGTGGGAGAGAGGCTCCCCAAGGCTTACCCCCTGCTCCATCTTGAGTCCCTGCCCTGTCCTGATGTTTGTTGGGAAGTTGACATTGGAAAAACCATGTAGCCTCTGAGTCTGTTTTCCAATATGTGTGTGTAAAGTGCACATATATATATTATAATTAAAATAATTGCAATTGTATAATTACAATTACATTATTTATTTTATAATTATATATTTTAATTACATTAGAAGTATATAAATATATCATTCTATATAAATAACATATAATATAATAAATATATAGATATATAATGTAGCATAATAAATATTGTATATATATATAGTTCCACCTGGCTGGCCCTGCAGGCATCAAGGCAAATAGGTGAGGATCAGATTTAAGCCAAGGCTCCTCTGCCCCAACAAACTGTTGCAAACCACCCACTTTCCTGTCTTTCCTGTACTATCTCCCAGCCAGGGAGGAGCCAGGAGCGCACTCCACCCCTCCCCCCTGTCCATACATTGACTGGGGCTCCCAGCGACCTTAGGAAGCCATGCTCTCCCTCAGAGTCAGGATGCCTCTCCCTAGCTGTCCCCACCGATGCGCTAATGGCAGAGGAAGGACAGTGTGGATGTAAAACAGCCTGCAGAAGTGACTCATCAGTGGGGGCCAGGCAGAGTGTTCTAGGCACCGGCCTCCAGAGTCCTTGATAAATCACACACCTCTCACTGTGGCCAATACGCCATTTGCAAGGATGCAGCCTCCTAGCCACTAAACAATGTCCAGTCTCCTCCCCCAGCCCCCGTCACTGCTGTGATGACCTAGAGGCCAACGCTGCCCAAACAATCCTGCAGGGTTTCTCTGTTTCTCTGTTTGGGAGAATCTAGAGAAAGAGATGAAAATGGGACTCGAAGAGGCAGAAGGACTTTGAGACAGCCCTTCCATGGACTCAGAGCAAGAGGAACATGTGCTCCCATTTTTCAGAGGAGAAAACTGAGGTTCGGGGGACCGGAAGTCAGGAAGGCACCCTGTGCTATCAGATGGTGGACTAAATGAGCTATTCGTACACTCCACTTAGAGATGTTATATCTCACAGGCCATTAGTACTGCCATCTCAGGCCTTGACTTGGGTCCACTGAGTCAAAAAAAAATACAGTCCCCCCCTGCATTTTAATAATGCCCCTCGACTATTTGCCTTACGCCTGCAGATACAATTTGTTTTTTAATGTGCGGCGCACATTGTGGTGGTTACTTCAAATTCTCACAATGGCCCTATCGGTGTGCCTCTATTATCTTAGCCTCATGGTTGGGGCGACATGGCTAGTCAAGGTTACCTGGCTTAGAAGACAAAGCAGGGCCTGGATTGAACCCTGATGTAGCTCTTCCCCAACTCTAACCCTCAGTGAACTGGTGACAACTCCAGTCTTCCACGTGCTCTGTTTGGCCTATGCATGGGACAATCCAGGTTTCCATTCTGTGTTTGAAAGCCACAATTTGAGCTACACAGGACTCATACGCCTCCCAAGGAGCTGGCAGGAGCCAGGCATGGCGGCCGTGCCTGGCCCCTGAGTTTCAGCCCAACTTTCTTTTGGATCCTCTTAGCTATAGCAAGGTCTATCCCCTCAGATTCCTTTCCAGGAGTGGGATGTGCAGGGTGGGATGGGAGCACCCTACAATGCTGGGCCCCCCTTCCACCAGGCCTCTTCGTGTATCCCCTGGATGAGCAGACCACAGTGATTGGCTTTGAGGCGGTCATTGCAGACCGCATAGTGACTGTTCAGATCAAGGACAAAGCCAAGCTGGAGAACAACCACTTGGAAGTCTCTCGTGTCCGACCTGCAACTATCTCAAGTAAGGAGACGCAGAGGGCCCAGGCCTGGCTGCAGGGTGCCTGGGAACTAGAGCCTTAACTGTGCAATGGGTTAGGGTGGAAAGAGCGAGGAAGTAGAGCCAGACATCCTGGGACAGAATCCTTCACCTTGAGCCAGTTATTACCATCTCTGAACCTGAGCTTCCTGGTCTGAAAACAGCCTTTGTTACTGTGGTCACCTCCAAAGCATGGTAGAATCAGAAGAATTCTGGGTGTAAAAGGGGTTTGACGACATCTATAGAGAAGAACATAGCAAATCACCCAGCCTGTGGAATAAGTCATGCCAGGATCTTTATTCCCTAGCCCGCTGCTCACGAGCAGTGTGAGGTGGGGAGATAATAGGTCACTATAACCTCTGCCCCATGGGTCCGAACACTCCCAGTGCTTCTACCATGGGAAATCCTCAAAGTATGGCTACTGTTTTCCGCTACTGAGGAAGCTGAGAAGCAGAAAGAGGGAGATTGGCTCAAGGTCGAAGAAAACTGTGCTAAGAAAGCTTTCCATGACCCAGGCACCAATGGCTACACAGGAGACGGCCATCCTCAGATCGCAGTTTAAAGCCAGCCCAGGCAAGAAAAGTCAGTGAGAATCTTACAGCCAATTCACCAGCAGAAAGCAAAGACCACATAGCAAACTCGTGGGCACAATACAAACTTCAGGGGTGGGGGTGGGGGCACTGGTATCAGAGACAATAAAGGGGACAGTCCCTGATACCAGCTTGGCCTTTAGGAAACACACTGCAAGAAGGAGTCTCCATCGGCCATCATTCCTGCGCCCCGGGAAAGGTGGCCTTGGATGAGGACTTGGAACGGATTCTGTTTGTGGTTAACCTGGGGACCATCGCCCCCATGGAGAACGTCACCATCTTCATTAGCACCTCCTCCGAGCTCCCCACGCTGCCCAGCGGTGCTGTGAGGGTTCTTCTGCCAGCTGTCTGCGCCCCAACCGTGCCTCAGTTCTGTACCCAGAGTCCCGGCTCATCCCACCAACAGGTCCAGAGGTAAGGAGTTCCCGCTCACACCCAGGCAGAAGAGGCAAGGCCTCGCTGGGGCATCCGGACCCCAGTGAATTAAGGAGCTGGAGGTGTAGAGGGCTCTGGTACCCTGAGCAGGCCCCAATGTGTTGATTTCCATCACCTCAGCAGGAAAACCCATGCCAAATTCTCATGGGCTCCAAGCTGGAAGACATAGTCAAACTTAGGCTGCCAGGGGTCAGGAAGGCTGTGAACAGGAGTTCCACTGGCCCAGTTCCTCTGGGACCCACCACACACTCACCCCAGCCTGAAAGCATTCTAGCAATTCTCTGCATTGTGCCCTTGACCTAGAGAACATCCTTTCACAAAACCAAAGATGAAACCCAGACACGTGTACTCTCCTTGTGGTGTGATTGGTGAATACAGGGAGAGGGGGACAAGGTTATGGAATGGCCACAAGTGGCATCAAATTAGCAACCAGGACTTGAATTAATGGCCACTAGCGCAGAGCTTGAAAATACAGCACTGAGTGCACTGGCATTTAAATGTACTCTTGTCTATCTCAGGGGCTAGAGATATGGCTTGAGTGGTAGAGCACCAACCTAACAAGCATGAGATTGAGTTCAAAACCCCTAACCATCAAAAAAGAAAATAACTCCAATTGCATTCAAGGAAATAAAGCACAGATTTTAGACACCTTACCTAGGAAGAGAGGACAACAGAGCAAGGTCAAAGTAGATAGATGATAGATAGATAGATAGATAGATAGATAGATAGATAGATAGATAGATGCTGAGTGGTCACATCCAACCCTCCAGACAAGTGTGCAAAATTTAATCCCCAGCAAAGGAAAGCAAAACCAACCATTAGAGGAGGGAGAAATGCTGGTCTAAGGCTCCTAACCCAGAGAAGAGTCGAGAAGCAGTGTGACAGGGTACAAACCATTTCACCACGGAGCCAGGCAGCCGGGGCCAGGATGCCATCTCTTCCAAGTCCCACATGTGGGCACTTGGGTGCATGGCCACAGTCCTCCCAGCTCACCCCAGGAAGAGGGGACAGATGTCCTCTGGGGCTATGGCAACAATGATGGAAGCTGAGCCCAAACCTAGAGCAGAGCCCATCACAGCCACTCCTCATGTGACTCTGGCTTCTTTTTGCATCAATCCCCAACCCCAAGACCAGGCTGGAGGAGAACAATGGTCCCGCAGCCCCCTCAGCGGCCTAGACTACCTTGGACAGGCCTCCTCCTCATTTTCTCATGCCTGCCATGCCTCTGCCTGGACTGCCCACTCCTCCCTCCTCCTCTCTGTGCCTTCCCAGCAAAGACCGACACTGCTTTGGCGGCCGGGCTGTGGACTCTTGGAACAGGCTGTGCCTGGCGACTCTCCTGGACACAGATGTATCCACTCCCATGGAATATGACTTCAACTTCCAACTGGAGATCCGCGGGCCCTGTCTTCTTGCAGGTGAGAGTGAGGCGAGGACAACACACACACACAGAGGCCCAGATGGAGGGGACAGGCAAAGATGCATGAGCCCTTCCCAGGTCAGCTTTCAATGTTACCTACCTCCATCCCTATGGTGTCTACCAGAAATGTCCACTAGGGCTTTGTGTGGTTCTGGGTCACTTCTTGAAGGTCACGCTCATAAAGCTGGCTCTCACCTTGGGGAGCTTTCAGACCTGCCAAAGTTTAGCTACCACCCCAAAATGAGGAGGGGGGTATGTCTTGGGTATGAAGTATGTAAAAGGTGATTCTAACCATGTATCTGATGACCTTGTCCCAGCCCCCCTGCACCACCAGGGGCAAGCTTTAGGGGACTCTAGGCTGCAGTGTCTTACCAGCCAGAGTTCATTCCATGTCCAGAGAACTCATCAACACAGCAGCCATCTTGAAATACCAAGCATTTTCTATCTGCTCTACCACTTGCACAGTGGTGCTTCGTGTGCCCCTCCCCCCCAAGAGGAAGTAGCTCTCCCGACCTTCCCACTGGCTCCTGCAGCCAGGAGGAAGAGCCAGGAGCCTATCTAAGCCTCTGTGTTACCGCGCAGGGCCCTGATGGGGCTGGCATGTCAATCATCTTTGGTCTGGGGTCCCCCATGTGGCTCCCTGAGGTCCTTTCTCTCAGGGGCCACTGAGTCTTTCCCTCCCCGGCCTACCTATCTGTGATACTCAGGAGTGGAGAGTCCCACGCATGAGATCCGCGCTGACGCCGCCCCATCGGCCCGTTCCGCCAAAAGCATCATCATCACCTTGGCCAACAAGCATACCTTCGACCGGCCAGTGGAGATCCTTGTCCACCCCAGCGGTACACTGCCCTGTGGGGAACCCCTGCCGCCTGTGGGAGGGGGAAACACCTTCCTGGTGGAGCCTAGTGTCAGGACAAATCTTGGGTGATGTGTAGGCCAGAGGGGAAGAGACCTGACACTTCCTTCTAGGAATCTGACTCTGGCTGGCAGAGTTAAATGGCTCCTGTCAGCTCCAGAGGCCCAGGATTGTCTGCTCACGGGGTGCGTGGTCTCCAAACAACCTGAGTAGGGGCTCTAGAACACCCTAAGCTCTCTGGGACCTTGATGGCTCTGCATCCTCTGGAAGCAACAGCTCGTCTCACCCACAAACTCCCAGAAAGTCTAGGCCTGAAAAGATCCCTGAGACATTGGCTCAGTCTCAATCCTCCATTACAGATGGGTAAACAGGCCAAGAGAGGGGCATGAACATTCTTGGCCACCAGGCTTTTGTGTCTTCCAGCAAAGGAGCCCTCCCCCAGCCCCACACTGCTTCCAGCAGCCAAGGGTCCTGCTTCTTTTCCCTATGAGGAGCCCACCCTACAGCGAGGCCCCCAATACCTCCTTTACAACTTGGGTGCATGCCAAGGGTTTATGTCACTTCTGCAGAGCCTCACATGCCACATGTCCTGATGGAGAAGGGGGACATGACCCAGGGCGAGTTTGAACAGCATTTGAAGGGAAGAATGGACTTCATTAGAGGAACGAGAAAGGACAGCAGTGCAGAGCGGAAGGTGAGCCGTGGCCCTGCTGGATGGTCTAGGGAACTTGGTCTCCACTATACCTGTGAGAACTCGAAGCCTGAGCTAAAGAGGTAGCCCTTCCCCACTTCATGAGGTCACATGGACAATCCATGGCCAAGCCTGGGTAAGAAAGATTCTGGTCTCAGTACTAGGATACTACAGAGCAGGCAGACTTGCAAAAGATACAGACTGGTCTGTCCTCCTCCCAGGTCTCCTCTAGGGATCACCAAGAAGTCTTAGCCAGGCAAAACTCACAGCTAGTGGCAGGACCAGCTTTGCTCTCCTTCTCTGGGTCCATCCCTCAGGCTGGTGGCCCTCACAACTCTCTCTCCACCTACTGGGCCTTCCTTTTCCTTTCCCTTTCCCTTGCTCTTCCTCCCTCCCTTGCTCAATACTAAAGATATAATAAAGGCAGGCTGAGGAAAGCCTAAGAAAGAGCCATTCCCTCTGTCTTCCCCCACAAGAAAGAGATCATGGTAGGGAGAAGAAAGAGAACCGCTCAGCCATAAGCCACGCCCATCGATCTCTCTTCCACACACCCAGTCTAGGAAATATGGCCTGCTCTTCCTATTGGTTCCCTTCGTGGGTGAGAAAACTGTCCCTCACACAAAGATAGTTGGAGTACAGGCAGATTGTTGTCCAGGAGTTCGAATCAGTGACAGTAAAGCTAAGGGATTAGAGTCCACCATACCTGGGGGGCAGTGTCAGTCTAGTTGGACTTTAACAGCCCCTCCAATTCCTGGTTGGCCCAGCTGACACCAGGGCCCACAAGGAAGGAAGTGGGCAAGAGAGTGAGATGGCAGGTCAGAAGGGATGGTGAGGTTTCATCTCCTGTGTTTAGAGGCACAATCCGTGCCCCCCCACCACCAAAAACATTTGCCCTCCCAGGTGAATTCACTGAGAGAAGAAGCTGGGCCAGGTTCTCAGAGTGGAGAGATGGCCTTGCCAGGGGTTCCACTGAGCCCTAAAGAATGCAGCATGTGGGTGGCAGGGCACTGGGTCTCCCAGACCTAGAGCTGGCTGTCTTGCCTGCCAAATCTAAAGTCCATTAGGTCTGGGACTGCTGCAGCAAATGAAAATTAATTTGCCACCTTGAGTTAGTGATGCAAATACACCCTATTCTCATGAGCTCCAGAATGTCGGTGATCAACAGGCAACTGCAAAGAAGTGATGCGTTTATTGTAATTGGATAATGGCAGCTTGAGACATCAGCAAGCCCTGATCCAGGGTTCCCCCTCCTCCCTCTGAAAGGTGGAAAGCGGGCTCCTCTGTCAGGCACACTGGCAGATGTGGCTCTTGATGCCTTGGGCTGTGTTGGGGGAAAAAAAAGCCAGGCTGGGCAGCAGCTTTTGGCACAGAGGTTCCATGCAGGAGGGAAAGCGAGATTCCCTAAGCAGGAAGGAAGTCAAGCTGGGGACATCCAGAGGACAAACCACTCAGGAAGTGTGGGTGGAATAAGCTGTCAGAGAGAGGGCAAACAACACAGAGGGAGACAAATGTACAAAGATGGAGACTGAAAAGAATAAAACAAATAGATACCAACAACCGTCTGCGGCAGACAGAGATGGTTTCCTCAGACCCATTCTCTCCGTGATTCAATCAACAAACACAACGGACCCGATGGGTGTTGGCTCTGTGGTGAGAGAAAGCTGAAAATGATGCATTCCTTGTCCTCAAGGAGCTTCAAGTTTAGCGCAAGTGAGAAAGACTGTTTTGGAGAAGGATGGGATGGGATGGGATGATAATGAGTGAGTGACAGTGCTGGGCTCCGGAGCCAGATGTTTAGTCAATGTCTGTGGGCAACAGACTTGGTGGATGGCAGGGCACCCACTAGGGGAAGAGTAGACAGAGAATACACACATGCAAAGAGCCAGCAGCATCATGGTGGCTAGTCTGGAAAACACTAAGTAAATTAACATGGCTGGAATAGGCAAGCTGAAATGCTTGGGGCTGAATGGTAGAGATGAGATGGGCAGGTGAGTAGGGACAGGCAAGCTTGGGCTTTCTAAAGTGGTGCCTGGCAACTCACCCCTGTAATCTTAGCTACTCAGGAGACTTAGATCTGTGGATCACAGTTCAAAGCCAGCCCAGAAAGTCTGAGACTCTTATCTCCAATAAGCTACTCAGAACACATTGAAAGTGACACAGTGGCCCAAGTGGTAGAGTGCTAGCTTTGAGGAAAAAAGATCAGGGACAGTATCTAGGCCCTGAGTTCAAGCCCAGGACTGGCACACAAAAAAATAGTGGTGCCAAGAATGAGAAGGCTAGATGTTGCTTAAGAGAGAGAATAGCGATTATGTGTTGAATGGGTTACAAGGAGGTCACAGTAGTAAGAGACAATTGCAAAGATCCAGCAAGAAATAAACCCATCCTGAACCTGAGTGAAGCAATGGACACAGTGAGTGAAAGTCAAGTTCAAGATGTCTTCTAGCTGCGGAACACCTGGTTGTCCTCTGAAGGCTGGGATGTGGGGGGTGGGGAAGAGAGTCGTCAAGAGATCTTTGGTTTGAGCAGCCCAGTGGATGATATTGTTACCTGTTGACATGAAGGAAGAATCCAGGCCAACAGAAACACACAGAGAGGAGAGAGAGAGAGAGAGAGAGAGAGAGAGAGAGAGAGAGAGAGAGAGAGAGAGAGAGAGAGAGAGAGAGAGAGGGGGGGGGGAGTAAGGATGGAAAAAATGACACTTGGTGTGGAGGAAGATGAATAGAGTGAGGAAAAAGAATTGAAAACAGCTGGTGGCCTCAGGGTCAACTTCAAAGCCCCCTGAGATAAAACATGGAAGTGCCAGGCATGATGGCTGAAGCCTGTCATCCTTAGCTGCTGGCCAGGCTAAGAATGGGAAGATCATGGTGGGAAGCCAACTTAGGCAAAAAGCTTGCAAGGCTCCACCTCAACAGAAAAGACTCAGCGTGGTTGTGTGGACCTGTCATCCAGCTATAATGAGAAGCGTAAACAGCAGGATTACAGTCCACACCAGTTTCAGTAAAAGGCAAGACCCTATCTCAGAAACAATCAGACCAAAAGGCAGTGGAGGCATGGGTCAAAGAACAAAGCATCTTCCTAGCACACACAAAGCCCTAAGTTCAAACCCCAGTATCACTAAAAAGGCAAAGAAAAAAGAAAAGAGGTCCTGTCCTTCAATATTGATAGAAGAAGTAAATGCGATCGACACATCATTTGCCATCAAGTAGCATAGAAGCGAGACGAGAGGCAGAGATGGGAACACAGGCTGTGCCCAGTGTAAGATGAGCTGAGGCCCTGGGGCCCTTTATCAGTCATGTGGGCAGTGACTTCTGCCAGGCAAAAGCCCCACAAATATGGCACTTAACCTCTAGAACAACTCAGTGCAGTAGGCATTCTTGTCCTCATTTCATAACTGAAAAAAACGGAGCAGCTGAGTCCACCTGAGACGCTGGGAAAACCTTGCAAACAGGTGAAATCTGAAGGATGAGGCGGAGTTTATCTGCCAGACAGAATCAGTAAAGCAGGGAAACCAGGTTGATGGCCAAGGCGGGCCAGAGAGTAGCTTCTACACTATAAAAGTGGAAGAGACCCTTACTCACTGGGGTCCCAGGGGACCCCCCCACCTCTATGCTCCTGAAGCCCATCCTTACACCCCCCCCTGAGAAGTGGACATTTTTGTCCCAAGAACCCAGCCCTGTGAAAGATCACATGGTCCGAAGGTGATGGAGCCAGGATTCAAATGCAGATGCTGCTGTCTGCAAAACCATGTTCAACATTGCAATCTGTGAGCATACAGCAAGCAAGCCGAGGACAGCCCACATGGGAGCCGATCTAGATCATGCTTGGTGAGTGTGTGTGACACGGGCATTTGTCCCTAAGTGTACCCCATTTCCTCTCTCCTCCAGTCAGAAATTATCCGGAAACGCCTCCACAAGGACATCCCTCACCATTCTGTCATCATGCTCAACTTCTGTCCTGACCTCCAGTCCGTGCAGCCCAACCTGAGGAAGACTCACGGCGAGTTCATCTTTCTCGTGGACAGGAGTGGCAGCATGAGTGGAACCAATATCCACCGTGTCAAGGTACCCACGCCATGCCTCCCCCACCCCCGTGATCTGGCTCAAGGGTAAAACTGTTAAACACTGTGTGTGTTGGGGGGGGGGGCTGGAACTCAGAGCCTGGGCTCTTTTGCTGGTGTTCCATCACCTTGAGCCAGCTCCACTTCCAGTTTTCTAGCAGTTGATTGGAGGTAAGAGTCTTGTAGATTTTTTTTACCCAGCTGGCTTTGAACTACAAACTTCAGAACTCAACCTTCTGAGTAGCTAGGATTTCAGGCATGGACAACTAGTAAAAAGCTGGGCTGGTGACATAGTCAAGTTAGTAAAGCACCAGCCAATCGAGCCAAGTAAGTGAAGCCCTGAGTTCAAACTCTGGTACCAGTAAAACAAAAACAAAAAAAATATGAGAGAGAGAGAAAGAGAGAAAGAGAGAGAGAGGGAGGGAGGGAGAGAGAAGAGAGGTGGGAGGATTAGGAAGGGAGGGAAATAAGGGGAGAAAAATAGCTGGGAACTGATGGCTCACACCTATAATCCTAGTTTTTCAGGAGGTTGAGATCTGAGGATCATGATTCAGTGCCAGCCTGGGCAGGAAAGTCCATGAGAATCTTATCTACAATTAACCTCCAGAAAATCAGAAATGACACTGTGGCTCACAGTGATAGGGTGCATCTTGAGCAAAAAAGTTCAGGGACTGTTCTCATCCAAACCCCAAATTCAAGCCCCCACAACCTACCAAAAAAAAAAAGGTGGGGGGAAGGGAAGAGAAATGAGAAGAAAGGAGAAAGGAAAAAGCCAGGTCTTTCCTATCTATCTCTCCCCATGGGGCCTCTTTCTGCATTTATGCAGAACATTTTTAAATCCCCTCCGTCTGTTGATTGAGTTCAGGAGACTGATAGATGAGTACACAAGAAGAGAGTAAGGCTCTGCTGTCACCTGGAATTTCACCCCTCCCCCTTAGTTTGTCCTTGGTGTAAGCCTAGTTGCCAGGGCAACAGATGCAGTGAGGAGAGGAGGGGTTAGGTGGGACCTGAGAGGCCGGCTGACACCTCTGGCTTGCTAGGACCAGATTCTACCTGGAAGCATGACATGCATAGGGAGCACAAAGATGCCCCAAGACCCCATGAAGCAGGGCTGGTTGGCACCTCCTCCCACCTCTGCCCACCAGCAAGGGAGAGAAGGAAATTAAGGCGCTGTCCGTGGTGCTAGAGCGCTGAAGCTCCCTTCTGCCTTACAGGCCTTCCATATTCCATCCAGCCCTGTGGATCTGTAAGACATTCCCTTATCCTAGAGAAAGGATGGGAAGTTCTCCATTCCCTTGTCAGGCTATATAAGACCTGTGAAAGCATTTGCTCCAAGCTGGGACTGACATGCATGCTTCTCATTGGTTGCTTATGACTTGTCTGCCTGTATGGATCATTAGAATGTTATAAATATGCAAATGGACCTAGACAGAAGGAAGGTTCTTCCTGCCCTAGAGCATCCTCAGATCACAAACCTAAACATCCCTTAGCATCTCACCCATTTTGTTCTCCATTTCCCAGCTTGGGAAACTGATTCTCCAAGAGGCTAAGTGCTCTTGCAGCATCGCATGGCTTGTGAGGACGCCTGGGCCTTCCATACCATGCCAGAGTGATCATTCTCCTCACGTGGCTAATGAGGACGTGTGCCTGCGCATCTACTCCAAAAAGCTTTCCTCCCTGATTATGTCATTCCTGCTGCCTGGCCTTGTGCAAAGAGCCATCCTGGGTCCAGAATTGATTCTGTCACTGAATTGCCAACATGACTTTGAACAAATTGATTTCCCAACTCTGGGCTTCATTTGTCCTTTCTGTAAAATGAGAAGAAAGGATTCATTCGGGGAGGGCACATGTAATGCCTCATGTCCCTCTGCTCCCCTTTCCCAGGCAAACATCAATAATTGATCATGGCTTCCCTCCACCCTCGCTAAGCCTAGACTTGGTGGGTATTCTTCCCATGCCATTGTCACAAGCAGTTATTACTATCTGCCAAATGGAACTGATTTACAAGTGGAAATACCCTTCCTGAACTAAAGCACTCTCAATTCTGGTACTCCAGTATGTGCTGATAAAAAGCCTCTCCAGCTCTTTTTGCAATCTCCTTTCCTCTTGGAGTCTCCCTTGCTCTTCCCCAGTTCCACTCACTGAGCTCAAGGTCAACCCTTCACAAATTACTTTGCACTGATGCAATCTGTTCTGCTCCACACGACCCTCTCAGAGGAAAACACACACGCACGCACACACGCACACACACACACAGAAATGTATTTTCCCTGCTAGCAATAGGCTACTGGGGTGGGGGAGGGGTTGCTTGGCTCATTCATTATAGTCCATTGGGCTGAAGTTTTAGGAAAAACTAGGCTGAGGGAGGAGGGAGAGACTTGAAATCCAAACAGCTTACACCGAGGGGGAAAGTTCAGCCAATTTAATTTCCTGCAGCTGATCTCTTTCTTCAGCTGCCACCACTGCCAAACACATGGCTTTAAAAATTCTAAGAGGTGTGAGCCAAGATGATCTGTATGGATCCACGGAGTCTCCTGACAGCAGGAATACACATTAGAGGCTAATGAAAAAAGGCGATATTGACTTCTTTTGCAGAGCCAGTGAATGTATTGACACAGGGGGTGGAGAGAGAGAGACAGAGAGAGACACAGAGAGACACAGAGACAGAGAGACAGACAGAGACAGGGAGACAGACAGAGAGAGACAGAGACAGAGAGAATGTAACAGCGTATGTTTCATGCGGATGTGTGCAGAGGGGATGGGACAGGGGCTGAGGCTCTGTGCAGTCTGCACGCTGCTATGGTCGTGGAATTGCTGGAATCCAGTAACAACTGTCTCCTGCGAGATCTAGAGGGTGGCAGTGGTTCCCTGAAGCTGTGCTGAGAACCCTCGGGGGCTGTTAATAAACTGCAAGGGGGTGAAGGGGAGACTTTTACTCTTGAGCTTAGTGCCAAGGCAGAGCCAACATGAATCAAGACATCAAAGCTGCATTTTGAAAGCCAAGGTCATAGTCTTGGATTTTTGTCATCCCTGCAATTTCTTAACCCTCTTGAGCTTAAGTTTCATGTAAAAGAAGTGTTCTAGTTACCTCGTTAGATACATATTAATATGACTCATGCCTTTAATCTTAGCTACTCAAAAGGCTGAGATCTGAGGATCAAGGTTTGAGGCCAGCCTGGGCAGGAAAGTCCGTGAGATTCTTATCTCCAATTAATCACAGAAAAATCCTGAAGGGATGCTGTTGTTCAAGTTGTACAGTGCTAACCTTGAGCAAAAGGAGCTTAGGGACAGTACCCAGGCCCTGAGTTCAAGGCCCAGGATTGGTAAAATAATCATAATCATAACCATATGGTAAGAAGAAGCACTTATTGAGGGTTTATTTCATGCCAGACTGATGCTTTGAGGGGTGACATAATTAACCCAAGGTCAAGGTAATGATGGTAAAGGCAGTATTTATATCCAGATAGGTCTTTTGTATGTGTTTGTTTGTGCCAATCCTGGGGCTTGAACTCAAGGCTTAGATGTTTTCCCTAAGCTTTTCTGCTCAGGACTAATGTTCTACCATTTGAGCCACACATCTGCTTCCAGCTTTCTGCTGGTTGATTGGAGTCAAAAATCTCATAGACTTTCCCTGTCTGGGTTGAATTCAAACTGTGATCCTCAGACCTCAATCTCCTGGGTAGGTAGGATCCAAGGTGTGAACCACCTAGCCGATACCTAGACAGGTATCGAAGTATAGCATGATCCCCCTATACTGTAATGCTTTCTGTAAGGATGCTTTAATGTGCTTGCTTTGAGATTCATCCTTGTCATAGATCATTCTCATTTTATTCTTGCAATCTTTGGCATTATTTTTCAACACACTTTCATCAAGGTCTCTCTAGCATGGCAAGATGACATAGACTAAGACTCAAATGTCTGTAGACTTTTTTTTTTAACCTAGTTTTGCTATTTACTAACTGGAGACTTGCCAACAAGGCTTGATCTACTCTTCTATAAAATGGGGAGAAGAAAGCACTTGCTGAGAAGGCTATAATAAAGATTTGTAATGTACATCCAGTGAATCCAATGATTCATTGAACAGCCAATGGATTTCAGTTATATTGTCCCTAGAGACTTTGCCACTAGTTGAAGGTGGTTGGATGTGAGGCAGACACCTGGAATGAGGGCTAGAAGCTGTTCTATCAATGGTGTGACCCCCAAAAGGCCACACTTGTCCCCGGATGTCAGTTTTGCTTTGACATAAAACTGTGGGTTCCTCCATCCTTTCCGCCTCCCTGAGATCAGTGGGAGGTAAGGGAACTAGAATTGACCATCCATCACAGAGTGGCTTTGATGGATCTTAGGATGCTGGCCTTGGTCCAGCCTTGGCCAGAATTGGCAGGTTTCCTTGACATGACAGAGAAGATGTTGTGTGTAGACGGAGAGTGACAGGTTTCAGCAGAGGTGGCGCCTTTCTGGAAATGACAATATGGGGTGGCAGGGTGGCTTTCCTGGAGCCCCTGCCTGAATCCTGATAATGCCTTTCTCACCTGCCAGGATGCCATGCTCGTGGCCCTAAAGAGCCTCATGCCAGCCTGCCTCTTCAATGTCATTGGGTTTGGATCCACGTTTAAGACTCTCTTCCCTTCCAGCCAGACCTACAGTGAGGTACCCAAGGGCAAGTCTGAAAGTAGGAGGTGATGGGTATTGGAAAGTGGGGGAAAGGAAAGAGAAGGTAACTTGGGACCTTCCCTAGAGGCTGCCCGCCCAGAGACAGAAAAGTAAAAACACTATGCTTGCCTAGGAAAGTGCTGAGAGCTACCCTCTTGAAAATAAAACACTACATTGGTGGAAGAACGCAAGCTCACAGGGATGGGTGGGAGAGCATGTCTGTGGCCTGTCACTCACAAATGCTTCTGTCTCATGAGGAGGAGCTCATGCGAGGTTGAGGCAAAGAGAAGAGTGGGGGCAGGAATGAGTGGGCAAACCAATGGCTACAGAATAACTCACAAGCTATTTGAACTGGGGAGTTTGAGGCCCAGAGAGAATTATCCTAATTAGAGCATCCTACGTATATCTGAGAAGATAAAGGGAGGGAGGGAGAGAGGGAGGGAGGGAGGGGAGGGAGGGGAGGGAGGGAGGGAGGGGAGGGAGGGAGGGAGAGAGGGAAGGAGGGAAGAAGGGGAGGGAGAGAAAGGAAAGATATATTAACTCATTTTCTACTAAAAGTAAATTCAAGAGATTTTCAAGGGAGGGAGGGAGGCAAGGAGGGAGGGACAAAGAGAGGGAGGAAGGGATGGAGGGAGGGAGGGAATTCCTAGTCTTAATAGCATAAAAACTACATAGGTATCATCACACTTTTGTAAATAGACACAGATATTGCAAGGGGGGGTCTTCCTGAGCCAGAGGCAGGACTCCATTCCCTCAGGACACAGTCTATTGTAGGGAGCTGGTGCCAGAACCAAGCTCAGAACTCACATTTTAAAGGACTCCCAGCCCAGTTTTCCACATCCAGGAATAACAAATTGCCTGCAGGCTACATAAAGCCCACAGAATCACTTGGTACACACAGGACAGAGATGTTGGCTTCTCAGTGGCTGCCTGGGGCCGTCTGCCTGGATTAGTAATCTTGTATGGCCCAAGAAAGGTTATAAAATCCAAGTGGCCCTCGGCCATTCGGCCATTCGGCTCTGTCCTCCTCCCTCCACTCCCAGGCTGCGCACCATGAAACACCATGGCTTAACATGCCACGCACCTTTCTGGGGTGCTTTTGTTTTTAAAGAACTCAGGAAGGACAGCAATAAGACACCGCAGTAGTAGCCGATGCCAGAGCAAGCCTCCCCAAGGTGTGAAGCACACCTCCTCCTCCTTCAGGCAGGCACAGACAGGGCTGAACTAAAAGCCAGGGAGAGAAAGATCTCACCCCATGGATCTCCATGGCTCAAGGTGACCCCTGCGACTGTGTGTCCTGCTGCCTTCCTCCCCCGCAGGAGAGCTTGGCCTTGGCCTGTGATAACATCCAGAAAATGCGGGCTGACATGGGAGGTACCAACATCCTCTCCCCGCTCAAGTGGATCGTCCGGCAGCCAGTACACCAGGGCCACCCTCGCCTCCTCTTCCTCATCACCGATGGGGCTGTGGGCAACACAGGGAGGGTGCTGGAGCTGATTCGGAATCATGCCTTCTCTACCAGGTTAGCCCATGCTGCCTGGGGGGTAGGGGGTGAGGGGGGGTAGGGTTGGGGGGAGAGAGGACCAGAACAAGCACAAAGTGTACATAATGCCCAAGAGAGGACATTACCCGTCATTCCCAGCAGGCTATGCATCCAGGATGCTGTGGGCTGGTCTGTCGTGGTGGTGGTTGTTTCATTCTGTTCTGCTGATACTGGTGTTTGAAAGCTCAGGACCTAGGCACTGTCCCTGAGGTTTTTGTTGGTGTTGTGTTGCTTTAGGCTGGCACTCTACCACTTGAACCACACCTCCACTTTGGGCTTCTTGGTGGTTAATTAAAGAGAAAGAGTGCCATAGACTTTCCTGCCCCGTTGGCTAGCTTCTAAACCACGATCCTCAGTCCTCAGCCTCTTGAGTAGCTAAGATTACAGGTGTGAGTCACTACAGTTCAGCTTTGTGGCCTGGTTTTTAAGTTTGTTTTTCCTCTCTAAAACTCTGCCTCTGTGCTGGCTGTGAGACTATGGCCATGTTTAGGTAAACTCCCTCCTCCTCCCACACCCTCTGCCTAAATACCTGGCCAGCTCCAAGCTGCCTCTGCTGGACCAGAGGCAGCTTTCCCTTTGGGGAGGAAAGCCTGGGAACAGGTAACAGCCTCTCTGTCTCCATCCCAGGTGCTATAGCTTTGGCATTGGACCCAACGTGTGCCATCGACTGGTCAAAGGGCTGGCAACCGTGTCCAAGGGTAGTGCGGAGTTCCTGGCAGAGGGGGAGCGCCTACAACCCAAGGTAGGCAGAAGAGACCCCCATCCCCAGAGCTGGAGCCTGGAAGGTCCAGATCGCTCAGATGGCAATGCCACGGCAGAGCTGACGTTCCACAGGAGATTCTATGCCAGGCCACATGGCACCCCAGCAGGAACCAGAGAGGCAGGTGCCCCAGGCCAGACAACTTTGGAAGCCATGCCTGGTTACGAGCTGCTAGGTCACATTGCTCTACCCACTGGCCAGGCAGAAGTGAGACTCCTGAAGGAGGTTCCACCTTCCTCGATATGGAGCTATCTTTTGGGTTATTGACAGCCATGATCCTGGTAGGAAACATGGTGACTCAAAAGAATCACCCAGAAATGATAGTCCATCCTCTCTCCCCTCCTGCACAATAGATACAAATAACCCAAGCCTTAGAGAACTGAAGCTTGGAAGTGGAGGTATGGCTCAAGTGGTAGAGTGAAAATGCCAGTCAAGACTATCAGGCCCTGAGTTCAAGCCCCAGTACAGGCATAAAGTAAAAGAACAGCAAGGCTGGGTCAGACAGGAGTGTGGCCTAGTGGTAGAGTGCTTGCCTAACAAAGCCCTGGGTTCGATTCCTCGGTACTGCATAAACAGAAAAGGCCAGAATTGGTGCTGTGGCTCAAGTGGCAGAGTGCTAGCCTTGGAAAAGCCCAAGGACAGCGCCCAGGCCCTGAGTTCAAGTCCCAGGACTGGCAAAAAAAGAAAGAACAACAAGGCTCCCGGGAGAGAAGCAGGACTGGGGTTAGAGTGAAGAGGGACCAGGAATGGGGAGGATCTCAGAAAAACAGAAGAGGGAGAATCAGGAGGGGAACTATCTAGGCCATGAGGCTAGCCGAACTCAGAGAAGGAAAGGAGATGGGGACTGGACTGGACAGGGAGCCTCTATCTGCAATGTCCAGAAGAGTTTCAGCCAACAAGTCTTTTCCTGGGGCAAAGACTGCCCACTGGTGTCTATACGAGGCTGGCAGTGTGGACTCATCACTGGCTGAGGACATCCAGGAAGAGGTGTAGTCTTAGCTTGCATCAGGAGGCTGGTACCTAACTGAATCCTTTCCAGTAAAATAACAACAACACCATGGTCTTTCTTAGAAAAAGATTTAGAGATGTATTTCCACAGCCATCACAATCCCTAAATCATTTACAAACACCCATCATATGGCAGAAACTTCAGATTTCCTATATTCCACCAATTATACCTCCCCAGCTTAACAAAGGGGGAAACTAATCCCAAAAAGACATTGCTTAAGATCACTGCCTTGCCAGTCACCCGTGACACACACCTGTCAGCTACTTAGGAGGCTGAGATCTGAGGATCATGGTTCAAAGCCAGCCTGATTAGGAAGCCTGTGAGATTCTTATCACTAGTGAATCACCAAAAAGCTGGAAGTTGAACTGTGGCTCAAGTGGTAGAGCACTAACCTTGAGCACAAAAGTTTAAGGACAGTGCCTCAGGATCAGGGGGAAGGAAGAAGAAAAAGAAGAAGAGAAGGAGGAGGTAGAGGAGGAGGAAGAGGAGGAAGAGCAGGAGGAGGAGGAGGAGGGGGAGGAGGAGAGAAAAGAACAGAACAGAGAAGAATCAAAAGGGGAAAGATCACTTTTCTGTTCACTCTCTTGGGCTTGCCTCAAACTCATTATCCTGCTGCAGCATCCTTAGTGCTGAATTACAAGTCAGTGCCACCACTCCCAGCTCCAGTTCACCCTGTGTTCCCTTGAGCTAGTCACAGCCAGAATTCGATCCTCAGATTTTTTTTTTTTTGCCAAATGCCCAGCTCTAAGAAGCCAACAGCAAAGATGCATTCTAACTTGGCCACCTCAGCAGTCTGAGATACAGAGGCTGTCCACTGCTGGATCAACCTCCAGGCCTGAGTTCCCGCTCCCTGCTTATACCCCCTCAGCTGTCTGTCCTTACACTCTCATCTGCACGCTCCCCTGCTCACACACCCATTTGACCTGTGTTCTGTCTCTTCCCGGCAGATGGTTAAGTCCCTGAAGAAGGCCATGGCACCGGTGCTGAGTGACGTGAGCATAGAGTGGATCTTCCCTGAGACAGCGGAGGTCCTGATCTCGCCAGTCAGCACCAGCTCCCTCTTCCCTGGAGAACGGCTGGTGGGCTACGGCATTGTGTGCGATGCCTCCTTGTACGTCTCCAATCTCAGCTCTGTAAGTACCCTAGAATTTCCAGGAGCCAGTGGCAGTCCAGAACTTGTTCTTCCAGTGCATCCTTAGCTGGAGCTCCTTGGAAGTGGTTTCCAGTTGTGGGGAGAGTGGCCACCACAGGTACTCAGTCGTGGTGAGGTTGTGGTTGTGCAGATGCCACCATCTCAAAACATTGTTCTCAAGAGCCCTTGTAGCAGAACTACCTTGGGAACTTATTTAAAATCCAGAGCCACAGTTCCTCCTAGGTCTGATAAAGAGTCCTTGAAGACCAGGCCCAGGAATCTGCATTTTCTATACCTCCACCCCCCCCCCATGATCAATTATGGCCTTCAGGCATGATTGTCAGCTTCTATCTCCTTCGAAGAGGTTCTGTTTTATTTCATTTTGTAGATGACTCTCTTGTAGTTGGTGACTGAAGTGGGATAAGCAAGAACTTTTCACAGGGAGGTGAAATTCATGTTCAAATGGAGAAGATAAGCTGAGACTATATTTCTTGCCCCTTTAATGAATCTCTCTAGTTCTGGGGCTTGAACTCAGGGCATGGGCACTGTCCCTGAGCTTTGTTGCTCAAAGCTAGTGTTGCTCAAAGCTTTGGTGGTGTGTAATTGGAGATGAGTCTTACAGACTTTCTTGTCTGGACTGGCTTAGAACCACAATCCTTATATCTGAATTTCTTAAGAACCATTGTCAGAGCTGAGGTATTGTGAAGAGTGGATGGTTCAACTGTGGGGGAGGGTGACGCTGAACAAAATGGCAGCTATATCTTTGCATAGTGTAAGTCCCTCTTGAAGGCCTGAAAGATACCAAAGCCTCAACAGCAGAACCTCCCTGTAAACAGTTCATCAAAACTACTCTCCTTCTCTTACCCAGTAGCCTGGCTTCTGCTACTGGTTAGATAAGCAACGCTTTCACATATTGTTGGTGCAAGCAATTGAGAAATAACTAATAAAAATAGAAAGGCATAAATCTTTCTTACCTAGAGAAATAAAAGCAATGTGATGGATTTATTACCAGATAATTTATTTTATGGTGGCAAAAAATTGGCCACAAACAATGTTTAACAATAATAGGTGACGGAATATTCTACAACTGGATGTTTAAGAGAATGTTTGACTCAGGGCTTCCAAAATGCATAAAGTACCAAGTTTAACATACTGAGCCAGGAGTCATGGCTCATGCCTAAAATTCTAGCTATTCCAGGCACTGTGAGCTAAAGATCAAGGTTGGAAACAAGACTACAAAGGAAAGTTCATGAGAGTCTTATCTCTAGTTGGACAGCACCCAGGCCCTAGATTCAAGCCCCCTAATATCAGTGTGTGCGTGTATACACAGAAAGACACACACACACACACACACACACACACACGCACGCATGCACGCACGCACACTGGTAGTATGTTTGTTTTATTTTGTTCTAGCAGAACTGGGGTTTGAACTCAGAGTCCCTCAGTTGCTGGCAGATGTTCTAAAGTTCAGTTATTTTAAAACAAAAATTACCTCCGAGAGAGAGAGGGAGGGAGGGAGGGAGGGAGGGAGGGAGAGGGAGAGGGAGAGGGAGAGGGAGAGGGAGAGGGAGAGGGAGAGGGAGAGAGAGAGAGAGAGAGAGAGAGAGAGAGAGAGAGAGAGAGAGAGAGAGAGAGAGAGAGAGAGAGAATGAAATGGAGGAATCAATGACTTGCTTTGTTCATTCAACTATTTGGAGACAGGAATGACATTTAGAATTTAACTTTTTTGAAAATTAACCAATGATGTCAATGATTTAAAATAACACAAATGATATGAGAAAGAATAATTCTATTCATCCTCTCTTGAACAGAAGTTTGCCTAAATTCACTAAGCAAACAAGCCCACTTTCTTATTCTGCCGTTTCCTCTTATTCTGCCCACCTCGCTCTGGTACCCACACACTGCCACACTCCCATGAAACCCAACCCCTCCTCCTGCTTCTCCCTCCAGGACAAGAGGCAGAAATGCAACATGCTACAATCTCAGGAATCTGGCAGCTCCGTCTTCTACCAGTCTCAAGATGAAGGACTTGGTCCAGACAGTGGAGACAGTGCTAAGAGCCTGGGGGCATCCTTCAACCTAGGGCAAGCCAAAGATGGCCGGCTAGTCAGCGCAGATTCAACCACCAATCCCGGTTGGTCCTCTGAGCTCTCTGCCTTGCTGCTATGAGGATTGCTCCTTCTATTGAGCACTAACTACCTGCTAAGCCCATGATTTTAAAAAAAAAACAAAACCCACAGGGGAAGGTGGGCAGCTATGGAGATGGGGAGGGGGAAGGAGTATACCCTTTTCCAGAGGAAACTGAGACTTGGGGGTTTGAAGCCAGGGCTTGTTCTGGGACCTTGTCAAGAGGTGGAATATAGGTCATGAGTCTAGAGCTGTCTACTTCACAGAACTCTTAGAGGTCCAATCCTGAGTATAAGAAGCAAAGATGAGACCCACCTAGCACCTCCTGTGGGAGCTCCCCAAATGGTGTGAGAGACACAACTGGCTTTGACTCTGATGGAAGCCGAGGGAGAAGGAAGAGGGAGCGGGGATACTACTTGAGGATACCAACAGACTTCACACAGGGACTCATCCTTAGGGCTGGAAATGGAGAGGAAATGCCGGCAGTGGAGACTGCCTGGCGCAGATGGCTGTAACCTTAGCCACTCAGGAGACTGAGATCTGAGGGTCACAGTTCAAGGCCAGCTGGTGCAGAAAAGTTCCCATGAGACTCATCTCTCTAATGAACTACTCAAAAACCAGAAGTGGAGCTGTGGCTCAAAATGGTGGAGCGCTAGCCTTGAGCAAAAGAGCTTGGGGACAGCACCACACCCTGAGTTCAAGCCCCATGACTGACAAAAGAGAAAAAGAAAAGCAACTGCCTGGACAAAAGCGTAGGGGTAGGCGCACTTAGGCGGGACAACGGTACTTCTACAGGAGAGCAGAAAAGGGCTGCTGGGAAAACAGACTAGGCTTTAGATGCCAGAGGAGGCCTGCTCACATACTTCTATAGGAAGCTTAAGACATTTCCACTTCCATTACCCTTCACCCTGACCCACCCACCCACCCGTGCCCAGGACCCGAACTCCAGCGACAGCGAGCGTACAGCACCAATCAGATCACCAACCACAAGCCCCGCTCAAGGGCCATCACATCCAGTGACTCCACTGTGACTGCCAAGAAACATCCATTGCGAAAAGCCAGGCTGCAGGAACTCACAAGTCAGCCTAGCCTGGATGGCCCTCGGTGGAACATTGACTTGCAGGTAGGTACCCAAGCAGGGTGGTGGGGTTGGGGGGGAGGGCGCAGTCCTTGGGGAAGCCTGTGCTCCCATGGAGCTTTAACCATGAGGACGAGGCCTCTCCAGCACTTAACATCAGGCCAGCTGAGTACTGGGCAGTAGAGACCTCAGACCTATCTGATCAGACATAGCGCTAGTTTCTAACACTTAAGGCAGGGATCCCGTAGCTCCAGGAATAGACACACACACACACACACACACACACACACACACACACACACACACACACACACACACACACTACCTGTCCTGGACCTTCAACTGCTCCATCAATGACACCTCGCTAATCATTAGTTCATGAGGCCACATGGTGTGACCAATTGGCACAGGGCATTAGAACCTCCTGTCATTAGATTTACAACTCCTAACTCAGTTCGGATGTGAACATCAAGGTCAGACAAGCTATTCAGACAAGCCATTCAAAGGGGCTGCGACCCACGACCTCTGTTTGGCCTTCAAAGCCCTTGCTTTCTCCCCATCACACGCCGCCTCCTGCCAGTCCCAGCACCTACCTAGGAACCACAGCAGGGCAACCAGTGTTCTGCCACACGACAGATTCTCAGCCACAGTACTACTGGGAGTAGGGGCGGGGTTACCAGGCTGTACCTGGTACCCTAGAATGTTTGGCAGAACCCCCCTGGCCTCTGCTCACTGAAGGGCCAAGAATAACAAGACCCGCCCCCGTCATGGCAACCAAACTACCCACAAGAGGCAACAAGGTGGCATCCTGAGGAGAGCCACCGCACTAAGCCACCTGGTGGTTTAACCTGTTTTGTTAAGAATGGGCTTTATATAGATTTGTCAGGAGTCTGTCATCCCATCAAGGCAGCTTTTTTTGCTCCCACCATTGCCTCCACCTGCCCACAGGCAATCTACATCCACCTTGCCCCTGAAGCCCTTCTTTTTGCTTAGCCAGAGGGACCCTGCTGCCGGACACAACTGGAGGGCATTAGCCTTGGTGCCAGACCTGACTCTTCCTTAAACCATTATTAACCCCGCTGCGCCCCCCACCCCATCTGCTAACTGAGGAACATGGCATATGTGGAACAACACCACTAAGTGGAGGGCTCTTCCAGCACTGCGGATGGGTGATAAAGAGCTGGCAGGACAGCAGGTATCCTTCAGCTTTCCTGCTGCTGGGGATATCTCAGGCAGGATTGCTTGCTTCTCTCTGCATCTGCTGGCTCCTTAGCTTTTCCCACCCATCCAATCAGTGCTCCTCTCTTCCTCCTTCTCCCTCCCTCTCTCCCTTCCTATCTAATATGATTCCTAATATGATGTGCACATGCACATGCACGTGCACACACACACACACACACACACACACACACACACACTCTACATGCTCTCTGTCTCTCTGTCTCTGTCTCTGTCTCTCTCTCCCCTCCCTCCCCACCTCTGATTAGAGGAAGAACTAGATCTTAGACTCATCTGTTGCCATGGAAACCACAGCAACTTCAGTTTCTCTCTCTGACCCAATGTGAGTCAGAGGTGGAGAGACCCAGTCTCCAGTGTGGGGAGGGAGATTAGGGATCCCCCTGGCCCAGCAACAGTCATGACTGAGTACCAGTTGCCCTGATGGCTACCCTAAGAGTAACCAGTCTCCTTCTCCTAATCTCTTCTGCCATTTCTAAGACTTCCAGCCCAGAGAGAGGAAGGTGGTCCCCATTTAAGGGAGAAGCCTACTCTCTTTCCCAGAAATACTCAAAGTTAACTCTTGGCCTAAAAGTTCTTTCATTTCCTAGGAGCTTGAAATTCATTAAAAAAAAATTTTATTGTCAGGATGATGTATATAGAGGGGTTACAGTTACATTCGTCAAGTAGTAGGTGCATTACTTGTTACACATTGATAGCCCTTCTCATGTTTTTGTCCCCTACCCACTCCCAGTCATCTTTGAAATTCATCTTTATAGCTTAATCCTTCCAGGTACGAGTGGCTCATGCTTATAATCCTAACTACTCAGGAAGCTGAAATATGAAGGTCTTAGTTCAAAGCCAGCATGTATAGAAAAGTTCATGAGACATTCATCTCTGATTAACCGCTAAAAAAGTTGGAAAGGACTTGTGTTTCAAGTGGTGGAGTGCTAGCCTTGAGCAACAAAGCTCAGGGACATCACATGGACACTGAGTTTAGGACCAGCACACACATGTATGCATGTGTGCACACACAAAACAATCTCTTTTGGTAACAAAAGTAATACTACCTATCATTTGCAATAAAAACCCTCAAACAATTCAGTTGGATATAAAGTACAAATAAAAAGCTCCCTCTCATCCTGCCAACACCCACTTGAGTGTTTGATTCTAGAATTACTAAACACAAACACATATGCATACACAATATACATCTATTTTTAAATAATGGATTGTACAAGCTGTTCTTTCTGCTGAGTTGTTTGGGTTTCTTTTCATTTTTTTTTTTAAATTTTGCCCTAGTTGTTTTTCAGAGTCCTGTTATATAGCTCAGGTTGGCCTCAAACTCACAATCCTCCTGTCTCTGCCTCCTGAATAGTGGGACAACAGGTTTTTGCCACCTGTTGGGCAAGTGTTGTGGTAAATAGTGCTGATGAGATTTGGCAAATGCCGGCATAATCCTGTGATCTTTGCACAATTATGATCTAGAAGTCACAATTTAATTTTTAAACATGGTTTTATTTCGGGCATCTTCCCACATTGGTGTGAAGAAATCTTTCTGTTGAGTGCGATCTACTCCTGATTGCTCAGAACTCAGCTTCCCCTCACAATGAAGGTAGTGTCCAGATGTTTACTCTGACAAGCAATAGCTGAAGAGCTAAGATTAATCCCTTCATCTTGCCAGGCACTAGTGGCTTACATTTAGAATCCTAGCTACCCAAGAGTCTAAGATCTGAAGACTGTAGTTCAAAGCCAGCTCGGGCAGTAAAGTCTGTGAGACTCTGCTTTCCAATTAATCACTCAAAATGCCAGAAGTGGAGCTGTGGCTCAAGTGGTAGAGCAACTGGCTTTGAGCAAAGAAGCTCAAAGACAAGGCCCAGGCCATGAGTTCACACCCCAAGACTGGCACCAAAAAAAAAAAAAAAAAAAAAAAAAGCAACAGGGTTTTTTTTTTTTTTTCCTTTTCCAGTCCTGGGGCTTGAACTCAGGGCCTGAACACTGTCTTTGGGCTTTCTCAAGGTACCACTTCCAGCTTTTCCTATGTATGTGGCACCTAGGAATTGAACCCAGGTCTTCATGTATGTTAGGCAAGCACTCTACTACTAGGCCAAACTCCTGGCCCCTGCAACAGGTTTTGTTGTTCTATTTTCCTACATACAAATAAGCTCCCCCTCAACTGGACTGTATTCGTCATTAGTCTTTTTGCTAGCCTTCCGTACTTACTCTTACCCCTTCCCCTTCCTGTCATTTCTTCTAGAAGGGTATTTTCTTAAAAATGACTTTTGCTAAATATACTTCTCAGCATGCCCTCTTACCTCTCAATGTTTACTGTACCAGACCCAGAACCAATAGATGGAAAAATCCATAACAAAGTCAATTGAACATGAAAACTGTGTTGGGCTCCAAGGGGAGAACTGAAAACCCAGAGGGACACAGAATTCAATAAATACTGTTGATTTGGATAATAGTTTGATTTGAAAAAAAATCAAAGAAAAGCCAGTCTCTACCTCCTCAGTAAACTGAATTCCCTATGAATCAAAGATTTAAACATACAAACAAAAATAAAATCACAAAAACTCTAGAATACTTTTTGAGTAGAAAGACCTTTTTAAGCACAACATATGGGAAGACATAAGGGAAAAAGGTTGATAATTTTAACTATACACGAAAAAGTTTTAAACTTTATGCCAAAAAAAAAAACCAAAAACTGGGTTTAGAATTATCACGGGGTTTTTTTGTTGATTTTTTTTTTTTTGGTTGCTTGGAGTTTACCCAAGAATCCCAAGCTTGGGATTCTTCTTGCTGATGTTTCTCATGGGTAATGGAGATGAGGTCATGAGCCTACTAGACCTTGGTGCCTCACAACTGTGATCCTAACTATTCGGGAGACTGAGGTCTGAGGATAATCATAGTTGGAAGCCAGCCCAGGCAGACCCATCAAGACTTTTATCTCTGGTTAACCAGCAAAAGGCCGGAAGTAGATGCATGGCTCAAGAGGGTAAGTGCCATCCTTGAGTTAAAAGAGCCAAGCAAGAGCACCAAGCCCTGAATTGAAGCTCCAATACTGATACACACACATATGCAGTCATAAGTCCATGGAGTCTGTGGGGTACTGGGGGGCATTGCTCCTAGAGGAACTGTGATGCCCAGGAAGAGATCTGTAGCTGGAGTCCGAAGGAGGGTCCAGCCACCATGGGCTCTGCCTCTTCCTCTTCTTGTACCCCCTAGCCCTTGGTTAACAGTGGCCAAGACTTAAGCCAGGGCCCCAAACTCCGAGGCCCAGGAGCCCGAAGGCCCTCTCTGCTGCCTCAAGGCTGCCAGCCCATGATGATCACTAGCCAAGAGCCCCAGGCCTGGAGCTCCATGAGGGAGCAGGAACCTGAACCCAGCCTGAAGCCTGCCATGGACACTAGCAGCCCTGGGGATGTGGGTAAGTGTTGAAGGCCCCGACCTAATCAAGGACAGAGAAGAATCCTTGAGTGTGGCCCCACTTCAGATGATAGTCCAGAGGGCCGGTGCTTGTGTCTATGGTTCTTGAGGGTCTGCTGTGCCCCACCCTTGTTTTGAGGGACTCACCACTTCCACCTTTAACCTAGGCCTTGGTCCCCTCCAGGCTGCAGCTCCGTTCTCCCTATCCAAGTGTCTCCACCCCATCCTATCTGCACCCTTCAGGTATAGGCTTCCTGGGATGTAGGTCTGTCCCTCTCAGGCCTGTGCGGCCCAGCTGTCCTGGGAAAGGAGCTGTCTGCTCCCTGGGGAGGGGTGATGTATGCGGGTTGTGACTGTCTTCTCCCACCCCTCACAGAGCCACCCCAGGCCTCCTCCGCTGCAGGAGCTGAGACATCCCCAGACTGGGAGCCCATGGCTGAGTCCGAGGACAGGGCCAACTCTGAGAGGCCCAGCACACCAGGTCCAGTGCTCGGTAAGGCTCTGGTCAAAGGCCTACGTGAAAGCCAACACCTGGAGTGGGAGGTAAGCTTCGAGCTGGGACCCCCGAGCCCTGAACGCAACGCGCGTGACACCGACCTGTGGAGTGAGACCTTCCACCACCTGGCAGCCCGTGCCATCATCCGCGACTTCGAGCAGCTGGCGGAGCGCGAGGACGAGATCGAGCAAGGTGAGTGTCGAGAGGCCTCAGAACTGCCTCTGCCCCCAGCCCACCCCCAGGGCCCGCGCATCACCCCTCAGCCCTCCCATGACCACGCCCACCCAGGGCCCCGCCCACAGGGCCGGGCCCCGCCCACAGTCCTCCCTGGCCACGCCCACTCCCAGGGCCCACCCCTACTCTTTCCCACCCTTGCCCACTCCTGGGACCCGCCCATTCTTCTTCCTTGCCCTGCCTACTTTTAGAGCCTGCGCATCTCCAGGATCCAGCCTCGCCCACTCCCAGGATCTGCCCATTCCTTCCTCAAGTCAGTCCCAGCCAGTGGCCCACCTACTTCCCAGCCCAAACCCCAGCCTCTCCCAGCCTCCCCAACAGTGCCACACCCACTTCTATAATCCATACTCTCCTCAACCGGCCTCCTTCCAAGTCCCACCCCCACCCTCTTCATGAAGCCCTGCCCATTGGCAGGGTGAGAGCCCTGCTCACACCCTTTTGATTCTGCTCCTCCCCTTCCTCCAGCCCTTCCACTTCTTCCCCTTAACGCCCCCATAAGCCAATGTACCTCCATCTCCACCAACTCCTCCTCCTCCTCCTCCTCCTCCTCCTCCTCCTCCTCCTCCTCCTCCTCCTTCTCCTCCTCCTCCTCCTCGCATCTCCCCTCATAGCACTCCTCCCACACCACCACACTTTTATAATCCAGGACTGTGTTCTCACCCTGATGGGACAGAGGCCTCCTGCTTCCTGTCACTCTCCAATTGCCTTCTTTGTCTCCAGGTGACCCCTGGGCTCTTGAGCTCATCACCTCCCCCTCCTCTACCGGGTAATCCACTCTCTTTTCTCCAACCCCTTCTTCACCCTACCCTACCACACTCCTCATGCCCCAATGCTTCTCCCCCTCCCCCATAGGGAGAAACAGCAATGGCAGTTGCTTCTTAGGAACAATGGCACCTTTTCCACAGTGTCCCTAGACCTCTCTCTCTCTCTCTTTCTTTCTCTCTCTGTCGGATCCCCTGGGGATCTCTGGGGATCCCCTGGGGTCCTGCCAAAGCCTGGCCTGTTCTGCCCAGTAAAGCAGTGACCCCCCTCCCCCAGAGCCCGCCTAATTTATGAGCACTTGATACAGACCAGCAGAGAAGCTAACATTGATCAACAATCACCCAAACAGTTGAGTGCATTTGTCCTAAAAGCTATCCTGAAGAAGCACAGGGATCCAAGAATTGTGTAACAAGGATGGTAGGCAGCTAACTGCGTTCAAGAATTGGGGCAGACTTCCCCAGAAACTAACTAGTGGGATCTTGACGAGTAGATAGAAATTTAAGAAGAGTTATATGATAGCTGTATTTTTGGCTTCTGGTTTATTTACATAATTTGTGTACATTTTATTTGTGGTTTGGGATAATGCATGTTATTTTTTTCTACCCCTTTCAGTTTGCAAAGCATTCATCCCCCCCTTACATCCCTTCTAGAAGCCTCTGTGGCAAGTCACAGAGACTGTTCCTGTTGAATAAAAGGGCTTAGACATTGAGGGCACACCATTTGAGTTCAAATCTCAGCTCCACAACTAACTCGGCTGTGACCCGGCACTCTCCTTTTCTTTGACTTTCAGTTTACTAGCTCAGGTCGGAAGACCTATAAAGTCCTGCAGCAAGGCTCCCATTAGACAAAATTAAAATGTCAAGTAAAGGCAGACAGAAGGGGTTTTTGCTGTTTTGTTTTGCTTTGTGCCAGTACTAGGGCTTGAATTCAGGGCCTGGGCTTTTTGACTCAAAGATGGTACTATACCACTTGGGTAATAGCTTCACTTCTGGCTTTTTGATGGTTACTTGGGGATCAAGTCTCGCAGACTTCCCTGCCTGAGCTGGCTTTGAACGTGGATCTTCAGATCTCTACCTCCTGAGTAGTTAGGATTACAGGCATGAGCCACTGGTGCCTGGCACAAGCAGGACTTTCTGAGAACCAAAAGTCTAACGCTGGCTTTCCTCCAACCACAGGGTCTAATCGACGCTACCAGGTGAATGCCGTGCACACCAGCAAGGCCTGCAACATCATCAGCAAGTACACAGCCTTCGTACCTGTGGACACAAGCAAAAGCCGCTACCTGCCCATGGTGGTAGAGTACCCCAACGCTGGTAAGGCCCACAGAGTATGCACCCGAGGGCCACTCAGCCCAGGCACTAGGGGAGGGGCTGAGATACTAGAAGGGCCTTCCTTACAGGGAGGGTGTAAGCTAGGGTCTAGAGATAAAAAGGCCTTGGGCAGATGGTTTGAGGACCAGTGGTAGGGGGCTCCTGGGTCCTTCTCCCTGCCAAAGGAAAATGATTTGAATATATTTTCCCACCTATAGATAAGCAATCCTATGTGTTCTCCTTGTAGAAAATACAACATACAAAACAATGCACAATAAATACAAATGACTTCACTGATAGTTATCCAGGAATGAGTCCTGTGTACTAAATTATCAAAGGCCTGACCACTCCAAGTTCCAAAATGTCATTCTAGACCACTACAGACCCCCTCCCTCCCTGCATCGGGGCTAAGAAACTGCAAACCTAATCTTTTGTCTTCCCCAAACCGGAAGAATCAAGTTAGGAAACGGCATGTAGCAGGCCTGCATTAAACAAAGTCAGAAACTCTGTCTTCTGAGGGAGCACTCAGGAGGAGTTGATAGATGAATGGACTATGGCCCACAGCTTGTCTTTCCCAGTGCACCTCAGGGCCTCTGGTTTGCTAGGCAGGTGCTTCACCACTTGAGCCACACCTCTTTACATTGAATGTTTTTGGTCTGGACTGCGGTCCTCCTGCTTTGGCTTCCCCGCGTCATCACTATCTGGCCAGGGTGCTTTGCCTGTAGCTGAAACCACAGGCGATGGAGTCTTAGAAATGTTTCTTCCCAGACTGGTCTGGAACTCCAATCTCCTGATCTCCACCTCCCAAGGGGCTGGGATTTCAGGCCTGAGGCACCACACACAGCTCACCTCTCATTTTTTTACACAAGTTTTGTCTAAAAGTGATATTCCCTAAACATCCCTGAAGGTTTTGACTTTATTCCTCTTCCATTTACACAATGCCCAGGAATTCAAAGGCTGGCAACTTCCCAGACCTTCAGGTCTGCAGTGGCAATGAATCTGGAACCTGGGTCTCTAGAACAGCAAACAGAGAAAAACAGCTTTCTTTTCCCCCTGGTACATTTGATCTCTGCGATCTATCTGCCTAGCTAGATGGGGAAACTGAAGTTCAGTCAGAGATGGCACTGGGCCTCACACAGGTCTTTCTGATTCCAAAGCTCCCAGTCTTTTCTTGTCGCCCCCACCTCCCTGCCTTATGCTCACTGGAAGGTAGAAGCCAGACCTGTTACAGATAGCCTGGAGGACAGGTGAGGATTGGTGCATGAGTGTGTACTGAGCGCCTGTCCTTGCCCTCTGCACAGGTTCCTCCTTTCGCATGGTCAGCTCCCGAGTCCTGACCCGACAGTGGAGGAATGCCTCTTCTGGCTTTGGAAGGTCTCAAGCCATTCTCAGAGAAGACCAAGCCTCGGGAGATGGTAAGGTTCCAAGCTTCAGAGTCACATCTGTGTGCTCAGAATCCTGTTCTTCTGGCATTCCAGTATCCTCATGTCTGAGGACCAGAGAGACTCTCTCTGGGCTCTTGGGCAGGGTGAGGGGAAAGCCAGGCCTCCCCAACTCAGAAGCCTATGGGTGAGCACAAGGACTCTGCCTCACTCGAGGTCAACACTGTTCATGTGGCTGGCTGCAGAGGAGACCGGGAATGACAGGACCTCTCTGCCCAGCTTCCCTGAGGTTTGTCCTATGACCTTCAATTGCCCCCAAGTGACTGTCCCAGCCTCTGGAACATCAAGTGCCAAGAAATGTCATAAAGCAAAGGGCAGAGGGATAGTTCCATCTGCCTCTCTCCAGATTTCCCAGCTTGATCTACAGCTTGGCTACTTCCAAGGGCCATGATGTGGCCTGGCCTCCGCCCTGCAGCACACAGCCTAAGAGCTGCCAGCTCTTAATCTCTTCCTTGCCGCGCTTATGTGCACAGTGGGGTCATCAGCCTGCTGCTGGGCAAAGGAGGGCATTAGAGGGCCCACCGGGCCACCAGACTGTAAAAATGTTTGATCCGGGCATTGATGAGTAGAGAAAGAAACCAAAGAAGTGGGTACCCAGAGTTGCTTTTCAGACTTAAGGGCTTCTGCAGCTTCTTGGTCCCTTGGTCCCTCTGGAGACTTGAAACCCCAGGGGTATTCTCTACCTGAGCCATGCCAAGTTCCCAGAGACCTCCTATCTACCTTTTCCTTCTCTGCAGCTCAGCTGTCAGTGACATATACATGACTCTCAGCAAAATCACAAATCTCTTCCCATGGCCCATTGCCACAGCCAGTCTTCATCTTCCAAACACTTACTCTAGCCTCACATCCCTCCCCACCAGGAGAAAGACAATGGCCAACCCTGGCAGTTTTCATTGATTGGCTCACAAGTATCTTGGGAGAGATGCTGTGTGTGTGTTTTTCAGAGGAAGAGCTGAGGAAAGTGGGACTCCGAGAGGTTCCATATGGGGTTCCATAGCTGATATGTGACAGAGCTAAGAACTGAACCCAGTATCCAGCCCAGTGGTCATGAGGTGGAGCTTCCCTGCTCTTTTCCTCCTGCTTGCCTCAGTCACTTAGTCTCTAGTTCACTGAGAGTCAGGGTAATGAGTCAATCCCTGTCGCAGACCTGCCTGAGGAAATGGCCTCTTGCTGGGAGACAGAGGCTATGTAGAATGTATTCATACCTAAGACTTTTTTCTACAATGCGGATGCTCCCTGACAGTGGATTGCCCCACCCATTTAACTCTTGAAAAGGCACCAGTGGTTTATGCCTGTCATCCTTACTACTCAAGAGGCTGAGATCTGAGGATCACAGTTCAAAGCCAACCCAGGCAGGAAAGTCTCTGAGACTCTTCAACCCAGTTAACCACTTCATAGCCAGAAGTGAAGCTATCGTTCAAATGGCAGAATGCTCGCCTTGAGTGAAAAATCTCAGGGACATCACCCAGGCCCTGAGTTCCAGCCTTAGGACCAACAAAACAACAATAACAATAATAATCACCTCGATTAAGCATTTTGGATATTCCCTTTACAGAAGGGACATTAAGGCTCGGAGTCCTCTGGTAAGTCAGAGCTGTGTTCCACTGCCTCTTGGAAAGCTGGCAGGAATGCCTCCTAGGTAGACCCAGATCTGGGGTGGAAAAGATGCCTTCCTCCTGCTCCTGACCCCCATTCTGAACCCCCCAAGTTGTTCCTGCTTCTCTGTGGGGTCTGCATTCAAGGCTTTATGGTGCTCATTTCTGAGCTCAGAACTATTTGTGTATCATATCATCAAACTTTATAGCAGCCCTTGAGATGGGTTCTATTAGCTTCAATTTACAAAGGAAATTGGTAACAAATGCCACATTACCAAGGAGTCCACAGCCAAACACAGGGAGGAGGGGAGTGTGAGAGGGAAGGGGGGGCAGGAAAGGCCAGCCCTCACTGACTTCCTATGTCATAGGTATGGAGGAAAACCCACCAGTGACCTTCAACGAGGTCCTGTCCCCTGGCCGGGAGAAGCACACTGCCTCCGAAAGTGAGTGGGCAACTGTACTGTCCTGATTGCAGTGGAGACGAATGGATGATCCTGAGTCCGGGAGGTGTCATAGTACTAACAGAATCCCCCACTGTTCCTCAGACCAGCCTGTGGGAAATGGAAAGGATTATCCCTGACTTAGAAATGTGGAAACTGGGGCCAGGAGTTTGGCCTAGTGGTAGAGTGCTTGCCTAGCAAGCACGAAGACCCAGGTTCGATTCCTCGGTACCACATACATAGAAAAAAGCCGGAAGTGGTGCTGAGGCTCAAGTGTAGAGCTCTAGCCTTGAGAAAGTCCAAGGACAGGGCTCAGGCCCTGAGCTCAAGCCCAGGACTGGCAAAAAAAAAAAAAAAAAGAAAGAAAGAAAAGAAATGTGGAAACTGGCAGGGACCAGGAGTTTGGCCTAGTGGTAGAGTGCTTGCTTAGCATGCACTAAGACCAGGTTTGATTCCTCAGTACCACATACATAGAAAAAAGCCAGAAGTGGTGCTGTGGCACAAGTAGCAGAGCACTAGCCTTGAGCAAAAAGTGTCTACGCACAGTGTTCAGGCCCTGAGTTCAAGCCCCAAGACTGGCAAAAAATGGGGAAACTGAGGCCTGAAGAAGGCAAGTGACAGGCACAAAGTCACGCAGCCAAGTTGCTCTAGGTGTGGGCCTTCTGATTCCAATTATGCCACCTCATTCAGCCTCATGTCCTCTAGCAGTGTGCCAGTTCCCACTTGGGAATTGAGGATAGCTGATAAGAAACTGTCACAGCCCTCACAACTAACTGCCCAGAAGGTGCCAGGGGCTACCTTGCAGGTGTGGGGGAGGGATGGCACGTTACCTATTCTTGCCCATTCCAACTGGGTCAGAAACAAGCCCTGCATCCTTGAGGTTAGCTCAGATCTCCCCCTCCCCCAGTCTTGCTCCAAGACTGTTTCCTGAATTGTGCAGTCAGCATTCAGACAGGTTACCTGTCAGGCCTCAATCTATCCTTCTGTGGCTCTCCAGGTTCCCTGCATAGCCTCCCCACCAACACCCTGTCCTCCATGAAGGTCTCAGAGAATCTTTTTGGATCCAAGTAAGTAGTGTGCTCATGAACACCTGCTTTCTCGTTGTCCTTGGGCTATCCCTGAGGGAGGCTGTCTCTGGCGGAGAAGATCAAAGGCAGGTCCAGCCTGACAATGAGACTTGTACTGCCCAGAGACACCACTGGCTTCTGGGTTTCCAACTGCTGGAAGTCCCTCCCCAAGTAGCCCCCGTATTCCCATGGTCTCTTCAAATACAAACACACCTAGGAAGGTAGCCTGGAGTGCTGACCTGTTCCAGCCAGCTGCTGCTAACTAGGGGACAGAGATCTCCCTTTCTCTTTAAGCTTCCATTACCCCAGCTTCAAGTAAGGGAGGAAGAGACCATTGGATCCACCTGGCCCTGACTTTCAGGGGTTTTGGGTAAGCACTGAGGGTGCTGGATGATGAGAGGTTTCTGTCCCCACCCGCACAGGCTGACTCTCAACAAGTCCCGGCTGTTGACCCGAGCCGCTAAGGGCTTCCTGGGCAAGTCACTGATCAAGGTTCCAGAGTCCACGTCAGGAAACCAGAGCTTTGACTATGTACCCCTGGTGAGTGCCCCGGACCACGGACCCCACCCACCCCTCCTGCTCACCCCACCTCCATTTCTCAAAGAGATCTTGTCTTAGAGCTCAGCTCCACTGAGTTCTTCAGCCTCCTGGAGCTTCTCACCCAAGCCTCCAGCAGGGCAGAGAAAGATGGCACTGAGCCCCTCCCACTCAGGGTGTGGCTGGAGAACACTGCCCGCCTCGGGGGAACTTCTTTGGTATCTTCTCTCTTTACTTTAAAAAAGAAAAAAAGAACTTTTTTATGAGAATTTTACACTTACAGTGCCATCTCTGTGTGTGTTTTGCAGTACATAAAAATAAGCCTTGAAATGACTCACGAACGGGTGAAATTCACACCCCGGAGACAAGTACTGTCTTGAGCAAGTGGCTGGGGTAGGGTGGGAAGTGGGGCTTTTGGGTGAGGAAGCAAGCAGGCATGCCTTACCTCCTCTGAGACTAGGGGATCACAGGGCCTCGGAGAAAGGATACACTTTGTACTTCATTGCACACTTCCTCCTCAGTACCTAAGTGTATGGTGTCACTCTGCATCGCCAAGCACTCAGATCAGCAGGGCTCCATGCATAGATCCCCTTAGTACTGCTAAGGTCTGGCTTGGGACTTAGACCCAGAGGAGATAACTTTGAACTAGACACCTGGAGTCAGAGCATCTGATGAGACCCAGACAAGGAGCCAGGCAATATAAACCCTTAGGTGATGTGAGGAGCTGGTAGGGAGGTGCGGGGGGAGGGTAGGAGGAGGGAGCATGGGATGGGGTGACATGAAACCCAGGCCTGAGAGAGAGGTGGCAGCAGAATTAAGCATGATTTCCCAACAAAAGAAATGACTGAGCCAAAACCTGAATGCATACAGGGCTATGGTTAAAGAGAGAGACAGAAACAGAAATCGAGAGTCCAGGATAAACAGAGCTAGGTAGTGCAAGGCTTTATAAATCCTATTACCATCTCAGCTTCCTCTAATAGAAGATTAAAGCCCCAGAACTTAGCCTTGAAAAAGTGTTTGACTTGTGCCTTCGGGTGCCACCTCTAGGTGCAAGAGGACACGCAGAAAAAAGGTGTAGTCCACATAGGGAGGTAGACAGCAGAGCCATTTGGAAAGTAGCTGTGTTAGGGATTAATCTGTATGCGGGGAGGGAAAAGGAGATGAGCAAGGTCGGGTTGCTGGACAGTCTTGTGGGCCAAGCTGGGCCTGCCCAGGTTGAGAGGCAGGTTTGGGGCAAAGACTTGTGGTTGGACTTACTGAGGGTTCAACTGCAAATCTGAACTATGGTTCAGACCATTTTCAGCATGGTCATGGTGATGATGCAGGAGCTAGAAAGTCTGAGATCTCCTGAGCAGGCTCCCGCTCCTCCCTACAGGTGTCTCTGCAGCTGGCCTCGGGTGCCTTCCTGCTCAACCAAGCCTTCTGCGAGGCCATCCATATCCCCATGGAGAAACTCAAGTGGACTTCCCCCTTCACCTACCACCGGATGTCCCTCACCACTCGCCATTCTGACCCTAAGAACCCCAGCCCACAGTTGTGCATCCTCCCCTCACCCCGCCACACATCGTGCGACCGTGGCTCCATAGAGCCTTCAGCCGATGGCAGGCCGGGCTTGGAGCCCAGGTCGTTGGTGGAGCACACAGGCAAGATGTGGGCCACTGTAGTGGCGCTAGCCTGGCTGGAACACAGCTCAGCCTCCTACTTTATTGAATGGGAGCTGGTGGCTGCCAAGGCCAACTCGTGGCTGGAGCAGCAGGAGGTGCCCGAGGGTCGCACGCGGGGCACCCTCAAGGCTGCTGCCCGCCAGCTGTTCGTGCTCCTGAGACACTGGGACGAGACCTTGGAGTTCAACATGCTCTGCTATAACCCAAATTATGTGTAGGGGGAGGGGAGGGAGGGGGACAGGAATGGGGCTATTGGAGCCCAGAGGGGCCCAGAAACTTTTTGAAGCTGTAGCCAATATAATGGTTGCTAGAAAGAGCCCTGGACTGACCGTTGGGAGAGCCTGAGTTGACCCCCAACTTTGCTGCCACTTAGCTCTATGACTTTAGGTCAGTTCCTGTCCCCTGTCTGGGCCTCCGTTTCCTCATCTATAAAGTGAGGGTGAGACAAGGGAATTGGACTAGATCTTGCAATGGTCTCCACGATCCTCTCTGTCCAGACTTTCAGGCAATCCAGAGGCTTTACTGCTACTGAGAGGTAACCAGAGAAAACACACTCAAGCCTGAGTTTTCTCTGGAATAAGACTGTGGGCCTAGAGTAGAGATAGTAATGGGCCCCTCAAATAGATGAGGGATACTTGAGAGACCCAGTGGCAAGTAACCAGACATACAAGCCAGCCCTAGATACCTAGAGAAATCCTCTTTGCATCATGGAGTGGGCTCTTGTCTCCATGGTGACAGTCTAGGACTCCCCTGATTCCCCACACCAAGTTACCTGGAGGCCCATCTTTCCCAACTCGTTACCGAAAAGTCACTTGAGGATCTTTTCTTTGGGTGAGGAAACTTCCTTAGGTACATTTTTAGTACTGGTTTGCAGAATATCCAGGGGTCCCTATTTAAGAAGAGGAGTGGGATGGGGCCAAGGGAGATTGATGCCCTAGGAGGTAAGTGTTAGCACAAAGCTGTCCCCTGTGTAGAAATCCTCTAGAAAAGACTGAACAGAAGAAACCACACAGGCTGGAAATCATTTACACAAAGCCAGTCCCACCCACTTGTGCTGAGGCATTGCCATGCACATTGCATTCTGGGATAGTGGAATCTGACTACATCAAGTTGTAGGAAAGAAAGACAGAACTACTTTGCAACAGAAAATCATTGTTGGAGATTGGGGAATGGCAGCATTGGCTAGGAGGCAAGATTTGTAAAAGGCTCTTGCTGGTGTGGCTGGTTTATACCTGTAATCCTAGCTGCCCAGAAGACTGATATCTGAGGATCACTGATATCTGAAGCCAGCCAGGCAGCAAAGTCTGTGAGACTCTTATCTCTGATTAGCCACCAAAAAGCCAGATATGGAGGTGTGGCTCAAATGGTAGAACACCATCCTTGAGCAGAAAAAGCTAAGGGATAGTACCCTAGGCCCTGAGTTCAAGCCTCAATACTAGCACAAAAAAAGAAAAGGAGAGAGAGAGAGAGAGAGAGAGAGAGAGAGAGAGAGAGAGAGAGAGAGAGAGAGAGAGAGAGCAGCGAAGGAGGGAAGGAGAAATCAAAGCCAGACTTCTGAGGGTTCCCCAACTCCAATTCCATCTCATGACACCCAGGTATTGATGGACTCCATCTCAGATTCCCTCATGGCTAATATAAAACTATCCAATCATCACTGCCCCACAGCCTCCCCCACTGCCTTCACAAGCTTAGGACCCCAAGACTTGCATACCTCATAAGGTACCTCTTTCCAAAGCCTTAGCCTCGCCATCAAATTACTCTCCCAAGAATTGTTCCCAGGATCCTTGTGTGAAGCCCCACAGACATGGCTCTCCTGGAGATTTGGCTGAATTAACCTTGAGGGATCTGGCTCAAGTCTCAGCCTTAGGAAGAGTCAAGGAATCTCTAGTGGCAACAGAGGCTGCAGAGAGAGAGAGGGACTCCCACAGAAAGTCTGTGGTAGGAAGGAAGAAGAGGCTTCCCACAGGATGAGTGCCCTGCACCCAACCCAGCCCTCTTGCCTGGCCCTGCCCCCTATCTCACCTCCCTATCATCTCCCAAGGGGATTTCCCCACCCAAGCAGCACTCTTACCTATTTGGATAAAGTCCCTTTGCTGCTCCATAGCTGACTCTGCTTAGACTCTATGGGGAGGGGCCCGTCTGCAACTATCACAACCTCACATGGGGCAGGATGAAGTTGGGTGGTTGACTCCATGTCAGTGCCACTGACCGGGACACGGGTTTCTGGGGGTCTGCCTGCCCCCCCCAAATGAGGTATGAGGAGATGTTTGTCATTTCCCTGCATTCACCCTCAAAAACCAAACCGCCTTGCTTCTTAGGCTAGCAGCTCTAGCAAGGATGAGGACTGGTCAGTCACTAATGGGAAACTGTCAAGCTCAAGGCCCAAACACCTGGACTGAGGCTTCAGCCTTGTTTGGGCAGTGAACTCCCCCTCTGGGAGTGTTCAGACCCCGGGAGTCATCCAGATGGCTTTGATATTCCTTCATTCTCTGTCTCCAAGAGGCTTGGTGAGCTTGGATTTTCCCTGTCTGCCTAGGTGACCTTGACTGGTTCCGGTGCATGCTGATCTCTCTGCTTCTCTGTATGCCCTAGTGGAGATTGGACTGGTCCTACACCGGGCCTCCAGGTGTCTTGGATTAGACAATGACCATAACTGGGGGCAGTCCAGTCCCTGTACAGTGGGGAACTAACCCAAAATTGGCCTCTGGCAAGCTCCTCAGACCCAGCCTGTACTGACTCTAGCAACTAGACTTGTTTTAAACAACAGATAGGAGCCTTGGATAATGACCTATATTAAAGTGTGTGCCCTTAGTCTAGGTGAATTTGGATTCATCTGCTTTCATGTGTTAAGCCAGCTCTTGCCTTCCTGGGCACCCTGCACTGCTTATAGAAATGCCCATTGGCACTACCACTGCCTTCAGTGGCAGAAACACCAAACTAGGCCTTAGGAAGCCCCTATATTGGCTGTCCCCACTCCCAGAGCACTGAGTACCTCTTGCCAGAACGCTTGCTTCCTCTGAAATCCTGCCTCATCTTTTACACAGAAATGAGCTAACACTAAATCACCTCCAACCCCGTGACTCAGGTGAGGCAAGAAAGTGCTCTGTGGACAAAGATGTGGGGATAATCCCAGAACACACTTCTGTGGGCACCCATCTCAGTACATGTAAGTTGACCACTTATTTTTTTGGCCAGTCCTGGGGTTTGAACTCAGGGCCTGGATACTGTCCTTGAGCTTTCTCAATGCTAGCGCTCTACCACGAAAGCCACAGCACCACTTCCAGCTTTTTCTGTGGATGTGGTACCAAGAAATTGAACCCAGAGCTTTGTGCATGCTAGGCAAACACTCTACCACTAGGCCATTCTCCCAGCCTCAATCATCACTTTTACCTGCATGCAACTCAGCCAAGAAATGTTGGTCTCGTATTTCCCTGAGGATTTGTTGGGCCTTGACATCCCAAAAGCTTTATGGAGCAATTATCATATGCCAGGTATAGGAAGTACCCAGTACAGTCTGCTTCCTCTCCTCTGACTTATTCACCTACCTGGCTGGAACAGCTGGGAGGGGGGCGGGGTGACACCCATTGGGGCTCAACAAGCTGCCTCTCACATCATGCTATGTAAATCTGAGCGACATCCCCTCCCCCAGTACACAAAATTCCTTTGCCATCCTTAGTATCCTAGAGAGGGAAAAGAAAGTCCACACAAGAGTGGGGTATGTTCATTGCTTCAGTGCTTGGAAGAGGTGGTGTTTAAAAAAAAAATTCTTAGCAGGGACTAAAGTCAACAACCAAAGTCATGGGCTGTAACATAGCACATTCCACAATGCCAGTGTAAAAATAACCAGGGCGGGGGCGTGTGTGGCATTTTACAGCTGGGTAATCCACAGAGATGCAAGTTCCAGGGTTGGGAGCTTGGTAATAGCAAGGGCCCTATTATGGGGTACTCTTCCCCCTCAACTCACCCCGCTTCTCAGCCCATTGACCAGCCTCTCAATAGCACCGCCTCCCAGGCTGCCTGACCACGCAGGGACAGATTTCACCTGCTTGGGTCGCAGATCTTGGCTCACGACCAGCCATCTTGAGCTTGCACTCGCTTCCAAGGCAAAACGCCTCATCACAAAGCACTGACCATAGCAAGCTTTCCCTACCCTGGAGGCTTTGGCTCAAGTGGTTGACCGGTGAGAGCCTCAAGTGCCTGGATCATGTTACCCGTCCCTTCGCCACTCATCCTGTCCCCATGGTGCCTGGGATACTTCCTTGCTCCCAGATTCTTCATCACCTTCTTGCCTGGTAACCATCTTATGTCAGTGTTGCAATTCTGGTTGGCAAGCAGGCCAGCAGTACTTAGACCCTGTCCTGGGTCTGTGTGTGTCTGTCATTGGGTGTCTGTCATCAAAGAATGGCTGTTCTGCACATGGTAGCATTTGTGCATCCACCGGCTTCAGCTCATAAAAACTGTCAGCGTGGCAAACTTACAATTGTGTCTATTATTTTATTCCCAGAGCCCATTCAGTGCATTTGGCTTTCAAACCAGTGGTTCTAGGGTCTAGGTGCCTTTCTTAGTGGCTGAACCATGTTTGTCTTGACTTGGGTCCCTCCTCATATAGCTGACTGGCCAGGTTTGTCCAGGATTAAAGGAGGTCGCTGAGATGTAGGACTTGCTTCTCTAAAACTGCAACCACTCTGACGAAACTGAGACAAGCGGGTCACCGTCTGTTCCACAGAAGCAGAGTCTGAGATAAGAGTTCAGTCCAGATGGCTTATCTGGAGGAGCCCAGGAAATGCAGCAGGAGAAAGTATGGAAGTAGAAACTGAGCTCAGAGGAATATTACTAAGAACGTTACTGCCGAGCTCACCCCTGTAATCCTAATGACTCAGGAGGCCGAGATCTAAGGATCGTGGTTCGAAGCCAGCCCAGGCAGGAAGTCTATGAGACTCTTATCTCCACTTAATTACCAAAAGTGGAACTGAAGTGGACCTGGGCCTCGAGTGGTAGATTGCTAGTCTTGAGCAAAAGCAGCTCAGGGGTCACTCCCAGGCTCTGGGCTCAAGCCTCAGTACTAGCACAAAAGATTAAGATCACTGCACTGAGCTGTCCTCCGTTCCTTGCTAGGGCCACTCATGGCACTTCTCACCTGGCATCGTCTGCAGCATGAGGGAGCCACTGGGGAAATAAGCCCAAGTGCTGGCCCAGGTAAAGGAGGGCATGACAGCACAGCCAGCACACGTTTCCATGTCTCTGCACCTCCTCATGAAGTAGGGATGCTGGATCTCACCAGCGCCATCTTGACCGTGTGATGGGTAAGGAATTGGGTTTTACTGGTACTGAAATCCTATCTCCCGGGTGATGGGTGTGCCTGAATTCCTACAGGTACACGGATGATAGGTTCCCGGACCTGGTAATCTTGTGCCTTGAACTCGGGAGACTCTCAAGTTTCCTGTGACCCTAACCCATCTCCTGACCCCAGTCAGACCAGCTCAGATGCCATTACATCAGGCCGGGTGTGCTGTGTGTCCTGTCTCCTGGCTCACCTCCAGTCAACATCTCATCCCACTTCAGCTCTCCATTGAGGTTGAGCTGGGTTGTTGGCATTGTTTTTCTGCTCTTTCCTCCTCCTCTCATGGCTCAGTTTTCCAACAGTATTGAGTGTGTTCGCAGGACAGCAGGTCTCTGTGACAATAGTCTTCCCACAGACGCTGGCTTTCCAATGAAGACTCCCAATTCAACCTCTCAAAATGTGGCTTCTCTGTATCTCACCAACTGGATTCACCTTATAACACTCACACCAATCATTGAAATGAGCATAGCCTCTTTGCAAATCTAAAGTTCACAGATGCGCTCTGACAAGCAGCCAGGATTTATCATTACTGAGCTAGAGACTGTCTATTGCGAAGGGTAAATATATGCATTTTTTAATTTAGCTTGACGTTAGGAAGCTGTACTGTGGAACTGACATTTCTAAATTGAAAAGAAAAGGAGAGATGAAATGCTGGTGCTGACGGAGGGCGTCAGGACACCCACACGGAGTGAACTGAAGTCAGCTGAGCCGCCAGGACAAGACACCATCCATGCCAACTGCCATCTCCCTCCTGAACTCCTCCTCCCATTTGAGATTTTTTCTCCGAAACAGTTCATGGCCACAGAATGTATTTGTTCCTACTGAGCACTGATGGCTCATGCCTGTAATCCTAGCTACTTAGAAGGCTGAGATCTGAGGATTAAGACTCAAAGCCAGCCTAAGCAGCCAAATGCGTTAGACCCTTATTTCCAATTAACCAGCAAAATTAACCAACAGAAGTGGAGTTGTGGCTCCAATGGCCAGCCTTGAGCAAAAATCCAAGCAGAACACAGGTCCTGAGTTCAAGCCCCAATAACCAATATGTGCGCGCGCACACACACACACACACACACACACACACACACACACACACACCATTTATTCTAAAGAATATATTCCCACATTATATTAGGACCCACACAGCACAGGCTAGTTACAAAATCAAATAGAAGGCTCATTTGGAAGCTTTGTTGCAACAGCTCCGAAACCAATCACTTTTGTAGACTTCAGAGAGAATGAATCACTAAAATAGAAATTTCCAATAGACTAAAACATTTCCGTGCTAGGCTAACAGCGCTGTCACAAGCTAAGACTGCTGTCAGTGGTTTCCTGTGGGACAATGACTTCAGGGAGACAGATAAACACTTCACTGCCACTTCCATGCTAGGCTGGGGGACCAGAAGACCCTGGGGACTTCACTGACTCGTACAAGCCCAACTCGGTCTCTGCCTTTGGGAGAAGCCTGATGCTTTGTTCTGGTTTCCCATCATGCCTCCTAAAAGGCATAGGGAGGGCTGTGTGTGTGTATGTGTGTGTGTGTGTGTGTGTGTGTGTGTGTGTGTGTGTTGTATGTTGAATGTACACAACTGGGATGGCAGTGTCTCCTCATCCCTCACACTGGGAAGAATATACTGAACCTCAATAGCTCTCTGTCCAGAAGTCTGTAGGGGGGAGGAAGTGAGCCTGAGGTTTCTGGGCCACCGGGGTGCCTGCTGCTATGTACCCAGTCCTTGCACAGCCCTGGGACTCTTCCTCATCACCAGCCCCTCAGGAAGCCTGAACTCCTGGGCTCAGTTCACCTTTGTCCTGGCCTGTAACAGGGAGGAAATGCTAAGCAGAACCCAGCCAGCTCTGTCATCCACCATCCTGCCCCAGTATTCCTCATTACCTCTGAGCATCAGCCAGAGTCCTCTGCCCACGAACCCCGCCTGGGATCATCCAACCTGTTCACGGCCGAAGTTCCAGAGCTGGAGCCTTGGAGGAAGGCAAGCCTGTGCCCTCTGTGACACACAGAGATGAGTCACCTGTGGCACCTGTTGAGACAGGTTCCTTTCCTAGTCTTGGGAAAGGGCTCCAGACTCGCAGGATGGCACCCATTCTCAGCTCCCGAGCACCACCCCCCACCACCTTCAGCTGGTTGCAGGAAAATCATTCCTGATGGCTTCCTCAGTCACCCTGAGGGTGGCACCCTTACCAGGGACTGACCCAGACTCTGGCTACTCCACATTGGTGGAAAGCAGGGTCGGGTTTCAGGTATTGCCTCTGTACGCAAAGCCCTCAGTGCTTGCCCATGCTCCAGCAGAGGGCGCTGTGGGCATGCACTGCCTCCCAGGCCCAGGACAGCACCCGCCAGACCCAGCCAGAACCTAGGAGGACAGGATCAAGTCAGCCTTCCCAAACTACTCCTGTCCTCTGCCAACCGCCTTTCTTCTCTACTGAAACTAGGTGCTTTGTGCTGGCGCGGAAGCCCACTGAAAGGCAGTGCTGGTCAGACACCTGAGACTGGGGAAGGAGAAAGGGGTGGTCACGCAGTCCTTTATTGCTTGGCTCACTACTCCCCCTCTTCCTCCTCTCCATCACATTTGCAACCTCCCTCCTCCATCCCCTCTCCCCACACCACAAATCTCATGCAAAGCCCGCCTCTTCCAGGCAGCCTTCCCAGACCTCTTGGTAATAAGTTCATATGGCATAGATTATTTATATATGCACGGGGCTACTATCTTTCCATCTGACTGGGGATTCCAATTCTACTAGGACAGATGCTGCAGAGCTGCCCCTTATGTTAGGCTAAGGTCTCTCTATAGGCAGAGAATTTAACTCCTCCTTTAAACTGGAGGATTTTCAAATAGGGCTCTGTCTCCTCCATCTGGTCACTCACTCTTCAAGACACTGTCTGTGGTGGTGTTTGGAGGAAATCTCTTTCCCTCTCCCCTAGGGTGGATCTGAGCTTTGTATATTGGCTGAGGATGAGGGTTTGGTCAGGCAAAAAGACCAGTAATTTTCAGGAGAATAGGAAAGAGGTAAGCCAGGTGCCAGCAACGTATGCCTGTAATCCTAACAACTCAGGAGGCTGACATCTAAGGATTGCAGTTGGAACCCAGTCCAGGCAGGAAAGTCTGTGAAACTCTTATCTTCCAGAAAACTCGAAGTGGTGCTATGGATTAAAGTGGTAGAGCTCTAACCTAGGGTGAAAAAGTTCAGGGGCTGTGCCCAGGCCCTGAGTTCAAGCCCCATGACAGAGGAAGGAGAAGAAGAAGAAGAAAAAGGAGGAGGAGGAGGAGGAGGGCAGAGGAGGAGAGGAGGAGGAGGAGGGCCAAGGAGGAGGAGGAGGAGGAGGAGGAGGAGGGTGGCAGATGAGACTGTAAGAGGGTGAAGACTACAACTCCCTTTTTGGCACCACATTTCTGCAGGCCCCCCTCCATTCTCTCTCCCACCCAAGCCCCTGCCCTCATCACTACTCATTTGAATTTTTTTCTGGAACCTCCACCCTCATATTCTATACCCCCATCACATCCAATCTTCACACTGCAGCCAGGGAACCACTCTAAAATACCTTCCATACCCCCAATAGAGCTCTAAATTTCAAAGCAGGTGATGGTGGCTCACACCTGTAATCCTAGCTACTCAGGAGGCTGGAGCTCTGAGGATCACAGTTCAAAGCCAGCCTGGGCACTAAAGTCTGTGCGACTGAGGCTCTTACCTCTAATTAGCCACCAAAAGTCAGGAATAGATCTATGGCTCAAGTAATACAGTGCCACCTTTGAGCAAATAAAAAGCTAAGAGACAGTGCCCAGGCCCTTAATTCAAGCCCCAGGACCAGTCCCATCCCATAGGTCTTCTCCCTTCTCAAGAACACAGCTGGAGGCTCAGGACACTGGAAGTGAATCAGTGTCTTGGCCCCGTTAGACACACGTGGCTCCCTAGGGCTCACCCCACTTCCACTGCAGCTCCCACACAGAAGCAGCAGCAGGTGAATGCCAGCCTGGGGAAACCAGGTCCCAGCTGAATTGGAAACAGGATGACAGAAAGGCTGCACCCATGGAGACCAACCTGGCCAGCCTCCCACTTTGTAGGACTAACCAGGCACATCAGGTTTACACGCTCTTCAACACCCGGTAGGTACTGTCCCTTCTCCAGACATTGATGGCCCCATCCAGTAAAAGAGGGAGGTGGGTTCCTTCCAACTTAGTTCACCAGTTGGTGATCTCAACATCCTGAGCCCAGAACCATCCTGGCCCATCCCACCTCAGCCCTTCTGAACTGTCACCTCTCCTGTGGACAGGACTCTGTCCTTGGACCAAAGCCTCTAGCTTTCAGGTGGCAGAATCCACCCTGGAGAGACATACATCTAGTCCAAGCATGGAGAAATGAACCCTGGGAATGCAGGGCCTGGGCTATGCTGAGCCAACATCCATCCCTGATCCCAAGCAGACCCTATGGATTCCATTCCAGAAAGCTCCACAGCCACCAGGGGACAAGGTCCCAAGAGGCACAGGGACCCAATGGAATGTCAACCATCATCAATCACAAATTTGGCCCTGGGTAGTGGAAAAAATGCTGGAACTTCCGGTCCAGCCCACCAGCCAGCATCTACCTCTCCCCAGCTGGACAAGTCACCTCAAGGCACAGTGCCTTGGTTTACCCATCCAAAAAGTGGCCACACCTTCCTCACCAGTGCTTGACCAAGATAATTCCTAAGAGGTCCCAGGAGACCCTGTAGGAGACCCATGTCAATCAGTCTTTGCCAAGTCCAGCGGGGTAGGACACAGTACTCTGGGTATATATGTATATATGTGCATATATATATATATGCCACTTCCAGTCCAGGAAAGGAACTTCCAGGGTAGGTGACAAAGCCTGGAAGTTGGCAGACATTGTAATTAGTACTTGAAATTAGACAAAGTACTCCCCAAGTTGAAAGAATATCCCTGTCTTCCAATCAAGACTACTGTTTCCAACAGATTATAGAATGAAGGATGGGGGTCCAGGGGGAAAGGAGGCCTCCACCAGAAATGGGCAAAAGCCAGCCTGGGCAAGCCACCCTGGGGTTGATGGCCTGCCATTGCCTTTGTCTTATCTCTCCAAGGTCATCTGCTAAGGGTCTCTCCATCTGTTTTCTCTGTATCCCTTCCCCTCACATGAGAGCTCTCCCCAACTCTGCAATAACAGGCTTCATCAAATCCAGCAAAGCTATGGCTGTCCCTAAGCCCAAATACTGTTGTTTATTAACAGAGAACACCTAGCCAGTGGGGTGGGGAGAGGCCAGCAGCTGGGGAGGAAGAGGAGGGAGGCTTGCCCTTGTTCCATCTGCCCAGAGTCACAGGAGCCCCAACTGTCTAAGCCTCATTCCTGCTGGCCTTGAACTCAGACCTGAACCCATTCCAGACTCCTATGCCATCCCTTGACCCAGCCTGGGCTCCTGCACTAGCCTTTAGTCCCCTACTCATTGTAAGTCCACCTTAGGGCTCACTCCCGAGTCATCGCTTGAGCCCTAGATAACCTAGCTATGGGAAGACCCTGCCCTGGGCTTTACACCCAGAACCTGCCAATACTGCACACTGCACAACAGCCCTCCCTCCGCTGTCTCAACACCTTGCACAAGTACAGTCCTCCCTTCCCTCCTCCAAGCAGTGCAGCCTCCTCCACCACAAAGACGTCGCCCTGGGAACCAGGAGGGGGCACATTAGAAGCAATTAGCCAACACGCAGTTGGCAACGATGCCTTAATAAATACTAGTCTGAGCGGCATGTAAATAAATATTAGAACATATTAGGTGGGCAGGAGGCACAACATGGGCCCGGGGGCTGATGGCAACACCTCTGCTATCAGATTGGCACCTGCTAGGCTGGTAGAGATTACCACACCCCTGGAGGTCTGGGACCTGCTGCCAGTTGAGAGAGGAGGAAGAGAGTGGGAGAGAGAGACAGAGAGAGATAGAGAGGGACATGGGAGGAATTAGTGAGGACTAAGAAAGCAGAATGGTGCAAGCAGCTGCCTCTGTGCCACCTCTTGGAGTTCCCTGCATCTTTTCTTCCTCCCTGGCTTCTCAGCTTCTTCTTCTGGGGCCACTCCATCAATCCAGTCTCTACATCAGTGGGGGGGGGGTGCAGTGTCCAGAGCTCAGACCTTCAGGCTCTTGGCTTTTATCCTCTTCTACTGGCCAAGTGAGCACATCCGGATAATTATCCAGATGCTTTAAATGTCACCATATGGGGAAAGCTCACTTGAACCCTTCCAGCCAGACCCGGGTCCTCTGGCTGAAAGACTAACCCCCCCCTCCCCTGGCTCTCAGAGAGTTTCACAGGTCCAGCACTGCCTCAACCTGCCTCAGCCCCAGATGGTCCAAGTTCAGTAAATGACAGCTCCATCTCATCTACCTTGGAGATGTTTCCAGAATCCTCCCTGCTCTATGTACCTCATTGGTCAATCCTCTCACTTCCCCTCTCTTGTTGCAATCGCCCCTCCTCTTTGGGTTGCTGGCTCCCACCCTGACTCCCAAGTCTGTATAGACAGAATGGGGTTAAAAAGATGTGACCAGGATGGGATTACAACTCTGCCAGAGGAAAAGCCATGCCCTTAAAACAGCCATAGGCCCTAGCAATCCACCCCCCACCTCCTTACAGCGCAGCCTCATTCCCTCTCCAAGACACCAGCCTCCTCCCTGTTCTCAACCATGCCAAACTTGCTCCCAGCTGTTCCCTCTTTCTGGAACATTCCCCCGGACAGTATCAGAGGGTGGCCTGGCATCTCCATTATTGTTCAAAAGAAGCTCCCCATGGCTGTCCCGTGCACATTCTTCTCTCATCTAAAAAAAGAACAAGAAACAACCCTGTCTTCATCACTCCACTTCTGCTCCTCCCCAGAGCTTAGCCCTGACAGCACACCACACAACTTCCTATCTGTTCATTGTCTCTCCCAGGGAGAAAGTAAGCTTCAGAAAGCAAGAGGCTCCTTCTCCCAGCCTTTGCATTGCATCCCCAGTATCTAGAACAGTCTGGGAACATAAAACCCCCCAACATCCCTGAAGGAAACAGATCAAGGGGCTGAGAGGGGAAGGAGAAGGCAAAGGCAAGGCACCAGTACTCACACCTGTAATCCTGGCTACTCAGGAGGATGAGATCTGAGAAGTAAGGTTTTAAGCCAGCTCCGGCAGGAAAGTCCGTAAGACTCTTACCTCCAGCTAACCATCAAAAAGCCAAAAGTAGAAGTCAATGGCTCACCTGGTAGAGTGTAGCCTTTAGCAAAAAAAAAAAAAAAAAGCCTGAAGTTTGAGCCCCAGTAGACATGTGCATGCAAGCACATGTACACACATGCATGAGCACACACTCACAAGTAAATTCACAAAAGTAGAGGGCAAAGGAGGAAAGGAAGAGACCCCGGAGAGCAGAGCAAAGACCAAGTGCCATAGGCAAGCATAAAGAACAGGAAGGATTTGGAAGGGTGCTCATTGGTTGAAGCTTGGGGTGGCCCTGGGGCTGGCGTGTGTTCCTCACTCCTTTGTTAGTCTGGCCCCCACTGATAGCAGCCAGACTGGGGACCTGAGATGCAGCAACCCCCTCTAGAAACACGTCCAGCTCTGCTTCAAGGTCTGGCTGGGTATTGGACCCCAGTGTTTCAGGCAGCACTGCCTGGGTAAGGCCCTAGTAACAGCCACAGTAATTACTGGTTGTGTGCAATTAAGGGATAATTATGCTTAATAAGTCCAAAAGTAATTACCATGCAGGCTGCTCACTGCTTTAGAAAACAGAGGCCCCCAGTGAGCTGGAGGCAGGGAGCTAAGAAGGGGGAGAATGGGCATTGTGGACACTGGAATATCGTGGGTAGACTGGCTTGTTTTTCCAGCAGAAGCCTGTATCCTCCAGTGACACCCCACCTTCGCTGGAGAGAAGCTGACTTCCCCACAGGCCATCCCTTCACTATTGGATTCCACCCTGCCTGGCCCCATGGTGACTTTTCAGCTCCTTGCTCAGCAGCTTTGCCTAGGAAGTATCATACCAAAGGGCCATCATGAGAGAAGCAACCCGACCCATCCCAGCATCGTCCTAGACCATCTCACTGGCCATGATAGCGTACAGTGGATTTTTTCATGTTTTCTCCTACCAGATAGTGGAGAAATCAAGGCTCTAAGGGCCAAGTTCATAGAGGTAGTGAGAAGCTCCCACTGGCCAGCAACTGGTGGCTCACCTCCGCCCATCCTAGCTACTCAGGAGGCTGAGGGTCCGAGGATCATGGTTCAAAGGCAGCCTGGGGGAAGGAAAGTCCATGAGACTCTTATCTACAGTTAAGCCCCAAAAATCTGGAAGTAGAGATATAGCTCAGGTGGTAGAATGCTAGCCTTGAATAGAAAGGCTAAGGGAGAGTGCGCAGGCAGTGAGTTTAAGTCTCAGTACTAGAGTATGCAGGCATGCCCCCCACACACACAGAGCTCCCATTGTAAGTCTCTGATGCCAATTTCTTGGTCCCCCCACATCTAGATACTGTCCTCTGATGCCTAAATCTTTTCTTCTTTATTCTCCACAGAAGCCAGTGGCTGGACTCTTGCCCATGGCCAGGAGATCCCATGATACAATTCAAATGACACTTGGATTCTGCAGATAACTCACTTGTGATCTTGAGCCAAGTCACTAGCCTGGGACCCCAAACTCAGGGATCTCCTCCAATCGTAGGCATTTTCCTTCCCCCTCATGCAGCTGCACTTGCACCTCGGGAAGACGGCATAAGAGATCAGTCCCAGAACTCCCATCTGCTTGTCCAGCTCTGCTTTTCCCTGACCTCACCTATCTGCCCTCAGCCTCATGCTCCCAACTCAATTTCCACTCACCGAGAGCCTGCAATAGCTGCAGAACTTCAAGGATTTCGTACGGAAATTCACTTGTATGAATTCACAATCAGCCATTTTACATAGTGGTGTGAGGCTCGAGTAGCAGAAACGATTGTCCCAGCTCACATAGCTAGGGAAAGACAGGGTCAGGATTGCTAGGGATGGGACCCAGGGCCTGATGCATGCTAGGCAAGCACTCTACCACTTGAACTATGGCTCCCAGCTCCCCAAAGATAGCATTTGAACCCAATCTTCCTCCAAAAGCTGTGCTTATAACTACTTACACTACTCTTCTTCATGTTCCCAGAGCTACATGCTCAGGCTTCAGATAAGAAGAGGATGCAAAGGAAAAACCTCCCCCCCCCCTTTTCCACAGCATTTAGAGCTCAATGAGGTGAGGGTCCTCTGGCTCCATCTGAAGGGAAGAGTCTAGAAGAGCACATACTACAATAGAGAATTCTCAGCCATGAACATAACTACCAGCATTCCAACTCCCTAAGCAGCAGACTTGCAGAGCAAGGAGAAGAATGGAACCAACATGACTTAGCTCCAGTGGATCTTAGAGGATTACAGAAAGTCAGAAACCCTCAGAATGGGGGACGGGGGAAATGTCACTGCTACAAAAACATATATAAAGAACTACCCTGGGCGCTATGGTTCACGCCTATCATCCCTGCTACTCAGGAGGCTGAGATGTGAGGATCAGTGTTCAAAGCCAGCCTGAACTGGGAAGTCTTTGAGACTATTATCTCCAATTAAATACCAAAAAGCTAGAAGTGGAGCTATGGTTCAAAGTGATAGAGAGCCTGAGCAAACAGACAGACACACACAAAAAATGGAAGGGACTGTGCCTGAGCCTTGAGTTCAAATCCTACTACTAACACAATCAACCAATCAATCAATAAACAAGCAAGCAATAGCCTGTAAATATCTACCACTCATATGAAATATATATTATAGATATCAATTGTGAGACTATCATGATTGTATTTTCTTTTTGGAAAGTAAAAAATAATATCACTGACAATGACTTAGGCAGAACAGAGACAGGCTAGGGTGGTGTTACACAAACACTCCCCAATGTACTATTACCTCCTTAACCAAAAGGAGTTTTTAAATATCTCAAAAGCACACGCTGCCCCATGAGGTGAGATGTGGAGGCCTGGGTCACAGTATTAAGCAACCCCACCCCACCCCTCACCCATTCAAGGAGTTCTGCCCTGCACTGGGGATGAGCAGTGTTTCAGCACCAAGGACAGAGGCTCGGGCTTTCCATCTCTCAAAAGCACTAGGTCTTGTGCCCGGAGTCTCCGTGGAAACAAGAAATTCTTTGCCCTTTTACTTCTGTTTTACTTCCTTAGTCAGGAGGAAAATGCATGCTCTGAGTGACCACCATGGCTCAAGGCTTGCTGAACATGAAAGCCAGCTGGGGAGGATCAGAGTCACAGCTGCCTCACAGGTAAAAGCCACTCTATTTGATGAGAAGAGGACTGAGGTGGAAGTCTTGGTCTGAAATCCTATGGAGTTGTCTGGTGGTATCAGTGGGGCCCTGAATGCCACCCTTTACTCTCTTCACTCTCTGGGCCTAACCAGGACGTTTCCAGGCCAGCAGGAGGGTACTTCTGACCCCAGATCTTTTTTTTTTCCAGTCCAGGGGCTTGAACTCAGAGCCTGGGTACTGTCCCTGAACTTTTATCCAGGCTATCACTCTACCACTTGAGGCACAGCACCACTTCTGGATTTTTTTTTCTATGTATGTGATACTGAGGAATCAAACCCAGGCCTTCATGCATGCTAGGCAAGCACTTTTCCACTAGGCCAAACTCCCTACCCAGTCCCCAGATTTTTCTGATGACTCAGAGAAGCATCTCCTCCCCACAATCTTCCTCACTGTCTCAAAAGTAGGGGTGTCCCAAGTCAACATTCCTCAAACTGTGACCTCCAAAAGCAGGAATGTCCCAAGTGACAAGTGTTTGTACACATAAAAGAAAGAAGGGGAAAGCCATAAGTTCACTAAGATAAAGTCACGAGGAGATCTAGACTATGGTGTATGATGTAATATTCTACTGTGTGTGGATTATTTCTAAGATGGCAAGCAGGAATTATCCAGTGTTTCCCATGGAAAACAGTGTTCCATGGAACACAAGTAGGAGCAGAAAATGCACACACAGCACTTATTCAGTGCCAGGCACTGGGGTAACAGCATTCCATGTTAAAGCATTTAATCCTCATATCAGCCTATGAAGCAGGTACTATTCATACTACTACTACTACTACTACTACTACTACTACTACTATTATTCCCATTTTGCAGAGAGGGAAACTGAGGCAAACATGGAGGGGGGAGCAAACATGTGCCCAAGGTTCTCCAGAGCAGGGATTTGAAGGCAGGCAGGTAAGACCCAGTCCCATCACTGTGCTCTACCTCCAGACAGGAAGACCTAGAACTCACCAAGTGTTTGTTTCCGTATAGGAAAAGCTGGCAAGAAGGCATCTTTGTTGAGCTCGGGATATTTTGAACGATTGGTGCTTTTTTAATGTAATTAAGCAGGGAGAAAGAGAGAGAGAGAATGAGGCCCCGGGCTTTTCCACTCAAGGCTAGCACTCTATCACTTGAGCTGGAGTTCTACCTCGACTTTTTGCTTGTTAATTGGAGGTAAGAGTCTTGTCAACTTTCTTACTCCAATTGGCTTTGAACTATGATCCTCAGATCTCAGCCCTCCTGAATAGCTAGGATTACAGATGTGAGTCACCAGTGCCTGTTTTGTTTGTTTGTTTTGTCAGTCATGGGGCTTGAATGCTGGGCCTGGGTACTGTCTCTGAGCTCTTCAGCTCAAGGCTAGTACTCTACCACTTGAGCCACAGTGCCACTTCTGGTTTCCAGGTCTTTAATTGGAGATAAGAGTCTCAGGGACTTCAGTACCCAGGCTGGCTTTGAACCACCATCCTCAGATCTCAGCTCCCTGAGTAGCTAGGATTACAGGTGTGAGCCACTGATGTCGGCTAGTGCCTGGTCTTTAATGTAGTTTTTGCCAGTCCTGGGCTTGAACTCAGGGCCTGAGCACTGTCCTTGGACTTTTTCAAGGCCAGAGCTCTACCACTTGCGCCTCAGCACCACTTCTGGCTTTTTTCTATGTATGTGGTACCAAGGAATCGAACCCAGGTCTTTGTGCATGCTAGGCAAGCATTCTACCACTAGGCCACACTCCCAGCCTAATGTAGTTTTGAATGCAGTTCTCTGAGCAAACAGGGGAAGCCTTGAATAATGGCTGCATGGCAGAAGGAGCCTGATGTGGGCATCTTAATTTATGTATTTGTTTGTATACATATAGCTAAGATTGGTTTGGCCATCCATGAGTCAGAGAATATGTTTCTAGTCTGCTGGAGAGAACAGAAGAAGAGAAGAGAATGCAGGAAAGGAAAATCAAGACAATGTGTAAAGAGGAGGAGGAAGAGAAAGGAGAGGCTGAGGTGGGGAGGAAGGAGATGGATCATGAGGAAGAAAGAACAGAAACAGAACTAAGGAAAGACAGACCCAAGGCCCCCTCCTCCAGGGTACCCCTTCTTCTTCGGGGCTCAAAGTCCCTCTTCCAAGTCCCAGGCACATCTACAGGTACCAGAGCAAGTTTGGGGGCTGGTCCGGCCTGTGAGCCCTCACATCTGCTGAACCCCTTTTCTGACCTGCCCTCCTTTTCAGACACTTTTCTGAGCCTGTCACAACACATCCGTGCCTGTCACCCATCAGCAGCAGCCTCTGCTTTCCTGTTTCCTGTCTGGAACTTCAGAAAAGGCCTGACAGGTTTTTTTTCTGCCATGAGCCCTTCCCTCTTAGGTGGCAGAGTCTGCACCAGGGCTCAGCTGTGCCTCTCATCTTTTTTTTTTAAGTGAAACCTGGATACTTCTCTTCATCCAAGAGCATCAGCATCAAATTGAGTGTGGGCAGTGACCACCTCTACTCTGGGCCCAGCCCCAGGGCTTCCTCGAGGACAGTGGGGTGAAGTCATCCCATAGACCTAAGCCCAATAGACTCCAGCGCCATCCAAGCCACCCCCAACTTCCACCCATGGCCTCTCCCTCCACCTCTGGGAGGAAATTTGGAACCATGTTGCCATAGCAACTGCGGTACCAGGAATTGCTATTCATTATTTCCAGGGGGATAGAATTCTATGACCTGGAATTCAAAAAAAAAGAAAAAAGAAAAATCAATGTAATGAAAAGAGTTTAGTCTGGCTCAGAAAAGGAAGTTGCTCTTCAAACAGAATGACTGAATAAGTAGCCACCCCAGCTGGTACTGAGTGACCCCATCTGTGAAAGGTCATACCTTGTGAGCACAGGAAGGGACAAAGGGTGACCCTACCCTGCAAGCTCTCTGAACCCAAGGGAAACGTGTGAAGGTCTCCAGCCACTCTGCAATCCAGAAGTCAAGAGCCAGCCCCTGCCCCAACAAGAGCCAAAGAGTCTTCAGATGGCTGGGCCTGCATGCAGACATGTTCACGTCTGACAGTTCCACACTCTTGGCCCCTGAGAGGCCCAAGGAGAGGCAGCACAGGGCAGACAAGAGAACCAGGAATATTTCAGGAAGCTCAAGCAACTGAAGACTTGGACCATACAGCACGGGGAAAGAGGCAGGCAGGAAGAAGGGGCAACTCACCAGCGTCGGCACTGTGGAGTGGGACAGGAGCCTGGGGACAATATCCCTCTGTCCTCTCTCCAGCTCCTATCTTGTTTGAACTTTCTATTTCCCTCCCTTCATTTCCTTAGCCTTCATTTTCCCCTTCTTCTCTCCTCCTGTCTTTCCTCCATCCCTCGTTCTACCCATTCATTTACTTCTACGTTTAATTCTTTTATCTATTGACTCTGTGCTGAGTCCTAGGTCAGTTCCTAGGGGCTTTGGGTTCTGTCCCACACATGTTCATTGATCACAACAAACTTCATCATCCTCGTCTCGGAAGCCAGGACTGGCCAGCCTTTTGAAGGAGGGTCTGGGCATGCTTCTCTGAGGTGCCATCCTGCTGTATAGAAGGAAGGGTACAGGGATATTGGGCGTTGAATTCGGGACCTCTTGCTTCTAGGTAAGCACTCTACTGTGTCCCTGGTGCATTTGCTTTCAGTTTGTTTTTCAGATAGGGTTTTGTGCTAACATTGGCTTGGACTTCCTACTTGCAATTCCTGAGTTGCTGGAACCACAGACACGTGCCACACTCAGCCAGGCGAGACCTTAGCCCATCAGGCAAGGTAGAGAAAGGAGAAAGACATCCTGGAAACTATACTGGTGGAACTGGCCAGGAGTGGCCAGAGCTGAAAATGTAGCCAACTGGTGAGGGAATGACTTTCACTGACTCCCTCTGGGCCAGGTACTCCGAGAAGCACATTGCCTTTGACAGATGCAAGGAGTCACATGACTTACTGCACATTACCCCTCTGGAAAGTAGCAGATCTTGGACTTGAACTAAGTGGCTTGGATAGCCATGATTCTGCCCCTTGTCCATGATAAGATTCAGGAGTTCCCAGAGATGCAGACCACTGCCAACAGGTGCAATGAGATCATCCCTGCAGCCTCTTCCTCCCAGCCCTGTCCTCTGCCTTCTGGGATCACAGACTTCCTGCAAACCTTGGGGACCAGGAACTTGAGCTGGGTGAGCTACCACAACAGGCCTGTGGGTGGCAGTGTTGAGTGCCACTAGCCAGGAGCAGGTGACCCTCTGGAGCCATCTTTGTTTCTACAACACTTAAAGACATCTCTACCTCTTGGTGGGTGTCACCTCCTTGCACAACCCCAGGGAATGAACAGCCTGAGATCATACAAAGACTGAGCGCTTTGGGACACATGGCAAGACAAATGGAGCCCAGATGCCACCGGACCTGGAATGGCTGCTTTCCTGAAATACCTCCTGCCTTGCCTGCTTTCCTGGCTCCAAATCTGGGATTTGAATGGAGCTCTAAGTGTTTCTAATGGCCATGATCTCACCCACCTCGATAGGTTCTGGGGAGAGGTGATCCTAGTCAGGTAAGCAATAAAGCTGTAGCTGATTGAGTGGGTCAGAGAGGCTGCAGAGAAACTGAAATTTTGAACCTCTGAACCCTAGGGGAGACAGGCAGTCTGGAAGTTTTAAATCTCTCCAGGAACATTGATGGCAGAGGGAACTGAGGAGGTGAAACAGGGTGAAGGCTAGACTTCCCTCCCTTCTTATCTAGTTATTCACCAAATGACATGGAGCATCTCCAAGTCTGTGCCTGGCAGCGTGCCCAGAGCCAGGTAGGTACTTCTACATGCTCTTAGTAGTCTCTGTTTCTTTAGGAATACAGCCCAAAACTGTGTTTTATTTCCCTTTCAGGACTTATAGGAGTCCTCTTGGTCTTTCCTTCATGCATGTGAGAACAGAATCCACATTTATTTATTTTATCCCCTGCCTCCCCTTCCCAGCCCAATGCCTGGACCTTTGCAGGAGGTCAAAACTGTTTGTGGAATAAGCAGACAAAGGAGTCAAGTGTAAGCTCTCAGAGCTTGGGCTGTCTGGCTGCCTTCTTCAAGTCAGCCTCAGCGTGAGTCACATTCAAAGAAACCTCAGCCTCATACTCAGAATCTTCAAAAGGCAAGTTGAAGGCTTTGCTGCAGTCTTTTGAGAGAATGCCAAAAGGTAGGAGTTACATTCATCACTCAGACCAAACAACCTCAAATCCCTCAGCTCTCCCTCTTGCCTGCCACAGCCTCTCAGGAAAAGGACCCGTCTGCCACTCCAAGGGGAAGGCTGGGCTGAAACACTGGGGCCCATTTTGTGGATGATGAATCTGAAACCCAGCATCATTCGAGGGACCTGCTCCCCATCCCCCCTCCATCCACGGGCAATGGGAACTCTGAAGGACTCAGGAGCAAGGGGATCTCAGCCCTTTCCCACTGCTCTCAGATCCTCTGGGAAGGCACCAAGAAAGAGATGAAAATGGAGGTCCCTAACCTCTGATCCCACAAACTTCTGTGTAATCTAGACAGGAAAGAGGGTCCTACATAGGCCTTTCCCTTCCATTCTTGATAAACTTGGAGTCTTCCCAGAATGAGCAAGCTGACTCAGCCTTCATAACAGGTCAGTTTCTCTCTCCTCTTCCTTCCAGTGGAAATCAAGATGGTAGCCTAGGAAACTGAAACAGCAAAAATATTGGTCCAGAGCCTACACATGTGGACTTAGGATGACAGTAAGTCTTCTTTTGAGTGGCTGTTCTCCTGGGGCTGTCATAAAGATAAGCTCTTTGGTGACTAAAAAAAAACTAGAACATTATTTCATCAAAAAATGGTGTACTCTAGGTTCTCCCTAAGTGTGGTCCATCCTTCGCATGGTCCTCAGCGTACTTGGGTTGCATCACCTTTAAGACACCTTTAGGCGGCTCAGTATTAACTTTGCATCTGATTTCCTGCAGAAAGCTGCAAAGAGCTTCATAGTCCAAAAATGAGCTCATGTTTTGTCACTAGTAATGGAATGTACCATAACCTACATGCTAATACGTTCTCATAAAGTGTCTGCTGACTTGAGTGTTTTTTATTGTAATGTATAGAGGGGTTACAGTTACTTTCTCCACAGAGTAGGCGCATTACTTCTCACACATTGATACCCCTTCTCGTGTTTTCCCATTTCTCTCCCTCCGCCCCTCCCAATCACCTTGTTTTCCTCCCTTCCCTTTCCTATTTCAAATAATCAAACATATATACAATATACCAGGTGACACAGTCAGGCATATGAGTTTAAAAAAAAAAAAAAGGACAATGTCACCACTCGCTGGCTCTGTGGTGATGCCTCTGAGCTTGAGTTTGAGTTTTCCCATCAGTAAAATAACAACAAAAATGTAACTTCCGGCCCTAGAGTTTGGCCTAGCAGTAGAGTGCTCACCTAGCATGCACAAAGCCCTTGGTTCGATTCCTTGCTTACCACATACACAAAAAAAGCCAGAAGTGGTGCAATGGCTCAAGTGATAGAACACTAGCCTTGAGAAAGCCCAGGGACAGTGCCCAGGCCCTGAGTTCAAGTCCCAGGACTGGAAAAAAGTTTAAAAATGTAACTGCCTCTAAGGTTATTCCGGGAATTAAGTAAACTCAGGCACATAGATGCTGGCATCTAGATTTATCCAAGTAAAGACCATGATAAATGTGAATAATGGTATTAATAGCATTATTTACTGGGCAGAGATGATGGGGATAATGGCAGTGGAAATGGGAGGACTGGCAGGGATGGGTGTGTACACAGGAATGGCGCGGAGGGTGGTGGTAGCACTGGTAGTGGTTTGGAGTGATGGTGACAACCTTGACGGTGCAGGTGACAGCAGTAATGGGGTGGTGACTGATGGTGATAGTGGAGAAGATGGTGACAATAATAGTGGTGGTGACCCTGGCAATGGTGAGTGGTATACCGATGATGGTGATAGTGGCAAAGATGATGACAATCGCAGGGGCAGTGGTGGTGATGCTGGCATTAGTGTCAGTGGTGAAGATAATGGTGGTGAGCCACAACGACTGCTCTGCCTGAGTCAGCGCAGGCTAGCCCAGAACCGGTTCCCCCGGGGAGAGGACAAGCTGAGCTCAGGGCCAGCCCCCAGATGGCCCAGCAGTTATCTGAAATCTCACTGAGGCCTTGGGCTCAGTACCACGCTGGAGGAGGAAGCAAACAGCAGATGCCACAGTGAGTAAGAGGCTGGGTTGTTTTATTATGGCATGTTCTGCCAACAAAAGGTGAACATAATAATTTTGAAAGGATTATTTGTGCACTTGAGTGACTGAACAGCCATTTAATACAGTGCTTAGCAGAGAAGATGAGACGAATGGGCAATGGGGAACACATAGCCATTATACCCCAGAGGCCAGGGGCCACACGTAGTGGGCCAAAGCTGGATTCCACTAAACAGGAAGGGACAGACTGCAGGAATAAGCTACAGATCTATATTCAGCACAAACTGTGTGCCCTGGGTTCCATGAAGGACACATCTGGGCCTAAAATCAAGTCAAGTGTGGGGAGAGGAAGGCAAAATATATAGCATAAAGCACTGGCCATTATTCAACAAACACACACTACACCAAGCATGGCCAGGGCTTGCGAGGCGACTGGGAGACAGAGCTCTGTCCTTGAGGGCTCAGGCTGGTGGGAGACAGGCACATGCACACATGCCAAGAAGTGAATGTCATTTTCCAGTGTTCTCCCTGCCCTTAGAAGAAACTTCAAATACTAATGTACAAAACTGGGTGCTTCTAGAAGGTGCAAAGAGGTTCTTGTGCCTCGGCAGGGGATAAGAATACAACACTCCTCTCCACCATTTCCCTGAGCTCAACTGTCACTCCAGTGACATCCAAACTCCACACCACTGTGACCCAGTTCTCCTGCTCACAGAATAAAAGCGTCACTACATTAAAGACAACTTTCTAAAGGTCAAGCATAATGGTACACATCTATAATATTAACATTTAGAAGGAAAAGGCAGGAAGACTGTGAGTTTGAGACCAGCCTGAGCTACAGTACAAGATCCTGTCTTTATAAATTAAATCATTAAAACAGCCTTATGTTATAGGGCAGGACGGTGCTAAGGACTCAGGCCCACCCTGCTGTGTAATCAATCTTGACACCACTCTCCAGGTAGCCTTCAGCACATCAATCTTTGCACATCAATCTTCTACCTGGAAAGCTCTCCAAGTCCCTCTTTACCCAAATACCATGTACTTGACATCTCAGCTAAAAATTCTCACTTCCCACATGGTACCACAAATGTCTCTGTGTAGTGCTTCTCAAAGTGACAATTGTACGTTTATTTGTGTGGTCATTTGATTACAGTCCACCCCCCCTAAATGACACCTTCCCCTGAGACGGTAATCATGGCTGGTTCTGTGTATTCTAGAAGGTGCAAAGGGTCTCACACTTTAATGGCAGCCCGTATGAACCAGATGGATGGATGAATGAGGGACAGTATGTCACCACCCACATAGACTCACCCAACGGCAGATGCAGAACCTGGGAGAAAAGGTGACCCACCCAAATCACACAGCCAGCCTGTAGCTATGCCAGAAATGGAGGATCTAGGCCTTCCTGGCCTTGCTATCTTGGGGACCAAGCTCTACATGGTTGGGGGAGGGGGAGGGAAAAATCTAGAGCCTTGGTCCTTGTGCACCTGGACTGTGGCTTGGGCTGCAAGTACCTTGGATGGGAAAAATGTGTTTTCAGCATGTTATACTGGGCTCTGCCAGGCCAGATGCAAATAGATGCAAATCCTATGTAAATGAACCTTGGCTTGGCAAAGAGAACTCCAATGTCTAGTATACCAGGAGCAATGTAAGAGGAAGCCAAGCTGCAGCACCTTTGGGCCTGGGGAGCTGTGACGCAGCCTGACTGGCTGCACATCTCAGGGCAGTGTTAACAGGTCAGACCACTTCCTCCTGGCAGCTGCATATACAGCTCCAGGGGATTTGGACACTGTGAACTTGGGGTGGTTTTTCTAGGACTGGGGTCCCCTCCAGCCCCTTCACAGCACAGCTGTAAGAGGGCCCACTCTGAGAGCCCGTAGGAGTCCATACTCAAGGCAGAAGCTCAAGGCCCTCTTGGCTTTGGCTGACTGATAAACTCCTGTTTGATTCATGGCTCCTGGACTCCTAGGAAACATCCCCAGACCCCTCACTCTCCCCAGCCTACAGGGGCCTCCTGCCCACCTCAGGCCTTCCCCAGCCCTGAGGGCCTCTCACCAGAGATTCTAGCCCTGCGGGGGGCAGATTTCTGTGCAAGAATATGTCTCCCTTATTACCCCTAAATAGATCTATAGGAGGTGCCTGGTGAATGAAGGAAAGAATGGATGAAGGGATAGGGAAACAAGGAGGACAAATGTAGTATCAGTGATATATCCTTGAACTAGTACAGGCAGAGCCAGCCCAGGTGTCAGGGCCTGGCTTGGCCTTGCTGCCCAACCCCTATGGCTCCTCCTCTCCTCCTCCACCCTTCAGCATCCACCTAATCGGCTGTCAGCACGGGTCTTTAGTCCAGAAAGTGAGCCGTGTCTTGAAGCCTCGCCGTCTGTGGTTAGATCTATGGCAGCTTCCTAAACTGCTCAGTTGTTCCCATGGCAACCCGGCTGGTACCCGACTGGCAGCAGGCCACCTGCTGGAGATGGAGGGAGGAGGGGAAACAGGTGTGAGGTTGCTGCCCCAGGCAGAGCTGTGAGGCCTGGAGAGTGCCAGAGGGTGGTGAGGCCTGGAGAGCCCAGGAGAAGGGACAGGGCAGGAATCTGGGGGATGTGAGGTGCATAGATGAGCTGCAGCACTAGGAGAAGATGGACAGGCCAAAGGAGGTGAAGGATGTGATGGAGGGGATTTGGGGAGACAGGAGGGAAGGTGGGCTGTGGGAGATAGAGCAAGCCAATAGGGAGGAAGACAGAAGGCAGAAGATAGGCAGGAAGGGCTGATCACGCTGGGGGAAGAAGTAGGAAGCTAAAATCTGCACAGAAACATAGTCTCTACCTCACTTGCCCCCACACCTTGACTGAACCAAAAAGAGAGGAGGACACAGCCACTGTCCCTGAGCCTCGCCCATTAATATTGACTGGGGGCTGAGGACTTCCAACCAGTGACAGCACCCAGCCACAGGGGGGACTGAGGAGGAAAAAGCCATCCGACACTAGGAAGGCCCAGGAGACTCATGGAAAGGGCCCCCCCGTGGGGACCATGACACTCCCTTCTTCACGATGACACTGAATGGTGAGAAGCTGGACCTTGGAGACAGCCCTACCACTCAGGCAATCGGCAGCACCAGCAAGGCCTCCAGAGGAGGCCCCAGAGGCTGCGGAGGGACTGAGCCCTTGGCAAATGCTTCCCAGGGGAAGAGATGCATATGGTGAAATGGACAGGTCTGCTGGCTTCTGGTGCTGTCTTGGAGACCCGGCCTCCCCCAACTTCTACGGTGCTTTATTATTTACTTAATTATTTTTGCCAGTCTTAGGGCTTGAACTCAGGGCCTGAGCACTATCCTTGGGTAGAACTTTACCACTTGAGCCACAGCACCACTTCTGGCTTTTTCTATGTATGTGGTGTCAAGGAATCAAACCCAGGACTTTGTGTATGCTAAGCAATCACTCTACCACTAGGCCAAACTCGTGGCCCCTACGATGCTTTATACGTACATGGGTGGCATTTAGTTACCAACAGCTCCAGGCTTATATCCTATCCCAAAAGAGAGAGGCATTCCAACCCCCTCTATCCCCCGACAGTGGTGTCAACAAAAGTCCCAGGGCACATTCTCAATGAGCAAGGCCAGGTCACATCCCCAGCTCTGCCTAATGACTGTGACAGTGAGCCCCTCCACAGCCTGTCACATCACAAGGACAGATCCAGGCACTTTGTATAAATTAACTCTTTTAATCCTCCAAGAGACTACTATTTCACAGATGAGGCTGAAGCACAGAAAATGGACCTGAAGCTGGGCGCTGTGGCTCAAGCCTATAATCCTAGCACTTCAGGAGACTGAGATCTGAGGATCATGGTTTAAAGCCAGCCAGGGCAGGAAAGCCCATGAAACTCTTAACTCCAATAAACCACTCAGAAAAGGCCAGAAGTGGATCTGTGACTCAAGCAATAGAGAACTGGCCTTGAGCAAAAGAAGCTCAGGGACAGCATCTAGGCCCTGAGTTCAAGCCCCTGGACTGGCCAAAGGGAAAAAAAGGAAGGGAGGGAGGGAGGGAGGGAAGGAGGGGCAAAGAAAGAGAGAAAGAGAAACAGAGAGACAGACAGAAAGACAGAGAGAGAAAGAGAGGGAGGGGGGAGGAAGGGAGAGAGAGAGGGAAAATGGACTTGAGATAATAATTGGCAGACAGAAGATTCCAGCCATCACCCAGGTGGCCTGGAAGAGGGAGGTGGAGGGCTGCAGGAGGAATTCAAGTTCTTAAGTGCAAGAGCATCTGCCAGAGACCATGCCCACACCTGCAAACCACAGTGCGAGTGACAGCTACCCACAGGAGCTACTTGGCTTGGAGGCACCAACTAATCACAGTGACTGATTCACCACATTTAGTCCCTTAATCAAGTCAGATGTGTTGGAAGCAGGGAACCAATCCTTCAGTCACATGGACCGGAAATGCTCTCCTTGGGGAGCAAGGAGGGAGAAAACCATAATAATAAGCAGGGCTCTTGGGCACCTGGGTGCCTGTTCCATGTCCCCATTTCCTTATCTGTGATACTTGAACAGCTCAGGGAAGCAAGCCTAGAACATATGGCACTCATGCCTGTAAGCTTACTCGGGAGGCTGAGATTTGAGGATCAAGGTTTGAAGCAAGCCCAGACAGGAAAGACTATGAGACTCTTCTCTCCAAGTAATCACAACAACAACAGCAACAAAAAAAGAAGTAGCTCTGTGCCTCAAAAAGCTAGAGCACTAGCCTTGAGCAGAAAAGCTCAGGGACCGTGCCCGGATCCTGAATTCAAGTCCCACTACCGACAGCAACAACAACAAAAAAAGACACACACAAAGTACATTATGTACAAAATACCTGCGAGCTAGGATATAGAAACATTTGCCATTCACTTGTAAACACATACAAAAATGCAGAACGCAGCACAGCTTTGAACCCGTGGGCCTATGTAAATTCTTAAACCCACATATGGTCACACATGAACACACAAAGGGTTGCAGGCTTGTGTACACTGTCACAACCATCTCCATTAATTACTGTCTGGGTGACCTTCAGTGATTGCTTAACCTCTCTGAGCCTATTTCCACCATCATAAAACAAGGATGATGTTGTGGGAAGGAAGGAAGGAGATGAGACCTTTTGCCCAGTTCTGGGCTGTAGAAGAGACCAATAAGAGCTCATTGATTAGCTTCTAGAGGGGCCTCCAGATGTGGGGAGAGAGATACATGTTTACTGAGCAACCCTGGCTAGGTCAACACTCAAAGCCTTTACAGAGCTGTCTGACTGCCTCCCTCTCCCAGCGGGCCCAGAGCTGTTGACACCGCCCCTAAGCATTCAGCTTCTCCCCCTGCAGCTATGAGTGGCAGACGTATTCAGAAGTTACAGCAACATGTGTAATTTTTCTTTAGCAGTTTGCATAAACTCATAGGATCCACACTGAGTGTGGGCAGGCACCAAGGCCTGGCTTGGATGACATCCAGTGATGGCAGCCCCATGCTAGAGAACAAAAGGATGTCAGGGTCACAGCGCCGGTAGCCAGGCCAGCTCTCAAGATGCCCCCCACACACACACAGTGTGCTGCCTTCTCCCCTCTCCTTGGTAGTCAAATCAAGTGCTTAAAGAGGCAGGCTTTGAAGACAGACAAACCCAGATTCAAATCCTGCCTCTGTCACCTGCTCCCTACCTGGCCTTCAGGGCGTCACAGCATCTCCCTCGTCTCTCCTCCACAAAACAAAGCAAATGGAGCACACAGCAGTTTCATGTCTGCGGTGGTCCCAAGGTATTTGCAGGGAATGGTTTCTAGGATCCTTCACAGAATCCCTACATCTCTGCAGACCTCCAGGGCCTTTTAGAACATGTTGTAGCACTTGCTTATAACCTCCATGGTCAAATACTCTCATAAATCCCAACCCAGTATGCATGGTTGCTATACATTTACAGAAGAATGACAAGGTACATAATGTCTTGTACGTGCTTGCTACAGATGCAATTGTGTTTTCAAATATTTTCCATACAGGTTAGGTGGCATCTGTGGACACAGAGGCCCAGGCAGACCCAGCAACTGATGTAGATCCACAGATGTATGCGGAAACTCAGTTAATGGTAGTACTGTTCACTCAGTACACGGCCAGCTGGGATCTTCTTAGAACACCTTCAGTTCCTCAGTAGCAGCTACTCTCTCTTTCTCCTTCAGCAGAAATTACTGGCAGGTCTTGGCTCCAGATGCTCAAGAAACAGCAGCATGTGTGCAGTAAAGGTCTTGAATGACACAGTGTCAGGGTAATATTTATGAGATACCTGGCCCCTAGTGTAGTGTGTGTGTGTGTGTGTGTGTGTGTGTGTGTGTGTGTGTGTGTGTGCGTCAGTTCTGGGGTTATAACTCAGGTCTTAGAGCATGTTACTTAGCTTTTTCATTCAAGTTTGGTACCCTACCACTTGAGCTATGCCTCCACTTCTGGGTTTTTTGGTGGATAATTGGAGATAAGAGTCTCATGGACTTTCTACCCTGGCTAGGATTATAGGCGTCACCCAGCTGTCTACCTTTCAACTGAGGAAGCAAGTGGTCTTATGTTCTCATTCTAGGGTGAGAAGGAAGGTGAATTATGAAAAGAAAGAACATAACCCAATTCCTGGTACCTCATAGGTGAGGAATCTCCAGTGCAGGGACAGATTTCTGGAAAAGAAGGAGGAAAGCGCAAAGAACAGTAGTGAAGATGGTGGTGTTGATGATGATGATGATGATGATGATGGTGTTGATGATGATGATGATGATGATGATGATGGTGTTGATGATGATGATGATGATGATGATGATGGTGTTGATGAAGGTGAGGGTGATGATGGTGGAGGGAATGAGAGCAGGATGACAGAAGAAATGCTTAGTGGACAGCTACCTTATTGCAGGTTAGGCTCTGGTCTAACACACGAGGCCTGCTCTGGATTCCTTTAAGACAGGAGGAACAGTAGCTTTTAGGCTACTTTAACCCATTCCATTAGTAAAGCAATCAATGTCACCTAAGCCACTGCCTCTTGAGTGTGTGTCCATGCAGAAAGATTGTACATCTTGCTGATGCAAGCAAACAACTAACATCTGTCAGCACGCCATGAGGCATAAGCTGATAAGTAATGCATTTGTGGCCAATAAACGATTGCATTCATGCATATATCAAAGCATGTCAGAAATGCAAGGTGCAAATGTCTTAGACCTGATGACCTGCACCACTCCTTCACCTGAATCAAAGAAAGAATGACCAGAGAGCGCTGGGACACAGCAACGCAGAGGGCACGACAACCCGCCAGCGGGTGTATGAATCAAGAATGGAGATGCTATGTGTTCCAGACTCTGAGATTTCAGCTTAGGGATGTGTGTGGCCCCCAGATTGGCATCATCCCAAATCAGCTCCATACCTGGTGTCAGCCATGCCTGAAACCAGCTCTGCACACCAGCCAGCCCTGACACCCAGGAGTGAGTCTTCACTGGACACCACTGGGCCTCACCAGCTCCCACAGCTCTAGGACTGGGCTCCTATCTGCAGTCCTTCTTTTGCACCTGTATCACTCTTCTTCAAACTCCATTTGAACACTTTGGTAACCAGCCCGAAACCTCTACATTACTGTGTATACTCTGAGTGTAAATATTAGCAATTCAGATTGGAATAAAAGAACCAGTACCGGCTGGGAGTTTGGCCTAGTGGTAGAGTGCTTGCCTAGCATGCATGAAGACCCGGGTTCGATTCCTTGGTACCACATATATGGAAAAAAGCCAGAAGTGGTGCTGTGGCTCAAGCAGTAGATGTCTAGCCTTGAGAAAACCCAAGGACAGTGCTTAGGCCCTGAGCCCAAGCCCAGGACTGGCAAAAAAAAAAAAAAAAAAGAACCGGTAGTGCCAAATGGCCTAGGCTCGCCAAGTTATTCACTGGCAAATCAATGCCAATGACACTGATGTAGCTTATAAATTTTGGTTATTCAATAAATTCAGACACTGTGGAAAGACACAAGGGTGTCAGTCTATATTTCTGATGTAGCTCGCTCATGACAGCAGCCATATTGCTAGCCCATTTCCACAAACAAGGAACCAGAGCAGAAAGGACAGGAAACCTCCCTGAGATCACAAAGCCTGATTCTGTGGCTATCCACCTGTGGGGCAGTGGCTCCACATTAGTGAGGGAATTCAGATGGAGCTAGACTTTCTTTATCTCCCACCCTCTGCAGCTCGCAGTCCACTGTCATCCAGCCAACACCAATGTCCACCACCTTGGAGCTGGAGTGCCTCGCACAGTTCCTTCCTCCAAGAGCTCAGGTGAGTTAGGAAGACGGGTGCTGAAAAACAGGGCAGTGAGAAGCATCTTAGGCAAAGGGAACACCAAGCAAGAGGTGGCAGGCAGAGAGGAGTTCCCAGAAGTGATGACCTCTGAATGCTTTCTAAGGAAGAATAAGCCAAGCACTGGTAGCTCACACCTGTAATCCTAGCTACTCAGAAGACTGAGATCTAAGGATCACGGTTCAAAGCCAGCCCAGGCAAGAATCTATGAGACTCTTTATCTCCAATGAACCCCCAGAAAACCAGAAGTGGCACTGTAGCTCAAAGTGGTAGAGCGGTAGCCTTGAGCCAAAGAGCTCAGGGACAGTGCCTAGACCTGGAGTTCAAGCCCCAAGACAACCAGAAAAAAAAAAATAAAGGAAGAAAGAGTTCAAGGGCTGGCTAACCTGGACAGAAGCAGCGAGGGGAAGAAAGCCTACATAGGAAGAGCTATGGCCAGAGTAGAAAGTCCACAGAGGGGGTCTAAGAGAGGAATTGGCTGGCCACTAACCAGCCCCTGAATCTAAGCTGTGCCATTTGGACTGGCCCAGGGGGGAAGAAGGAGCCATGAGAGGATTGAAAGTTATGAGCAAAGAATCAGGTTTGTCCTGGAAGGCCAGCACCTCCTATGACAACTTCATACACGTGGTGAGCTCCCGGGCCTGGAGTGAGCCTAAGAGTCCTTGGGCGGACCCTCTGCTGTCTTTGCTGTCCTCCCAGTTAGAGGTACTGGGTGTCTGGGGCCTCCCTACAAGGCAGCATAGTTCTCATGACCAGGGATTCCCTGAGAGCCAGCATAGAAAATTAGCCCCGAATGGCTTTTGCTTGGGTGTCAGGAGCACTGGTCTTGAGCCCTGGTTCTGCCATCTACTTGCAATAGGGTCTGATACTTTCCCTCTCACACCTCAGTTTCCCCATCTTGAATTGAGTTCAAGCTCCCTAAGAGCCTCCCATCTGCAGCTGAGGTCCCTGCCTTCTGTTTGTCCTTCCTCCATTCTTCCTTCCTCCCTCCCTTCTTCTCCCCTCTCCCAGCCTCTTGTTGGCCAATCCTGGTTTCCTCCCCCAAGGCTCAGCCTTGTACCTGCTCCATGCACCAGAGAGCTTTGCTCAGGCTGCTGAGGCTCTGAGGACACAACCCAGAGCTAGTATCCCCCCTGCCAGCATGGCAGGCTTCTTGTGGCACCCAGGAGTCCACTGAGCCCAGAAAAGCCTCAGCACTTGCTGCCGGAGCCAACTGCAGAGGTTGGCCAGAGCCGGAGTTTAAAAATACGAGTGCCCATGGACTGTCAGTGCCAGCTGCCCACACAGCCCACTCCACAGATGCCACCATGGCCACTGTGGGTGGCACCAAGGGAACACGTGGGGAGGGGGTCCAGAGAGGCCCGGGGGTGGGTAGGCGGGGGCTGGACATTCCTCAAAGCCTAGACCACAGAACAGGGCTGTGTGTGCCATCTGGGCATCCCTGCTTTTCTGGTCTCTGGAGAGAATCAGGCCAAAGCTGTTCAGGTTTTCTGTGTCGTGGGCACTGGAATATAGCAAGCCTGGATTCAAACCCTGGCTTGGCAAGTCATGGCTGTGTGAGTTTGGGCAGACTGCTTGCTCTCTCTGGACCCCAGTCCCTATTGGCAAAAACAGGGATCATAGAAGTATGAACTTTGCAGGGCTTTTATGAGACTTTGAGTCTCTGGTTACTGTTAAGTGTGTGGTATGGGAGTGTGGACCGATCTCAGCTAGAACCCCTTCCAGGCAACAGAAAAGGGTAAGTGGTGAGACGTCCTGGCTCCTCTCCTGCCTGCTTCTACAGCCCCCAAAGTCCAAGCACTTTGGCTCTACTTAAAGCTGAACTCGAAGCCCACTGTGGGTGAATGGGCCCAGAGGGAAATGACACAAGAGAGCAAGAGTGAGAAGACAGAGGTCCAGATCTCCCTCCCCAAGGTAAGAGGCCCCAATACGGCTAGACGCTAGAACCAAAGTCTGTTCAAACTTCCCCTTTTCTGTTTCTGAGAAAGGAAAACTGTTATCCAGGAAGGGAAGAGATTTGTCCAATCAAGAGAGAACAAGGCCCAAGCCCAGGTTCACAGCTTCTTACCGAGGGTCCCTGACCCTGGCCTCAGTTCTCTCCCATTCTAGACGGGAAGATCCCCACTCAGGGAAAGTGGGGAGAGGGGAGGGCAGAATCTGCTGGATGCTGAAAACTGCTCTGCTCCCCAATCCCACTGGGGCTGTTGCATCTTTACGTAACCTGTTCCCCGTTATGTAAGCTACTGCCACCACCTTCCTGCCGAAGTGGGAGCTAGGGAGCAACCAGGAGCATCTTGTATGAAAATAGGGTCATTAGCAGCATTCCTGTGTCAACTCCTGCCTTCCTGCCATGGCCTGGAGCCAGCCAGCCTCACCCAGCCCCAGGAAGGAGAGACTCAGGTAGAACTGGCACCCACCCGGGGATGCCTCGGTGACCTTCAGCCCTGGGGAGAAGCAGCAGCACTAAGATCATCAATAGAGAGGATGAGGCAGCAGGCGGGGATTCCAGTTCAAACCCAGCCTGTTCACGTTCTCTCTCAGGCCCCAGGATCCCTAAAGATGCAAGAGACTCCCTAAAGTTCCCCCAACTTCAAGAGGTTGTGGCCTAGAAGAAAATACCCCCAAGCCTCTATACGCACCAGAATCCTGGGGACTTATCAGAACCCCAAATACCAGGCCATGCTCCCTGGAGAATCGGATATGGGAGAAGTAGGAAGGAGCTAAGAAACCTGCATGCTTGCACATCACACACACACACACACACACACACACACACACACACACCCCACTACCACCATCTCAAAAATCCCTGCCTGCCCTAAGCTCTATGATCTGCCAAATCCAAGATCCCCAAGACAACTGCACACTTTCAGAGGGAGCCCCGTCTCCCATGCCCCCTTCAGGGAAATCATAGATAGATAGGGTTGAGGTTATTTAGGGCCTTTGGGGGCCTGGGGTAGGTCATAGGTCACATAGAAGGGTCTCTGAGGCAACTCTGAATCACTCTGAGACCATGAGTGGTCCCCACATTCTCACTGGATTCTGTACTGAGATTTTTCATTGTTCTTTTTCAGGCAGGGCTCACTCCCTAGCTGAGGCTGGTCTTAAACTTACCATCCTCCTGCCTCAACCTCAGAATGCTGAGATTAGAGGTGGGGTCGGGGGGGGGGGAAGCATAGCCACAGTCCACTGCATTTAGAAGCTATTGAAAGCCATACTGTGTGGCCAGGCAGATGTAGGGCCACAGACATCACAACAGCACTGTATCCTTGTCGTTGTGTTGCTTCCATTCTAGAAGGATAATAGCCATAACACAACCTGGGCGGCAGTCCCTCCCTGTGGACCTGACAGGGAGCCTGGAGCTTAACCCCCATTTAATGGATGGGTCATTGAGTCTCAGAAAACCATCCTGGCTACCTGTCTCCCCATCCAGGCAAGGCGGGTAGCCATGCTTCCCAGCTAACCCGTGTATCTCTGCTGCTTAGAACATTTCCTGTTGCCACAGCAACACCTCTTGGGAGGCTTGCCCTACTTTGCATCCCTGGCATAGGGCAGGCAGCCTCAACCCACTCCTGAGACAGAGGGACAGGGCAGATCCCACTCGCTGTGGAAACACGACCCACTGGAGAAGCAACTGGCCTCCCACATTCAGCTACTCAGCCAATGCTACAATGTCAGTACTGGACTGGCCAACCCCTGGCACCAAAGGAGAAATAAGTTGTGGTCTCAGCTCTGATAAGGGGAAGCTGAGGACCAAGCAGCTAGAGCAGTCATGACTACAGCCACAGCATGACCAGTACAGCAGTGAAGTACAAGGCACAGTCGGTTCTAAGCTCTCTTAAGTATGAACTCAGATGAGGCTTCCATTAACGTGGGTATCAACATTATCTTCCATTTTACAGAAATGGAAACTGAGGCTCAGAGAGCTTAAGAAACTTACGGAAGGCTACCCAGCTGAAAAGCAGCAGAGCCGAAAGCTAGATGCAGTCTCAGCTTCATTATGGGTATATAGCTAAAGGGCCCTGACTCCAGGCTCGTCCAGAAGGGTCTTCTCAGGGAAGATATTATCCCAAAGGTAAGCTCCAAAAGAGGAGATGAGGGAAGGAAAGAGCAGTAGACCAGAATTTGGAGAGAAACTTTAAGAACTACCTGATTCCTCAGTGGTGGTGTAAGCAGTCAGCTGCCGGGCTCCCTGCTCCAAAAACCTCAGTTGGCCTTTGGGCAGCCTTGAGAAAAGAAAATGCAATGGGTAGGAGGAAAAAATGCTGCAAAGGCAGGTGGCAGCCACAGGGCACTGACCCTGAAGAGGCCAAAATGGCCCTATGTGGAGGGCCAATACCAAGCTGGTATTGGCTTAATTTTCACAGCACCAGCACACACCAAAAAAGGCTTTCATTTCCAAGTTAGCTCAAGGGCCATGAGTGTGGATTGTGGAGCTCACTGCCCGAGGCCAGCACTTCCCCCACGACTTCCTAGCTGTGGGGGCCTGGACATGGTGTGAGTGTTAGCAAGAGATAATAAAGCTCATACAGGAAAATAAATAAAGGTCTGTTTGGGCTGATAACTAAGAGGTTTCTGTCTGGGGTGGCTTGGCCTTGTTGCTCTGAGCCTGGGGCAGCACAGTACCTCGTGGTTGGAGCCCATAGCAGAACCATACAATGGCCAAGAAGGAAAAAGACAGAGGAACGGGAAAGTGCTAGGTCCCAATATTCCAAGTAAGGCCATGTTCAGGGAACCCCACTTCCTTCCCTTGGCCATGCCCCCAATGACCTCACTTCCTTCCCCAGGCCACACCCCAACAGCATCACTTTCTTCCAAGTCCCTCCACAAAGTTCTAGTCCTGCCATAGTCTGATGACCAAGCCTTCAACACATGAGCCTGCGAGGAACATTTGAAAACCTCAGCTGCAACATGCTGTAACTTCCTTGGCTTTGGATGTGGGGATGATAATGAGATCCCCAAAGTGCACAATGCAGACCCAGCATGTGTCACTCTCAGCTGTAACAATTACTCAATGACACACTTTGGACACACACCAATAAGAGGTCGTGTAAGCCGATGCACAGTGAACAAACAGGCATGACTGAGAGGTCTCAGTGTGTGTGCAAACCTACTTCTTCCAGGAATTGTATGCAGGACCTTCATAGCTATGGGTGGTAGCAGGATACAGCTGAGAGAAAGAAAAGAAAAAAATGGGATCCTGCATGGAGAGAACAAGCCCGTGTCCATACCCAGGTGTCAGTTGGTCTTCCTGTGCACAACCAGGGTCTGTCTGTAGGGGGTGGAGCATGAGCACCTGAGGGGCGACAGGCGTGACACGTGTGTTCACTTAGCTTGAGGTGAGGAAGAAGCTGGCTGAGGTTTTTCTGCTTGTGATATAAAGAGAAATCTCGGTTCTGGAAAACAAAGATCAATCAGCAGAGGAAAAATAGTGCTTAAAGCTTAAACCTCCTACAGCAAGTCCCCTGAGGGCATTAAAGCCACAGTCAGGAGAAGAACACAATTAAGATTAAAGTCAGGAGCTGCCGAGGGGGAGTGGGCCAGCCGTGGGCTTTCCTGTTTTCCTAGGAAGGAGACTGACCCAGCAAATGCCATTTTCTCCTTGGAATGACTCAAAATCCTAGGGGCCTCCAGCAGCCCCCAAGCTTTTGAAGATATGAATCTTCTCAAACCTGTCTGCCCAGCCTCCTCCCCATCCTCCCCTATATACACACACTTTGGGTAGGTGGAGGTAGAGGTACAGGAGAGAAAAGGCTGCCTACTGAGCTGCCCTGAAACAAGACCACCTACCACTGCCCCCTGGTGAGGAATAAGAAGCATAGAGTAGCCAAATGCTGGTGACTCATGCTAGTGATCTTAGCTGCTCAGAAAGCTAAGATCTGAGGATCACAGTTCAAAGCCAGCCCAGGTAGGAAAAATCTATGAGACTCAACTCCAATTAACCACCAAAAAAAGCCAGAAGTGGAGCTGTAGCTCAGTCAGTAGAAAACTAGTACAAAAGCTCAGGAACAACATTCAGGCCCTGAGTTCAAGCCCAGGACCAGAAGGAGAGGAGGAAGAAGAGGAAGAGAAGGAAGAGGGGGGAGGGGAGGGGACTGCTGAAGTGATCAGCAATTATTCTAGATCACAAGTATGAGGAGCAAGGAGAAAACACAAAAACCCCTGTTGTTCAAACAGCACTGAAGATTTTCCAAAGACATGGCTTGGCATATTTGCATACCCACCTCTACAGTTGAGCAAGGCACAGAAGCCTGGCACTTGTGGACAAAGTTAAGGCCTGACTCCTTATCCCCATTGCCATGGTTTTGGCTTTCCATCACAGCTCCACCCAAGTGTACTGATGGGAGGCCAGAGCAGGCTCTCATCTCCAGAATATGAAAGGTTGATTGTTAACCAACTAAGAAGCTAATGCAGAGCCAGGCTCTACACAAGTGGCTCAGGCCTGTAATCCTAACTGATGAGGAGGCTAAGATCTAAAGATCACAGTTCATGAGACTCTTAGCTCCACTTAAACAGCAAAAACCCAGAAGTGGGGGTATAGCTCAAGTGGTCAAGTGCCAACCTTGAGAGAAAAAGTCAAATTGGAGCCCTGAGTTCAAGCTCCAGCTCCAGAATACACACACACACACACACACACACACACACACACGCACACGCACACACACACAAAAAAAACATGAGAAGACTCCAGTGTAGGAGCAGCACTGTGCCTTCCCTTTATTAGCCTAAAGATGGGCAGGTATACAAAGAGGAAAGGAGTCTTGCTCCCCAGTGCTCCAATCCCGCCAGGGACACCAAAGGATAACCTCTGGTAACGACATTAGGCCATTCTCATCTAGAAAGAAGGAAGTAAATGGGCTTCCTGAACTATCCTGTCTACCACTTATTTACCTTCCCCTCAATTGCCACCCATGGAAACTCAAACTCATTTTCATTTGTCTTTTAATTTCTCTAAAAAAAATTTACTCTGTGTGTGTGTGTGTGTGCGTGCACGCATGTTAGTCCTGGAGCTTGAACTCAGGGTCTTAGTCTCTCACTTGGCTTCTTCACTTAAGCTAGTGCTCTACCACTTGACCCATATTTCTACTTCTGCCTTTTGGCTGGTTAATTGGAGATAAGTCTCACAAACTTTTCTGCACTGGGTGGTTTTGAACCATAGTCCTCAGATCTCAGACTCTTGAGTAGCTAGAATTACAGGCATGAGCTACTAGCGCCTAGATAAATGCGCTCTTGTTTACTGAAGATGCTATTCAAGCTGAACTTGAAAACCGCCTCTGTAAGAACTACTCATTTCTGGATACCACCCATGTGTGTATGAAATATACGTGTTAATAAACCTACATGTTTTCTCTTGTTAATCTGTCTTTGGTAACAGAGGCCTGTTCCTACTAGGAGAGGGTGTGGATGGAAGAAACAACCCTCTCTAAGAGTAGCAACAGTGAGACTCTAGTGAAATAGCATGGGGCTCAGGGCAGAAAGAAACAGCCAGAAATGATTCTGGATTACAATTCCTCAGCAAAAGTTCAGAAGAAAGAAGAACTCACCTTGACTGGATGGGGGAGGTAATGCTTTAGAAAGGTGGGGGTGCTTTTCTGTGGGTCTTCAAGGACAAGTGTTTAGATAAATATGAGGAAGCATTATAGGTAAGTGGACACAATGACAGAGACCATAAAAGAAAGGCCTGATGTGCTAGAGCAGGATGGGAAGATGAGCATCAGTAGGTCTAGATGGGAGAATATTGGTTTGAGCAAAGGAGAGATGAAGGAAGTAGGTAGACCAGATGGCCTCAGTAATCACCAAGGGTTCCAAGCAAGAAAATTGAGTTCCTTTGTTGTGTTTACACCCAGGTCATGCAGACCATTCAGTAGGTACTTAACATCTGGATGGATAGATGGATGGATGGATGGATGGATGGATGGATAAATGGGTAGATGGACTCTCACGTTCATGATGGGAATATGATGAGTATGAGAGCAAAGGATGTAGCTTGGAAGCTAGGAATCCAAAGGTTAAGCATCTGTTTTAGCACTAATCAGTTATCATGGGGATGACTTCTAGGCCTCAGTTTCCCCACCTACAAACACCAGGTAACACTCAAAGTTTCTTCACCATGACAGTCTGTGATTTTGTACACTGAAGCAGAAGTACAGTATCCTACCAGTTAACAAAACAATACTAGGCAGGAGAGCCAGGCCTGGGTCTATAATTCATCAGATACCACCACAGTTCCTATGGATGCATTCCAATTTTTTTTTTTTGCCTAGAGTTTGAACCTGGGGGCTGGGCACTGTCCCTGAGCTTCATTTTTGCTCAAGGCCAGCACTCTACCACTTGAGCCACAGCACCACTTCCAGCTTTTTCCGTTTATGTGGTACTGAGGAATCAAAGCCAGGGCTGCATGTATGCTAGGCAAGCACTCTACCACTAAACCACATTCCCAGCCATCCAATACTTTTTTTGTCGGTCATGGGGCTTGAACCTGAGGCCTGGGCACTGTCCCCGAGCTCTACCACTTTGAGCCTTAGTGCTACTTCTGGTTTTCTGATGGTTCATTAGAGGTTGCAGTCTCACTGACTTTCCTACCTGGGCTGGCTTTGAACTGTGATCCTCAGATCTCAGCCTCCTGAGTAGCTAGGATTACAGGTGTGAGCCACTAGCACCCAACCAACATTTTTGGATTTGATGGAAGGGCTTAATTTTTAGGAGAGAAGAGCTGAGCTGCATCTTCTCTATCCCACTTAAGAAACTAGAGTGACTTGGGAAAGTATTCATCCCCACTCCTGGAACTACCCTTCACTTTTCTGGCAGATAAATGGGGCAAAGCAGATGCATTTAGATAGAGTGAGGCAGGAGGGAGTTTATAAGATTTGAATATGCTTTTTGGCTGCTTTTGAATATTCATTTTCCCGGGGGAGAATTGGACAGCTAGATCTATGGGCCTACAGGGAGGTTATTTAAGGTTGGGGCGGGGAGGAAAGAGGCACAAACACAGGGTTGGCAGGAATTCCTGTTCATCAGATTTTCAGGAGTGAACTGTGATTCTCCTCCAGTTAAAATGTCACAGGCTCAGAGTAAATTCTGGGAGTTGACACGCCTCATGGTTACTGTTGCCAAGCAACTGCCTCCCCGTAACCATGTGAACTAGCAGATCATTGCCAACAAGATAAGCCCAAGGAGGTGAATGGTTGGGGAGCCAACCCAAGACTCCAACAGGCACCCCAAGTTCTGAAACATGTCCCAGAATGTCAGAATATACCCACAGCTTCTCAAACATCTTTCATAATTCTGAAACAGAGCCCAGAACTCTAGCACAAGCCTGGAATCCAAAAATCTGTCCTCAATTTCCAGAATATCTAACCCAAGGTTTGTTACACACCCACAGTATCCAAAGAGCTCCTCCACTGCCAGCAGTTTCTGTGCACTTTCTAGGTATGCACCCCTGAGCCCTAACCCATTACCTTGGTTGGATCAAACAAATGCTTATAAATTAGTTTTTACTTCCCCTTGGATTAACTCTTCCTGGAAGCTGGGATTCTTTTTACTTTCTTTCTTTCTTTCTTTTTTTTTTTTTTTGCCAGTCCTGGGGCTTGAGCTCTGGGCCTGAGCACTGTCCTGGGGCTTTCTCAAGTCTAGTGCTCTGCCACTTGAGCCACAATACCACTTCTGGCTTTTTCTATGGATATGATACCAAGGAATCAAACCCAGGGCTTCGTGCATGCTAGGCAAGCACTCTACCACTAGGGCCACGCTCCTGGCCTGGAAGCTGGGTTTCTGACCCACAAGAAGTGTGGCTCACTCAAGACTTGCATTGTAGCCAAGGGTCACAGGGGCAGCCCGTAGGGTTGTCCTGATGTCTGCCATACACCAGCCCTCATAGTGGGCCTGGCCCTGGCCCGACCCATTCTTGGGGCATTCCATCCCATCCATGCCTAGTCCTCTACAGTGGGCTGAGCTGTTGCTGAGTCATCTTTACTCTCCACCAGGATCCTGGGGTGACCATTAGCACATGAATCCCAGGATTAATTAATAGGGATGGGATAGACTGTGCAGCCTTAGAAAGCTATCCCCAAAACTCTCCTGGCCCAGGCTGCTAGAAACACTTAGACAGGATGTTATAAAGCCTTTCTCTCCCGCTGGGGATTAGGGACCTTCCTGTCCCAAAGCTCTGCCCCTTCCCACCCTCTCCCTCCCCCACCCCACCACCGCCTCACATCACTTTCCAAAGTCACTGGGAGAAATTTCTGAATGGCAATACTCTCTACACAGAGTAGCAACCTCAGCTCAGACCTTTCTCCTCATTCCCACCATACTAAATCAGTTCATTCTTGGCTCCTTTCTCTCCTGGATCCCATCCTGCATCCCATCCCCACCACCTCAGAGTCCAGGCCTCCTCAGTCCTCAGTCCTCCTCTCCCTCTCTCCAATCCTGCCCTACTGGCATTACTACCCAGATACCAGGCCCTGACAACCTCACTCGCCTGCATAGAGCTTCAGCACCCATCCTCATACATTGCAAACCAACACAGGCATTTGCCTTAGCATCTTAGATCCTGAAATCTGGCCCTGTCTACACTTCCTATTGAATCTCTTCTGACTCCTGACAGGCTAGTTGGCTCCCAGATTTCTTTACTCACAGATCTTTGTCTTATCCCTCTTCTTCCAAGGCCCCTGGCACCATCTCCAAATCTCCCATGCCATGTGAAGACCACTCCTTGAAGACCACTGAGGACATGCCTGTCCAGTTCTTCCTGGCTAGACCACTGATCTCAGAGCTGGCTGGGGATTGGCAGAACCCTAAGGGTTACTGATCGCAGAGGTCTTCAGATTGGGCCTTTGGGACACCCTAATTGGAGGGTGGGAGGGGTCTTGGAGTCCATGGTAGGAGGGCAGTGGCCTAGCCAGTGACATCTGCTCCAACACAAGTGGCCTCATGCAGATATGGTTTCGATGTCATTCATTCACTCATCAGATATGTGTGGGGCATCTTTGCCAGGGAAAGACTAGTGGTAAAGAGTCAAAACTCTGTCCCCGTAAAACCTGCAAGAACGGTATCAGCCAATGAAGACACCAAAACTAGGAAGGAGTGAAAATGCCCAGGACACAGACAGATAGGAGCAGAGGACGAGTGCTCCAGGAGTGCAGAATATCAGTAAATAGGTGGCAAGGGAAGACTCTCTGAAGAAAGGGCATTGAGCTGACTCCTGAAGGACAAGGTAAGAGGATAAGAGGTAGATACACACACGCCATCCTCCGCAGATTACATTTGTGCAAAAGGCAGAACCTGGGCAAAAGGTCTGAGACACACACATACATACATGACACCTTCAAAGCACAAAGAAGAAGCAGGTTTGGGTGCTGTGAGCCTGTGGTTTTAGTGACCTGGAAAGTTGGAGCAGGAGGATTTGGGTTTTTTGGTTTTTGGTTTTTTTGTGGGTTTTTTTGCTAGTCCTTGGTCTTGAGCTCAGGGCCTGGGCACCATCCCTAGACTTCCTAACTCTAGAGCCACAGCACCACTTCTGGCTTTTTTCTGTGTATGTGGAACTGAGGGATCAAATCCAGGGCTTCATGCATGCTAGGCAAGCACTCTCCCACTAGGCCAGGCTTCCAGCCCCAAGGAGGATCATTTGAACACAGGAAATCAAGGCCACCCTGGCAATATAATGGAATCATAAAAAGTAAATAAAACTTAAAAAGAAGGCAAAAGAGTGGTGACCAAGCTATGGGAGATAAGCCTTCTATAGTCAGTCCTGCCTGAGGAAATTGAACTTTGCAGATAATAAATAGGTAGAGCAATCTATAGATAGATAATAGACAGATAGATCGACCATTGGTCTTATTCTTGCCAATTTACTTCCTGAAATAGCATGTCCTAGGATTGCCCAATGCCAAGGGACCCTGGTGACAGAGCTGAGAGCAAGAACCGGGTTCCAGAAGCCACCCCAGGTACCATGTGTCACCCCTTCCAGTAAGTCACAGGGGGAAGGCCTGTCCCTCCCTCCCCTTCCCCCACCCTGCACACAGGTGGGACGCAGGAATGAGGTAATGTCTCCCAGGCCAGGCCAGCTCCTGGAAGCAAGCAGACAGACAAATCAAAGGCTTATTGGATTTGCTAAACACTCAGCCTGTGGCCAAGGGCCTCCTGGCATCAGACGCCACACAGAGGGAAAGGAAGATCAGACGATGAAATTAAAAGGCATTTCATTTCCAGGGCCAAGTCTGACACACGCAGATCAAGAACATGGCTCACCCTCATTTCACACCCACCAGGCCCTGAGTCTCCAGCCTCTGTCTGCAGCGAACTTACCCTGACTGGGGCCTCATTGCTTACATAGTGGCATGGCGTCTCCTACAGGTCTCCTTAGGCCCCTGACCAAAGGACTCAGAACATGTAATGGATCCACCTGATGGAGGTACCAGAGGTACCTGAAGTCTGTCATCCTCCACCCTCACTGTCTCAGGACACAGTCTGAACATGGTTCCCTCCTTCATACATGAGAGTAGGCATCAAACTGGAAGGAAAGGCTACTCCAATCAAGGCCAAGTATGGAATGAGCAGGAAGAGAAAGCAAACAGGTATATTCTAAGCCCCAGACTCCACAGAACAGCTCTGCAAACAGGCCAGTCATGTGACCTCTGAATGCACAAATCCCTCTCTACATCAAAAGCAGACTTGTTGAGGGTACATAGGAAACAAAGGCTATGTTTTATTTACTTTATGCCAGTCCTGGGGCTTGAACTCAGGTCCTGGGTGCTCTCCCTGAGTTTTTTCCTCTCAAAGTTGGTACTCTATCCTTTGGCTTGTCACTGAAACTAAGAGCCCCATAGATTTTTTTCCTGTCCAGACTGGCTTAGTCCCACGATCCTCAGACAGCCTCCAGAGTAGTTAGGATTATAAGCATGAACCACCAGCACCCAGCCAGACTGTGTTTAAGAGGCACCCAGAGGCCTGATTTTCCACGTGAGTTCCACTGGTGGGAGAAATCTCTGTTTTCCAATCCTCACCCACATCACCACCAGTTTCCCCAGAGCCTCAGATCAGAGCAAACTATTTGTATGTAATTACATTAAATTGCATAATATTTTCACTGCTTCCCCCGAGAGTGTCACCTGATTTGTCTCTGTTCATTTCTTCCAGATCCATCAGGCCACTGAGATAGTTACTTGTAAACAGATGGGGAGTGTGTGTGTGTGTGTGTGTGTGTGGTATGAGTAGGGTGTATGGCAGTCAGAAGACCAAGGCTCCCCCTCTGACTGCTGCCCTGGCTAAAGGGGACAAGGGGACAGACAGGCACTGGGAGAAAATGGAATTATAAGTGGGCTTCTTCAGAGATCGTGCCACTCACTGCTGGCTCTTTTCCATGGCTTTCTTTCTTTTCTTTTCTTTTTTGGTCTTGTTTTGATGTGCTGTTGTTGTTTTCCTAAAAAGCATCTATTAAGCACTTAATTTGTGTCTTAAACAAGACAGATCCTCTTCCTTTTCTGACATGTCAGGACTGAGTCAAGTGATTTTCTGGATCTATAATCTCCCCAGTAATCCCATTTCAAGGGGTTCTGCTGAATGGCATATGTGGCCAGCGGGAGGTCTCTGATGGGGCGTCATGAGGTCCTGCTTTGATGCCACTCAATGGGGCAGGGTGACTGAGGGATCCCAGGTGCAAGCAAGCTGGGGCATTCACACTCAAACCATAGGGCACCACCTGATCTATGCCAGTACCAGGAACCCAGCTGGGAACAAGGAAAACCAAACTGTGTCTTCTGACAGAGACAAAAGCAACAAAGCGAACATGTCAGCCAAGGTCGAAGGAAGGAGAGACTCTGTGCAAAAGCACTGGGGTGCCATATTCACAAAGCAGCCAGGAAGCCAATATCGTTGGAGTGGAGTGACAAGAGGGTAGGGTAGGAGATTAGGTCAGAAAGGAAACCAAGAGACCAGTGCAGGAATTCAAGTGCCAGAATGATATCAACCCCCTCTCCCGAGTGCCTGAATAATATGTTCTGCAACTACTTGCCTGTGCAATATTAATACTTGGCAACACTAAAGCCTGGATAGGTAAATGCATTCATTAAATAGCTGATAGGAAACAGGACCATAGACCCAGAGCTTCTGCCTGGAACAAAGGTGAGGGCTGAGTGAGCTTTCATAGAGACACATAGGCCACATCTATTTATTGAGCACCTACAATGTACCAGGCATTTCTCTAGAGGCTGAGGATACAGTAATCACAAATCCCTGCCCTCATGACCACCCGTTCTAGAGAGGACAGTCAACTACAAATATCCAAAAAGGCAAACAGGAATCTGTCCCACTCCAGGGTCACTCGAGAGAAAGGTAAGTGTGGGCCAGGGTAAGGAGGACTTGACTTTGGAAGAGATGGGTCAGGGGCACATCCCCCATGACCTGAAGAAGGAAAGGGAGGGAGCCCCACAGATACTCAGATGAAGGGTGTTCCTGGCCAAGGGAACAGCACGAGGCTGGCAGGATGAGAAGGTATGTGGGAGTTAGTCACATGGGGTCTTGGCTTCGGGTGGGAGTCAAGTAGAAGCTCCAGGAAGAGGATTCAGATGACAGGACAGGACAGGCCAAACCAAGAGAGAACAAGAGAGCCATTGAGGCCTTTGTATCCACAGCCAAGATCTCAGTGACTGGCCCCAGGTAGTGGGGGAAGAGGGAAGAGGCAACTGGAGCATATATTCTAAAGGCAGAACTCCCTGTCAGAGACTGACTATGGGAGGCAGAAGAGTGGGGTCCAGGAAGGCTCCAGAATCTGGTGTGTGCATGTGAGCAGATGTGCACATGCACACCAGTACTAGAGGTTGAACTCTCACCTTCTTGGTTCACTCAAGGCTGTCAGTCTACCATTTAACGCAGGCCCTCATTTCTCGCATTTCTTTCTAATTAATTAAGAGTCCCTCAGATTTGCCTGACTTAAATAGTAGAGTACTTGCCCAGCAAGCACAAAGCCCTGAATTCAAAACCGGAGTAACCACCAGAAAAGAAGGAAGGAAAGAAAGAATGACAATGCCTCATCAAATCATGAATTTTTAAAAGACACAGAAATGCTTTGAATTGGAAATTCTGGAGCTGGAAAGTACAAGAGCTAAAATAAACACCTCATTAGAGGTCCTCAACAATAGATTTGAATGGGCAGAAAAACCAATTGTAAACTTAAGGACAAAAGACAAAATAAGAAAAGAATGAAAGAAGGATGACTTTAATCTACAGATTAAAACAAAAGAAACTATAGGAAAAATGCAAAGTAGTAAAAGTGCTGAAATCCAAAGAGGAAGTTGGGGGGGGGGACCTCAAAACTAGCAAGAAAAAAATTAAGCATTATTTCCAGAACACAGTAAGATAAACTGCTGACTTCTCTTCAGAAACAATGAGGGCCAGAAAGCAGTAGAATAACATATTTGAACGGCTTTTTTTTTTTTTACAAACCTGTCCATCAAGAACATAATATTATTTAGAAAGAGTATCTTTCCAAGAAAAAAAAAAAGGAAAGAGAAACCACAAAGACATTCCAGTACTAAAATCAAAAGAAAGGACATCACAAGAAAATTATAGAATACCTCTTCTTTTTCTTTCCTTTTCTTTCTGTCTTTTTTTTTTTTGCCAGTCCTGTGACTTGAACTCAGGACCTGGGCACTGTCCTTGGGCTTTCTCAAGGCTAGAGCGCTACCACTTAAGCCACAGCACCACTTCTGGCTTTTCTCTGAGTATATGGTGCTGAGGAATTGAACGCAGGATTTCATGCATGCCAGGCAAGCACTCTTACCCCTAGGCCACACTCCCAGCCCTAGAATACCCATCATAAATACAATTCAACAAAATACTAGTAAGCCAAATCTACAACACATATCAAAATAGCTATGACCCAGTGAGGTTCTTCCAGAAATTCAAATTTGGCTTCCTATCTGAAACACAGTTAATATCATACAGTAAATCAATATATAATTTTTTAAGACTCACATAAGTATCCCCCATGGTGGCTCAAGCCTATAATGTACTGGGGAGGTAGAGTGCCAGAGAGCATGGTTCAAGGCCAGCGCAGACATAAAAGTTCTCAAGACTCCATCTCAACCAATGGCTGGACATGGTAGAGCATGCCTGTCATCTTACTCCAGGAGCAGCACAGTGGCCGGGCACAGTGTGCATTCCCAGTGACAGGGAAAACTACCACTAGCCAAAGAAGAAGGCAAGACCCAACATCAAAAATAACCAATTGGAAGCTGGACAACGGAGGCTCATGCTGGTAATCCTAGCTACTCAGGAGGCTGAGCTTGGAGAATCACAGTTCAAAGCCAGCTCAGGCAAGAAAGGCCATGAGACTTTTATCTCCAATAAACTACTCAGAAAAAGCCAGATGTGACATTGTGGCTCCAGTGGTAGAGTGCTTGCCTTGAACAAAAGCCGCTCAGGGACTGCACCCAGGTCCTGAGTTCGAGTTCCAGTTGAAGATGCAGCGGAACTCGTAATGCACCAGTCTAATAAGCGCAAAGCTCTAAGTTCAATTCCCATTGAAGGGGGGGAGGGGGACCTCATAGGGGCATCTCCTCAACACAGAAAAAGGCACTTGCCAGATTCCAGTGTCTTTCTATGCTAAAAGCACTCCCTAAACTAGGAATAGGAAAGGAAATTTTCTCAGCCTGATAAAACCCACCGCTGACATCCTATGTGATCGTGAAGTCCTGGTCGCTTTTCCACGATAATAGTAACAAGTGAAAGAAGGTCCAGTGCTCCATCCTGTCCCCGCCCATGGTCCACTGGTCCTCCAGCTGTCCCTTTCTGGTGACCTCCTCCACCCCCAGAGGCATCTCGCGTGCATCCTAGCCTTCTTCCTCTAGCTTTGCACCTTTCCTTCCTTCTGTCGGCCAGCCCTTCCCTTGCCTCTTGTTAGTCGGGATGTGGTTTGGGGGCCATGGGTCCCCAGATTTGGCAGTATTTGGAGGGGGTGACTTTAAGTAAGAAGTACTTAGGTTGTGGCAGGCACCACTCTTGGAAAGTATCAGGGTCACTCTCTGGGACCTGCTAGCTCTTGGGAGAGGGTTATTTTAAAGCCTTCCCCTCAACTGGGCATAATGGTGCATGCCTGTAATCCCAGCCCTCGAGAGACTGAGACAGTCAGATTCCACGTTCCAGGCCTGCCCACGTTACAGTGAGACCTTATGCTCTGGACCCCTCCAACCGGGACCTCAGTAGATCTATCTTCTTTATAAAGTGCTTTGTTATGGTAGCAGAAACTGCCTGACAAAAGCTAACTAACCCACCCGTCCTCTCACACCATCACAGTATTAGACTCAACAGGCTCCACACAGCATGTACATTTACAGTTACTTACCATTTTCATTTTAAAATAAAATTCCTCATGTATAATAATCCCACCCCTGTGCCCACCTCATTCTAGGCCGTGCCCACACCTGGTAGAGCCCTACCATATTATAGGTCCCGGAAAGCACTTGTTGACTGACTGAGTGACTGCACCTGCTCTGGCAAAAGCGAACTCCAGGCCAAGTGTCTACTGTGCAGCCACTTCCCGGATTTGCCTTATTCAACTTGATCCTTAAAATGGTGCCAGGGTATAGAACAGTGAACCAGCTCCCGGCCAGACCCCAAGGAAGTCACTGTGAGGCCTGGGAAGGAAGGAAACTGAGCTCCTTCTTCCATCCCCCTGTAAGGCCCTCCCCCATTTGCAGCCCCTACAGGCCAGCTAGAAGCACCCCAAGAGTTGTGAGGGCTCCCTCTTTCTTCCTCCAGAGGACCCCCGCCAGTCTTAGGCTAGTTAATCCTGGGGTGACTGTGGCACCTGAGTGCCCTCTAGTGGGGGCAGGAAAGAGAGTCCCTGGGGTGAGAAAGTAGGAAAGGGGAGGGGGAGAAGCGGAGACAAACGAAGAGAAAGAAAGGGAGGAAAGCAAAGGGGTCAGGCAGGGCAGAGGAAGAGAGAAGAGGTACTGAGGAAAGGCTGGACAGAGGGACAGGGGAAGATAGGCAGGACCTGTGATCCTGCCTGATTATCCTGGGTTCAAGTCCCTCCCCTTTCCCAGGCTCCTGTTAGCTGGATTTCTGTCTTCGAGTCCTGTCTCGGCTCTGGAGCCTCCAGGGCCACTCCTGGCCTAGGGAACCATGGAGAGGAAGGAAGACAGCTTCCATCAGCAGCAGGGCAAAGAGGTCAGGAAGGGGTCCTCCCTGTTCTGCCTCTCCACCCCCATCAGAGACAGCCTGGAGCCCCACCACCCCAGCCACGCCAGAGCTGCACACCCCGGGTCTCCCCAGCCCTGGCCCACTCCCTCCTCACACAGCCACCCTAAAATTTGAAAAAAAAAAAATCTCAGCAGCTGTGGTTGCCATGGTAACAGAACCCCCCCACACACACACACACACCCCGCACATAAATAAACTGCAACCTGGGGACCGAGCACTGCTGGCAGGGCCTGGATGTGCAGCGCCAGCTCATTTCCCGCTCTCCTCGCACTTCGGGATAATTAGTGCAAATTAAATTTCACACCCCTCTCCCCAGCAGTTAGAGCTCCCCGGGAATGAATACTTCGTCTAAAGGGGAACAAAGCACACCAATGGGCAGCCTCCAGGAAACATTCCTCAGCTGTGAGGGCGCCATGGCTCCCCAGGGGTGGCAAAGACGCCTGGCTGGCACCAGGGGTCCCTCCGGGGCCTGCACAGAGCCTGGGAGATGGGACACCTGAGTCCTGCCCTTTCCGGTCCTAACAGCCTTCTCCCAGGCTTCTCCCAACTGTAAAACCAAAGGAGTCAACCCCTCTGGGAAAGGAGGCCCTCAGGTCCCCAGGATTCCCCACGCCAGCTTGTCTATCCACACCTGCAGCCGGTGGCCTGGGCGGCTTCCCAGCCCCCCCCCCCCCCCCCCCCGGCAGGTCACACAGGGTCCTGGGCTCAGCCGGTTTCAGCCTGGGTTAAGGCTCTGCTGCCAGAAGTTTAAGTCCTGTATCCGTTTCTGATTAGGTCGTGGAAAGTACAGAGTCAGCCTTGTCATGCTCCTTTATTTATACGTATTAAGTATCAAGAGCTGGGGTTCAATAATAAAATGCTGGTGCAGCGTGCACAAAGCCTTGGTCATGCAAAAAAAATGAAAAATCACAAAGGATACGGGTAAGAAAGCATGGACAATGCCCCTCCTCCAGCGTGAAGAATAAGGACAGCGCTCCCCCCCCCCCAGTCATAGGCAAGCATGCATTCACTTTGATCCACACACAACGGGCAGTTTGATATGGAGCTTCTCAAACATTAAAATGCCTAGGCCTGTGGATCTTGTTAAAAATGCAGGGCCTAGTAGCCAGACAGAGGTGGCTCACTCCTGTAATCGTGGTTATTCAGGAAGCTGAGTTCTGAGGATTGAGGTCCAAAGCCAATCCCAGGGGAAAAAAAAAAAACCAAAAAAAACAGAAGTGGAGTTGTAACTCAAGTGGTAGAGAACCAGCTTTGAGCAAAAAGCAAAGGGACAGTGCCCTGAGTTTAAAACCCAGTACAAGGAAGGAAGGAGGGAAGAAAGGAAGGGAAGGAGGGAGGGAGGGAGGGAGGGAGGGAGGGAGGGAGGGAGGGACGGAGGGAGGGAGGGAGGCAGGCAGGCAGGCAGGCAGGCAGGCAGGCAGGCAGGCAGGCTAGGAATGTGGCCTAATGGAAGAGTGCTTGCCTAGCATGCATGAAGCCCTGGGTTCCATTCCTCAGTACCACATAAACAGAAAAAGCTAGAAGTGGTGCTGTGGTTCTAGTGGTAGAGCGCTAGCTTTGCAAAAGAAGCTCAGGGACAGTGCCCAGGTCAATTTTTATTTTTTCAATGCAGGGCTTGGATCCCTAGTTCAGAGTGAAGGTATCTGCCTTTCTAACAAGCACACCCAGGGTTATCACCCCAGACCTCATGGGAGAAACCACAGTGAAAGAGGAAAGGCCTGGGCCGGGAGTTTGGCCTGGTGGTAGAGTGCTTGCCTAGCATGCACGAAGACCTGAGTTCGATTCCTCGGTACCACATACCTAGAAAAAAGCCAGAAATGGTGCTGAGGCTCAAGTGGTAGAGCTCTAGCCTTGAGAAAAGTCCAAGGACAGTGCTCAGGCCCAAGACTGGCAAAAAAAAAAAAAAAAAAAAAAGGAAAGAGGAAAGGCCTTTGGCATCCCACTCCCACTGCTGTGGAGCTGGAACCTTCTTTGGAGGGTTGCCCTCACTCAGCATCCTTGCCCACCGGAAGAGGCAGGCTCTGCACCCCTCAAGCCTCTTCCTGTGTCCCTTCTTCCTCTCAGGAGTTCCTACAGTCCATCACTGTGCAAGCAAGCCTACCCTGAGAGGCACAAGGGTTGCTGAGAGACACAGCCTAGATTCCATCTTCAAGGCAGGGAGAGGGGAGCCAGTGATTCCCCACACCCCCCTCACCTCCACCCCTGGTGCTAAGAATGAGACACCAGACCCTGTGCGTGCTAAGCTCCCACTGTGTCACAGAGCTCTGCTCCCAATCCCCATTAACAATGCTACAACAAGTGAGAAACCAGACTGCTAAGCAGAAAATGGGTGAGAGCCAGACCCTGAGTTTAGGTCCTGGGTTCAAACCCTAGTGCTGTTAAGCAAGAGATTAGCTGTCTAGAAGACTGCCATGCCAAAGCCAAACCAGGCAAGGCATGCGGGATTTCAAGACAAGTAAAATGAGTCTTGTATAGATGTCCTCGAATCTCAGAGACACCCCCATTTTGATAGACCTCAGATTTCACATGCGCGCTGGCTATGTCCATCCCACTGGACGCCAGGTCGCTGAATAGAACTCACCCCTGCACTCCTATCTTTGCCTCCACCATCACAGCCAGGTCTAGAAGTATTCAGCACCAGCTTAAGTCACAGGCTGTTCCTGCTGCCTGTCTTGTCTGTCCTTCAAAGTTATGGAACTTGTCTTCTCAGGCTTTCTTGTCTCCTCTAAACAGGTTCGACCACAGCACCAATATGGTGATGCCAGGACATGGTTTTCTGGGCCCAGGCTGGTCTCATTAGCCCCCAGGTACCACAGAAAGAGTCCTAAGCAATAAGTCCTGGCCTCACTCTGCCACGTATTTCCCTACTGGATTCCAGTTGTCTCCATCTGCCAAGTGAGATAATGCAATACAATGATGCTTAAAGATCTAGCCAATCAGAAAGCCCAAATCCTCTAGGCTACAGTGATTGGCTCCAAAGCTGACATATGACCCAAGCTGAACCAATGAGAGAAGAGTCCAGCCTGGAGCTCTGGTTAAAACTCTTATACACAAAGCATCCAGGAAGAGAGCACAGCCTGAGAACAGGGCCAACCCTTATCCCTGAGGGTAATGTTCAAGCACCTGGATCCAGCCATGCCTGAAATCAGTTACATGGACCAATAAGTTCTCTCTCCGGTCTGAAGTACACTTCTGGTGTTTGTAGCCAATAGAGTCCTGACCTACATAAGTCTTTCCACTCCTGATATTTAATGCTTTCTCCTATCCTACAGTTGGATGGCCTTCCTTGTTCTTATCTGATATCCCTCCCATTTGTCTTGGCTGAACCTGGCTAAAATATGTCCTCCCCCAAGATGCCTGCCCCAACTTCCTGTCATTTTCTCCTACTCAGTAAAACAATTCTATGGAAAAAAAAAAAAAAGCCTAGAAAAGCTCTATCTTCCTTTGGGAAGACACATAGAACAGATCAAGCCTTCTTTCTGAGAAATTCAAACATGAAGAAAGACACCATTTCAACTGGGCACTGATAGCTCACGTCTGTAATCCTAGCTACTTAGTAGGCTAAGGTCTGAGGATTGTGGTTGGAAATCAGTCCAGGCAGGAAAACTCATGAGACTCTTATGAACAACCAAAAAGCCAGACATGGAGCTGGAAGTGGCAGAGTCCTAGCCTTGAGGGGGAAAGCAAACAGGAATAAGAGGCCCTGAGTTCAAGTCCCAGTACTGGCAGAAAAAAAGGAAAGGAAGGAGGAAATGGCAATACAGGGTGTGTTTGCAGCTTTTGTGCAGGAACTAGCAGGGCTCAACTCCTGTGAAATATCTGAAAAGCACACCGTGTTCTGAAGAAGGGGTGCCAGGGGCTTTTCACCCAGTGCCATGCACTGCAGCAGCTGAGGGTATGCCCAGGCTGAGGCCAAGACTCAGCTCTGGAAACCCTTGTGGTTCATCCTGCCAATCACACAGGACTGGACATGGCAGCTATGCCAGGAAGCCCAGGCCAAGAAGATGACACTAGAAGCCAAAAACATCTGCACACTGTGTCCTGCAGCCCTCAGGCACAGCAACCCCCAGCTTTCTTCCCTCTGCTCAGCAACCCAGGAGAAGGAGCACCTCATTTCCTTGCTTCCAACCAAGGTCTCAGGATCAAAGCTCATTGGGTGACAAGACTCACATGCTCAGCTCTGAGCCAATGGCTGCTTCAGTTGATCAGGCCTGACTTTTCTCTATAGAATATACTAGGGAAAACAGGCGGGGGGCATAAAAAAAAGAGGAAATGAATGCTGGCCAGAAAAGACACATATAACTATCTGTTCACTCTGCATGAATTATGAATTTTATTAGGTCAACTTATTAGGTAGTTGCTTAGCCAGCATTTCTTAGACTAGAGTCAAACAGTAGTAATCGAATGTTAACTACTTGAGTATCACCCAGTAGACTTGTTAGAATGCAGATTGCTAGGCCCTCACCCAAAGTCTTTGAACCCCAGGTCAACAAAACTGGGTTAGGGTCCAAGAGTCCATATTCCTAAAACAAGATTTCAGATGATACTATTGCTACCAGTCCAGGGCCCACAGTTTTGAGAACCACTAACATAGAAAGTGGTAGCAATCACACAAAAGGTGTGTGTGTGTGTGTGTGTGTGTGTGTGTGTGTGTGTGTACGTGTGTGCGCGCGCGCTTGTTCTAAGGCTTGAATTCAGGACCTAGGTGCCGTCCCTGAGGTTTTTTGCTCCAATCTAATGCTCTACCACGTGAGCCACAACTCTACTCTGGCTCGTTAATTGGTTAAATTGGAGTCTCACAGACATTGCTACCCTGGCTGGCTACAAGCTGCAGTGTTCAGATCTCAGCCTCCTGAGTATAGCTAGGATTACAATTCTAAACCACCAGTGCCTAACCAGCTTTGAACCTCAAGGTTAGACTGATGATTGGCCTGCTTGAATTGCCTGCATGTAACTAACTTGGGGCAGGATCTGGGCTAGTGACTGAGCTGTGCTGGCTTCATGAAGATGGTAGGACACAGAGCAACAGACTCTAAATTCCAACAATTTAGACAAGATCAAAGTTTCGACAGTCCAAGGAAATATCATCCAAGGCAGACAGGTGAGTTTTACCAACTTCTATCAGTGCTGTGAATCCTGGGGTTCAATGGATCTGTTCCAGACACAGAAGTGAGGAACAGAAGAGGGAAACAGTTCAGTTCTTTTTAAGACTACAGCTCAAAAGGTCACAAGACCCTTTTGGCTAGATCCAAGTCAACACCAGCTGCAAGGGATGCTGGGAAATGTAGTCTTAAGATACAAGGCTAGCTGGGTGCTGGTGACTCATGCCTGTAATCCTAGCTCTCAGGAGGTTAAGATCTGAGGATCACAGTTCAAAGCCAGCCCCAAAAGCCAGGCACCAACGTCTGTGAGACTTTTTTTTATCTCCAATTAACGACCAAAAAACCAGAAGTGGCGCTGTAGCTCAAGGGGTAGAGCACTAACCTTGAGCTGAAGAGCTCAGGGGCAGCTCTCAGGCCCAGAGTTCAAGCCCCATGACTGACACACACAAAAGAAGAAAAGATGAAAGGCTATGAATACTGGAGGCAGCTGGTATACTGCATATCACCAGGTATTGTGATTTGAAGTGTCTGAACAAGGCAAACACCGGGGAAAATGGCAGCCCCAAAAGAATTCCCAGGGTGTCTCTCAGTGGCAGTGTCCCCCTCACTCCCAGATACCAGATCCAACCACCATCACCAGCCCTCACTGTGGACACAGCACTCACAATCTTTGTGGCTTAGCCCTTTCCAAGTGGCTCTGATGGGCATTCTTTTCCACTTGATGCACAGCTTTGAAGTTTATTTAATATTTGTTTGCTCCAAAAGGAGACTGTTACTTATTAAATAAAGCCATGTTCTGCTAGCCAACAAAATAATTGTCTCTCGCTGAATGGGAGTAAGACAGCACGCTCAAGCCAGGGCTCAGTTTTCACTGGCTCCATGGTTGAAGTTCACCTCCCTGTCTTATTCCCACTGCAGATGTCTCTCTGTTCCCAATTTTCCCCACAAAGCAGTGACTCATAAACAAGAACAGATTTCTCTTGCTTTGCAGAAAAGGTAAATTGCTGGCAGAAATAAATTTGCAGATGCTAGGAATTCCACAGCAAGGAGCCCATTGGTGGAAAGGGTTTCACATCCGGCCTCCTCCCCTCCCCCCTCCACCTGCTGGTTCTCTAGCTTCCCTTCCCCTGCAAAGCTGAGTGCAGATGGGACCTTGGGGAGGGGGTCAGAGGTGGGGTGGGGCAGGAAGGCAGACACTTCCCCCCACACCCAAGGGGGTGATTTCGTTCCAATTTCTGGGCCTGGGATTGGGTCGGAGAGAAAGGTCCCAGGCAGGGCCGAGGACTTGAGCATCCTCGCCTGGTCCAGGACACTGACCCCAATGTATATGGGTTACTCTCAGCCTGTGCACCTGTCACTTGGCACACAGAAGACCCAGGGGAGCTGCCCAAGGCCTGCTGAGAGGTGATTTCTAGACCAGGCAGATGGCAGGAGCTTGACCAGCCAGAGAGGTCTGAAAACTGCCACCTTGCCCATGGAATTCAGGTCAAAGGGTAAGAAGGGGACAAGCTCCCATTTCTAAACACTGCTCCATGTTTGCACTGTGGCCAGACCTCCCCCCTACCCCCCTAGCATCTTCCTCCATCCTCATGACACCCCCCTCCCCCACCCCGCACAAGTGTGTACCCATTTTGCAGATGAGGGCAACCACTCACCCACATCACACAGTGCCTGCCCTCTAGTGGCAGGCTGCAGGTTAGCACAGACCGTGGGACTGGTGGCTCCCACTTCTCTTCTCCATGTTCTGCCCGCTTCTCCCAGCCCACCCCAGGCTCACTCCTGCCCAGGAATCTTGACTATCTCGCCTCCTCTTACTGCTCTTTTCTAAGCACAGAACAACCAAGAGAGAACATTTCCCCAAAGTGAAAAAAAAAACAAGGAAAAAGCAGCCAGGAATGACCCGGGGAGAATCTCTGAGCCCAGTGGAAAAGCTCAGCCTCTCCGCACAGCCCAAAGCCTCAAAGACTCAGCCCAGATAGAGCACCAGGACCAGGCACTTCCTGTGCCCTCCAGAGGAAACCCAGCGAGGACCGGAAGCCAGGTGCTGTGGCTCAAGCTTTGTTACCTCAGCTCCTCCTCGAGAGGCAGAGATCAGGAGGACCACAACCAGAGGCCTGCCTGAGCAAAAAGATTGTGAGACTCCCAACTCAGCCAGTAAGAAGTTGAGGTGAGAGCCAGGCAGGGTGGCTCACGCCTGTAATCCTAGCTACTCAGGAGGTTGAGATCTGAGGATCAAGGTTCAAAGCCACCTGGGACACAAAAGGACCTGAGACTCTTATCTCCAATTAACCTCTAGAAAATGGGAAGTGGGGCTTGGCTCAAGGGTAGGGTGGAAGCCTTGAGCTGAAGAGTTCAGGGACAACGCCCAGCCTGAGTGCAAGCCCCATGATCCACCCCCCAAAAAAAAAAAATGTTGAGGTGAGGATACACACCTGTCATCCCAGATAGATGAGGTCACAATTGGAGGACCACAATCCAGTTGGGCCAGGCTGAAGAATGAGACCACTCATAATAATAACAACAAAGGCAAAAAATGGGGTGGGGGCATGGCTCAAGTGTTAGTGCACGTGCCTAGCAAGCACAAAAGCCCTGAGTTTAAACCCTGATACTGCCACACAGAAAAGGAAAGAAAGAAAAGGAAAGGAAAAAGAAGGGGCAAAGTGGTAGTACATACCTGTAACCCCAGATACTGTGGAGGTAGAGCAGAAGAATTGAAGCCCAAGGCAAAGATGGCATGAAACCCTAGCTGAAAACCTAAAAGCAAAAGGCGAAAAGACTAGAATGTGGCTGGCATGGAGTACTTTATTACTTCAACCTTCAACATTTCAAGGAAAGAAAGAAGGAAGGAAAACTCAATGATAATTCAATTTGCATACTCTGAACTACTTTTGCAGTTAGTTTTAGGTTTGTTGCTTTTTGATTTTTTTAATATCCTACACCTCCTACCCAGGCCTAAAATTTTCCCTATAGATAACGTGTTCATTGAAATGCTTCTAATTATTTATTAAAATCTAGATTTCAACCCAGTCCCAACCCACTGCCCTGTCAAAAGCGGTTAATCATTCACACCCTAGCGTGAATGAATCCCAGTCTTCTGAGGATGGAGCTAGAAGTTTAGCTGTCCATGGTCCACTCTTCTCCAGTGGCCCGGCTTCATTACCTCCTACCACTCCAGGGCTGAGAAGTACCAGATGTGTCCAGCGCCTGCCCGGCACAAGTCAGCTGCCTCCCCACACTAATCCCTAGCATGGCAAAGGCCTGACCCAAGTTTCCACAGGCAGCAGATGGAGAGAACCAACTTTTGTGTTGCCCTGGCAACCCCGAGGGTGGGGGAGAGGGGAGGGCAGGGGCGAGGAGCTAGCACTGCGAATGCACCCTCACATGTGCCTACAGATCATGGAGGCACCAAGGGGGTGGACACAGGTTCTCGCCCCTGGCCGGGTCTAGAGGCCACAGGGGTCCCTGGCGATGCCCTGGCAGGTGGAACCAAACAGGGCTGCCCAGCTCCTCACCACTGGCTGGAGAAGGGCCAGTTGTCAGGTCAGAAGCGCCGGGTGGCCGCGGGGAGCCTGGGTTCCCTGCGCAGGGGTTCACGGATCCCTTGGGGGTGCAGAGATTAAAGGGGTCTGGACCTGGTGGGCCTGGTGGGCCTGGTGGCCTGGTGGCCTGGTGGGCCTGGTGGACTGGTGGACTGGTGGGCCTGGTGGCCTGGTGGGCCTGGTGGCCTGGTGGCCTGGTGGGCCTAGTGGACTGGTGGACTGGTGGCCTGGTGGGCCTGGTGGACTGGTGGGCCTGGTGGCCTGGTGGCCTGGTGGGCCTGGTGGCCTGGTAGGCCTGGTTGGCCTGGTGGCGGTGGCCTGGTGGCCTGATGGGCCTGATGGGCCTGGTGGCCTGGTAGGCCTGGTTGGCCAGTGGGCCTGGTGGCCTAGTAGCCTGGTGGCTGGTGGCCTGGTGGCCTGATGGGCCTGGTGGCCTGGTGGCCTGGTAGGAGCGGACGTGAGCACCACACCGCCTCTCTGGAGTCCCGGCGCACGTTCACTCACCCGGTGCCATCGAGGAAGCGCTGGGCCGTGAGCCAGGGCTGGCAGCCTGGCACGCACAGGGCGGGTCTGACACACCCACGGCACGAGGCCTGCACACCACGCAGAGCGGGAGCCCAGGCAAACACATGAACCAGCACACCTGTCCACGGTGCAGATGGCACTGATGGGCGCGTCACACAGGGCCTGCGCTCGCGCACGCGCACTGGCATCCCCCAGGGAAGGGGTAAGCGTGCCAGAAAACCCTCCTCCCCACACAGGTGAGTCAACGCCTCCACAGAGGCTAATTGGGGCCCAGGGAATCCCTGACTCAACATCCCTGCCAGCTCCACGCACCGCAATGGGCCCAGCCCAGGACGCCTGGACAGCAGCCAGGCACAACTACCCTGTAATCGCTGGGGACGCCCTGGGGAGGCTCCCTGAGCCAGGCTGTGCCTTGGGATGGGCAAGTTCCAGCCTGCCTGCCTGCTGGGATGTCTCCTCAGGCCAGGAGGAAGCGAGGCAGAAGGCCCAAGTGTGGCTCAGGCAACTTGGGTTCTAGACTTAAGCTCTGCCTGTGGCCTCCTGGGTGTCTGCCGCACCCTGAACCTCAGTCTTCCCCCTTGGCACTGCTGCCTTCCATCACCTGCGGGCAGTGTCACAGGGAGCCGCCTGCTACTCACAAACCTCCCGCCTCAGTGGCCCCAGTCATGGCTTGTTTTGTTGTTGCTGTTGTTGTTGTTTTGGTTTTTTTTTGCCAGTCCCAGGGCTTAAACTCAGGGCCTGGGCACTGTCCTTGTGCTTTCTCAAGGCTAGGGCTCTCCCACTTGAGCCACAGCACCTTTTCTGGCTTTTTTTTCTGTATATGTGGTACCGAGGAATCGAACCCGGGTCTAGGTGCATGCCAGGCAAGCACTCTACCACTAAGCCAAATTCCAGAACCCCGTCATGGCCCTTTCTCCCAGGATTCCTCCAGCACCAGGCGGCTGTGTGCAGAGGAAGTCCAGGAAGAAAGAACCCCACTCCAGGCCTCCGGGTCCCCCATCTGGCCCAAGTGGGTTAAGGGACAGGGTCTTGCTTGCCTCTGCTCTTTGGAATTATCAAGCCCAGAACACAAGCACCTCACAGTCACCCTACAATCCCAGCATCACAAAAGCACCACCAGGCTAGGGGATAGAATGGGTGGGTTCCAGACAGTGACTCTTGGTGGTGGCCCTGGTCGAGTCCAACCTTGAGCCTCAGTTTCCCTATCTTTAGTAGAAAGATGTTGGACTGATCTTTAAGACACATGCCATGCTGAGCAGATGCCACCAGAAGACACGGGAAGTCTGAGCTGAAGTAAGGAAAGGAAGGCTTTCTGGGGAGCCCTCTCCTCACCATGTCCTCGGGGAGGAAAATGCATTTGGGTCTCCTTGTGCAGATTAGGATGTGGCCACTTAGAAAGGATCCAAACTCACTTCAGCCACAGAGCCACCCTGAAGATGGGCTCCATGACCCTCCAGATTCGAGGAGAAAACAAAGACCTTTCTGCTGAGCAATCTGTGATCAGGGCACATTTACCCTGGAATTCAACCCATAGCCATTCCAGTAAAGCCCTGGCAGGGTCACAGCACATCCCGTCCAGGTCTGCTGACCAGGTGTATCAGTTAGCTGACTCAGTAATGCCATGTAACAAACAGTCCCAATCCTCTGTGACACACAGCAGCCAGCCAGGCTGTAGTCAGTTGGGTGGTTCTGCAGAACTGGACCAGCTCTGGCTGTTGTCGACTTGTGTTGTTCTTGGGTCTAGTTACACCCATGGCTGAGAAGTGGATGGCTGTTGGCTGAGAAGAGAAAGATGACTGGAACACCTCTGTCATGCTCCAGCAGGCCAGGCCAGCACTGTTTCCACAGCGGTGCTGAGGGCTGCGGGGAGGGGAGAGGAAAAGGAGGGGAAAGAGGAGATATGGAGGGGAGGGGGAAAGTGGGAAAGGCAGGGGAGAGGAGGGAAAGGGAGGAGAGGGGAGGAGAGGAAAAGGGGAGGGGAGAAGGGGAGGAAAGAGGGGAGGAGGGCAAGATGGAAGGGGAAGAGAGTAAGAGGGGAGGGGAGGAAAGGAGGAGGGGAGGGGAGGAGAAAGGGAGGGGAGGAGGAGGGGAGGGGAGTCCTCAGGGCCTAAGGCTAGGATCCAGCCAGCACAAGACACCAGATCCAAGAACCAGGCAAGTATGGCAGGCCTCTGGAAAGAAGAGACCGCGGTCGTTTGGCAAATGGTGTGATTGCAGTGCAAAGGACGAACTGGACACTTTGTGCCGCCAATGTAGCACTCCATGTGTGTCTACACAGGCGCAGAACACTCCAAGCTTGCCATGGAGGCTTCACACCACCCATCCCGCATTCAGGAAGACTGAGGTCCAGGCTTTGTGCCCTGGTTCAAGCTGGGACTCGCAGCCTACCCTCCCTCCTCCCACTGGCACACTCTCGCCAGCCCACGGAGCTGGCACACGGTACTGAGTGCCAGGGAGCTGCTCCTCCTCCAGCCCCCTCTCCAGCTACCCAGATGCAGCAGTACACTGTGTTTGCATGAGTCACACAAAGCCTGACCTTTGTGTCATTGTCTTCCATATACAAAGTCACACATTGTTCAATCACCTTATGGGAGGGATGCAAACAACCATACTAACAACCCCCTGCCCGGCATGTCGCACAGGGTAAGCAACAGGCGGGCAGGAGGGCATTGTTCTATGGGTGACATAGTTGCTCATTTAACTGTCCTCATCTACCTCGCATCACCCTGTGAAGAAGGCACTCTAGTTACTCCACACTTCCAGTTACAGAAGGGGAGCGCAGTGCAGGGTGACGTGACTAGGCCACGCAATCAGGTGGCTGGAAGTACATCGTGATCTAATTTCAACCAGGCCCCAGGCGCATGAAGGGATACCTGGGCTCCAGATTCTGGACTGGAGTGCAGCTAGGACAGGGCTCCTCTCCTGGAAGAGGAGCTACCTGTGAGTCCATCAGGAGATACACAAGAGAGCCTAAGAGCTGGATGTGGGAAGCTGAACTGCAGGTTCAAATCCAGGCTCGGCCACCAGCCGGCTGCAAAACCTGGGCTGGTGTATTGAACCCCACTCTCCCTCTGGTTTCCATACCAAGCAATAGACAGAATGATAATATCTCCATGAGCTGTGGTTTCCAGAGACTATTCCTAACACATAATAAGTGCTCAATAAAACACTGGTGGTGGTCATGATTATTGGACTGCTTTGGCATCAAGAACAGCAGAGAAGAGAGAAACCAGTGTGCAGAGCTGTCCTACAAAACTCTAGTCCCTTTCTGGGACTGGGGGGGGGGGGAGGAGGATAGAGTAGCTGGGTTACCCCAGCGACCCTGCCCCCCATCCTTCATGTCCCCCTATTTTTCCTAAGACTAGATTCAAACTTTGAGACCCTAAGCAGTGGTCCCACTGACTCAGATGGCTTCACACAGGCAAGGAGCACCAGAGAATTGCAAACTGGGAGGAAAACAGGCAGTCTGGGCATTTTTGTCCCCTTTGAGTTTTTATCCTAGGAGCTGCTTCTGCTTAGCACCTTTAAGCCTGGCTTGGCCTGCCTGGGGGTGACCCTTCCAGGGCTACAGATGGCCTGAGGACCCCGAGGACAGGACCCGGCCATTGGTTTGCTAGAAGCGACAATGAGATCCCTTCTCATAGTACCCTATTTTTTCAGGGGGATCCAAGAAGGAAAAAAAACCCACTCAGGGGGAAAAAATCCCTCCAACCAACAATTTGGCAGCTGCGGTTGCCAGGGAGATGAGAGGATGCCTGCAGCGCTGCCTCCGTCTTGGCAGAGCCCCCACCCCCGCCCCGCCCCAGGGGGGGCATTCTCTGGGTGTCATGGTGGGGGCAAAGGCGCCAGGCCTGGCAATAGAACTGGAGGCGCACATTTCCCCATTGTTACTCAGTATCCTCAGAGCAGAGGGTCGGCAGCACACAAAGGGACTGGTGGACAATTACCAACAGCAGATGGTCCCCACCGCCCCGCACCCCCCATCCCCAGCCCTCCCCACACACCCACCAGCTGGTGCTGCCCACTTGCCAGACCTGCCTGAGAGGCTGCAGACCCCAGCCCAGCACCTGCCTGGGTTGGGTTTTTGCAAAGAGGACCCAATGCTGAATAATAGGAAAACCCAGACACAGGATAACGGTAGCTACCACAAGCTTGTGTCAAAAATAAACCTACACTTCATATAAAACCCAGATGCTTGCACAGACCCCAGCCTGCCTCGCTAGCTTCTCTCTCTGTAAAGCTCTTTCCCTGGATCTCAGCACCTGTTACATCCTCCTTTTGGGGCCAGAAATGTAGTCAGTTCTTCCCAACCCCAGTCCCTTTGCATATGCTTTCTCCACACTTAGAACACCTCTCCCCCAACCCCTCCTCCTCTCTTTGCCCACCATTCAGAACCCACCTTCCATATCAGCTCTCCTTGAAGACCCTCTGGCTACCTTGTCTGAAGGAGACAGTGCTGTAAGTCTTGATTTTATTTATCATGTGTCTGGCCACTACCCATGACTCTCAGGAGGACAGAGGCTGTATTACCTGATTCTGTGTGGTACATAGTAAGTGGTTCAATGTTTCCTAACCAGATAAGCTCCAGGCCATGAACCATTCCCACCCAGAGTATGCTGCTGCTTGTTGTTGTTGTTTGTTTTGGGGTTTTTGTTGTTGTTTTGGTTTGTTTTTTGTGGGTCATGGGGCTTGAACTCTGGGCCTGGGCACTGTCCCTGAGCTCTTCAGCTCAGGCTACCGCCCTACCTCAGAAGCCACAGCCCCACCCCCTTCCCATTTTCTAGTGATTAATTGGAGATAAGAGTCTCAGGTGTTCTTTTGTGCCCAGGCTGGCTTTGAACTGCGATCCTCAGATCTCAGCCTCCTGAGTAGCGAGGATTACAGGTGTGAGCCACCGTGCCCAGCATGACACTGTTTTTATCCCCGTTCTCCAGAAGGAAATGTTGAGGTAAGGCTGGGACTCGAACTCATTACCTGACACTTTCATTCACTGGCTAATGCCCTGCTAACCAAGCCATGATTCCAACCCCCAAAAGGTTGGTTTGCTCATTTCTATTCTTTTCTTTCTTTTCTTTTTGATCTAAGACTGGGACTCAAGCTCAGTAGCTGCTGCTTTGCTCATTGGCTGGCGCTCTACCAACTGAGCCATGCTTCCAACTTGTAAGAGGCAACGTAAGAGCTACCTCTGCCGTGTCCTGTGGATTAAGTGAAAGTCCTCCAACTTTGATGCTATGTCCTTTGATCTGAGCCATTCTCTGCTGTATGCACTGTCGCCATTACCAAAAAGACCAGGTTCATTGACTGCCAAATCAGGTGGAAGGCAAATTGGCCCTCAAACGAGCAACGTCACCTTCTTATTATCCTAAACCCCTCATTCTGCTGCTGTTCCAGTCATAATGTGACAACCGCTTCTCTGGAATTCCTCCAGAGACCAAGGCTTGAGCGCATGCACAACCTGGCCATACCTGTGACTTAGGATTCTCACTCCTGCCTGCCATTCTCTCTATTTAACCTGAAGCCAATGTCTGTGTGACAGTGTGCTGTCACCCTAGGGCCACCATGACATAAATCTCCTCTGTCCTTCACCATGATTCTTTAGTTGGCATATGGAGGGTGGGGGAGAGGAGATGTGATTGACCAGATCTAATTCAGGACTCCTGGATTTTAGGCCTGGGGTCTCAAAACTCAGTTCCAGAGTCTCAGGGAGAAGTTTAAGAATCAAGACAAGGGCTGGGCAGTGGTGGCTCATATTTGTAATCCGAGCTGCTCGGGAGACCTGAGGATAGTGGTTCAAAGGCAGGAAAAGCTGTGAGATTCTTATCTCCAGTCAGCCATTAAAAAACCTGAAGTGGTGTTGTGGCTAAAAGTGATAGAGCACTAGCCTTGAGCTAAAAAAAAAAAAAAAAGCTCAGGGAAAGCACCCGTGCCCTGGGTTCAAGCCCCAGGACACACACACACACACACACACACACACACACACACACACACACACACACACACACACACACACACACACACACACACACACACACACACACACACACACACACACACACACACACACACACACACACACACACACACACTGGAGATGTGGACCTGAGATTGATCTGACTCTACAAATCTCAGCACTCACTCAGTTCCCCAAGCCTGCCAATACCACTTGCTCACGGAAGGACAAAGGTCCCTTTTTTTCTAGGACCTCTGGTTTTCCACCTGATAGCAACACAGAGTTAAGCTTTCCTGTAGAACAGTTGACAATCCTCACAGAGATAAACTGCCCATCCAGTGCCACTCCACCACCCACCTGTGCCCCCAAATTCCTGTTCCATGCACAGTCTGGATTAGAGGCCAGGGTCCTGGGTTCAAATGTCAACAAAGGTATGGAGGAACTTGACTGTCGTCTCTGTTGGTACAAATGGAAGACAGTCAAGGCACTTTGCAAATTCTCAGCACACTCGTCAGCTGGACCAGCATCACGACCACTGGTTCTATATGACGACTGCCAGTACTTTATCAGTAAAAACCAGAAACCAGAAGCAATTGGATATCTTTCTGTCCATGACTAGACAAAATAAGCCGCTCAGGAATACTAGATAGCAATGAAAAGGGATGAACGACAAGCATGACTACAAGCAAAGCCAAGGATGAGCCTTTCTTAATTAAGCTGAGGGAAAGAAATCAGATGCAAAGGATGCATACCAGATGATTCCAGTGGAGTGAAATTCTAGAAAGGGTAGAACAAGTGACAGAACACAGGTGACCTGAGTCAGCGCTTGACATGCAAGGGGACCTAAGAGGATTCCATGAAGTGAATAAAATGATCTATCTGAGATACTGTGTTTTGGTAAGAAATATGTGTTTACGTTTCCTCTTAGCTTCTGGAAGAAAGTTTCTAGACCTCTTAGAAAGTCTTGAGTATTTTTTTTAAATTTTATTGTTATTAATAAAAGTGATAGAGGGTTTACAGTTATGTAAGTCAGGTAGAGGACTTTGCTTGTTGGATAGTGTCACTCTTTCCCTTGCTCTCTCCCCATCTTTTGTCTAGTTTGTCTTCAACATGGTATCCAGTACCACTGCTGCATTCGTTCACCCGTTGTTGCTGCATTTCTGTGCCCCCCCTACTCTCCCATAGACAGATAAATGAACATAGGAAAGAAAATAAAACAGCAAAAACAGAAAAGAACAAGCCTCTTACTCTCATAGAGTTCATTTTGACAAATGTAATTTTGGGTGATGAGATGCGCACAGCCACTGCGTCTTTCTGTTCCTCTCCTAAGAGCATCTTCCTTTGGCCTCACTGTGTGTGAATATCTACAGTCCTGTATCATTTATCCTATCCTGGTGTTTTTTTAGGTCTAGCTTGCCCATAGTAGAAAACATGTGCCGTTTGTCCCTGTGCTTGGCTTACCTCATTTAACATAACTTGTTCTCAGTCCATCCATTTCCCTGCAAATGACCTAATATTATTCATTCTAAAGGCTGTGTAAAAAGGAATCTTTTTTCAGCATTCTAATAAGTTCCTTCCAGGCACCCCTGAGTCTGTGATAAGGAGGGATAACTTGTAGGATAGGGCGAGGGCTGGTTGCCAAGGGAGCCAATCACATGATGAGAGGATGAGAAATTCCTGCCCCGCCCTCTGGGCTCTGGAGATTGAATTCACACTTGCTTAACAGAACCTCCAGAAAACCCTCACAAAACAAAACTGGGTTCTGAGAATCTCAGGACCACGGAGAGGGTAGTGTACCCCAGATTCCACAGGGACAAAACTTACCCTATTACCTCTTCCTCCTCAGTGCAATGCCACCTGTGCTTACCTTAAAAAAGGACCTGTTTAAACTGGGCGCCAGCGGCTCACGCCTGTAATCCCTGCTATTCAAGAGGCTGAGATGGGAGGATCCAAGTTCCAAGTCAGCAAAGTGCTAAGCCAGCTCAAGCCAACCACCAGTCTTATGTACAATTAACCAGCAAAAAGCCCAAAGTGGAGATGTGGCTCAAGTGGTAGAGCATCAACTGTGAGTGGAAACCACAGCATGAGACCCTAATAAGTTCAAGCCTCAGTACTGGTGCACACACAGACACACAGACACACAGACACACAGACACACAGACACACACACACACACACACACACACACACACACACACACACACGCCTGTCCTCCCTCCTAGCTGCCCCCAGGAACTTTCTCTTCATGCTCTGTCTAGCAAATAAACGCCCTGCAGGCCAGCACCCGTCCCACCTCTTAATACATAATTGAGCACGCGGGCAGGTTGCTCTGCAATTTTGTCAACAAGAGAAGAAATTCTTTCTAGAAGGAATTCAATTTGCATGTGTTAAATGCTGGGGAGCGTGTCTGGGACACCGTCCATGCTCAATAGGATTCCACACGTGTCCCTCCGTGGACAGAGGCTTCCCTCCGCCCCCCCTCCATGAGCAGTACTTGTGTGAGTACTGCTGTTTTCCTGACATCATCTGTTTTGCAAGTGTTCATCAGATTCCCATGAGTCAGTGGAGCAGGACACTGGCTCCCAGAGCCCTAGCACAGGAGGGAAGAGACCAGACCAGGGCGCTGAGGAGGGCTGGCAGCCCGGGCCTAGCCACGGCTTCCTAGCAGGAAAGCTCCGTGAGACCTGAGGGATAAAGAAGCGGGGATCAGTCAACTCAACTTAACACACATTCATCCTGCTGGGTGCAGATGGCTTGCGCGCACACATACACACACACACACACACACACACACACGCACACACACAATGTAAAAATGTTGGGCTTCATGTAAAGGCTTTTGTCCCCCTCTTCCACTGAGATCTGGCTGCATAACTACTGGGCTCTTCTCACTACTGGGCTCCAAGAGAGAGAAAGAGGGAGGGGGGAAGAAAAGATAAGTACCTGCCTCTGTCCAATATGTGACCTTGGGAAAGTCACATCTGAAATCCGGTCATATGTCTACAGCCATATCTTCCTGAGTCCACCAATCAGGCCTGAAATATGGGGGCCATAGTATTCTCACCTTCCAGAGTCTTCAGATTTCTGGCTTCATTGACTCCATTAGTTAATGTCTCTGGTACACATAGAACTGTGCTTAGAGCCAAGTGAACACTAAGTAAAGTCCATTTGGTTTGGCTGAAGTTCCATGACTTTCTGAGGTTTTGAAGGGGTGGTGGATGAAGAATATAGGATGGATAGATGAGTGGATGGATAGATGAGTGAATGGATTTTTACATAGATAGATAGATAGATAGATAGATAGATAGATAGATAGATAGATAGAGATGGATGCATGCATGCATGGATGAGTGGCTGGCTGGCTGGATGGATGATAGATGGATGGATAGATGCATGGGTGGATGGGTAGATATTTGGTTTGTTGGTGGATAGATACTTATTGTTAAATGGGTAGATAAATAGATGGATGAGATACTAAGATATGTTAACACAGTCTCTGTTTTCATTGAGTTTACAGTAGAGGGCAAAGCCACGGAAATGGATTATTTACAGCAGAGAACAATAGAGAATCCAGCTAGGGAGGGTAGAGGGTAGAAGAACAAGTAGGAGTTAGTCTGCCAGAAAAAAGAGGAGATATAATGAAGGTATTTCTTGCCTTCAAAGAGTTCACCATCTAATTGAATAATTACATATATATCAAGATTCTTTTTGCAAGAGAACCAGGTATAAATAAATCTACAAACAGAGCTGTTAAGTAAACAAGGTGTTCTTTAAAAGGCAGTGAGCTCTGGCGCATAATAACTCCTGATTCAAAACATCATTTTCTCCTTGGAACCACCTCACAGTTAATTCCTCAAATTTGCCAGAACACACACATCGCGTTGTCTCTGCGGCTCAGCCTCACCTGCTTCCCAGGCTGTCTGGGCTGCCGTGATAGGGAAATAAATACTTGCACCTGTCTCCCCCCACCCCACCCCACGCATACACACAACTGGCGTGTCACAAGGTGAATGGCTCCAATCTTCACTTCCCCCAGGTCCCTAACAAGCCATCAGAAGCAGAGGACCAAATGTCCCTACGTGTGTGATGTTGACTTCCTCGCTAGTGGTGGAAGGTTCTGTCTTTCATATGAGATCATTTAGGACATGGAATCTGAAAAAAAAGAACAACAAGAACAATGGAACAAAGAAGACCCAGATGTGACGTTGGCCCCTGGCTCTTCCACTGGTCATTTGACCTCTGGGGGAGACAGAGGAGCCTCGGGACAGGGGCTCAGATCCTATCTCTCAAAGAAATGACTCAGGTGAGATTAATGAGATTATTATAGGAAACTTCTTCACCCTGATATTCAACATTGTTTATATGTATCTATTATTAATTTGGGGGTTTAAATAGGGGAGATTTCAAGGGTTTTCCAAAGACTGGATGGTGGGAGATTGGTCCCTCACATTTCCTTCTCTTCACTTTACCACTTGAAACAGAAGGTGACCACACACACACACACACACACACACACACTCTCTCCTTGAGTTTGTGAGCTATTGAATAATGAGACTGGAGCTCAGCCAGGTCTTGTCCCAAGACCTGGCCAGAATCTCCATGCAGCAAAAGGCCTCGGGCCTCCCGAAGTCTCAATCTGGGTGAGAATAAGGTGGTATTGTAAATCTCTTCTCCCTCAGCTTTCCCAGCTGCTGTGCCCACATGTGGGCCAGCACACAGGCGAAGACAGCCTTCTCTGATGGCGGCGACAAAGGTGTGACAGGCAGCTGGGGAGTGGGTGGCGGAGGGAGGTGCTGTGATCCACGGAGATGCTGGCACTTGGAGGTGCATGAAGATAGCGGCTGTGGCTGCTACTATCTTGGCTGCTGGCACCATCAGGGGACACAGAGCCTCTGAGCAAGCGGCATTGGTATCAGAGCCATCCTCAGCTGTAATCTGGGGTGGGAAGGAGTGTTTACCACTCACTGCTCGTGGCTGACCTGCCTGTCATGGGCTGAGAGATGGAGTTCTGGAGCCAGCTGCCTTGTGTGCAAATCCCAACGTCTGCCACGCCCCCTCCCCCACCCCCTCCCCCCCCACCCTGGAAGCAGAGACTTGATGGTCCTGCAGAGGTGACTTATGTGTGGAAGTGGTTGGATCACGGTGTCACCTTGAAAGGGTTGGGAGAATTGAATGGGACAGGGCCAGCCAAGGGCTCTCCTGGGTCAGAGTCCTGAAAAGTGGCATCTGGGGTGGCCATTGGCCCACAAGAGGCAGTGGGCAGCATGGAGGCTTAGGAAAGCATCTGTGCAGGATTGGACTGCATGGCTAACAACGAGCTCTGGACAGGCTCACACTTTACATTCTCCCTCCTGGAGGCCAGGGGGCTGTGCCCGAGAAGGGGTGTGACCGCCCCCCCAACTTAGGCTGGTTGAAACCCCAGGGAGATATTCTGCAGGCAACCCTCCTGGGGACTATAGGAATGTTTCAGGACTGAATGGGGGACACCGGTGACACACAGTAGTGTCCACAAAAAGGGTGTAGGACTCACTAAATAAATATTGACTGTTACTCTTACCACTGTCACCTGAACCATCATTATGATCATCACCACCATAACTCTCACCCACCACTGCCACCATCACCCCACCATCCCCATCACCACACCCCAATTATCAGTACCATTACCACTATCATCACCACCACCATCACCTTCACCATCAGCACTACTCCCCCTGCTACCATCATCGCCTCCACCCACCTTGGCAAGCAGATTGCATAGATGCCATTTTACAAGGAAGGAAATGGGATCTGGCAGCAGCTGATGGGATCTACAGCCACGGGTGGCAGAGCCAACCCTGGGACATCAGACCGCTCTGACCATTCAACGTTTGTCCCTCTTCACTTAAAGGTGAGAGTCTATCTACTTACCCACGCTAGGATTGCCCAGCTCCTCAATGGAAAGGAGTCCACTCCTACCTGAGCCTCCAAATACAGCGCCAAGAGACTGGTACACGCTTCCCTGAGTCTGTTACTCCAAAACCTCGCTCACTAAAGCCCCCCCAAGCTACCCCGATCCACCCCCAGCACATGTTCTAACCATAACTGTCCCCCCCCACACACACACACACAGAGACTGAAGAGTAGAGCTCAAGCCTATAATCCTAGCTACTCGGGAGACTGAGATCTGAGGGTTGAGGTTCAAAGCCAGCCCGGGCACAAAAGTCCCTGAGAATCTTATCTCCAACTAATCACCAGAAAACTGGAAGTGGTGCTGTAGTGATAGAGCACTAGCCTTGAGCTGAAGAGCTCAGGGACAGCACCCTGACCCAGAGTTCAAGCTCCAGGACTGGCATCATCATCATCATCATCATCAACAACAACAACAAATGAATAGTGAAATGATCTGTGGAGAGAAGAGGAGAGGAATATGTGTGATTTACCAGTCCCTAGATCCAAAAAGGAGAGAGCCCTTTACCCAAAGTCCAGCCTTGCCCTGTGCCCTCCTCTGCCACATAGTGCTCTGATATTTAAGGAATCTTCTCAATTCCACCAATAAGGACCAAATCTGTTTGCAGACAGGAAGTTGAAATTTTCCTAAGATCACAACCTCTAAGGGTCCTTAAAATCAGAGGAGGAAACTGAGGCCCAGAAAGGGTCTAGAACCTCTCCCCAAGGTCATCACAGCAAGCTGGGAACCAAGCTTGCCGGATTGCTGTAGCCAATCACTCCTCCAGGTTGCCAGCAGTCTGCCAGCTGCAATCAGGGCCTCCCCTTCTAAGGGCAGAAAGCAGAGGACATGGGTCGGGAGTTTGGCCTAGTGGTAGAGTGCTTGCCTAGCATGCACGAAGACCCGGGTTCAATTCCTTGGTACCACATACTTAGAAAAAGCCAGAAGTGGTGCTGAGGCTCAAGTGACAGAGTTCTAGCCTTGAGAAAAATCCAAGGACAATGCTCAGGCCCTGAGCTTAAGCCCAAGACTGGCAAAGAAAAATAAAAAAAGAAATAAAAGAAAGAAAGCAAGCAGAGGACATGTCTTTTTTCCCCGCCCTGACTTCCGTCTCCCTCCTCACCTGTCCCCACCCTCCCTCCATTTCCCAAGCTCAGGGGTGGTGAGCAAGGGAGGCTGGCACCAGGGAAGCTGCAGGTTGGAAATAAATTCTAATCAAACACAGAATCACTCTGTCTTCTCCCCCTGCTCCAAGGATGGCATTTTTGCCGGGGTTATTACTCATCTATCTGTTCCAAGAGAACTCTCTGAGGCTTCTGAGAGCCGGAGGAAACTTGCAGGAATTGGAGGATAAAAATCTCTTCCCCCATCCCTCCCCAGGCTGCTTCTTGCTTTTATTATTGATTCTCTCTCTCTCTCTCTCTCTCTCTCTCTCTCTCTCTCTCTCTCTCTCTCTCTCTCTCTCTCTCTCTCTCTCATTATGACAGGCCTTTCAGGAGATAAGATTTCATTTCACCCTTCTTTCCCCATAATAAAGGCACAGGAATTGGCAGGAGATAGGGGTCAGAGACCAGGCCAGAGACAGTGGAGGAGGTCAGCCTGTTGTGTGCATAAGTAACTAGGAGTGGCTCCAGGGAATGGATTTGAAAGTCACTAAGGAAGTGGCAGCTTTTCCCAGAAGCAAGGAGCAAGGATGCTGAGGATAAAAACTGTCATTCTTGAAGACCTGGATACCCTCTCGCCTCCCTCACATAAACCCACCTAGCTTCCGTCTCTCTCTTCAGAATAGATCCTGCAGGCGTCTGCCTCTCTCCTCAGCCCCTGTTCTCATTTTAGCTCCAGGGGAGTCAGGCAAGACTATCCTGATCTACCTACCTGCATAAGTGAGCTAGGGGAAAACTTCATCAATGCGTTACTACTGCCTAAAACACTGCCCATTACAGTGACACCCAAATCCGCTGGCCCTACTGACCCAGAAGATTCCACTTGCTATTCCTGGGGCCCTTCTAATTGCATTTCATCTTGTTTTCCTTTTTCTTTTTCTTTTTTGGTGGCGGGGGCGGGGGGGGGGCAGTTGGGAGTCATGGGCCTTGAACTCAGGGCCTGAGTGCTGTCCCTGAGTTTTTCTTTTAAGCCACAGTGCCACTTCCTGTTTTCTAGTGGTTAATTGGAGACAAGCGTGTCACGGATTTTCCTGACCAGGCTGGCTTTGAACCATGGTCCTCAGATCTCAGCCTCCTGAGTAGCTAGGATCAGAGATGTGAGCACCCCGCTTCCAATTGCATTTCTACCTCTCCTCATCTCTGAGCTACAGCCACCTGCCTTCTGGTCCTTGCAACAAGACCACTCACAAGAGCTGCTTCCTAAATGGGGAGCCCCCTCTCTCCACCCACCTGTCCTGGAACAGCTCCAGCCCCTGACACTGTGGGCCATGCAACCCCCACGCCCTCACCTTTGGGCTTGCTTTGCACTCAATACGACTAGCACAATGCATCTTCCTAAGGAGGCTGGAAGCCTGTTCCCAAAATACCCTTCCCTGGGAGGCATGGGGGTGGCGTGGGGAGCAAGAAACATTTGGGTGAGATGGAGAAGGTGGGAGTGGAGCAGATCTGTGTTTTGATTGTGCCCTGTGGCACTGCTTTGCTGGCCTGGCCTAGCCTAGCCCTCCCCACTTCCCATCCCCCACTCAGCCACACAGTTCCTGTGTGCCATCCTTTCCTGCACATGACCTGGCATGGCGGTCAGTGCAGTTTCCCAGCTATCCTTGCTGTTGCCACACCTGGCTTTTCCTCCTCACCTTAGCCAGCAACTCAGCCTAAGCTCAAGGCAGAGGCAGCAGCCTACGGGACCTCCCATGAACTTGCACACTTGACTCAGGCCCGCTGCCCACGGCAAAGCCCTCATTCTGTCCTATCACCCTAAAGCAGGGCAGACTGAAGCCCAGAGGCACTGCCTCTATTCTACTCGGTCAAGATCCTTCCAGTCTGCCCTGCTCGCTGGAGCACCTCCCAGCTAGTCTATAAGGCTCCTGCTGGAAAGAACCCCGCCACCACAGCTCAGCCATGTCCCCAGCACAGGCACACAGGAGGCGCTCAGGGGTCACAAGGCCCAGGAGAATGAAATCAGTCTGTGCCTGGTGAACAAGAAACCAGTAGAAGTGAGCTGTGGACTTAGGACGCTGAGGCAGGAGCATCAAGAATTCAAAGCCATACAACTTGGTGTGTTATATATACATTTATCTGATTCCAGGATGGAAAGGGGGAATAACAAAATGCTGAGACCAAGGACAAAATGTGAACCAACCCAACAGTGATACTCATGAGACACTATGGTGGAATGAGCCTTACAACTTGGGGTGGGGGGGGAGGAGTCAGTGGGGAGGGAAAGTGAAAGAGAAAATGGAGGGAGGAGGTAACACTGTCCTACAAGAAATGCACTTGTCACCTCCCTTATGTAACTGAAACACTCTGCACATCACCTTTGCAATAAAATAAAATACTATCTAAAAAAAAAAGAATTTGAGGCCAGCTGGGTTTAACGTGGCAAAACACTGTCAAGAAAGGGCAAAGGGAGGGAGGGAAGAGAGGGGGGGAGGGATGGCGGAGGGGGAGAGAGAGGAGGGGAGATGGAAGAGAGGGAGGGGAGAGGAAAGGGGGGAGGGGTGTTGGGGGAGGGGAGAGAGAGGGAGGGGGAGGGAGAAGGGAGAGGAGAAGGGAGGAAGGAAGGAAGGAAAAAGATACAAATATGCTGGGCACAATGGCTCACATCTGTAACCCTAGCTATTCAGGAGGCTGAGATCTGAGGATCCTGGATCAAAGCCAGCCTGGGCACTGAAGTCCAGGAGGCTTTTATCTCCAGTTAACCACTAGAAAACCAGAAGTCACACTGTGGCTCAGGTAGCCTTGAGCTGAAGACCTCAGGGACAACATCCAGGCCCAGAATTCAAGCCCCATGACCAGCATATATATATATATATATATATATATATATATATATATATATATATATATATAGAGAGAGAGAGAGAGAGAGAGAGAGAGAGAGAGAGAGAGAGAGAGATGGAGGGAAAAATAGAACAACAGCAAAAAATATATAGAAGGAAGAGGAAAATGGAAGGGAGGGAGGGAGGGAAGGAGGAAGAGGGGGAAGGAGGAAGAGGGAAAAAGAAGCAAGAAGGAAAGATTGAAGATTTTAAAACATGACCATCTGCCATGCACCTGTACCCACCTGATACATGCCAAGCACCAAGGAGAGCTGTCTGTCCTGTGCCCAACTGCATCCTGTCCCCAGCGCTGCCAGCACACCCCTCTCCCTGTCACCAGCTCCCAAGAATGACTAAGGCATCCCATCTCTACTTCAGTTCCTTCCAACTCATGTCCCAGGTTCTGGTTTCTGCCTTAGGGTCCCCGAGATGGCCTTGTCCTGGTCACCAGTGCCCAAGTGGCCACAGGACCTGGGTCTTCTCTCATTCTCTTAACCACAGCCCTTGTCACAAGCTCTCCTCCATTCCATTCTGTCCCAAGCCTCAAAACATGAATCCCCAGGCCTCCAGTCGCTCCATCGTTATTCCCAGAGCTCCCCACTTGGTCCATGCTCTGCCTCTTCTCCCCACTTCCCTGCCTCTTCCCCCTACTTCCCTGCCTCTTCCCCCCACTTTCCCTTCAGCCCCAGCCCAGGAAATAGGCCCACCCCTCACTGGACCCATTGTCTATAAAGTTGCAACCTCAAATTTAGAAGATTTCAGCTGTTCTAAGACTCCCCACCCCTTCCAAGAATCTGAAATGGTTGGGCGCCATATTCAGACATGGAAAAATGGAAGAGGATGTACTTTATTGCAAGTTCATTGTCAATGTCATTTCCAGCCCATCCCTGAGCCTGAGCCTGAAAAACCCAAAGCAGGTGCCTTTGACACTATGGCACCAAGAACTAAGCTCCTAGTAGGTGCTGAATGAAAGACTGAGAGTTTGGTCTAGTGGCAGAGTACTTGCCTAGCATGCATGAAGACCCAGGTTCAATTCCCTGGTACCACATACTGAGAAAAAAGCCAGAAGTAGTGCTGTGGCTCAAGTGATAGAACTCTGGCCTTGAGAAAGCCCAAGGACAGTGCTCAGGCCCTGAGTTCAAACCCCAGGACTGGCCAAAAAAAAAAAAATGTTGCTGAATGAGTAATTAGTGCAGAAGGGAGAATCCAGCTTTCTGCTGATTCTAAACCCAGGGGAGAGGGCTGGTGGGAGGCCAAAGCAAGCCTTCAGGCCTAGAACCCTGAGATTCCCAGGGGAGGAAGTAAGGGGGGCGGGCACCCAGCCACAGCAATGGAGAAGCTGGGAGACTTGGGCGTGGGGGAAATCTCCTAAGCTTTCTTGCAAGGCCCTCAGTAATTAGACCCAAGGGAGGGTCAATCAGATGCCAATCTGTCTCAGGCTACTCTACAAAGGCTGTAGACCCTTTGTCATAGCCAGCTCAAGGCTGCAGGCCCAGGAAGGCCAGCCCACTGTGAATAACCCCTACCTCCGCAGGAAGGTGTGTGTTCAGCACTTAGTGACCCAGGCTTGACTGTCACCCTGCCTGCAGGCTGGCCTTTTCACCTCTATCTGAAAGCAGGCTCCCATGAGAAGTGATTTGCTCAAGGATTTAAGAGCCAGCAAGAAGTTTGATGAGACTGGAACCCAAGGTCTGTCTGAGTGACCTCACTCAGTTTCACACACACATACATACGTGTAGCACCACTACCCCTCCCCCCACCACTCCAATGTGATGCCTCTTGGAGAAAACTGGGACCCAGAGAGAAGTGAACTTTGGGGTAAAGTGATCAGAGCTTTTCACTCATTAGTCAGTGTTTGCAGTTGATGCTTAAAATGTATGATAATTGTTTACAGGTGAGATTAAAACAGTGCTCACAGTAGGTAGTTTTGGGGTGCAGAGTAAGTGCACTAACTAGGTTTATGGCAAGGGTGACAGAGGTGCCAGGGAAGGGGGCATCATTGGTGCACATTAGTGCCGCCAACCCAGGCACAGATGGGCAATCAGACTGAGTTGTCAGAGAAGATCTCTAGGGACAGATGCATTTGACACAGTGGGGTTAGAATGAAAGGCCAGGAGAGCAGAGAACAATGTGGAATAGATTATGGACCCAGGGAAGGAGAGTCAAGGTGCTGGAGACAAAGCAATTCCAGGTACCAGACTGGCTGTGGGCGAGCTCTGCCAGTGACTGTGTGACCGCAGCTGCACCCCTGGGAAAGATAGCCCAGTGCTCAGAATAATGGTGCTCAGTGGGTCACCCTCTTGCAAACTCCTGGAAACTCCAGCTGGGTCCCAGACCCCTCCTCTCCATGCCCATCAGCACCTTGAACTGACCCTTGCAACCCCAGTGTCTGCCTCTCAGCCCACAGATGAGTTAAAGCCAGGCAGTCTCACTCCAGGCTCCAACTGTTTATTCACTGCTTCACAATGGATGGATGAGTGGATAGATAGATGGGAGAAGAAGAAAAGGAAGGAGGAGGAGGAGGAGGAGGAGGAGGAGGAGGAAGAAGAGGAGGAGGAGGAGGAGGAGGAGGAGGAGGAGGAGGAGGAGGAGAAGAAGAAGAAGAAGAAGAAGAAGAAGAAGAAGAAGAAGAAGAAGAAGAAGAAGAAGGTGGTGGAGGAGGAAGAGGAGGAGGAAGAGGAGGAAGAAGAGGAAGAGGAGGAAGAGGAGGACGACACCTGAGGCAGGAGGCTGAGGAGTTCAACGCCAGTCTGGACTACACAGTGAGGCCCTGTGTCTCTTAAAAATAATAGAAGGAGCTGGGTGCTGGTGGATCACACCTGCAATCCTAGTTACTCAGGAAGATAAGATCTGAGGATCTTGGTTCAAAGCCAGCCCAGGCAAGAAACTCTCATTTCCAATTAATCACCAAAAAACAAAACAAAAAACTAGAAGCAGAGCTGTGGTTCTGGGGGTAGAGCACTAGCCTTGAGCAAAAACAAAAAACCTTAGGGACAGTGCCCAGGCCCTGAGTTCAAGCCGTAAGACTAGCACACAAAAATAATTATACAAGGAGGAAGAGGAAGGGGGGAGAGAAAAAGAGGAGGAGGGGGAGGAGAGGAGGAAGATGAAGAAGGCAGTACCACCTAGAAAACGAGAAAGTAAAGGATAATAAGATCTTGCCAGTAATAGCTGTCATGGGATGGGAGTTTGGCCTAGTGGTAGAATGCTTGCCTAGCATGCATGAAGACCTGGGTTTGATTCCTCAGTACCACATACATAGAAAAAAGCCAGAAGTGGTGCTGTGGCTCAAGGGGTAGAGCTCTAGCCTTGAGAAAGCCCAAGGACAGTGCTCAGGCCCTGAGCTCAAGCCCAGTACTGGCAAAAATAATAATAATAATAATAAAAATAGTAGTTGTCATTTAACCCATATCCCAAGACAAACTAGGAAATAACTAAATCTAGGTCTAACACAGACTTGTAGACTATAGGGACTGCCTCCTCCCACCCTCAATAGAAAGTTCAGAGCTCATACAAATCTGAGGAGAAATCAGGCTGGCTGGCTGGCCCACCAAGGACACACCCACCCACAGAGCCCAGATCAACTTTCTCCCAGTCGTTGCTTCCTTCCCTGTAAAAGCTAAGGCCTACCGGGATAGAGAAAAAGTAGATGATGGCAGAGGTGATCAGAATGATTCCTTCTCATTTCTGACCCATCCTGCCCAGGGAACTGTCATTGTCATCAGGTGGTGACAGTTTATGGTGGTGTCTATTTAAACAGCTTGGCTATTTGTGTCCATAGGCAGCATATGAAATTATTCAACTAGCAGATGAGAGATGGAAAGTACAGCCTGATGTGTTTGGAGAGAGATTTCTTTTCTACCTGGCAGCTGCTATTCCAGACAAGAAAATTATTGACATGGGTGTGCCCTTGAGTGTTAATTATGGAAGTTTTTCCCTGTGGTCACCTCTCTTAAGTCCAAAATCTGAGTCTGTTTTTTTTTTTTGTCTTTTTTTTGGTGGGGGGGAGGAGGGAAAGTAAGCTTAATCCTAAATATAACACATCTCAACCATACAGTGTTTTAGTGAGGGCTGAGGGAGAGGGCTCAGTGACAGAATCCTAGCCTGGCATACATGAGGTCCTGGGTTCCAACTCCAGTACTGAAAAAATTAAAATAAAATATTTAAAGAATGCAGAAGAGTGAGAACAGGGAGAAATTTTTAAAAAAAATAACCATTAGCCCACAGCCCAGAGAAACACCATGGAGAGCCCTTCCATCTGTTCTTAAACATAGTTGACATAACTGAATAACAGAAAAACTTTTGTTGGGGTTGGGAGTTTGGCCTAGTGGTAGAGTGCTTGCTTACCATGTACAAAGACTTGGGTTTGATTCCTCCTTACCACATACATAGAAAGGGCCAGAAGTGGTGCCGTGGCTCAAGTGGTAGAGCTCTAGCCTTGAGAAAGCCCCAAAACAGTGCTCAGGCCCTGAGTTCAAGCCCCTGGACTGGCAAAAAAAATGCCATACTAACTAAATATTAACAATATCTGCTAGGTTAAGTGCTTGGCAAAGTACTGATTCATTTCATCCTCCCAAGAGCTCTCTGAAGTCCAACTATTATTCTGCTTATTTTCCATGAGGAAACTGAGGCAGAAAGATCAGCTCACCTGAGTTTCACAGCCATGATGAGGCCCTCTGTTCTATCACTGTTATAATTTCTATTTCTCTATTCCTCTACCCCCAAATAGATGGCATTTCCCCCATGTCATTGCAGTAATTACAAGTATTTTTCTTCTGAGCTTGAACCCTGGGTCTCACACAAGCACTGTGCCTCTGAGCTACACCACCCCACCTCTGACACACCATGTTTAACAAATATTTCAGATGGGAATATTTCCCACTTGGGATATTTTTTCCCCCTGAATTTACAAGACTGTATGCCACCAACATCAGAACAGTGAATAACCTTTTAAAGAAGAAAGTTGCTGGTTCCTCCAGTTTGCTCTCCTGGGAACACAGCCACCTCTGTCTACCAGCATGCAAAGTAAAGATGGCCCCAGCAACTCTCTGAACTTGAAAGCAACAAAGAACTTCTGGCTTCCTCATCTCCTTCACCCCTCAACACCCCCCCCACCTAGAAAGCCTGGAATTGGAGCTCCCAAGGAGACTCCCACTCGGAACCAAATATATCACAAACATATCCAGGCCTGCCTAAGGCAAAGACAATATGGGCAGTCGACCTGAGCTTTGTCCTATGAACGCGATGTATCTGATCCTTTCCTGCCTTCCTCAATCCACAATCTGTCTAGAAGGATCAGATGACAGGCACCTACCGAAAAAGGCTTTTGAAAACTGCAAAACTACATATGCAAGAGATTGTTATTATTATAACAGTAATCTAGCAGTATTCCCCTGGGTTCCGGCTATGTGCCTGACATTTGTGTGAAGCCCTCGGGATGCTGGAGATAAATAGAAGCTCGGGTAGATACCCCAGAGGGAAACATGGTCTGATGGAAGAAGACAGATTGGCAATAGCACACAAGGGGACGGGCAGGGGGATAGAGAGCCACTGGAATGAGGAGGAAGGGTTTCAGGGAAGGCTTCCTGGAGGTGACATCATCCCAGCAGAGAACAACTTAAGCAAAGGCACAGAGGCTGAGAAGAGAGTGTTCTGGAAAGAAGGGTGTGACCAGGGTATTAGAGGAGATGAGGATAGCAGGACAGCGCCCCTCTCTGGTTTTCTAAAGCATCTTTGACCCCAGTAACTGTCCTCATTCCCCAGAAGGCAAAATGGAAGTATTGTCATCCAACTTAGAGCCCACAGTTAGCCCAGCAGAAAGGAAAGAGACCCTCAACAGTCTGGCCTTGCCTTCGGGAATGGTGCAGGGCAGTCTTGAACACTTCCCACACCCCACCTTAAGCCTTCGTCTACTATTGGATCCCTTCCTCTAGTATCCTCCTTGTACCCCTGCCCCAAGGGGTACAAAACTCACACTTGAAATTTGTCTCCAGGAAGTTCAAGGACAGAACTGGTCTGCAGCCTGTGCGTGGGAACCCTAGACACAGCAGCATGGTAACGGAGTGACAAGAGTACCCCTGCTCCCATAGGCAACCTGACTGAAATGTGTCCAAAGCATGTCTCACGTGGACTGCCCTGAAAAGACCATGCCAGCCTCACCCTGGATCCTACACAGATCCAATCCCAGGGCACAGAACTGGGGCTGGATTAAATTGATCTCTGGGAAGCACTGGGAGAGGAAGACATGGTCTGAAAGGAAATGTATTCACTGCCTGCCTCAAGTCATTGTAATCCCTCCTCTGTACATCATCTTTATAATAACAATAAAGTAAATGACAATTTAAGATAAATGAATAAATGAAATCTCTGTGCATTCAACCACGGTGAGCCAGTGCAGTCCCACATGAAATACGAGGTACTGAATAAATGAGCTGCCCAATTTGGTCAAACTTCAAGATGGAATCCTTTCCAACTCTGCCAGAACTCCAGGAAGACCCTTCCATAGCCACCCTTAGAACATCTCGAATGTCCCCATGGATGGCAGCACTTCTCTACTAGGAGACATAAGTACAGCTCAATTGCCCAGAGAAATTGCCAGAAGGGAGGGCTTCCCCTAGACCCCAGCCAGAAAGCTAGTGCCTCCATTTCTTCACAATGACAGAGGTCTGAGGGCTCACTGAAGTCCTGGAGGTTTAGTGGTCTCCTCAACAAATACTGATTGAGACAGCAGACAACAAATGAGACATTGCCTTCAGAAATATTACACACACACCACACACCTAGTGCATTTGTTTCCCTAACTGGTAAGCAAGGAGGGTAACAATGGATCAAAGAAAAGAATATGCATAAGAAGCTTAGCACAGGGCCTGGCACTTGCTAGTGCCCCCAGAGGCCATCAGTGGCAGTGCAGTCCTTTTCACTGCGGAGAAAAGGTAATAAAGCCTGGGAAGATTGCAGCCACTTCCTCAAGCGTGAGCTTTATCATCAGACAGGCAGGGAGGGAAGTTAATTCATTGCCCCCAGGCTCAATGTGAAGCCTCAGTTTTGGTCTCAGCACTGAGACTGGGGCTGGCTGGCTCTTCATCTTGCTATAGGAAAGCTCAGTGTCCTCTCTGTCTTCCATCCCATTAGATGCCCCTGGCACCACCCTCCTCCTACCCACACTGCCAATCTGAAATGACCTAAGACATTGCAAAGATATCCTGGTAGCCTCAGCTGAGAACTGACCCTTGAACTCCTACGTCAAGAAGCCCCAGGACCTGACTCTAACCCCATTTTCCTCCCAACCCAAATTCCTCATAAATGTCTTATTCCAACCATTACCTGAAGGACCTATCCTTGCTACAAACCCCAAACCTGCCAGCCTCTGTCACCTTCTCACCAGTCCCCTTAATCAAGCATGCCCTTCCCACCTGGACCTTTCTTTAAGGACCAGTTGAAACAGCATCTGCTCCCCAGCCTAGACTAGCAGCCACATCATCTGGGTACCTTAACTCCCGAGCTCCAAAGCTTCCTGTCCTGGACCCAACCCCGACCCCCAACTCCAAAGGGAACTCAGGGCAGGGGCTGTGCCTGTCTCACTAATGTGCGCCCAGCATCCAGCACGGAGCCAGAGCTCAAGGCAGCATCAGGACTCTGTACCACACAGTGAAGGGGGTGGGGGCTATGAAAGGCCACAGGCTAATGAAGCAACAAGGCCAGGCGCCAGTGGAATGCTGTGGAAGTCAGGTGAAACATTTGCAGAACTGAGGCATGGGCTAAAATTTAAACCCATCTATCCCAGGGGCACTGGTAGCTCACAATTGTAATCCTAGCTACTGAAAAGGCTGAGAGTTAAGGATCAAGGGAATAGAGCTCTGGCTCTTCTTCTCGGGAGCCTTGGGGGGGGGGGGGGAATAGGAAAAGAAAATCTCATACAGGGCTGGGAGTTTGGCCTACTGGTAAGAGTGCTTGCCTAGCATGCGCAAAGACCTGGGTTCGATTCCTTGGTACCACATACATAGAAAAGGCTGGAAGTGGTGCTGTGGCTCAAGTGGCAGAATGCTAGCCTTAAGAAAAGCCCAAAGACATGCCAGGGGTCCCTTGTGACCAGGAGTTGTGATCACCTCCTATCATGCACTTGCAGGGTCTGTGGGTTTGTACTTTCCAGCTCTGGAGGTGTTTAACTTTCTAGTAATAGATGATTGTTGGTTTTGAAATACCAAAGCTTTTTTTATTCTGTTTTTAAATAAATACCTTTCAAACTTTAAAGAAGGAAAGAAAGAAAGAAAGAAAAGAAAAGAAAAGCCCAAGGACAGTGCTCAGGCCCTGAGTTCAAGCCCCATGACTAGCAAAAAGAAAGAAAAGCTCATACAGCATCATGCAGGCTCTAACCTAAGTTCAAGCCCCAGGACAGACACAAAGAAAAATAATAACTGGGGCCAGGAGTAAAGCCTCCTGGTAGCATGCTCGTCTAGCATGCATGAAGCTCTGGGCTCAATTTCTCAGTAACATGTACACAGATAAGCCAGAAGTAGCACTATGGCTCAAGTGGCAGAGCACTAGCCTTGAGCAAAAAGTATCCAAGGACAGTGCCCAGGCCCTGAGTTTGAGCCCCAGGACTGCCAATAAAATAATAATAATAATAATAATAATAATAATAATTGGTCTAATGACAATATTGTAGACAGAAGACACAGTTTAGAGGCCGCTCTCCCACATCTCCCTGGGTATGCCATGGGCAGTCTTGCAAATGCCCACCTGGATAGCACAAAGTAGTGGGGAGTTGTTCACAGCAGATCCAGCTCCTGGCTCCCAACTCAGAGCCCAAGGATGGGGATTCCTGGTCAAGACCAAAAAGAATGAGAAGTCCTCCCCCCCAGGCCCCAGGGGGCATTGCTGGGGCTAGAGACTGGACTTGGAACAGCCCTGGGGACAGGGAGGTAGGAGGAGGGGATGGAGGGAAGAAGCGGGAGGGAGAGAGAGGAAAGGAGGCAGGCAGGCAGGCCAGGAGGCGGCCAGAAACAGTAAATAATTCAAGTGGGTGAACTGGAGACAGCCAGTGTGTGAGGATTGGGTTCAGGCCGAGGGGGAGGCCTAGATGGCTGGAGGGGACTTGTGGTCTCCCCAGCCCTAGAAAGGAGAATCCATGCAGCTCAGCTGCCAGGAAAACACAGCCCAGGATGCCAACCCAGGGCACTGAGAGAAGGGGCTCCCAGGAACTGCCCAGCAGGGTCCTGACCTGCCCAGCCATCCCCATAGCAACCAGCTGGCCTGGCCCAGGGTTCTCTCTGGCAGACCTGGGCTCCCCTCCCCTGCAGGCAGCTGATGGGCATCCATCCATCCCCCACTATGTAAAGGTTTGCCCTTCCATATCCTTGGGGTTCCTTCTCTGTACAGGGAAAGGGTGCTAATGAGAGTAACTCTCATAGTTTGAAACCAGCCTAGGTAGCCAAAGCCCGGAGACTCTTACCTCCAATTTACCAACCAAATGCCAGCAAGAGCGTGAGACCCTGAGTTCAAACCCTAAGACCAGTGCACTTACACACACACACACACACACACACACACACACACACAAGCTACCCACTGGCTGGAGATAAATGCTCACTGACCCCAAAGTTAAGTCTTTGACCAGGAAGAAGCCTTACCTTCGTATCTAGGGCTCTCCGGTGCCAAGTACAAGCCTCTGGGCTGCCAGAGGAGTTAATTAATGAAATCTATGTTCACTCAGTGACACGATTGCTTTTAGGAAATTCATTCCCAGAGCAGCTGCTGAAGCCCCAGACCACCCAGCAACCTGACTGACCACAACCGGTTCCTGCCATTACTCCTCCTGCCCTCATCCCACCCCTTCCCAATTCTTTTAGAATTTCCTCGGCATATTTCTGGGTTTTCCTTCTCTCTTTGCCAGTCCTCTCCCACTTCCCTCTGTGGTGACCCTATGTCCTCGAAGCAGCTACTTCTGGGTCAAAGACCTTGGTCCAAGCTCTGAGGGAAAGAATTGCTTCCCTTGGGGTGAAGAACAAACCCTCCAGTGGGAGGCACAAGGAGGTAAGCCAAATTCTCATCCCAGAACTTAAGGAAAATAAATGGAAGTGTGCTCTGGCCAGCAGCCAGTGGGAGAGCCCTATGGCTGTCTTGCTGGGACGTTTGGATCCCCTTGGGAGGGTGTGAGGTCTTTGGACACCAAGATCTCTGTCCCCAAAGGCCACCCCACAAGCTCCAATCCAGCTGCCAGGTTTCCTCGGTTACCGCCTCCCCCTCCCCGTTTCCCAGTTGCAAGGATTTATTTTTGCATAGGGTTTGGGAGAATCTCTGCTGCTGCTGCTGAATAACGACATGCTCTTTTTCTTCCCCCTTCTCCCTCCCTCCAATAGGCAGATTTTATAAACCAGAGCAGCTGCCTGAAAGTTTCCAAGAAAAAAAATCTGCACAGTTTCTAACAGGGTGACAGTTCCTCCACAGGAAGTTGCTTTTAATTTTTTTAAAAGCTCCATCTATTGGTCATTGGGCTGCATAGTGTCTGCACAGTGGGCACTGTGCATATTCTCGACCCACCCCGCCTCCTCGACGGTACCTCTCCCCCCACACATGGAACTCAAGATTACATCTAAACCATGGTGGTTTAGCCAACCCAGAGGTAAAGATGGAACTAGGCCACCGATACAAGGGACTCAAGGTTACCTGGGCCAAAGTATCCCACATAAATTATAAAAGTGCTCACCACTTACAAAGGTAGACCAGATGGCTGACAGTGGCTCCTGCCTGTAATCCCAGCTATTCAGATGGCTGAGATTTGAGGATCACAGATCAAAGTCAGCCTGAGCAGAAAAATCCTTGAGACACGTATCTCCAGTTAACCACCAGAAAATCAGAAGTAGTGCTGTGGCTCAAAGTGGCAGAGTGCTAGCCTTGAGCTGAAAAAGCTCAGAGAGAATGCCCAGGCCCCAGCTTCAAGCCCAGTGACGGGTAGGGGAAAAAACCAAAACACAAAAAAGGTAGACCAGACACTGTCTAGTAAATAAGGACTATGTAGTAACTTCCTTCCGGAGAATATAGTGTGGGGTGGAATGGGGAAAAAAAAAAAGGAGTAACATTGTTACATTGAAGTGCAGAAACAGAGAAAACACCACTACCCAGGTGACCCAGAGCAGCAGTGACAGTGATGAGTCATGTCTAGAACCTGTGTCCTTGGTATGACAAGACCATAACAGACCTCCCATGGGCTGGAAAAATGTCAGACAAACTCTAATGGAGGGCAGTCTACAAAGCACCGCTCCAGTGCATTAGCAAAAGCAAGGCAAAGTTAGGCAACCAGTGGCTCATGCCTACAATCCTCGCTACTCAGGAGGCTGAGCTCTGAGAATCCTGCCAATGTGGGCAGGAAAGTCTGAGATTCTCATCTCTAAAACAAACAAAAGCAAGAAGTAGTGCTGTGGCTCAAGTGGTACAGCACCAGCCTTCCTGAGTTCAAGTCCTAATATCAGTACACACACACACACACCACAAAAAGCAAGTCTGAGAAAATAAGAGTCCAGAGAAACTGAAGGAACCTTGTGACTAACGGAATATGCCATTCTTTGTGGAAACCTGGAGCAGGTGATGGACATTCATTAACCGCTACTAAGACCTGAGTTAAACTGAGTGGCTCAGTTACTAGCCTCGTACCATTGTTGGCTCCTTAATTGGGAAAAATGTGCCGTAGTGAAGTCGGATGTTAGCAATAGGAGAAACTGGGTCATGCATATCTGACAACATTATGGTTTCTGCACAACTCTTCTGTACATCTCATACTATTCTAGAGGGTTGGCAGAGCGGTAGAGCACCCACTTAGTAAGCATGAGGTCCTCAGTTTAAACCCCAGCACTGCCAAAAAACATTTGAAAAATGACTTTTTTTAAAAAGATATAAAAGAACAGTTGTTGTGTAAGTAGGTTTCCTGTTTGTGTATCAGGCAATCCCCCAAACCCAGCTATCTTTGGTTTCTTCTTTTTGCTAGCACTGAGGAGGTCAGCTGTTGATTTGGGGCTGTACCCAAGGCCCTAGATCATTTTCAAGTCCAGGAAAGATTCTCATTTAAGCCAAGTTCATCCCTTCCCAGAGCGAGAAGTCCATCTCTCCCAGTCTCTCCCAGTCTCCACACAGAATGGGATGACATTCCTGAGTCCAGTTAGAAAGGGAGGGTCAGCGTGTCTCCCTGGGGGTGAGACTCACCAGAATGTGTTTACTGGAACCTTTGGGAATCTGATGAAGATAACCGTCCAAACACTCTCCATCTCCTCATCCAAACTCCCATCCTCCCTACCCCTGCACCCCTAAAAGCTATCTGCTACAAAGAACCTTCATGAAATAAGATTGGTTGGCCATCTTAGCAGTCCAGCGCTGGCAAGCAGCAAGCGCTTCCTAGATGTGGATGTGTTGCTTTGGTATGTAGCCCAAGCTGGCCTGGAAATCTCAATCATCCTTCCATTTGCGCCCCAAGTGCGGGGATTACAGGTGTGCGCCACTGCACCTGGCTATAATATTTTATATTGATGGTTGCCGTTTATAATGTACTTGGCTCCATGGGCGGGACATGGAAGGGACTGCTGTCTAATTTTCCTGGATGGTTATTATCATTATTGTAGGAGAAATAGAAACTCAACAAGCTTTAGAATGCCCCCAAGTTACAAGGCAGAAAGGACAGAAGCTTCAAATCCACATCACCTAAACCCCAAATCTGTGCCCCCTAGAAACCCTAATGTCTGTTCTCCTCTGCCAGGCTCCGGGGCACCTGGGAACCGGTTGTCTGCTCTCTGCTCAGGCATTCCATGTCCATTTCTTCATTTACAACCTCCAGACACAGTCATCTTCAAGTCTCTTGTTTTTTACAAACTTGATTTGCCCATTTCTCCCTTAGAGGTGCCTTTTGCTACACCATCAGCCTGTCAGTTTAGACAGGCTACTAGGGCAGGACTGGAGCAGATGTATGCTTATGGCAAGCATCCAATTAGCCAAGTTTCCATAATACAGCCCCAGATGCCTGAAGGTTTGGATCTCCTCCCCCGACCCAAGTCTTAAATAGCCTATATGCCACCTTTTGCTTCCAACCTATCCTGCACACGGTATCATTTGATAACTGCTCCCTCCTGCAAAAGCCTTTCCACAAATGTTTATCCAAAATTCTAGTATATCCAAGAGATTTATCTTCCCTTGTTTGCTGAATGGAAGCCTCTGAAAAGGCAGAGGAGCCAAGGACTACCAGGAAGCCTCCAGAAGGAACATTTTAATAGATCACTTATTAAAATGACCCTGGAGCCTCAGCCTGGGACTCCCACACACCCCACTTCCCAGCAGAAGGCAGCTCCAGCTCTGAGCTGACCACATCCAAGTCCTGCCCCCTCCCAAGCCTCCATGCACTTTGTCTATTATGCAGTGGCCAGAAACCAACAGGGCTTCAGAACAACAAAGCAACAAAAGAACCTTTAAAAGATGCAAGACAGGGCTGCAGCTGAGTGAGGCGGGTCTGAGGTCAGATGATTCCACATCTCCAACCCCAGAGCATGGCCTGGGTTCTAATCCTGCTTCTATGACTTCCTAGCTTCCAGTTGGAGAGAACTGATAGTACTTACGTCATAGGGCTGCGTATATGGTAAAACCTCAATGAGTTGGTGCTCTATGGTTCTTTCAGCCTCTCTGGGGCCTCAACTTCTTCCTCTACTGGAATGTGAATGCTCTGAGGTGTTTGTTTTTTGTTGGTCGTGGTGCTTGAACTCTGCGCCTGGGAGCTGTCCCTGAGCTCTTCAGCTCAAGGCTAGTACTCTACTCCTTGAGTCACACAGCCACTTCCAGTTTTCTGGCCATTAACTGGAGATAAAGTATCTCAAGGACTTTACTGCCAGGGCTGGCTTTGAACCTTGATCCTCAGACCTCAGCCTCCTGAGTATCTAAGATTACAGGCGTGACATCACTGAGATGTCACCCAAAAGTGACTAGGTGTGCAAATCACTCCTGAATTCAGACACAAACCCTGACTTCCCAAAGAATTGTTTTCTTGTACCAGTCCTGGGGCTTGAACTCATGACCTGGGGCACTGTTCCTAAGTTTTTGTGCTCAAGGCTAGCACTCTACCATTTGAACCCCAGCTCTATTTACAGCATGTGGCTGGTTCATTGGAGATAAGAGTGTCACAAATATTTCTGCCCAGGCTGGCTTTGAACTGCAATCCTCAGATCTCAGCCTCCTGAGTAGTTAGGATTACAGGTGAAAGCTACTGACACCCAGCTCTGAAGAATCTTTTCACCTGGTTCCTGCTCCTCTTGGCCAGACTGGAGTCTAAACAGAAGCTTGAGGTGGCCTCACTTTACATAGCACCATTTAGCCTTCCAGAGGGAAAGCACAGGAGACCCCTGAGCACTAAGGGACTGGTAATATCTAGGGTCAGGAGGGAAGGGAGCCAGATGTGCCACTGCATCATGCTGCTGGTCCTGTCAGCTTCCCACCATCCCTGATTAAAAGACCAGCAGAGGCTGCAGGGCCTCCTCTGCCTGGAAATGAGGATGAGACATCACCTCTACCCCTGCGAAGGCCCCTGAAGCCCCTCTTTCCCACCCACTCCCCCTTCCTGGAGACACTTACCTGGTATCTGAGTCACACACCCTGCTCCTGTCACTGTAAACTCTGTTATGACTTCCCGGCTGACAATTTCACAACAAACACATTAAGAACTGCAGGCACTGGGGCTGCGGGATGCCTGACAAACCAGGAGAAAAGCCTCACCTCCCAAGGCCTCCCTCCTTCACCAACCACAGATCAGGTGCGTGAAAATCCCACCTGGGTCCAGAAGCAAACCCTGAATTCTCAAAGAACCTTTTCACGGGGCGTCTGCCCCTCTTGGCAGATTGGTATCCATACAGGAGCTAGGTATGCCTCGCTCTACACAGCCCTGAAGTTACCGAAAACCAAACCAGAGGCTGCATGTATTATTATTTCCAAGTGGTTATTGTTGGATGCCAGAGATCTTTGGCTGTAGATTCTGAAGAATGGATTCATCTCCAGCATGGACCATTGAGCTCCAGCAGCTGAAGATCCAGGCCAAGTGCATAAGTCCTCAGCCCTGTCTTTGAGGACAGGGGCCCTTGGTGACTCATTAAGTGGACATGGAGGAGCCTGACCCTAAATGCCTCTATAAACTGGGTGTTGCTTACTGAAGTTCAATGACCCATTCAAGTTCAATGCTAGGGAGCTGGACTTTGAATCCAAACAGGTTGGCCTTTATTTTTGCTAGGCCTGGGGCTTTGCATGCAGAGCCTAGGTGCTGCCCCTGAGCTTTTTTTTATTCAAAGCTAGCACTTTGAATAAGCTAGGCATAACACCATTTCTCCCCTCCACTCCCGTGGTTAATTGGAGATAAGAGTCTCACAGACTTTTCTGCCCCAGGTGTCTTTGAACCAGTCCTCAGATCTCAACCCCCTGAGCAGGCAGGGTTACAGGCAGGCGTGAGCCTCGGATCGCCAGCAAGGTTGACGTTCGGATACGAATTTCTCCTGGCTTTTTTTTTTTTTTCGGTGCCAGTACTGGGTCTTGAACTCAGGGCCTGGTGTTCTTGCTTGGTTTTTATTTATTTTTCCTTTTTCTCAAGGCTGGGTTTTCTAGGAAGCACAGCTCTACTTCCAGTTTTTGTTTTACTGATTAATTGTAAAGTCTCACAGAGAAACCTCTGTGAGCAAGCTGAAGCCAACCTGCAGATACAAAATGGAGTAAAGCCCGCCTTCTTCAGAGATGGCTTTGCCCATCTAGCCCATGAGAGCCCCTCCCTGCCTTTTTGCCTCAAAGACCCCCAGCCACCATCCATGCCTTCCTTTCTACCACCAGTAAATGGACAGACACCCTCCCCCAACCCCCCGGTCAAAAAAGGAGGAAAAAGAAGGGAGACACAGGAGCAATTCTTTATTGTACATCAGAGAAATAGCCCTGTGTGCCGCTTCAAGGTGCAACGTACAGAATATTGAATTAAGAAAAGAGGGAACAGGGAAGGGAAACCTTTTGAGGTCCAAAGTTGCAAACAAAAAGAAAAAAAAAAAGGATCAGTGAAAGATTCCTCACGCAAGAGGCATTTTTGCAAATACCATGCAAAACAGGCAGCTGGTGTGCCTTCAGAGAAACCCTACAAATAACAAAAGACTCCAAGCATTCCTGTACGGGGACTCAGAGCACAGGGGAAAAAAGAAACCAAAATGCCTTTCGGCATTTCAAGATATTTGGCACTCTTGTGATTACATATTTTTTTTTACAGTCCATTAAAGAGAATAAACTGACATAATAATGGGGGGAGGGGATCCAGGCAGCTCATACAACAGACTGGAGAGGGAGGTTAGAAAAAGCTCAAGCATTTTTTTTTATGTGTTTTGTTGTTGTTATTCCTGACATAAAAAATGTGTCCATTTGCATTAACTTGGGGAAATAGCTTGTAGCAACAAAGAAACACAAGCTTTACAATTCATTTTAAACTAAAACAAGGATCCTTTCCAAGTGCCATTTCTTAAAAACAAAAAAAAATTATCTTCTTGTTTTAAACACATTCCTGATAACTTCAAAAGATGACCAAAATAAAACAGTATCTACAGAGTTCATTTTCCAATTTTTTTTGTACATCCAAGGATAACATAAAAAAATTAAAATAAAACTGGACGGCATTTCACATCCGAGTGCACAGAATCATTTTTGCAAGATTAAATAATGTAAACATTAGGAAGAGCCAAATCAGCGAAGAAATGCAAACACCTCCAGACCTGGTGTTGCGACTTCAGAGAGTAGTTCAAAAATCCAGATCTAGAGTTGAGCAATATTCACCATATATAAAAAAGAAATAGATATCAATTTTTGACAAGTAGCTGCAACTGAGACTTTTTAAATTTTCTTTATGTGTGTATATAGTGACTTTTAAATTTTTTTATTTTTTTAAATTTTTTTTAAATTTTTGCAGAGGAGTCTAGAAGCTTCTCCTCCTCCTCTTCCTCCTCCACCTCCTCCTCCTCCTCCTGCCTCATCTGTCTCCCAGCCTGCCACGAGATACAGGTTGTTGATTTCATGGTGGGAACCAAGCTAATAATAAATTTCAAAGTGCTTTCTCCTTTTCATTCCTTTTTTTTCTTTCTCTCAATAACCATTGTTGCCTGCCGCTGTTAATTCTCTCCCTTAGCCCAATGTCTCTGGAGGAGTTAGACTCCAGGAGGTGCCTTGTCGGTCATATTTTTCAGCACGTCATCAATCCTATCATCTTCAATAACAACTGCAAAAAGAAAAGAGAGAAAAAAAGGGAGGGAAGATTGGTGAGCGCGTGTGGGCCCAGGCCAGGGGTCTCTGCCATTTCCACCCGCCGGTGGGCAGTGCCCGTGCGGAGGAGGCCGGCCACCCCTCCCCGGCCCTGCCCGGGGTCCCTCGCCGTCCGGCTGGGGCCGCCCCACCCCCAGCCTGCGTCCCGGCTGGACTCGGAGAGAGGAAAGGGGAGAGGCTGGGCGCAAACGCGCAGCCCCGCGAGCGCCCCGACCGCGCACCCCCCGACACACATACACACGCGCACACACACACGCACACACACACAGACACACGCACACACACAGACACACACGCACAGACACAAGCGCGCGCACACAGACACACGCACACACACATACACACACAGACACACGCACACACACACACACAGACACGCACACAGACACGCACACACACACACGCACGCACAGTCCGGGGTATTTTATTTAGAAAGCCATCTTGGAGGCTGGGAAGGGAGAGGAGAGACCTCCCCGGTCTGCGGGTCACCAGCACCCGGGGGTGTCCCGAGCGCGAACGTCGGTGGCTGCGGTCCGGTGCAGAGGTGCGGGGAGCCCGGAGGCCACCCCGGGGCGGGTTCCCGGGGCCAGCAGACCCGGGGCGGTCTGGCCTGCTTCGGGTGGGCGCCCCGACCCGCTCGCCCTTCCCAAGCCCCGGCCGACGGCCTCCGCCCCTCCGGTCTCCACCGCCGCGGGCTGAACCTCCTCCCCTCGCCGCCTCCCCGGGGCTCGGCCTCGGGCCGCCTCTCCCCGTCCCCCCACCAGGCCCTCGGCGCGCGATCGCCATCCAGGCGATCCCCGGGGTCTCCATTTCCGGGGTGTCGGACACCCCCATTGAGAGGGCCGTTACTCCCCGGACTTGCGTCCCGTCCCGGGCTCCGGGCGGACCGAGGTCCCCGCCCAGCGCCCTCCCCTGCGCCCCGGGCTCCCTCCTCGGCGCTCCGGCTCCGTGGAGTCCCCGGAGCCTCGGATCTCCCCTGGCTCGCGCGCAGCGGCCCAGCTCGGCCAGCCCCCTCCCCGGCCAGGGCAGGGCGAAGCGAGCCGCGGCCTCCCCGCGGTCGGGTCCCGGGGGACCCTGCGCCCCCTCCCCCAGGGCTGCACCGGACCACGGCGGCGACTTCTCTGCCCGGGGGGGGGGGAAGGGGGAGCGGAATCTAAAGCAAACTTTGGCGCGGGCGGGGGCGCGGGTCGGACCCGCCACGCCCCCGGTGACCCCGCGGGGACCCGGCCCGAGGCCGCCCGCTGCACCCGCAGTGCGGGATCACCGGCCCGAGGTAGGGACCCCGCGCCCCACGGTGGAGGAAGGGGACCGGGAACTCACCCCGCTTGCTCCGGCCGATCTGGCCCAGCTTGGGCGGCCGCTTGTTCTGCCCGGCGCCGAAGAAGTTGTTGGTGTCCTGCAGGCGGCACGAGAAGATCTGGCCCACGTCCCCACCGTCGCCGTAGGGGCTCAGCTTCTCGTCGCCGTAGGGCAGCACCTCCGACATGGTCGCGTCCAGGGGCTCGGCGGCGGCACCTCCTCCGCCCGCGTCCCCGCCCGCGGCGGACAGGGTCAGCGGCGCTGGGGCCGGGGGCTGCCGGCCGGGGACGGCCCGCGCGCGGGCTGCGGCGCCGGGGACGCCGGCGAGAGGCCGGGGGGCACCGCTAGAGCAGGGGCGCGCCGCTCGCGCTGGCGACCCCGCGAGCGCCCGCAGCCGGCTGTGCTGCGCTGCGCCCGGGCTCCGCGCGCGAGTGGCTGCGGCTGCTCCGGCAGCGGCGCGCAGGACTCACATCCTCGACGCGCTCGGGCGCGGGGCGGGGGCCGGGCGGGGCCGCGAGCCGCGGGGGAGGCGGGCGTCCCCGCGAGCCCGGGGGGCGCACCCCGAGGAGGGGCGGGCGGGCCGCTCGGTCCTGCCGCGGGTGCGGGCGGCGGCGCCGGGTCGGGGAGGCGGACTGGGGAGCTGCGATCCTCAGAGTTGCGAGAGGCGGAGGGGGAGGGGAGCGAGCGAGGAGGGAGAGCGGCGGGGGGGGGGGGTGGACCCGGAGGAAGGGAGAGAGGGCGCAGGGGGTGGGGAGGGGGTGAGGACGCTGGAGAGGGAGAGGCGGGAGGGAAAGAAAGGGGGAGGGTTAGACCGAGATCCGAGGGGCCGAGGGGAGAGGAGGAGGGCGAGGACCGGGAGGGGGGCCGGGAGGGTCCGGAGGGAAGGGGGAGAACGAGGGAGGTCGAGAAGCGGGGCGGCAGCCCGAGCGGCGAGCGACCACTGCGGGCCGCGGCGGCGATCGCGGCGCGGGGGGCGGGCGGGAGGCGGGGGCCGCGGGGAGAGATCCCGGGAAGCCGCCGACGTCACGGGCCGCGCCGGCTTCCTGCCCCCCGCCCCCGCCCGCGCCCAGGGGCCCCGGTGCGCCCCGCCCGCCCCGCCCGCGCCCCTCCCCGCCGGCTGTTTACCAGGCCCCGAGCCGGTGCGCGCCGGCTCGGCGGATCCGCCTCGGGAGGGGAGTGGGGAGGAGGGAACGGAGGGGGCGGCCGGCGCGCTGACCTCCCCGATGCCGGGGCCGAAGACCGGAGGGCCTCGGGGTGACCCTCGCAAAGGGACCCCCTCGCCCCTGCTCACCACACAAGCGCCCCACTTCGGACACTCGCGAGGTCCGTCCTTCCGCCCCGCACCCGCTCAGGGCGCCCCGAGGCCCGGCTCCCCCGCCCGCCCTGGCGGCGCAGGGCCCGGAGGCGAGAGGGAGGGGGGCCTCCCCCTCCCGGAGGGCGGGGGCTGGCCCGGGGTGCCCGGTCCCCAGCGCCCTCGGCCTCGCGGGGGACGCCCGGGCCTGCCGCCCTTTGCCCTCGGGACCTCCCTTCCAGCAACAGCCGAACGCCCCCGGGAGGAACTGGGGCCTCGGGGCGGGAGAGCGAGCCAGGTCCTCCCTCCGGAGAGGACACGGGGCAGCCCCGGAGGCCCGGGCCGGGGAGGGGGGCGGGGAGGACGGGGGCAGGTGCTTGAGAGCCTCTCCACCGGTGCTTGTTGGCTGGGCAGAGCCGCGGAACCACCAAGAGCGGCGGCCAGGCCAGGGTCATGCCGGCTGGGCTGGGGAAAGTTAGCTGTGGAGTCCCTCCGGCTCCTCCTGCTCCTTTGCAGGTGACCCCACCGCCGCGAGTGAGCACAGGGAGGTTGTCTGGAGTTAGGGGTGGAGAGGAGACAGCTGCACTCTCCTCAAACTATGCTGAAGGCTTAGCTGGCCTCCAGATTTCCCCCCTAATGGAAGGAGGAGCTAGGCACTGAGAAACTCTAGGCTTGTGTTGGGCACTGGTGGCTCACACCTGTAATCCTAACTACTAGGGAGGCTGAGATCTGAGGATCATGGTTTGAAGCCAGCCAAGACAGGAAAGACCTTGAGACTCTTGATGTCCTATGTATGAACCACTGAAAAAGCCAGAGTTAGAGCTGTGGCTCATGGTATAGAGCACTAACCTTGAGTTGGGGGTGGGGAGAGACAAATCTGGAGCAAATGTGACAGGTGTAATATAATGTATAACCTTTGGACTCTGGCCTGAGCTTGAATCCCAGTCCTCTCATTTGCTTGCTGTGAGCCTTTGGACCAAGTCATCTGTGAATTTGCAGGGTCTCTGCTGTAAGATCCAGGTGTGTGGCCAGCTAGCTTCCCATGTGACCGCAGGGAAAACATTGAAACCAGTCTCTTGCAGCCTGGCTGAGAGTGGAGGTGGTATAATCAATCTGAGAGGCTGCTTAATGAGCAACAACTGCTTTCTTCCCTTTACTGCTGCAAGGAGGATAGCCATCTTGTCATTTCCCTGGGGGAATCTAAAGCCAGTAGGGTCCTGGGCCAGGCTCAAACCCCAGAGTTTATGCATTGCAGGAACAGCAAGACACCAGACAGCTGTGCCCCACACCCATCTCCATTCATCAAGGCTATGCTGAGTGCCTGCTTTGCGGTTAGCTCTGAGGCCAAGTGCCAAGAGAGAAAACAAAGGCAAAACAAGCAGGATGATAAAGTGACAAGAGCCTCTTACCTTTGCCTGACACTGTCTACTTTCTTCCCCCTCACCCAAAGCATTTTCACATCCAGTATTGACCTTGCTTCTCAAAACAAATCCCTCCTGAAGTAGGAAGAGGAGAGGTTGCATGCTTGTCTCCTGGATGTGGCAGAAGCCGGGTAAGTGACTAGTCCAAGGTCACAGGCTGAGGACGCAGCTGGGGAAGCTGCTGTTCTCAGAGAGGTTCCAGGAGGGGACTCCCTGCAGTCATGGCAGCATCTAGGCCTAGGACTTCCAGTCCCTGCGTGCACACGACACCTTCATGACTGTGAAGGGGGAGGGGCAAAGCAATTTCCAGCAGCTTTGAGCACATGGAAGGTAAACAGGAAGTGGGACTGGTGAGGGTCACTGACTGACTAGAAGGAAGGAGAAACACGGCCGGAGGTTTGGCCTAGTGATAGAGTGCTTGCCTCGGTACCACATACATACCAAAGCCAGAAGTGATGCTTTGGCTCAAGTGGTGGAGCGCCAACCTTGAGGAAAAAGACCAAGGACATTGCTCAGGCCCTGAGTTCAAGCACCACGACTGGCAACAAAAAAAGAAAGAAAGGTAAGCCCTAGTCTTAGCCAAATAAGGTTGCACAGGGCAGCATCCCTCCCTCTTCCCTCTCAGTACCCACCCCTTCATGGGTACTTGGTCCTTGATGGTTTAAAAAATGTCTCCCTAACTGGCTAGATGTTGGTGGCTCACCCTTATGACCCTAAGCTAGTCAGGAGGCTGAGCTCTGGGGATGGTGATTCGAAGCCAGTCCAGGCAGACAAATCCAAGAGACCGTTATCTCCAATCAACTAGCAAAAAGGGGGAAATGTAGGTGTGGCCCATGTGGTAGAGTGCCAGCCTTGAGTGGAAAAAGTGAAGAGCTCAGTGTGCAGGCATGTGTGAGCACACACATACACATACACACACAAATGTCTCTGTGAAAATCATCTCCAGAATATTGGGCTCTTAAAGGTGGGCAGGGCTGGGGCTGTGAGGTGATGGTGCAAGACCCCCCCTAACCTGGGAAAGTAGGCCAGCACAAGCATTCCTTGCCTCACCTCCAAACTGTCTTCATTACAAAGGCCTTGCATAGGCTTCCCCCTCCTCTAGCCTTCTGTGACCATGGGACTATTATTCTTCCTGGCCCTACATGCCCCAAGGCCAAGAGGCTGGCTCTGAGCCAGATGCCCAGATCCAGAGGAAGGAACCAGCATAGATAAAGGGCCCACTCCTTGGTGCCCAGCAACAAAAATGGCAGCATTTAGTCTAGGGTCCAGGATGAGAGCTCTCGGCCCTGCCCTGTCATTTCCAGACTCAGGGACAGAGCCCAGGCCCTGAGTTAAAGTCAAACAACCACCACCACCACCAAAAAAAAAAAAAAAAAAAAATTGTTCTACCCAGTGGTCTTATTCTGTAGAAGGAAATCATCTAGGTAAGTTGTTGGTTTAATTTGTTCTCTAGTCCTGAGCTTGAGCTCAGGGCCTGAGCACCGTCCTTGGGATTTCTTTTTCCCTCAAGGCTAGAGCTATACCACTTGAGCACCAATACTGGCTTTTTTCTATATATGTGGTACAGAGGAATCAATCTTGGATCTTTGTGCATGCTAGGCAAGCACTCTACCACTAGGCCAAAGTCCCATCCCCTAGGTAAGATGTTTACCTAGACACAGAGGCAGTCCTCAATAGATATAGTGATTTAGGCTGTTGATTCTGTTTGTTTTTGAGACAGGTTCTGTGAATCCCAGGCTGACCTCCAACTGGCAAATCCCACATGCTGGGATCACAGGTGTGTACTGCCACGCACAGCTCTTTATGACTTTTGAGAAATTGTTTTTCCCCCTGGAAAAGTCCTCTGATGCTCCATCATAAAAGAGGGAACTTGAAGAAATCACTTAAATTTCTCCCAAATCTCAAGAAGACACAATCTGCATAGCCATCCCGCTATCAAAAATGTGTATCTGATGGGCTGGGAGTTTGGCCTAACGGTAGAGTGCTTGCCTAGCAGGCACAAAGACCTGGGTTTGATTCCTCATACATAGAAAAGGCTGGAAGTGGTGCTGTGGCTCAAGTGGTAGAGCTTTAGCCTTGAAAAAGTCCAAGGACAGTGCTCAGGCCCTGAGTTCAAGCCCCAGGACTGGCAAAAAAAAAAAAAAAATGCATGTGGAGCCATCCCCTCCTGGGCTTGCACTCCATACAACAGCTGATGTGATCCAGAAGGGGAAGATCAGCCCTGCATCGGGCTATGATGTTGGGGAAACTGAGGCACAGGCAGCAGCATCCAGCTATGGCAAGACTAGAGAAGAATGTGGCCGTTGGCACTTCAAGTCCAGGCGGTGGTAGAGATGGAGTGTTCAGTAAGTCGATCCTTGCCAAATCTGGCCCAAACTCTAGACGGTCATCAAGGAAGCCAGGGTGCAATGCCACATCAGCTGCCAGCTGGCCTCCTCCAAAGAGGCTGGGAACATCCAGCATGAATGAGTGCCCCAAGCCAAGGCTGGTAAAACTCTACCACCCCAGTGATGACATGAGATATGGACACAAATGCAGGCAGTTCTCTGCTCTCCTTGAAAGCCAGGGCTCCTGCCCCCACCCCACCCCCTCTCTCATACACACACTCCCTTCATTTGCCTAATCACTGAGGCCCCTTCTTCCAATGAAATCATGCAAGAAAACTTGGAGGGTATAAATGAGAGGGTGAGCTCTGGCTACCCTGCTCTGAAGCCCAGCACTGGGCCCTCATCTGCCATCGGTCAACGAAGAATGGCTAACAATTCTCTGCAAGGCTCAGTTTGTAGACACTTCCAGAGCTCTTCCAGTCCAATGCTCTCCTGGAACAGATCGGGAAACTGAGGCCAGACAAGAAAGGGTGGAACCCAGGTCTTCTGACTTCCAGTGTCAGTTCCTACCATGGCACCCTTCTTCCCTCTTTGTCGGAATCTCAAAGAGCAGGCCCTCCCAACAATGCACTTTTGGTCATAATGTCAGATCTTTTTGTCCCTCAGGAAGTTTGCTGTGTTTCATTCCAATGAAATTAAAAGACCACAGGGTCATCTTTAAAAAGGTTGTTGTGTGTTTCAGTGCCAGTACTGGGGCTTGAACTCAGGGTCTGTGCACTATCCCTTAGCTTTTTCACTCAAGGCTGGTGCTCTACCACTTGAACCACAACTCCACTTATGTTTTTTTTTTGGGGGGGAGGGGTAATTGGAGATAAGAATCTCAGAGACTCGGCCGGGAGTTTGGCCTAGTGGTTAAAGTGCTTGCCTAGCATGCATGAAGACCCGGCTTCGATTCCTCGGTACCACATACATAGAAAAAAGCCAGAAGTGGTGCTGAGGCTCAAGTGGTAGAGCTCTAGCCTTGAAAAAAAGTCCAAGGACAGTGCTCAGGCCCTGAGCTCAAGCCCAGGACTGGCAAGAAAAAAGAATCTCAGAGACTCTTCTACCTGGACTAGATTTGAACCACATCTCTTGGATCTCGGCTTCATGAGTAAGTAGGAATACAGGTCACTGGTGCCATCTTTAAAATGTCGATGATAGACAAAACGGGAGTTCATAGGAAGCCGTAAGAAACAGTGAAGGGGCCAGTGCATATGAAATTGTTATGGTAAGTGTAGGGGACAGCTCCAGGCAAATGCCCCTCTGTCTACAGTCCTTAGGGCCTGAGGGGTAGAGGGAAATGCAGAAGGCTGAAGGGCAGAGGGCTAAGCAGGAGATGGTGGCAGAGGACGTTGTGCTGTGGCAGGTATACCTGGCCACAGGTGAATGTTATGTAAAATGAGGCAGATTCACAGAAAGAGACAGAAAAGGAATCAAGAGAGGCTACAAAACCTCAGAGAGGGGGACAGGCCCACCTGGGGGTGGTGAGGTTAGGGGGACCCTTCTGTGTGCTCAGAAGCAAGAAACAGAGCAAAAAAGAAACAGAACTTCCAAGGGAAGTAAAAGCCAAAACACAGAAGAGGGGAAGGGGAAGTGTAAAGGTAGAGAAGCCTGGGAACCCAGAGGAAGGAAACAAAGCAAAGACAGCTCAGGAAAGAGCTAGGTTAAGAAAAGCAAAGTTTCTCGCAGAGGAAAAAAATCCAAGTCTGAACTGGGACTGGGAGTTTGGCCTAGTGGTAGAGTGCTTGCCTAGCATGCACAAAGACCTGGATTCGATTCCTTGGTACCACATACCTAGAAAAAACTGGAAGTGGTGGCTTAAGTGGTAGAGCTCTAACCTTGAGAAAGCCCAAGGACAGTGCTCAGGCCCTGAGTTTAAGCCCCAGGACTGGCAAAAAATAAAAATAAATAAAAATAAATGTTTGAGAAATTTCAGTGGCAGAAATGTGAGATTCCCCCACACCAGGAATTCTCTGGATTTCTCAAAAACACATTTGCATCTAACTCCCTGGTGAGAGAGGATTTCTGCCTTGTCCTGTCCTACGCTGTACCAAGGTAGCCCTAAGATCATCAGTCTAGTGCCTCCCCACCAAGTACCTCCCATCCCCAGCACCCCCTCACTTTCAGACTCTGGTCAAACCCCTCACTTTTCTCTGGCAAGGTTACTGGCTGCCTCAACTATGGGGACACAGCACCATCTGGTGGTCGTAGGAGAGATGGCATCATGGGTGGAACCACACATAAATACACACACACACCCTTAAATCCTGGAATTAGGGAAGGTAAGCAGAAAGAGAAGACAAAAAGCAATCTCTTTCAAGTATTCTTGAAGTAGCACCTTCTGGGGGCTACCAAGGATAGGCTCTGAAAGATCAGAGAGGAGGGGGTCGGGAGTTTGGCCTAGTGGTAGAGTGCTTGCCTAGCATGCACGAAGACCCGGGTTCAATTCCTCAGTACCCCACATACATAGCAAAAAGCTGGAAGTGGTGCTGAGGCTCAAGTGGTAGAGCTCTAGCCTTGAGAAAGTCCAAGGACAGTGCTCAGGCCCTGAGCCCAAGCCCAGGACTGGCAAAAAAAAAAAAAAAAAAAAAAAAGATCAGCGAGGACCTGCAGTAACGGCAATATGGACACAAACGTGAAGGCAACCATATTTGCACCCCCAGGCCAATGGAAGCACTCGGGTTCTTGATAGAGTTCAGCTGTAGCCTTCTATGATCTCGTTCCAGCAGCAGAGGGATGTGCTCTGAAGGCCCCTCACGCCGACCCTTCCGAGCTGTGCCAGCTCAGCCTGCCTCAGCCTGAGGCTCGGGGAAAGGAAATGCCAATCCCTCTGCAGGTGTCTGGAGAGGAGTAGGAAGGCAGCTGCGGGGAGATGACTAATGAGCACTTTGGGGAGCAATTCGGGACTTCATGCCTGGGAACTGATCTCATTCAAAATTGATAAGTTAGCGCTATCTAATTAGAGAGGAAATGTGCTGAGCTCCCAGGCTTTCTGGGACTGGTGCACAGCTAGCTCAAAGAGGAGTCAGGGCTGGGTCTCTCTCTCTCTCTCTCTCTCTCTCTCTCTCTCTCTCTCTCTGCCTCACAAGAGGGTCTCCTATGCCCTCCTCCATTCTTCCTCTTGAGGATATGAAAAAGGTCTGAGGTTCAGAGAGAAAGCCAGCCTTTGGGGCTGGCAGATCATTGACCACCATTCAATGACATTGCTCTGACTTTCCTGTGTGCAGCCCTCAACCCCTGCATAGACCACTGGACATGACATCCTTCCTTATAACCAAGCCACCGCTCTCATCTGTAGCCAAAGGCCAGCTCCTTCCAGCAGCCTTCCAGGACTGTTTCCTTCCCTCCCGTTTCCTTCTCCAGCTTACTCATTCGTTCAGCTGGAGTCAGACTGCCTGGCCTTCAAAACCTCACCTTTCTCCTGTGTCTGAGACACTCTACCTCTCTGGGCTTGTTTCCTTTGATTTAAAATTAGAATAGAAAACACAACCACAGGAGTCAAGCAATCACAGACCACTGCTCAGCACTTAGCCTGGCACTTTCTACAGACAACCCAACACAATAATCCCTGACTCACCCTGGGTGATATGGCTAAGAGCTGGGCTAAAGCGAAGAACAGGTTTAGGAATGTCTAAAGCCCCAGAGCCATGCCACGCCCTGCCAGACAAGCGCCCAGGAGGGGCTTGCAGTAGAGGAGGGGCAAGTGCAGGCCGGAGAGTTCAACAGATCTCTGTAGCCTTCAAGGGGCATGTCCCCTCTTCTCAGAACCCTGCAAGCATACCCAGCCCTGGGAGCCAATCAGCTCTGACAGACCTACCTCAGACCTGCGATGGTTTTAATACCCCCCTCAAACCCAAGGTTACATTCAATTGGCACTGTCACAGGCCACAGAGGTGACATGTTTGAGAAGTGACAAGGTCACAAGTAGATGAAGGTCTTCATGGAGAGCGTCGGTTCTCATGAGGGTGGCCAACTTTCTTGTCACGTGACACCTTCTCCATGTAGTAACAACAAGAAGGCCTCACCAGGGGCAGGGGACATGAGCTTGAACTTTCCAGACTTTGTGCCTTTGGGAAGCCAAGTCTAGTTTCTAAAAACAAAACAGACTTGGGTTTACTGCCACCGAAGTGGCAAGCAGGCCTGTCAAGCTGGGCTCATTATTCTTTATTTTGGTCAGTCATGGGGACTGAACCTCAGGTCAAGGCGCGTCCCTGACTTCTTTTTGTTCGGTCTTAGTGCTCTACTACTTGGAGCTACAGTGCCACTTTCCAGTTTTCTAATGGTTACCTGGAGAGAAGGGTTGCACAGGGAGGGTAAATGGGAGAAAAACAAGGGAGGGGTAAGAACGTTCGACAAGAAATGGACTTATTAGCTTACATGTATAACTGCAACCTCTATACATCACCCTGACAATAAAATTGTAAAAAAGTCTCACATTCTCCTGCCTGGACTGGCTTCAAACTGTGATGCTCAGATCTCAGCCTCTTAAGTAGCTTGTGGGATTGCAGGTCTCAGTGCCCGGCTGGTTCACTCCTTTTTGACACAACTCTAAGCCATAAGAGGGCTGAGTCTTGCTCATTTTACTTCTTCAGGTCCAGGTACAAAAAAAAGTCAGGGCTGGGAGTTTGGCCTAGTGGTAGAGTGCTTGCCTAGCATGCACAAAGACCCGGGTTCCATTCCTTGGTACCACATACTTAGAAAAAGCCAGAAGTGGTGCTGAGGCTCAAGTGGTAGAGTTCTATCCTTGAGAGAAAAAAATCCAAGGACAGTGCTCAGGCCCTGAGCTTACGCCCAGGACTGGCAAAAAAAAAAAAAAAAATTCAATGTCCAGTGGATGAGTGTATGTCCCTAGGTGGCACCCATTTCAACCAGTCCTTCCCTTGAGTCCTCCCAAAGCCATGTGGGCTGGCAAGCCAGAGCCACTGCCCAGCCGGGCCTTTTATGGCCTACAACCAGGCTGGGAGAGGGCATTACAGATGGGTTATGTTACAACTTTTTAAATTTTCCACCAGCATAATGGATGGCTTAGGATTCCAAACACTGCCTCGCAGCCCCTGCTCAGCTGGGATTCACTGTGGATCTGACCCAGGTTCCTGACATGTTGACTGGCTGGTGAAATGCTATTTTATCATCTAGTTGGCCTCTAGAATCTGTGGGCTCCGCACCTGAGTTTAACCAATCTTAATCAAAAGTATTGGGGGGACCTCTCTCTACTGAATGGGCACTTTCCCATTATTTTCTAACCAGGACAGTGCAGCAGCTGCTCGCACCGTGACCTCCAAGCACTGTAGAGAGGACCTAGCATGCAGGATGTAAGTCCATGCTAAGCAAACACTCAGCTGCTGTGAGAGTGGGGTAGTGCATCTGCCAAGGTCCTGAGACCCATCCTCCAGGCTCCCCAGACAGGTTGGCTGTTCCACAGGCTGCTCGGACACTGGGGTTCCAGGCCCAGTGTGATCATATGAGGGCTGAAGGCTCAGCAACAGCAACCTCGCTCAGGCTAGGTGTGTGACCTCATGCTACAGACCTCACTCCATTTATAAAACAGGGGGACAGGACCGACTATGGAGAGGCACAGCATTCAGGAATGCCTTGCTGGGACATGCTGAACGTGCTGAACGGCCGGTGGGGTACAGGGCCCCAGGAATTCATGCTTCACAACAACCCCAAGGTCAACTTCAGACTAATCTCCCCCTTCCCCTCTTGACTCCCCACCCAGCCCAGTCCCCCAAAGCTGGGAGAGCCTAAACAGTCCAACTGTCCCCATCCAAGGCAGGCTAAGACCAGGCGAGCAGCCACCTCATAGCTGCGCGGGCGCGTGTCAGAACCCGTCCACTTCCAGCTGGAAGGGGACCCATCTGTCAGGACATGCCTACTCCCGGTGGTAGGAACTCTGCTCTCCCCAAATTCCTGGGAGACAGGGCTGCGGGGCACCTGGGAATGAGTCTGCCAGGGCAGATGAATCCACACTGCTCACCAAGGCTCAGTACTTAACTACCACACAAATCCCTCCTCGGGTCCTCCCTCCCAAAAGCTGAGTGACAGGGTCTTCACTGTGGGGGGGGAGGGGTGTGTGTGTGTGTGTGTTCTCACTGTGGCCCGCTACCCCAGCACAGCACCAGTCCTCCCTGACTGGGGAAGTCGAGTTCCTGCTGCCACTCCGACAGGCAGTTTGGATTGAGGCCCACTGCTGGCGGAGCCCTGGGCACCCATGTCTTCCCCTCTACGCAGCTTCAGGGCTCCCTGAACACCTGTGCCTCCTTAGGCCCCCAACGCCTCATCCTTCCGGTTCAGCCAGCACTCTCGCGAAGCTCACGCCTGACAAGTGTTAACAAGGCCAGGGGCCGCCGCATTCCTCCTCAGCGACAAGCATCAGGGTCCAGCTGTGCCAGGCTGCATCCCACATGGGCAGCCCGGCCCACCTCACAGCCACGAGAGGACCCAGCAGCCCCGAGCCCCCACGTCCGTTCCATCTCAGCATGGAAGCGGTTCTTCCCGGGGATGCCAGGCTTAGCCCTTTAACCTATGTCCACAAAGCACCAGGCAAACACGTGGTGCATGTTTAATCTGTGCTGTTCGCTGGACACTGTGTGTCTGCCCCTGAGAGTCCCACCTCTCCCGGAGGAGGATGGGATGAAGAGTGAGCACGGGGAGAAATCTGGGCGGCTGGCCTGGCACACTCACAGGTTCAGCCTGTGGGAGGGTGGGAAGTGAGGGGTGGGGGCAGGGGAAGCAGGTATGGGGGAGCATGAAGAGCAGGCACAGGAATGCAGGCTAGAGCCCCGGGACTCTCGGGCTCTGCTGGCTATTTTTCCCTGGCAGAAGCCGGCATAGCAGCTGTGAAGGGCAGGGCGGCAGGGTCCTCTGCGAACTTCCTATGAGGCCCCGTGGCTTTGCCTGGGCAGGGAAACCAGAGTCGCCTGGTCTCTCCCACGCTCCACACTAGAGGGCCACGTCGGGGCTCTTGTATGTCTCGTGGCTGCTGCGGCCTGGGCAGAGGCTGCTGCCGCTCTTCCTGCTTCCTCTCCACACACGGCGAGCACGGCTTTCAGAAACAAGCAGTGGGAACGGACGCGCAACCTGCCAGGCTGACAGTTCTGAACGCGGATCTCTTACCCAGGCGGAGGCGTGAGAAAAGCAGAGTCTCGGGGGCCTCTCTTCAGGACTCCCAGAGCCCGCCTCTCCTCTACTCAGGGCGGCTACACACTCCGTCCAGAAAGGCCCAGGAGAGCTGAGGGTGGCTGGCTTTGAGGCTCAGGGCAACAGGTGCTTTGTCACCCATGGTCATCTGGCTCCTGGGAGGGGTTGCAGGGCACAGCCCACCCTCAGGGCTCCCCAGATACTCTGGGGAGCACACATGGCGCTCCTGGAATGGAAAGGCAACACTCTGCTGGTGGAGGGGGAGCCTGGATATTCCTGCTCAGTCAGACCTGGAGAGCGGCCACCCCTACCAAAGGCATGGAGAGAGAACCTTGCCGAGGCGGCTGCGGCGAGCCCCTTAGCTGTTGTACAGGGGGACCATACGGGTGATCTCACGCCGGCAGATGGGGCACCTTTTGGGCTCCGGCAAGGCGCGGTAGCATTCTCGACAGGAACAGACATGCCCACACTCCAGAAACACGCAGGATTTGAAGCTGCTCAGACACACGACGCAGGCACTCTTGAGACTCTCCCTGTCCTCGGGCGTGGCCTGGCGCAGCAGCTGGGCCTCGTGCTCCAGGAACTCATCCTGCATCTGCTGCAGGCGCAGGCGCTCCTGCCGCTGCAGATACTGCCTCCGCAGGATGAAGAAGAGGGTGGCGCACGTGGCAAAGCCAAACACCAGGGCCAGTACCTTCCAGAGCCTGACGCTTGACTCCTGCCGCTGGCGCAGGGTTTCAAAGTCCTGGCTGCTCAGGTAGTACTGCATGCCCTGCTTGGGGGGCTGCAGGCGGACGGAGTTGTTGTCCAAGACCAGCTCTCCGATCCCCGTGAGCGTGGCCCCCACCTTCAGCATCTCCTCCGTCTCCTGGATGCCTTTCGGCCGCTCACCGCTGATGTAGTGGCCAATGACATCGGTGAAGGACTGGATGGAGGGGTGGAACTTCTCATACACGGTCTCCAGGCCCAGATCCATGGAGTCCAGGGGCTTCAACACACGCACAGCCACACCCACGCCTTCCTCGTGAGGTACCAGATCAAAGGGCACCGTGTTGGTCCTCTGGTGAATGATCTTTGAATAGTCATTCCTAAAAGATTGAAGATGAAACAGCAAGGAGCAAATGACGAATGCCAAGAGGACAGGCCCCATCTGGAGGTAGAGAAGTCAGCCCCAGTCACTGACTCCCCAGAGCTCACAGGAGGTCCCCCGTCGAATGAGCAGGCAAGAAGCCCAACCGCTGGTCAACTTCACCCCTCCCCTCTGCCACCGTCACTAGCATGTGCGGTCAATGCTGCTGAGATCGGACAGTAATGGGGGCTCTATGATGCAGACCCTGAGACTGCGAACCTGTAAAGCAGTGGTTCCATTACTCCCGTGTGCCTAAGAAAACACCAATTCTGGGTTCACTCCCTGGGGACCCCGGCTCAGCCACTTGGGGAACTCCAATGAGCCCCACAGGGCCATGGACCCGCTCTGATTACCCAGGGGAGAAAGGACACATACCAAAGGTGGGTTGTCCGATTCCACACCATCTTGTGCTCCTGGAGTGTCAGCCGCTGGATGACACCCTTGCAGTTCTCCACAAACTGGCTGTTCAGGGTTTCCTTAACAGACCGCACGGCCCCTGCACAGAAACACATCAACTCATGTCTGAAGAATTAGACTGAATCCACTGTTGAGTGAGGTAATCCACACGCTGACATCTGAATCACCATCAGGGTGTGTTGGGACCTCTGCTGAGCACCTCCCATGGGCATCATCACTTTCCAAGTGGTGGAGTTGCTTAGACATCACCTCTCTCTAAAATAATCACGGTTTGGGGCTGGGAATGTAGCTTACTGGTACAGTGCTTGCCTAAGCATATATGAAGGCCTGGGTTTGATTCCTCAGTAACACAAATAGAAAAAGCTGGAAGCAGCACTGTGGCTCAAGCGGTAGAGTGTTAGCCTTCAGCAAAAGCAGCTCAGGGGCAGCGCCTAGGCTCTGAGTTCAAGCCCCAGGGCTGGCAAATAATAATAATAATAATAATAATAATGATCAGGGCTCCATAAAGATTTAGTCTAAAACCACATGCCAATATTCCCAGGCCTTTCTGACCCCAAAATACACTCTAAACCAAGGCCCTACACCATAAAAAGCATTTGTGTAACTGAGGTGATCTTTACCAAACTTGAAAGAAGAAAGCTGTTCTCAAGTTCCCATTAAACAAACACACCTTCGATGACAGCATAAGGCACACATTTTCCTGGAGATTCTGAGAGAATACTCTTCAAATCTTCACCCAAGTGGATTTTCTTGGCTCCCTACAGCAAAAGGTAAAAGTAGAATTGCCACTGAATGCTCACATGTGCAAACATAAGGGGGGAGGGGGAATAGAAAAAAGAATGATGGTATCTTTCATGCTGATAGAATAAGGAAATTGGAAAGAACACCAGTGAGAATTCTTTCATTTTTCTGTCTTTGTGCCAGTCCTGAGGCTAGAAGTCAAGGCCTGGGTACTGACCCTGAGCTTTTCTGTCCAAGGCTAGACCTCTACCACTTGAGCCACAGCTCCACTATGGCTTTGGCTTTTGTTATTGTTGTTTCTTGGAAATAAGAGTCTCATGGACATTCCTGCCTGGGTAGGCTTTACCCGTATCTTAAGAATCAAGTTTGGCTTGTTTTGTTTTTCTGGGGGTGTGGGGTGTCATAGGGCTTGAACTCTGGCCTGGGCACTGTCCCTGAGCTCTTCAGCTCAGGCTACCACCCTATCCTTGAGCCACAGCCCCATTTTCTAATGATTAATTGGAGTTAAGGGTCTCTCGGCTTTGTATTGTCCCGGATGGCTTTGAACCGCGAGCCTCAGATCTCAGCCTCTTAAGTAGCTAGGATTACAGACATGAGCCACCTCGCCTGGCTAAGAATCAGGTTTTAACATGCAAATAGCGTGGGGAAGCCAAGTGCAGGTGGCTCACACCTGTGATCATAGCTACTCAGAGTTCTGAGGATCTCTGTTTAAAGGCAGCAAATCCTGTTGACTCTTATCTCCAATTAACCAGCAAAAATCAAGACTGGAGGTATGTTTTAAGTATGCCAAGCCATGTGTAGGGGATGAGGGAAGCCAAGTGAAAGTGCGGGGCCCTGAGTTCAAGCCCCAGTTAGTACCAGTACTCACAGCAGGCCAGCACAGTGCTCCCAACCCTCACTGCAGCCTGAAGGTACCATACATTCTTCTCTCCAGCCAACGCTTTTTAGTGGAAATATAAAAGGTATGAGACAATCTGGATGCTGCAGAAAGAATATCAGGTAATCTCCCTGGTACAGGGGGAAAGCCCTATATGGTAACTGCTCAGGAAATGGCAGGTGCTATGCCTCTGGGCCTTTTTGAATATCATTCTATACTGTACATGTAATAGGGGTCCTCCCCTTTCTTAGCAATCCACTAATTAGTGTCTAGCACTGTTCTTCTAATCTGTCCCTCCTCCCGTCACAGAAACAGACAGCTGCTGCTGTCTTCCTCCAATCCTCAGTGTCCTACCCTGATGTGGCCCCTTCCCCTGCTTCCTCTAAAACCTTTCTTATAAGGCACACCAGCTGAACACATTTTCTGCCTGCCTCCTGCCTACTTGTATTAGAATGGAATCTCCCTTGTGCCGAGAACAGTACCTGACAATCACCAAGCACTCCATACATAGTTGGCGCTAAGAGGTACTATGTTCAGGCACTGTGCTAAGCACTATAAATGCATAAACCTACTTCACGCTGAGAAGCCATTATTAGCTTCAATTACAGAAAAGGAACAAGCTCTGAGAAGTGATTGGCTGGCCCACTCAGCTAGCAAGAAAATCTACCACAGGAAGGATAGCTGGTTAGAATTTGAGAGAATGCAGAAGTAGAGAAGTTGATCAAAAAACTGGGTTGAATCCAGTCAACATATCCATTGTGATTTTGAGCAAGTTAATTTACTTGAGTTTCACTTTTCAACCATGAAGCTAGGGGTAAACGCAGTCTCTAAGGACTTCTAATATGGACAGAGAATGCAGCCTTTGCACAGCCATGGGTGCCATCACATGAGACAAACCCACTCTGGAAGTTTTTTTTAATGAATCCAAACTATTAGTAGTCCCAACTTTGTTTCCAGGAAGGAGTTGTTCTGTTCTCTCATTCCAGTTTCTCTTCCTCTTCCTCCTCTTCCTTCTCGCTTTTTTTTTCTCTCTCTCTCTCTCCCTCCTTCCCTCCCTCTCTCTTTTTCCTTTTGGTGCCAATACTAAGGTCTGAACTCAAGGACCTGGCACTGTCCTCTGTTTTTCTGCTCAAGGCTGGCACTTATTCAAGCCATACCTCTACTTCCCACTTTGGGCTGGTTAGTTTGAGATAAAAATCTCATGGGGGCTGGGAATGTGGCTTAGTTAGAGTGCTTGTCTAGCATGCATGAAGCCCTGGTTTAGATTCCTCAGCACCACATAAACAGAAAAAGCCAGAAGTGGTGCTATGGCTCAAGTGTTAGTGCTAACTCAAGTGGCAATGCTAGTCCTGAGCAAAAGAAGCTCAAGGACAGTGTCTAGGCTCTGAGTTCAAGGCCCAGAACTGACAAAAATAAAAAGTGGACTTTCCTGCCCTCTATGGCTTCAAACCATGATCTGTCTCTTAAGTAGTTAGTATTACAGGCGGAAGCCATACGCTAGTCCATTCTTTTTTTTTTTTTTGCCAGTCCTGGGCTTGGGCTCAGGGTCTGAGCACTCTCCTTGGACTTTCTCAAGGCTAGCACTCTACCACTTGAGCCTCAGCACCACTTCCGGCTTTTTTCTATGTATGTGGTACTGAGGAATTGTGCATGCTAGACAAGCACTCAACCACAAGGCCAAACTCCCAGCCCCTAGTCCATTCTCTTTTAGAAACTAATTGGCAAAGCTATGAAGACTATCCAAAAAAAGAAAATGGAGTGTTCTCTACTTCAAAGAATCTTACATCCAATCCAGTAAGGTGATTCAAGCCTAAGTCCAGCTACCAAGGAGACAGTGACGGGGAACACTGTAGTTGAAGGCAACTCAGGCAAAAAAGTTACAAGATCCTATCCTAACAAGCAGGCTAGTTGTGGCAGCATGCAGCGAGAGACGTGATGTAGAGGAAGGAGAGGGAGGCATGAGTAGAACTGAGGTCTGAAGGTGGTCCTGGGAAAAATGCAACACAATGTCTCAGATTTCAGTGCTCCATGGTTGATGAAAGGATTTACCAGGACATGCCAGTGTTGCTGCTGCAATGACGAGGGTCAGGGTGGGTTTGTTAATGCAAAGCTAACATGCACCTTCCAATAGGAGCAGCAATACAGAGGGTGGAGGGGGGCCCCAAGGCATCAAGTATGTATGGAAGTCTGCAGGTGGAGATGGTCAGTCCTAGAAAACCGAACTGTGTCAACTCCAGCAAAGGGCAGAGCAGAGGCTGGCCTTGGATAGTCACACTGTGGTTATCTGCTGGGGGTTCCAGGTGCTGTGGGTCAGCAAGACCTTGCTGTGTGTCACAAGCCATTCTGTTAATGTCAGCAATCCAGGTGGTAATTCCTATTAATATCCAAGCCATGTTTCTCAGCCAGCAGCCTTCCTAATTCCCTGCCTTGGTCTGCACACCAGCTATCAGAAAACTAAAAAAAATGGAAGTGAGGCTGAAATGGTATACAGGCCCAAATGATAAGAGGGAAGAATCTCACATGCAGCCAACTTGAAGCCAGGTTGGTCCTGGAGTCAGAAAGTAAAGTTACCAGTTAACACTCGGCCAATCAATTCAGAACTAGATTAATGAGGTGAGCAGAACAACTAGACTCTCACTAGGAAGCCATCTGCAGAGCAAATCCAATTGCCTCGATCCAAAACCCTTAGAAACCTTTGCTTGTAGGCCTTCCTGAAAAAAAAATCAGATGATAAAAAAAAAGGGGGCCGGGAGTTTGGCCTAGTGGTTAAAGTGCTTGCCTAGCATGCATGAAGACCCGGGTTCGATTCCTCGGTACCACATACATAGAAAAAAGCCGGAAGTGGTGCTGAGGCTCAAGTGGTAGAGCTCTAGCCTTGAGAAAGTCCAAGGGCAGTGCTCAGGCCCTGAGCTCAAGCCCAGGACTGGCAAAAAAAAAAAAAAAAAAAAAAAAAAAAAAATCCAGTGGCTCACACCTGTAATCCTAGCTACTCAGGAGGCTGAGATCTGGGGACTGCAGTTTAGTCAGCCCAGGCACTAAAGACCTTGAGACTCTTCTCTCCAATTAACCACTAGAAAACTGGAAGTGGTTCTGGGGCTCAAAGAGTAGGGCGGTAGCCTTGAGCTGAAGAGCTCAGGAACAGGGCCCAGGCCCAGAGTCCCATGACTGACTAAAAAAAAAGAAGAAGCCGGTGCAGTAGCTCACACCTGTAATCCTAGCTACTCAGGAGACTGAGATCTGAGAATCATGGTTCAAAGCCAGCTCAGGCACTAAAGTCTGTGAAACTTTTTGGGGGGTTGGTCATGGTGCTTGAACTCTAGGCCTGGGAGCTGTTCCTGAGCTCTTCAGCTCAAGGCTAAAACCCAACCCTTGAGCCACTTCCAGTTTTCTAGTGATTAACTGTTGATGAGCCTCATGGACTTTAGTGCCTGGGGTGGCTTTGAACCTTGATCCTCAGATCTCAGCCTCCTGAGTAGCTAGGATTATAGGTGTGAGCCTCCATGCCCAGCCAGTCCCTATGGCTCCTATCTCCAATTAACCACCAGAAAATCAGCAATGGTGCTGTGGCTCAAGGGGTAGAGTGGTAGCCTTGAGCTGAAGAGCTCAGGAACAGCATCCAGGACCGAGTTCAAGCCTCAATACCGACACACAAACACACAAAACCTAGGCTGGGAACCCTCCTTTCCTATAAAATTCCAAATTAAGCCTTTGGCTAGTGAGTTATGAAATATGCCAAAATCACTATTGAGCTAAAACCTACAAATAATGTCCAAGGATCAATGAGACCTAAAGAGGTCTAACTTTCTGGACAATTCAACAGTCACAATAAAAGCAATTGTGGTCACACAGAAGGGGAAAAACAAGTTCTAGTTTTGGATCCAAAAGCTTTTAAGTTTAAATCGCTTGGTGCTCCACTCCACTTTCAGATTTAGATATCTGCTCACATGTCAGCTTATGTAACTTAAGATGTGCAATTTATAATTTGCAATGGTATGGATCTGTTCATTCTAAAGCTTTCTGCCAGAGTCATGACTCTCTGGCATGGTCCCGTGTTTGCCATCCTGTGAGGTGAATCACCACTTGGGGAATTTCCATTAAAATCCATTCCTTTTTCTTTTTTTTTTTTTACTAATTAGGTGAGAAATCTTGAAATCTTGCACTAAGGATGAGTGAACACAAAGTATATTTCAAGTCGTTCACATAACAATTTACAGATCAGCGCATTTGCCTAAGTACGTGATTTTTTTGGGATGTAAGTTTGGGTTCTAAGCTGACCAGCTGAACAACCGTTCCTCTGAACGCCTGCTTTGGGATGACCAAAACAGTATGCGTGTGCGGTCTGTCTGCAAGTACTGGAATGGGATCTCCGCGAGGAGAGGCTCTGCGCCGCAGGTGTTGGGCCCTGGTGGTCCCGAGGGAGAAGGGCGGGCCGTCCTCCGGACCCGCGGGACCTCCTGCGGGACAGGGCAGGCTCCGGCCGCGGGCGGCCTCGGCGACCGAGAGGAGGCGGCGGCGCCAGGCGGGCCGCAGCACTGACCTTGAGCTGTTGGGCGACCTGGGCCTTCCGCCGGTACACGGAGTACAGGACAGCGGTGAGGACAGAGCTGGTGCCCAGGAGGATGAACTGGCCCAGGGAAGGCCGCCCCCCGCTCTCCATGGCAGCGTCGAGCCCCGACGGCAGACCGCGACGCCGCGGAGAGGCCCGGGACCCGCGACCCGCGCACCTCGCCCGCCGCCTCTCTCCGCTAGGGCCCGCCTTCCCGGAAGGCGTCTCCCGGAAGCCCCCAGCCGGGCGCCCGGTGATGACGTCGACGGAACCGGAAGTCGGGCCGGGGAGCAAAGGGTGGGGTTGCCAGGGTGACCAGCACGTCGCTGCGGCCTTCGCGGGCAGTGGGTCCGCGCGGGTCGGGGTCGCGAGGCGTTAGTCGCGCTTCGCCGACCCCCTGACGTCCCACGGCCGTTTCCTCTCCGTGGCGGCGCTCGTGGGGCCCTGACGACCCGCGCCCGGGGCCCCCGCCACCCCGGTGTTCCGCGGTTGCGGGGAAGGAGGAGAACGTCCCACATTCCGACTCCAGGGCGTGAAGGCCTCGAGGCCTGCGTTTTACTTGAGTGTGGGCCGGTACTGGGGCTCGAGCTCTGCTCCCTCACAGCTGGCGCTCTACCGCCGAGCCACGGCTCCGTGTCTCTGGCATTCCCGCCCGGGCTGGCTTGGAACTGTGATCCTCCCATCTTAGCTTCCTGAGTTGCCAGGGTTCTTGGCGCGAGCTACCCGCCTACGGTTTTATTCATGCATTCTTTATTTCAGGTTCGACGCTGGAGATGGGACTCAGATCCTTAGGCAAGCACGCTAAACCACGGAGCTACATCCCTAACCTGTAATTCTGTCCTCTTGGCAGATGATAAAAACGGGAAGGCTCTGCTGATGAGTGCTGGAGGGGAGCTCACATCACCAAAGCAGCCCACAAAGAACAATATTGCTTATCAGATAATTTATTGACGGTTTGGGGCTGGGAATATGGCTTAGTGGCAGAGTACTGCCCTGGGTTCCATTCCTTAGTAACCCCATAAGCAAAAAATAAACTTAGGCCGGGAGTTTGGCCTAGTGGTAGAGTGCTTGCCTAGCATGCACAAAGACCCGGGTTCAATTCCTCGGTACCACATATATAGCAAAAAGCCAGAAGTGGTGCTGTGGCTCAAGTGGTAGAGCCCTATCCTTGAGAAAAAATCCAGGGACAGTGCTCAGGCCCTGAGCTCACGCTCAGGACTGGCAAAAATAAATAAATAAATAAACTTAATTTTAAGCAGAGTTTTACTGACCTGGATCCAATGTGGTGGGTAGTCATCATCCCAGCAGAAATAGAAAGACAGTGGTCCAAGACCTCGGATCATCAGCTAGACTCTTACGTCAAATCTAACAGACGCACAAAGAGCCGGTTCAGGTGATAGGAACGTTTCCTGACCGGGCTGTCTTTGAGCGATTGATCCTCAGATCTCAGCCTCCTGAATAGGTAGGATTACAGGTAAACCACCGGCACCTGGTTATTGGCATCTTTTGAGTTAATAAAACTTGAACTTAGATTTTTTTTTTCAGAATGTGTGAAAGGCTCTGGGCTGGCTCACGGTTGTACAGTCTTATTCCGCCTGGTTCTTCCCTCTGGTGATTGAGGATCTGGTGAGGAGGTAGATCTGGTGAGGAGGTAGAGGAAGATTGGGATAGACATATCTGGAGTGAAGGCAAAGCGTCCCAGTGTTCTGCAGTAGAGGGTGCTGTTTATTCTCCCCAGGGAAGGAATTTGAGTTCTGAAGGCTTAGTGGCATGGCTAGACCAGGATGTGAGCAGGCAGGACTGTTCTGCTGGAAGGCCAAGGTGAATGAGCAACTGGGCATGTGACTCAGGACAGGAGCCTGTTAACTGAAGAGGAAGATTGAGGCCAGATCCTATAGGCCCCCTGAACTGCAAACTAAAACTTTACAGTCACCATTTTTGGAATGAGATGGAGTAAAGTTTTTTTGAGGATGAGCAAGAGCATGATCTAACCTATTTATCATCATCGTCACCCCATAATCATCATCACCATCACCATCATCTGTCAAAATTCCTATTCCTTGGATCACATTAAGAACTAAAAGAGCCTATAAAAATTGAAAAGTGAGCTGGGTTTAGCTTCATTGCAAATACGTTCAGGGGTCATTTTTTGCTGGCTCTATTATGAGTCTTCCTGTTTTATTCTCCAGGCTCTTTTATGGGTTTCTTGAGAACGTATTAAAAGACTCATCTCAGTGAGGTAGTTTGGTTTTAAATAATCTTTCCTTCCCCCTCCCCTCCTTCAGAGGCTGAAATCTCTCATTAGCCTTGCTGAGAGCATCATGGAGGGGACTATTTGAGATTTATTTCTCATGGACCTTGTTATAGCTAGATGAGAAATGGGTGGGCAACTTCAGCTGCAGCCAGACATCTCTAAGGAACCATTTCTGTCCTGGGCAGGCCGCCCTCACTGAGTCACAAGTTAAAGATAGCCTCTGACTTGGAGAAAATGAGGTAAGTTCCTAAGGCCCCAGGCAGAGCTTTAAGAGGGTGGGAGAGCAGACCTGGGAATGACAATGTGTAAGAACAATACCGCTACCAGAAGTATATCACTTCAGATCTGAATTAATCTCCTCAGAGCCACTGTGTAAATATCTCCTAGGCATTTGTTGGGGTGGGGGACCAAACAGACAAGAGGTGTTGAGACAGTCATCTTAGCACCCATGGGGACATTGCCAGACAGGTGCCACAGGAAACAGAAATGGTGATCACATTTTCCTTAAAGAACTTACCACAAAAAATTATCTAGCTGGGCATTGACGGCTCACACCTGTAATCCTAAGCTACTGAGGAGGCTGAGATCTGAGGGCCTTGAGGTCATGTTTGAAGCCAACCCAGGCAGGAAAGTCCCCTCAAGACTCCGATTAACGACCAAAACGCCAGAAGTGGAGCTCTAGCTTAAGTGGTAGATAAGGACCAGACTTAAGCAAAAAAGCTAAGGGACCATGCTCAGGTTCTGAGTTCAAGCATATCCCAGAACTGGCACATACAATTATCTAACAATGTTGTGGTGATGAATGAGCCCAGAGCTCTATGTGTACTGGGCAAGCATTCCACTATTGATCCATCCTCTGAGCCTGAAAAGGTTTTTAATGAGCATCTTTCCCAGGCTATGTTCTTTCCTGGACAGACAGCAGGACACACTCCCTAACTTTGCTGGAGAGACTATTCCTTTTATACCTCATTAAATGGTACCTATGTTTGAAAAGAAAATCTGGGACAAGTTCATGAAATGGAACACATAAAATAGACACACTAAGAAAAACACAGATACAAAGTACTAAAAACAAGCAGGGATCTACCTAGTAATAAGTACTTAGGATAAGTTAATCATGCAAGTAGACCCCAGCCTTGACTAGGAGCTTCCCAGTAGCCAAGGCAAAAAAGGAAATGTGTTCAAATAAAATTTAGAGAAGATGAAGCAAGCTCCCCCCCCTCCGAAAAAAAAAAGATTATTTTTGAAAGCCTAACTGGGAAGGCATCAAGTTGTCTATAGGGCAGCGTATGGATCCACTGCCCCTCACTGCCAGAGCCACTTTTGGAAGCACCTAGAAGGATGTGTGTGTGGGGGATTACAGCCAATGTGTTTACCTTCTCAGTCTCCTTAACACCAGAAAGACCTACTTACCATTTCCTGGCCAGAGAAGATAGATGGTCTGCTGCAAAGGAAAGTGGACCATGAGGATGGAGTGACAGGCAAGGCCTGGGGGGAAAGCCAGTCTGTAAGGGAATGTCATCTCCATCATGAAATTCAGGACAGTAGTGGGCCCGGATCTGCAGCCTCTTGATAAAACAAGCCTTATGTATCCAAAATACACATGTCGGTAATGTCTGACCTGTGCCTATGTCTGGAAACCATCACCTGGTCAACTTAGCATCCCCATCCCCTCTGAAGTTCTAGAAAGGATTAGTCCCAGCCCAGCCGCCACCCAGCCGCTTCCTATCTCTTTAAGACTATAATTTAGACAAGAATCACACAGAATGTACTCTTTTTCTCTGGTTTTGAATACATTTCATTTCACTTGGAATAATCTGAGGTCTGTCTGTGACATTGCATGCATCAGTAACTACTCGTTCCCTTTTTGTTATCTAATAGCATTCTGCTGTGTGCATATATGATTTGTTGATGAACATTGGATCTGGGCACTTGTCTTGGGACATATGCTTTTCTTTCTCTTGGATAAATTCCTTGGACAAAACTGGGCACCAGTGCCTTACGCCTGTAATCCTAGCTACTCAGGAGGCTGAGACCTGAGGATCATAGTCCAGAGCCAACCCAGGAAGGAAAGTGCATGAGACTCTTATTTCTATTAAACTACTCAGAAAAAAGACAGAAGTGGAGCTGTGGCTCAAGTGGTAGAGTGCTAACCTTGAACACAAAGGGGGGGGCCAGGAGCATGGCCTAGGGATAGCATGCTTACCTAGCATGCAGGAAGTCCTGGGCTCAATGTCACATACACAGAAAAAGCCGAAAGTGGTGCTGTGGCTCAAGTGGTAGAGCACTAGCCTTAAGGAGAAATACCCAAGGACAGTGCTCAGGCCCTGATTTCAGGACTGGCAAACAAACAAAAACCTAGGGCCAAAATGCCAGAATCATGTGGTAGATGTAGGTTTACCTTTTCAATAACTGTCCCCAAGATGGCCACACAATTGTCTGTCTACCAGTAGTATTGGAGAATTGTGCACATGGCTCTTCCACATATTCACCAGTGTTAGGCACGATTGGTGGTCACTGTAAAACATTCTAGTGCAATGGTGCCCTCGTGGAATATGGGGGAGGGGAGGTGCCAATCCGGGGCCTTGAACTTAGGACCTGGGTGTGATCCTGAGCTTTCTGGCTCAAGGCTAGTGCTCTATCACTTGAACTGCAGCTCTACTTCAGCTTTTTGGTGGACATAGTCTTTCCTGACTAGACTGACTTTGAACTGTAATCCTCCTATCTCAGTCTCCTGAGTAGCTAAGATTACAGGCATGAGACTCTGGCACCCAGCCCCAGATAGTCTTTTGCAAGCAAAAGGATCATGCTTTTGAGGCTGCATCTAAGAAGTCTTTGTCTAAGTTAGAAATCACACAAAGATGGATGGGCCTGATACAGAACACCTGTAATCCCAGCTCAGGGGAGACCCAAGTCAGGCAGGATCTCAAGTTCCAAACTACTATTAGCTACATAGCAAGATGCTATGTCTCCAAAGCAAAACAAGAGTCATCATAAAGTTGTTTTCCTGACAGGCACTGGTGGCCCATGCCTTCAATCCTAGCTACTCAGGAGGCTGAGTTCTGAGGATCATGGTTCAAAGCCAGTCCAGGGATGAAAGTCCCTGAGACTTATCTCCAATTAACCACCAGAAAACCAGAAGTGGTGCTGTGGCTCAGTATGGTAGAAAGTTAGCCTTGAGCTGAAGCATTCAGGGACAGTGCTCAGGCCGAGTTCAAGCCCCATAACTGACCAAAAAAAAAAGTTTTCCTGGGTTTCCTTCCAAAACTTAGGAGTTGTAGCTTTATATTGGACTTTGGTTCCTCTTGGGCTAACCTCCGTGTGTGGTGCATCATCTTCACGCTGCCCCTGCCAGGGGATTCAGTGTGACATTCATCCCCACTTGACAGGTATTGGACTGAGGCTCAGCAAGGTGAAGAAGCAGGGTTTTAACAACTCCCTTCTCCCTGCCATGTGGTTAAGCAGGCAATGATGTAGGTTCATGTTGTCTTTTACTTATTAGTTCATCCACGTCTATGTACTCTGTGGTGTGACCCTGTGAACAGCTTGGCCACGGTTGATTGGCTCATTCTCTTCCTTGTTGGCACATATTGCTCCTATTCAAGTGTTTTGTCAGTGACAGCCCAGTTGGGGAACCGGTGTAAAGCATGAGTCCTCGATACGAATCGAGTGATTCCACCCACTGTGTGCAAACCACATGTAAAAGAATCCCAAGGACCCTTCCGACTGTATTCTCCCATCTCTGCAATTTTTCCTGGGACCGGGTTCAGTCATTGTTGCAGTTGATATGTTGGCCACAGGGAGGCACCAGGAGCACAGGATGGGAAGACAGAAAGGGAGGGAGGGAAGGGGAGAAGAAAGGCCAGGAGAGGAGATTTAGGGGGGACGTGAGCCCCCTGTGGCCCCACATAGCAGTGTACACAGAGGAAAGCCTCAAGGATGCTACTTGCTAACAGACTTCCTGACCCTCTCTGCCACCTTTCCCTGGCCTCACCTGGGAAGTGCAGGAGGCCCTGGGTTGAAAGGGGTGCCCTGCCCTGAGGACAGGGACCCCACTCCTGTGGATTAGGAAGGGTGCAGGCTGCTGTTTCCAGTCACATCAGCTATGAGGGGCTCACCACCTTCTGAAGGTGGGAGGGGAGGAGGTAAGATAAAAACCTATGCAAATCAAGCTTATTTTGAGGCCCTGGGTTCCCTGAAAATTTTAGACTGAAGCAATCCTACCTCCTGAGTGTCGGGAACTCCAAGGGCACATTACTGCAGTCTGTGCCATGTGTGTTGGTAGCCACTGTAGTCTCAGTGTTTAACTCAGTGCCTAATAGATAGTAGGTCCCCACCACCACCATCAAGAATCAGGAGCAGGAGGCTGGGGGTGTGGCCTAGTGGTAGCGAGCTCGCCTAGCATGCAAGAAGCCTTAGGTTCAATTCCTCTGTACCATATACTCAGAAAAAGCCAGGAGTGGTGCTGTGGCTCAAATGGCAGTGCACTAGCCTTGAGCAAAAGGAGGCTCAGGGACAGTGCTTAGGCCCAGAGTTCAAGTCCCAGAACTGGTGGGGGTGTGGTGGGGGCGAGCTGTGTTTGTTCCAGGAAGAATGGGAGGTGGAGGCCCGTGGAATTTCTTGAAGGCATCTGGGGCCAGCTCTAGGCTCAGCTGTGGTGCTAGAGAAGTTCTGTGCGTGTTGAACAGTGTTGCCTTGGCTGTTGCTGATTACGTTGGTGGTGGTCTTACAGTCAGCGATGGCCAGCAACTGGGTATGAGCACTCGAGCTCTGGTAGGGGAGTGTGGTTTGCGGTGGTGGTTGCAGGCTCCTGTTCCTTTTTTTTTTTTGCCAGTCCTGGAGCTTGAACTCAGGGCTGAGGCACTGTCCTTGGACACCTTTTGCTCAAGGCTAGTGCACTGCCATTTCATGCCCTGGGTTGGCTTCGACTCTTGATCCTCAGATCTCGGCCTCCTGTGTAGCTAGGATCACAGATGTGAAACACTGGCACCAGCTGTGACCCCTCTTTTGAAGAATCTAAAACAAAGGCTGGATTCCTTGGTTTGTACTCCACCTCCATCTCCCTAGAGGATCAGCCCCTTCCATTCCACACCTCATGACCCTTCCAAACTGAGTGCAATTTGCCTGTTTATCTTCTGGTACAACTGGGCTGGAGAGCTCCACTTACATTCCTGGATTGAACTGCGATGGCTTCAGGGACCCCAGCACAGTGCTAGGCACACTGTACACACCTGGTGTGTGTTTATGGAGGAAACTCACAAATCAATAACAAATAAATAGGAAATGATGATGATATTTATGCCTGTCAGAGCTCGCTGCACAAGTCTATGTGTGTGTGTGTGTGTGTCTGTCTGTCTGTCTGTCACCATGTGTGTCCCTAAGAAGTATCAGAGAAGAGGAGTACAGAAGACAAGACCCCCCTTCCACTTGGTGAATGGAAGGCACTGGGTTTGTGACCTCAGAGAAAAGAGCTACTTTTCACACTGGGATGGGGTCCAGCCTTAAGTCCCACTATTGACAAAACCTCCCTGTCCTGCACCGCTAACCTCCCCTCCCCTCTCCCATCTCAGGAGCAGGAAGAAGGCGGGACACACGTTCTCCCCAAAAACATGCCGAATGGCGGTTGCCATGAGCACTGGGATCCGCATGGTACTTCACATCCATTTTTTTAGATGCCCTGTTGCCATGGTAACTAAATACTGGGGTTTTTTTCCCCCCAGGCTGAATATGGATGTCTGGTTCAAATCTAAGAGAGAGGAGTTCTTTCTAGACATCTCCTGGAGTGGTAGGGCGGGACTGAGCCTTCCACTTCCAAACTCAGTAATCAACAAGGAATTAGACTTGTGCCAAAGCAGCCATGGGAAGCTGGTTGGTGCTAGAGGGTGCAACCCCAGTAAACCTGTCTGGGTAACTCCCTGCCCTCCTGGGCAACCCCTCCAGGGCACTGAACCTGCCCAGTACATGAATGGCTGGTGTTTCCAAGACCAGATGCTGGGGCTGGTGGTTCTTCCATCACAGATGGCAAGCACAGCGATAGCCAAAAATCCAGACACTGCCTCCAAGCAAATACTCTCAGACATTTACTGGCCATGCATGATCGAGTAATCCACACCCTCCCCTCAAGAAGCCAGGTCCTGATGGCCCATGTCTGTAATCCTAGCTACTCAGGAGGCTAAGATCTGAGGATCAAAGCCAGCCTGGGCAAGAAAGGCAATGAGACTCTTATCCCCAGTTAATCAACAAAAAGCCAGAAGTGGGGCTGTGGCTCAAGTGGCAGAGTGCCAAGTGAAAGCTCAAGGTCCTTAGTTCAGGCCCATGACAAGTAGCAAACACACAGAGAAGTAAAATGTGGCTCTGGGGCAGGACATTACTCCTCCCACTGCCTAGACATTTCCATCCCAGCCCCGTGGATTGATGTTGTATCCACATGACCTCCATGGCAAAAGGGATCCAGCAGCTAGAGGCCAGCTGAGGCTGAGCTGAAGGCATTTCCCTGGCTTCTCCTGGGAAGAAGAGGCAGGAGGTCTGGGAGAAAAGGTGCTAGGCTTCAATTTTTGTTCCAGTTGTTGTTGTTGATGGTGGTGGTGGTGGTGGTGGTCGTGGGGCTTGAAATCTGGGCCTGGGTGCTATCCCTGAACTCTCAGCTCAAGGCTATCGCTTTATCACTTGAGCCACAGTGCCACTTCCGGTTTTCTGGAGGTTACTTGCAGTGAGCGTCTCACGGACTCGAGTACCCAGGCTGGCTTTGATCCTCAGATCTCAGCCTCCTAAGTAGCTAGGATTACAGAAATGAACCACCAGCACCCGACTTAGCCATCAGTTCTTAGCCTGGGTGACAGGGAGGCTGGCAAAGCCACTAGACCTTGTAAATTTAATTTTGCTCGATCTCCACGTGGAGCGTAGCAAAGAGCCTGGAGTTGAGAGAAGAGGTCCAGGGATGTGGATGCCACAGAAGGCAATGAAGCAGCATCACCCCCAGAGTTGGAGACCACACTCAGCCTGCTGCATCCCAGCACTATGTTGTGATTCCCATCTCTTGTACAACCATACACGGCAGTGTTTTGAGTATTGGTAGTGTTTGGTACAGGACCAGGCCGTGTGGGGTGTGCATGGAGCTGTCACCCAGCATGGAACCCGGGAGGACCCAGCTTTAACCAGGCAGTCAGTATTCTGCTCTGGGAAGATGGCATGTGGTTAAAGATACCAAGGAAGGTCAAGGAGAGCTGGGGTTGTAGCCAAAGGAAGAAAGAGACAGATCTCTCTGTAAAAGAGACCGAGAGCCCTGGGAGGGCAGGCAGCCATGCTGGGCCTAGTTCACAGGGGTGCCCCTGCAGCCAATCAATGGGGAACAAGCCAGGGTAGACCTGGGAGAAGCGAGATGGCTGCATTACTTTTTCCATTTTGCTACAAAGAAAAGCAGAGAAATAGCACCTTGGCCCCCATGAGGGAGGAAGACTCAGAGCAGGTTTATTTTGCTTGTTCTGTTTTGTGTGATGGGAGGAGTTCTAGCTTGTTTAGATGCTGGGAAAATGATCCAAAAAGAGGAGAGAGGGCAAACATGACACAGAAGGGAGCTCAGGGACTCTCTAGAGGCAGTGAATGAGAAAGGCTTCAGAGCCAGAGCTGGACAGATGGGGCAGGGGGCGGGGAAGCAGGCTGCCGAGCAAGGATGCAGGTGGGCGCTGCAGAATCTGGAGATGCTGGCTTCCGATTGCTCTGCTTTTCTCAGGGAAATAGGAAATGAGAGCCCGGAATGAGAACAGGAAAGGAGGTATGGGGGTTTGGAGAGGAAGGAATGGAATGGAGCCATGTAGTAGAATTGGAGGAGGCTCAGGTGGCCTCTCATCTAATCCCTGCCATCGTCAATGGTCAGAGTGGCAGACAAAATGAAAGCAGGTAGTGTGAGCTGACCATGAAATGTGGGGGGGGGGGGGGGAGACATCCTTTATCCAGGGATACATCTGCCTCCTTTGGGTGGACCCAGTGTAATCACAGATTGCTTGTAAGGGGAAGAGGAGGCAGGAAAGAAGGACCGGAAAAATGACTGCCAGAGACCTAAATGTGACTGATGGGGTGGGGGGGGAGAGGCGGGGACAGGTGAACTCTGGAAAAGGCAGATAAACCAATGCTTTCCTGGAGTGTCTAGAAGGGCGCCGGCTCTGACACAGCAGCTTCAGGCTAGCTAGCACCGCAAGACCCACAGTGGACTTCTGACCTCAGGAACAGTGAGATAAGAAGTTTGAGTTCATTTATCTAAGCCATTGAGTTTGTGGTCATTTGTTACAGCAGCAGCCAGATACGGATATGGTAAAGAGAAAAGCAAGCTAGGATTGAAAGGAAAGATGGAGAGGATAAATTGAAGGTCACTCTGGCCAACCTCCATATACATCCCAGTGGTTCTGCCCCAGGCCACGGCCTTCCCACACCCCATTAGGGCTGGGCCTGGGAGAGCAGCTAGAGGGAGCAGACTAGAGAGACAACCCTAAAAGGCTCTATGGCTTCATTCCCGGTGGGAGAAAGCAGCCCCCCGCAATGGTCCTGTGATTCTAAGCAGGTTGCTCCAAGCAGGCAGGCAGGTGAACTTGCCCATCTCAGTGGTGACGCTGCGAGACCTCCAGATGGCCACAGGGCCATCTTCAGTGTAACTTTATAGAGACCCCAAGCCAGACTGTCTAGCCAGGCATCCCCAGCCCACACAAGCCAAGAGAGGCGAGTGAATGGCTACATTTCAAGCCACTAAATTTTGCCATGATTTGCTATACATAGATAAGAAATACATTAGGTTCAGCACCTCTAAGTTGGTCCCTTTGATTAAATTAGGGTACCCGCCCACCCATACACCATTCCTTTTTACACCCAATAGCTAAATCTTAGCTGGGCTCAGTAGCTCATGCCTGTATTCCTAGCTACTCAGGAGGCTGAGACCTGATGATCAAGGTTCAAAGCCAGTCTGAACACAAAAGGACCTGAGACTCTTATCTCCAATTAACCACTAGAAAATGAGAAGTGGAGCTTGGCTCAAGGGTAGGGCAGTAGTCTTGAGCTGAAGAGCTCAGGGACAGCACCCAGGGCGAGTTCAAGCCCCATGACCCACAAAAAAAGGAAAAAAATAGCTAAATCTTATTTGCCTAACAAGCTGTTCAGTGTACTTATTCCTCCTCTCCCCCCCCCCCCGTCACATATCCTTCTCTAAAATAAGATTTTAATCTCCCTCAGGGAGAGACCATGCTTGCCTCACTCTCCCCTGAACCCCCGTGCCCACATCCTGGCACAGAGGAAATGTTTCATGGTTTGTTGAATGACTGAATTAGCAAAGGAACGGTGTCCCTGTGTGGGTAGAGGGTGTGTCTAGCTTTAGTTGGACACACAAACTTCCCTCTTGTGACCTGTTTAAGATCCCTCAGGCCTGGTGGCAGCAGATGCCACCTCCAGTCTGCTTTCCTGACATCCAGCTGAACCAGAACTCCGGCTTTTATTCACACTGCTCTTCTCTCTGCTAAGCTTTGGATGGGCTGCCATTTGATGGATGTGCCAAGGGAAATTTCATCCATCATTTTTGGTCCTCTCCTGCATTCACACAGTGATTATGGATGACTGCTCTTCTGAAGGTTCCTTTCCATTCAAAATCCTTCAGAATGCTAGGGAGGGTCTGGTCCCAGTCACATACACATTGCACAATTTTGCCCAAAGTTAAGCCAGCCTGGACTACACCAATTTAGTTACTGCTGTGCCACCTCGAAGCTATGTGGGTAAGTTACTTCTCAGAGCCTCAGCTTCCTCCTCTGTGACATGGAAATGGCAGTGAGTCCTATCTCACAAAAGGCAGTAAGAGCACTGGCTGTGAGAGGGGAAAGGACAACAGGTCTTTTGCACAACTTGGCACATAGTGAGCTTGTAAGCACTCTATCTTATTAGAAATGAGTATTGGAGTCAGGCACAATAGCTCACACAGATAACCTAGCTACTCAGGAGGTAAAGATCTGGAGGACAAAGGTTTGCAGCCAATCCTGGGGGGAAAGTCTTTCAGACCCTTTATGTCAACCAATAAAAAGCTGAGTGGAGGACTGAAAGAGTGTGTGTGTGTGTGTGTGCAAACGAAGCCAATTACATCTCCAAATAGGATGGCAGCAGAATTTAGGATGTTTGTGAACATTCTAGATCTAACAGAGATACCTATGACAGCACATGCTGTCATTCCAGCACTTAAGAGGCTGAGGCAGGAGGACAGTAAGTTCAAGGCCAGCCTGGGCTATATAGTGAAACCCTACTCAAAAAAATGGTTAAGGGTGTCTAGGAGATGTGGCTCAAATGTTAAAGCACACCTGCCTAACAGGCTCAAAACTGTAAATTTAATTCTCACTACTTCCAAAACCGAGGAAAAAAACAAAAGAAAATACATATACAGATATATACCAAACCAGCACCAAAATGCACACACACACACACACACACACACCCTGCAATGGTGCTACCACCCATTCCCTCAGTAAATCATAGTTCATTTATTTCTATTCCACCTACGTAATCACAGTCATCCTGATATTAAGAAAATTGCACTTTCAGAGCATTGCATACCCTGCCAAAATCTCTCCAAATGAAACAGTTCTCAGCATTCAAACGAAGCATTGTACCACATCTTTCAGACAGGAAAGGCAAGCAGCCCAAGGTCACCACATGAGTCACTGATGGAAGTGACACCTTTATTGTTTTCCTCACTAGAAGTGTATGTGCTGTCCTTTGAGAACCCAGCACTGACCTGCTATCAACCAGGAGTTGGCTCTCATGGTGGAGAAGGTGAGACAGGACTGAGTCCCAGGGCGGAGCCTGTCTCAGCAATCCTTGAGCATCTTTGGAGAACCTACTGTGTGTGTGCCAATACTGTCTGGGGAACTTCAAGAACTTGCTCCGTGTCTAGTGCTGTCCCAGGGAGGGTAGAGGGGCAGAGCAATGTGAGACCACAGTCCTGCTCCTCACAGGACTTAAGGTCAGGAATAGAAGGAAACAGGCATTAACTAAATGGTTACTCAGGTAATTTGTCAATTACCATTGTGACACACTACATAGAGCAGGATCACAGGAAGTCAGGGGGAGCCAGAACGGTCTCCTAACAGCAGGGCCATTTGTGCAGTGGTTTGAAAGGTGGGTAGACTAAATGAAGAGCAGGTGGAGGGACGGGAGGCAAGAAGGTGCTCTGTGGTTAGCGGAAGAAGAAGGAGGCTACCTAGCAGGGCAGCAGAGATGCTGACAGAGAGGGGTACCCAGGGGAAGCAGGCTGTCCTCATCTGGTGACTTGCCTGGGACTCAAAGGCCACGCCAAGATGTTTTGCGCACAGGGAGACCGAGCCTCAGTCCATCAGCCAATCAGCCAGGCCTCTCCACAGAGCCACTGAAGCATCCTTATGTCCTAGCCCCACAAGTCAGACATTGTCAAGTTGGATGTGGCAGTGGATCCGTGTAATCCCAGCACTGGGGAAGTGGGAAGCAGGAAGATTATGAATTCGAGGCCAGCCTGGGTTACGAAGGGAGACCCTGTCAGGAAATAAGAAACTAAAAAAGAGAGAGAAATTGGGTGGAGGAAGGAAATGAGAGGAGAGGGCAGGAAGTGAGAATGGAAGGGAAGTCTCCCTGTATGTCACCCCCCATCTCTCATCCATTAAGGTTCATGTCGGGGACCCACACAGATGTGGCTACTGGAAGGTGGGGTCCCTGGGAGCCATCTAGGGGGCTGGCATGCAACCATGTCTAACATATCTCTATGTGCTCCCTCCAAGGTCTAGTTTTGAACCTAAGATGGCAGAATGCCCTGGCCAAAAGGAATATGGAAATTAGTCCTACTTTCTCATTTGGCAGAAAAAAAGAAAAAACAATCAACTAGTCAATATAAAAATCAAGGGACTTTAGCAATCCCAGAAACACGTAAGCATGAGAACCCGTAATGATAATACTGGGCCCTTTTTTATACCTCCTTTTTCCTTCCTTCCCTCCCTTTCCCCTCCTCCTTCTCCTTCCCCCTCCCCTCTGTCTCTTCCCCTGCGCCCTCCCCCCCCCCAATTCCTCTCTCTGGCAATGAAGCAGGGTTTGGCTATGTAACCCAGACTAATGTTGGCCTCTAATCCCAGGTTCAAGTAATCATCCTGCCTCAGGGCTCCTAGCAGCTGGAACTACAAGCAGGAGCCCCACATCCAGAAGCCGCATGAATCTTGAGCACAATTAGGATCCATCAGAAACCCAGAGGAGAGCCTTCCCATTAGACATGGCCAATTGAGATTGAGAGGCACTCTCCCTTCCTTCCCCAGCCTCATTTGCCACTTGGGAAAGGAAGAAAGCAGCAAACAGACACAGCAGAGGAGGGAATACAGAGACCCAACAAGAACCAAGCGCTGGCTGTCAAGAGCCCTGGAAACCCAGGAGTCCCAGGCAGCATATGTCCCAAGCAGCATGGAGACTCCAGCCTACCCTCCACAGGACTGAACTAAGAATCCTCAGATGCAGCCCAGAATAAGGGGAGGGGACACAAGACTGCACCCATTATTGATAGATCAGGGACACGCCATGGTCCCATCTCCACTCCATCTCCAGAGTAAGGGCAGCCAGGCTCATCCACATTCCCTGACAGCGGTAGACTAGCAGCATTCTGTACAGCCCAGAAGAGAAGACACTCTGGTCTTCACAACTCAGGGCCTCCTTACCAAAGGCCAAGAATGCCATCAGATAAACACACACACATGCACACATGTGGGAACACACTACGTGCACATGCATGCACACCTGCACATGGTGTGTACATGTACAAGTGGACCCTGGTCACCCCACCCCCACCCCATATAGCCATAAAGAACTTCCAGTGAGCTTCCTGTCAGATAGATTGAGAAAGCGATAATAATTACCATATACCAGAGGAAAAGATTTACTGTACTTGAAAAAGAAAAAAAAAAACTTTTCAGAACAAATTCAGCAGCTGAAAAACCAACATGCAAAAATCAACCATGTGGGCCGGGAGTTTGGCCTAGTGGTAGAGTGCTTGCCTAGCATGCACGAAGACCCGGGTTTGATTCCTCGGCACGAAGACCCGGGTTTGATTCCTCGGTACCACATATATAGAGAAAAGCCGGAAGTGGTGCTGAGGCTCAAGTGGTAGAGCTCTAGCCTTGAGAAAGCACAAGGACAGTGCTCAGGCCTTGAGCTCAAGCCCAGGACTGGCAAAAAAAAAAAAATCAACCATGTTTCTCCACATTAGTAGGATAGGATGGATTTCTGTTCAAGGGTAGCTCTGGCAAGAAATTATCAGGACATCCAACCCTATCAATGAAATAAATGCTGTAGTGATTTTGTCAACAGTATACATAAATCACAAACAACTAAAGGGAAAAAAATAAATTTCATTAAATTTAAAATGTCTATGGATCGAAGAACATAATCAACAGAAAGTTGAAAGATAAAGTTGGTACCAGAAAAAAAGAAAAAAACAAGTATCTCTGTTGTGTGCGCATGCGTGCTTGGGTACCAGCCACTTATCAGAACTTCTTACACCTGTTTTATCACTTGAGCCATGCCTCAAGACTGGCATTTTGCTGGTTCATTGGAGACAGACTTTTGTGGACTTTTCTGCCCAGCTGTCTTCAAACTGTGATTCCCAGATCTCAGCCTCCTGTGTAACTAGCATTACAGGCATGAGCCACTGGTCCCTGGCAAAAATATATTTTTAGGCCGGGAGTTTGGCCTAGTGGTTAAAGTGCTTGCCTAGTATGCATGAAGACCCGGGTTCAATTCCGTGGTACCACATACATAGAAAAAAGCCGGAAGTGGTGCTGAGGCTCAAGTGGTAGAGCTCAGTCCTTGAGAAAGTCCAAGGACAGTGCTCAGGCCCTGAGCTCAAGCCCAGGACCTATATATATATATATATATATTTTTTTTAATGGAAAATGAGGACATTTTGAAAATGTAGAGGATCAACCCAAGAGAACCAATTAAAATAGATCTGGAAACAAAAAGAAAACCAGGAGACTTGAGAAATAGGATGACCCTGAAAATTTCCCCAAAATTAATTTTCAAGATTAAGAAATTGATTTATAAGGGCCAGGAGTGTGTTCTAGTGGTAGAGTGTTTGCCTAGCATGAACAAAGCCCTGGATTTGATTCCTCGGTACCACATACACAGAAAAACCCAGAAGTGGTGCTGTGACTCAAGTGGTAGAGCCCTAGTCTTGAGAAAGCTCAAGGATAGTGTCTAGGCCCTGAGTCCAAGCCCAAAGACTGGCAAAAAAGAAAGAGAAAAAACAAATTGATTTCTAGATTAAAGGGTTCCCAATTTCCCCTAGTCCACTACTACAAAACTTGAGATCTCTCAAAGATCTTTAAAAACATCCAGAGAATAAAGTTCGTGTTACACATACAGATCAAGTATGAACATGTCATTCACTTTTAACCTCTACTCATTTTGTGTGTGTGTATGCACACAATGGTCCTGGGGCTTAAACTCAGAGTCTGGGCGCCGTTTCTGAGCTTTATTTTTTCCCCCTCAAGGCTGGAACACTGGGCTGATAATGTGACTCAGTAGTAGATTGCTGGCCTTGAGCACAAAGAGGCTCAAGGCAGTGTTCAGGCCCTCAGTTCAAAAAAAAAAATTCTATTGGAAACATATTTCTGGGTTGTTTTTTTTTTTTTTGCCATTACTGGGCCTTGAACTCAGGGCCTGTGCACAGTCCTTGGACTTCCTCAAGGATAGAGCTCTACCACTTCAACCACAGCACCACTTCTAGCTTTTTTCTATGTATATGGTACCAAGGAATGGAACCAGGGTCTTCGTGCATGCTAGGCAAAACACTATACCACTAGGCCAAACTCCCAGCCCTGGAAGCATAGTTCTAACACAGAATTCAACACCAAGACAAACTACTAATCAAAGGCTACAAGACTGAATGCTCTTCCATAATAAGGAAATAAAGTATGGGCTGGGAGGTGAGGGATATCTAAAGAAAAGGATCTGACACAGAAAGGAGTAGGAAGAGGAGGAGGAGGAGGAACAGGAGGGGGGGAGGAGGAGGAGGAGGAAGAGGAGAAAGAAAAGGAAGCAATTCAAGCCCCATGATCAATCAATAAATAACTAAATAAATAATAAATTAAAAAAAAAGAAAAGGAAGTACAAACAGCAGCAGCAAAGGAAATCTCCTGGGTGGCAATGGAGCCAAATCCCAGCACTGCAGCCCCCATAGATGTGTTTTGTCCTCAATCCAGAGAGAGCCAGGAAGGGGCCTCAGGGAGGACTCCAAGAAACACAAAGTCCTTGAATGACTATCTGTGTATTTAGCCAGGTCAAGAGGAGTAGGAGAGCTTTTAGAGACTTGGAGCATAAATTAGTGGTAGTTTTTTTTTTATTTAAATAAGACAACTACTAACTTCTGGAAGAAAAAAAAATCCCTACAAAATGTTCCAAGAAGAGAAACAGAAAAATAGCACACCTTGGGGCTCAGTTTTGAACAATATTTACCTAGTCATAATAAATACTAATTATCAGTAAAACAAAAACAAGAAGTTCTAACCAAACTAGAAGAGATTAAGAAAGAAATAAGCACTGGTGGCTCACCTTGTAATCCTAGCTACTCAGGATAAGATCGGAGAATCATGGTTCAAAGCTAGCTTGGGGACTAGGAATGAGGCTTAGTGGTAGAATGCTTGCCTAGCATGCATGAAGCCCTGGGTTCAATTCCTCAGTACCACATAACCAGAAAAGGCTGGAAGTTGTGCTGTGGCTCAAGTGGCAGAGTACTAGCCTTGAACAAAAGAAGCTCAGGTACAGTGGCCAGGCCCTGAGTTCAAGCCCTAGGACTGGCAAAAAAAAAAAACAAGAACCTTGACTGCATGTCAGACTATCTAGGGGTGATGAGTTGGTGCTAGGCCCAGGAGCTCTTCTGTGGACAGCTCTGCAGAGGAGAAAGGCTTGAGTTCTGCCTCCACTGGTAGGCCCAGGTCAGATTTTGTAGCCACCTGGATAGAAGTGGGCAGCTAAACCCTCTCAAGGAACAAGTTTAGATGAAGAAGAGCAGCACTGCCAAATACAGAGTTGGGTGGTGTGAGGAGGAGCCTGGGAGGACCCTAGAAACCCTGGAATAATTGGATAGAACTCTGTCCTGGGGGGCCAGATGCAACAGTAAACAATTTAACAAAGGTGATAACAAATCATTAACAAATAAACTGTTTGGGAAATCGGTGCACTCTGTCAAAGGTTAACTGTGGCTTTAGGTAAAGAATATTAACAGAAAAACAGAGTTAGTGTTCCCTGGCAGTTCCAGGCTATCCACCCCCACCCCTCCCTCTGCCAAGTTTGGCCCCAAAGCAAAAGGAACAGGGAGCCACACCCTCAGGTTTGAGGAAGGGGAGGTATGCTTAAAGATGGGAGCAGAGGCTCTAATCACACAGTACTCACTGACTTCTCCATTCCTCCAGGTAGGCAAGAGTCAACAGATAAAATATGGCACATATTTTTATTGTTGTTGGCTGTGGGGCTTGAACCCAGGGCCTAGGTGCTACTCTGGAGTTCTTTTGCTCAAAATTAGTGCTCTACCACTTTGAGCCACAGTGCCATGGCTGATTTTCTGGTGGTTAATTGGAGATAAGAGTCTCACAGACTTTTCCACCCAGGCTGGCTTTGAACCATGATCCTCAGATCTCAAGTCTCCTGAGTCGCTAGGATTACAGGCATGCACCACCAGCACCCAGCTTCTCAGAGTCATTTAATGAGCACAGATGAGCTTCTGTCTCCAAAATGCACCGTTCTAATGACTAAGATATCCCCCAGCTTCATCCCTGCTACTTACATGTAAACTTGAGTCAAAGGATGAGATATACCTTTTTTTTTGCCAGTCTTGGGGCTTGAACTCAGAACCTGGGCACTGTCCTTTGACATTTTTTGCTCAAGGCTAGCGCTCTGCCACTTGAGCCACAGTACCACTTCTGGCTTTTCCTATGTACATGGTACTGAGGAATCAAACCCTGGGCTTCATGCATGCTAGGCAAACATTCTACCAGTAGGCCACACTCCCAGCCCAGCATATAGTATTTTTTTTTAATTATACTCTATGTTTTTTTTGTTGTTTTTTTGTGGCTTGAACTAGGCCTGGGTGCAACTCAAGGCTACTGCCCTACCCAGGGGTCTGGGCATTTTCCCTAAGCTCTACAGCTCAAGGCTACCACCTTACCCCTGAGCCAAGCCCCATTTCCCATTTGCTAGAGGTTAATTGGAGATAAGAGTCTCTGGTCCTTTTGTGCCCCCTCTAGCATGAGCCACCTCATCTGGCTTATATTTTAACCCTAAGATGGAAACACCTTCCTTCCCACAAAGGTTTGGAGGCTTTCTTCACCTTGCCAGCAAATAGTTGGGGCAAGATTCCTGCTATCGTAGGAATATAGCCCCTGCTATCGTAGGAATATAGCCCTCAGCAGCAAGGTCGGGAGGTGGATCCTAGACAAGCCGAGAAAGGACCTGATGAAATTTTCCAGTGACTCTCAGGTCAACATCACACGAAGTGCTTTCTATAGAGGGGAAAAAGAAAAATTTACCACCATTAAAAAAAATTCCAATGACCACCAGCCTCACTAAGCCCATCTCTCCCCTGGAAAACCAGGTAACGTAGCACGTAGGAACGGTTCGGAAACTTTTCTGTCCTTAGGTGAACCATTACCACCAGTATGCATTACTTCTTTACAATCAGCAAAAGGCAATACAAACATGACCACACTGGTAAAGTAAAATGAGTCTGTGGTGGAGCAGATCATCTGTAGGGCAGCAAGAGTAGGCAAGTGAAGTCCTTTCACCTATTTTATTTGCACATGGTTTGAGAGGCATCTATTCCTTTGTGTGAGCCACTTATTTTTACTCCTCTAGGGACTCTGAGCCCAGCCACCCACCCCTTCTGCCTGCTGACCCAAGGTGAGCACACAGTTCTGTCCCTGCCTTCTCCCTCTCTTGCCTTTCATGGGGCTTGGCTTAGCTTTCAATTCAGGCCATCCCAATGCGAAGGAATCTAGAAGTCATCCCAAATAATCCATCCAGGAGCCATGGAAAGAGCTCAGCTGCTAAGAGAGTCTTCGGGGCAAGGGGACTCTGGGTCCTCACTAGGGAAGCCCCTAAGATTCTAGGGAGCTGGTGGCTTCACAAGAACCCAGGAGGATCAGTACACTAGAGCCTGCTCAACAAAAACCTGCCCCCTTATTAAGTGTCCATGCAGTGTGTGGGCCATTGTTGTGGGGAAGGACAGAAAGAAGGACAGGGACCAGCTCGTGGGACCCTCCTTGTGACCGCCACTTAACAGAGCCTGAGCTGTTCTGAGGATTCAGTGAGCTAGTGAATGCTGAGCACGGGGCATCACAGAAGCCTGCCTCAGCTTCCAGCTACCTATGTAACCTTTAGAGTCCAGAGGTTTGCACTTTGTCTAGAAGGAGCTTTTCTTCTACAAGTCTCACAGACTGCTCTGGAAGCAACTCCCCAGCCCCCCAAAAAGTCAGTACCCCCCCCCCCCTGCTTCTGGCCAGGCCTAAAAGCTGGGACCCATTTCCCAGTCCAGGCGCTAGGGCCTGGCCCACGACCTTGGAGAAGCGGGGAGGAAGCTTCACCAAGCGACAGTACTTTTCCGCTGCCCTGCTAGGCCACCCCAGCTGGCTTGGTGCTGTGCAGACTGGAGGCAAAGTGCGTTTGGATGGCCTCATCAAGAACCCACCCCAAAGTCTCCTCTTGGGGCTGGGGTGGAGGGAGAGGGCGTGTTCCGGTGGGAGGCACTAAACCGAAATCCTGGGAACAGAGGCAAGGGGGAGGGGTGTCTCTGAGCGCACTATTGGGGAGCTCGGGAGGAATGGACACTAGCCAAGCCCGCACCCCCAGGATATTCCAAGGGACTCCTACTCCTTAGCCGCCCCTCTACCCGCAGCCCTCGGAGGATAACCAGGATAACCCGGACCCCATCCCGCCGCGCGAGCGCTGGGCCTGCGCGGAGGGGGAGGCGCGGCGAGGGGCGGGGCCAGGAGAGCCGGCGGTCCCGCCCGGTGATGCAGGCGGCCCGGGGAGGTGGGGCCGCGGCGCCCGGAGGAGTCCCCGCCGCAGCCGAGCTCTCGGTCTACCCCGCCGAGCAGCCGCCAGCTCCCGCCCCGGACGCCTCCCAGCCGCAGCCGGGGCGGCGGGGGACCGTGGGAGTCGGCCCCTTGATTTGGGTCTGGGGGGGAACCCCCCCTCTGACCCTCCCCCCACCATCCAAGACGGTGGGAGCCACTCTCGAAGAGGACGCGGTTCCCGGTCGCCGCCGGGCATCTCGGCGACCAGCCAAGCCGGGCACCGGGCACCTGCGAAGCCAACCCCACCGTGCCACCGGGCATCCTGAGCACCGGCTGTCTCCGGCGCCCCCCAGCTTCCCGCGACTCCGGGCCGGAGGGTGGGGTGGGGGGGGATTCTGCCAGCTTTTCCCCTCCCGCGGCCACCGGCCGGGACACCCCCTTCCCTCCCCCACCGTGAGCTCCCCGAGACCCCCCGCCCCACGCCAGCCGCTGTGGCCGCCGCGATGCTGCCCTGGAGACGGAACAAATTCGTGCTGGTGGAGGACGAGGCCAAGTGCAAGACGAAGAGCCTGAGCCCCGGGCTGGCCTACACGTCGCTGCTCTCCAGCTTCCTGCGCTCCTGCCCGGACCTGCTTCCCGACTGGCCGCTGGAGCGCCTGGGCCGCGTCTTCCGCAGCCGGCGCCAGAAAGTGGAGCTCAATAAGGAAGACCCCACCTACACCGTGTGGTACCTGGGCAACGCCGTCACCCTGCACGCCAAGGGCGACGGCTGCACCGACGACGCCGTGGGCAAGATCTGGGCGCGCTGCGGGCCGGGCGGGGGCACGAAGATGAAGCTGACGCTGGGGCCACACGGGATCCGCATGCAGCCCTGCGAGCGCGGCGCCTCGGGGGGCTCCGGGAGCCGCAGGCCCACGCACGCCTACCTGCTGCCCCGCATCACCCACTGCGCGGCGGACGCGCGCCACCCGCGCGTCTTCGCCTGGGTCTACCGCCACCAGGCGCGCCACAAGGCCGTGGTGCTGCGCTGCCACGCCGTGCTGCTGGCGCGGGCGCACAAGGCGCGCTCCCTGGCCCGCCGGCTCCGCCAGGCCGCACTGGCGGCCTTCAGCGACTTCAAGCGGCTGCAGCGCCAGAGCGACGCGCGCCACGTGCGCCAGCAGCACCTCCGCGCCGGGGGCGCCGCCGCCCCGCTGCCCCGCGCTCCGCTGCGCCGCCTGCTCAACGCCAAGTGCGCCTACCGGCCGCCGGCCACCGAGCGCGGCCGCGGCGCGCCCCGCCTCAGCAGCATCCAGGAGGAGGACGAGGAGGAGGAGCCCGAGGAGAAGGACGAAGACGACGGCGAGGAGCAGGACCCCCACGCCGGAGAGCACCCGGCCGCAGCGCCCCAGCGCGAGCGGCCCGAGGTGCTCAGCCTGGCCCGGGAGCTGAGGACGTGCAGTCTGCGGGGCGCCCCGGCGCCCCTGCCGCCCGCGCAGCCCCGCCGCTGGAAGGCCGGCGGCGCCAGGGAACGCGCGGGCCAGGCGCGCTGACCGCCCGGCCACGGGCCCCGCGGACCCCCAGCGGCCCTCCGGACTCACAGCCTCCAACCCGCGCCCTGCCTGCTTTGGCTCCTCCTGGTCTCTGGCCCTGCCTCCCTTCAAGGCCTCCGTGGTGGTCGCCTCTCCCCTGGCTCAGGTGGATGCCTGGAGTGTTCTTGAGTACTAAGGTGGATTTGGGGGTGGGGATGGGGGGGATGGGGATGGGGATGGGGGGGCTGTCTCTCCCCACACGCAGAGTTCCCTGGGCCCTCCCTTTGTGGAAATGCCCCCCTTGCTTTACACCAAGTCCTTTTGCCCTGGGATCTCCCCACATCCCCCCAGAAGAAGGGAAAGCAAGTGGAGTTACCAGAAACCCAAAAGGAGGGTGAGTCAGGACCTGGCTGGAGACATGGCAGAGTCAGTGGCCCTGCCATGGGTCCTTCTGGTCTTCTTCCCTGAAGAAGCATTCTCAGAGGGAAAGGGTGGAGAGACAGAATGGCAAGAACCGAGGCCAGGCCCAATATGGGCACCATGCCCGAGACTCAAAACACGCAGAGAAGAACCGTCCACCCTCTGGAGAAGATTAAGATGATCCCACTTCCTAGGGTCAAAGGACTGGCTGGGCCTGGTAAGATCTCTCTGTACCAGGCAGCTGCCTAGCCTTTTGCCTTGGTATTCCCCATCGATTCTCTACCCTCCCCACTCTGCAGTCAGATAAGTGTCACCCGCAATCAGTGCCCCACAATCAGGACTAAGATGGGGCCTCCAGAGAAGGTAAGGAGATCCTTCCGCAGGTTTTAGAGACAGAGACGCCCAAGCCAAAGGTTTCAGAGCAGATTGGCAGGAGAGCAAGAGGGAGGAGGAGGGTGTATTTACCCAGCAGAGGGGGCAGAGCCCCTGTCCAGGTATCCCCACAAGGCCACAAAAAGCCCAAAGATAATGTGTCACCAACTGATCATTGTAAATAAAGTGGACCTGCTTTTACAGCCCTGTCACTACTCCTGTGTTGTGTTTGATGCCCAGCCTAGCGGGGGTGAGATTATCAGAACCTTGAAGGGCAAAAGAAGACCCCAGGAAGTCGCTGACTTTTTGGAGCCATCTCTGCCACTGGAGTGGGGCTTGCTGCCAGGAAGCTGTTCTCTGCATGGCAGGGAAGGAGACAATAACACAGTGCCTTTCCTCAGAACCCCAGAAGAGTAGTGTCTGCCTGTTTTTCTGTCTCAGCCTCCCACAATGTCTGTACACCCAGACTCTGGTGCATTCACTGGGAGGGGTGTGCTGGGCTGGACGCTTTTGTTTTTTCTTTCCTTGTCTTCTTTCTTTTTTTTTTTTTTTTTGAGAAGTTGCATGGGTCTGTCACAGCTTCCAGTGCAGACTATGTGTCTCCCTAGGGATAAGGGAGGGCAGGCTGTAGGGGAAGAAAGGTGGGCAGCCCCATGTTCTCTCAGAGACCTGGAGAGATGTGTCCAGACTTTTGTGATGATGCGTCGGGAGCTTGGATGCTTTCTTCATTTCTGTTCTGAGCTGGGCATTGATCCCAGACTCACCCAGAACCATTGAGAATGGCCTGGGCCATCAATAACCATCACACTGCTTCTGTTTCCAGAGCGGCCAGAACAGAAGTGGTCACTGCCACCTTACCCTAGGAACCTACACAGGGTCTGGGGATTCTGCAGAGAAAAGCGAGGGCTGACTGCACACCAGGGCTGACAGGATCTCACCAGGCAGTACAGCTTCTCTTTTACCCTTTGCCCATCTTCTGCTGATCTATCGCCCATGTGAGGCAGGAGGAGAGGAAGTGATATGTTAGGCTTGGGAGCCTATGATGGGCTGCAGGGTAGCCTCTGGTGTTGGCTGAGATAGCCTTACCTAGCAACAAAGTCCCAGCATGCCCCCTTGAACCAGAGGCAAGCAGCAGCGTTACTAGCATAAGCACAGGCCTACAACATGTACTATGCTAAGAGGTAGACATTGGGGTCTTGACTTTCTCTAAGAACATAGATAAGTAAGCAGAGACTGAGGTTTAGCTCACAGGTCTGCTCTAGGCCTCTCTCCTTCCTCTTCTACTTTCAATCTTTTGAACATCTCCCCTCACACAGACACACACACACATGTACACACACAGCGCCTCTATCCTTCCAGCACTCACGCTATGTTCTCTGTAGCTGAAGTGAGAAAGCATGTGAGTGGTTTCACCTGGACTCCATTCCTCCCATCCTTTCTTTTTTGGGGGTGGGGGTGGGGAGGGAGGAACTCAAATAATGGGACTCAAATTCAGGTCCTTACATTTTTGTTTTGCAGTCAAGGCTAGTGGCTCTACCACTTGAGCCTCCCTGCCATTTGAATTTTTTTTTTTTGGTGGTGGTGGTGGTAGGGCCTGGGCACTGTCTCTGAGCTCTTCAGCTCAAAACTACTGCCCTACCCCTGGAGCCACAGAGCCACTTCTGGTTTTCTAGTGGTTAATTGGAGATAAGATTCTCACAGACTTTAGTGTCCTGTTTGACTTTGAGCCTCGATCCTCAGATCTCAGCCTCCTGAGTAGCTAGGATTACAGACATGAGCCACTGCACCTGGCTTAGACATTTTTTGTTTGTTTGTTAAAGTTAGATAAGAGTTAAAGAGATAAAAGTTAAAATGTGAAGCCTCATTATTCCATCTCCACTGAGCTGGCTTAGAACTGTGATCTTCGGGGCCAGTAGTTTGGCCTAGGAGTAGAGTGCTTGCCTAGCATGCACGAAGACCCAAGTTCGATTCCTCTGTACCATATACACAGAGAAAGCTGGGAGTGGCTCAAGTGGTAGAGCTCTAGCCTTGAGAAAGCCCAAGGACAGTGCTCAGGCCCTTAGTTCAAGCCCCAGGATTGGCCAAAAAAAAGAAAAAGAATCGTGACCCCCAGACCTCAGCATTCTGACAACAGCTAGGACAACAGGCACCAGTGCCCAGCCCTGCTTCCATTAATGTGTATGGTAGAAGGGAGACCTGGCCCTACCTCCCTCCTCAGAATCAGATGCCTTGGCAAGGGGATGTGTCCTAGAAACCACGCCCACTTAGTCTATGCTCTTCCTTGGGCATCTTCTTCATTCTTAAGATGACTGAGGCAGAGGAAAGGGGCTGGCACTTGGTAATCTGTGTCTTCTGCCTTCAGATTCCTGCAAGTGTGCTGGACCAAAGTGGAATGGTTCTCAAACCACATTCCTCAAGTGCCAGATTTCCCAGCAGTGCCCTCAGACCTGATAAAGGGCTGGGGTGGTGGCAGGGAGGAGATGGAATGGAAAGGCTCTGTGCTTTGAGGAGAGCACTGTGTTTGGAGATTCTGGATTTGGAATCACAGGAAACTCCTGTCCCTAAGACTCTGTAGAGAGACTTGGAACCCTTAAAGGGCCTCAAGTATGGCCATGGAAGGTGGGAAATATGTGTGCCTGGAACTTTCCTGGCCTCTCCATCTCCCCTGATCCCACTCCAGAGGGATCAGACTGTGATTGAGAGAACATGCCACCACACACAGCTTCTGCAGATCCACCCATCAGCCATGCTGCCCTTCACAGTGCACCCCCCCACCTCGTCACCACCCTGCCACGTGGCACTGCTCCCTTAGGGCCCAGACATCCCCCATGCTCTCTGACCTCTGGGCCTTTGCTCATGCTGTTTCCATTTCCTAAAATGCCCTTCCCTTTGCAACATTCTAAAAATTCATCTTCTACATACAGTCTTCCACTTTAGCTGGACCAGCCTTGGACCTCAGTCCTCCTATTTCGGTCTCCTGAATAGCTGAGGTGACAGGAGTGTGCTGCTATGCTCAGCCTTAGCTGGACATTTGAATCCTGCCCTTCCTTGGATGCCCAGCTCTACCTCTCAGAAACTTCCCTTAGTACATACCCCTCCTCTACTTCTGGGAAACCCCTCCCAGTTACAGAGGACTTCCTGTGGACCTCATGAAGTTCTACCTTGAACAACTCTTTCTATATATTTTGCCTCTCCTACCCACCCACCTTCATTTCCCCAACTGCTCCCGTCCTTTGTCCACAGTGGGGCAGAGCTGGCTCGCAGTCATGATTTATTGAATGAATACACAAATGAACAAGCCAGATGGAAGAGCCATCATGGGCCAGGAAACCAAGTAGGTGGAGAAACATTTCCTCTGCCAAGCTTCTGTCTGGAGATGCTGAGAACTGTCCTTGGGTGCCCTGTTCCGGCAGACGGCTGTGCTTTGGGATGTGATCGGCAACCGAAGAGAGCTCCAGGGGAGCAAAGTGAAGCCTCAGGACTCCTGTCTGCTCGGAATTCCAGAGCCCTAAGCATGGGTGCTCTCTAGCTCTGGTCTAGTCCAGCCCAGAGCTGACTAATAATGCAGAGCAGCTCAAGGCAACGACCACCCACCCTCTGGGATTTGCACTTGGGTGGGTGACTACTGTACAGTCAGCCTCTAGTTTAGCACACAGACCTGGATTTGGGTGTTGGACAAGTGGTCCCTGAGATTCTTTTACTCAACACCAGCAGTCTACCACTTGAGCCACAGCACCATCTTTTTCTGAGTAGTTTGTAAGAGGTAAGTATCTCTAAGGAATTTCTTGCCCAGGCTGGCTTTGAACTGTGATCCTCAGATCTCGGCTTCCTGAGTAGCTAGGCGTGAGCCACCAGCACCTGGCCTCTTTTTCTGCTTCTAAAAAGTGAAATTTGGGGCTGGGAGTTTGGCCTAGTGGTTAAAGTGCTTGCCTAGCATGCATGAAGACCCGGGTTCGATTCCTTGGTACCACATACATAGAAAAAAGCCGGAAGTGGTGCTGAGGCTCAACTGGTAGAGCTCTAGCCTTGAGAAAGTCCAAGGACAGTGCTCAGGCCCTGAGCTCAAGCCCAGGACTGGCAAAAAAAAAAAAGAATCTAAAAAGTGAAATTTATACTTCTATACCTTTTAGAATGAGCACAATGGTACATGGTAAAGTAGTGCATGGTAAACACTTAGAGGTTAAGAAAGGAAGGGAGGGAGGGAAGGAGAAGATAAGCTGCATCTAGCAACTGGCACAAACTTCCCAAGGGAACAGAAATCTTCAGAGCTGGAAGGCAATGGGTGAGGGACAGTCAGTAGGGAAGCTAAAATCCAAGCATCCAAGCATCATGGAGAGATCGGTCAACACTGTTGCATGTTGAGAACCCTTAATAAAAAAGACCAAAGGAACTGAGCTATACTAGAAGGTACAGGTGGACTTATTTTCACCTGTCTAAGCATCCATTGTGTGTGTGTATGTGTGTACCTAAACTTGGGGTTTTGTGCTCTCTGTTGGCCTTTTCCATTTACAGCTGAAGCTCTATAACTGAAGCTACATGTCCTGTGCAGCTTTTTTTTTTTTTTTGCCAATCCTGAGCTTGAGCTCAGGGCCTGAGCACTGTCCTTGGACTTTCTCAAGGATAGAGCTCTACCACTTGAGCCTCAGCACCACTTCCAGCTTTTTTCTATGTATGTGGTACCAAGGAATGGAACGCAGGTCTTCATGCATGCTAGGCAAGCACTCTACCACTAGACCAAACTCCCAGCCTCCCAAAAATCTGATACTGTGCAGCTTTTATACCTGCCTAGCTCTGAAGTTTTCTGTTCCTTGAGGCAGTTAAGCTGCTTGTTTTGCTTAGGTCAGTGTGAGTCTGGGACGAATCACGTGGCAGTTTTGGAGAGGGATGATTGCTGAAAGGACCAGCCATAGCATTGGATAGCAGGACATCCTGCTAGCTCATAGGATGTGAGCTTCCCAGGTCCTTTCTCTCCTGGGGACACCTGCTCTTGCAACCTAGCTGACCTTTATCTACCTTCTGGTCTCCACCCGATGGACCACTGGCTTCATCATTCTCAGCACCTGCCCCTCTTGCTCCTGATTCTGCCTCCTCACACCATTTGTTTCCCAGCCCACCCAAAGCCCCTGGCCTTTTGTGCAGGTGCTGGAGTGTGAAGCTGACTGCTGGTCCTCCGGTGGTCACAGTGGGTATCTGGGTAGTTACAAGTCCATCCCGATGCCCTTGTGTGTGATTGGAGAGTAAGTTCACCAGCCACTCTCTTAGGGTGCCTCGGATGGGGTGAGCACATACTGATCACCAGTGCTAGCAGGGCAGGCTGACACTCCTATCCAAGGCCTGGGGCTGCCTGTAATGCCTTCCAGGACATGGCCACTGGCTGCTCCCTTTCCTCCATATGAGGGAGGGTCCACCTCAGTGACCATTCTGAGGGACCATCCACATGGGACTCCAGGAAGGCTGGAACGGGCCTACGTGATATGGGCACTGGAAACCTCCTTGCTAGATCTAAATTAAGAAAGCTGCAGCGAAGCCACAGTAACACTCCAGGCGGGACCACCTATCAGGAACAGAGCCCGCTGCAAAGGAAATGAGGCCAGATTGGGGGCTGGAAACTGAGATGGTGGTCTGCAGGGCTTTGCTGGAGGACAGCCCCCTAGAGAAGCATGAAATGGACTACAGAGCTCCAACTCAGGCACTGCCCACCGCCCCCCTAGGGTTTGCAAGGTGGGTGGGCTGAGTATTCCCCCCACCCCAGTTGTGGGACTTGAACTCTGGGCCTGGCTGCTGTCCCTGAGCTCTTCAGCTCGAGGCTAACACCTTACCCCTTGATCCACAGCCCCACTTCTGGTTTTCTGGTGGTTAATTAGAGATACAAGTCTCATGGACTTTAGTGCCTGGGCTGGCTTTGAACTATGATCCTCAGATCTCAGTCTCTTGAGTAGCTAGGATTATAGACATGAGCCACCACCCCTGGCTGGGTTGAGTATTGGGCCTTGGAGTGCTGAAGGCTGTCCCAACCCCAGAGCCTGAGCTACCTCTGCAATGCTACAGCAGAAAGGAGGGCTTCTACTGTCACAAATCATGCCTGTGACCTCCTATTCCTCAGGGACACAGAACAGGATCACTCAGCAGCCTTTGAAATAAGGGGGACTGCAGGAAGGAGGGGGACATTTGATAAGATCAAAGTAGGCAGCTGCTCTTGTTCACTCCCTCTGTCCCCCAGGCACATCTGATCTCTTACAGCAACACATCAACCCTGTGCTAAGATTCCACTGATGTCAGATGGGATGGGACGTCCCTGCTGTAGAGCAGCACTGGCCAGGAAGCAGCTGCCCTCAGAGGTAAGTGGATGCCTGTCAAGGAGCTAAGACTCCTTAGAGATGGTTGAAATCCCACACGACACATTGTTCGCCAGACACTGGTAGCTCACATCTATAGCCCTAGCTACTTAGGAGGCTGAGATTGCAGATTCCAGTTCAAAGCCAGCCTCAGCAGAAATGCCCATGAGATTCTTATTTCCAGTTAACCACCAAAAAGCCAGACGTGGAGCTGTGGTTCAATGGCAGAGCGTTAGCCTTGAAGGAAAAAAGCTAAGGAATGTTCCCCAGGCCCTGAGTACAAGCATGAGGATGGGCACAAGAACAAACAAAAAACATTGTAATGCGTAACTTAGCAGTTATATAAGGGGGAAAAATGAATATCAGAGCTGGGCTCCAGTGGCTCACACCTGTAATCCTAGTTACTCAGGAGGTTGAGATCTGAGGATTGCGGTTCAAAGCCAGCCTGACCATGAAAGTCCACAAGACTTTTATCTCCAATTAACCACCAGAAAACCTGAAGTGACACTGTAACTCAAGTGGTAGAGGGATAATGTTTAGCTGAAGAGCTCTGAGACAGCGCCCAAGCCCAGAGTTCAGCTCTATGACAAAAAAAAAAAAAAAAAAAAAAGAGTATCAGCTCCTCTCCCAGCCCCTGTCCATTCTCACTTCAAAATCTGGGCACCCTCAAACTCCTAGGTAATTAATGTTGGAGCCTGGGTTTACCCTCCCCTGCCTCTCTCCTGAAGGTGAACGTGATCGTGGCATGCACACACATAATACAGGACAGGAAGGCGTGGAAGGGAATAAGATGTGGAGCACTGGCCAGGAGGGCTCCATCACTGGCCTGCTGGGAGACCTTGGCCAAATCCCTTTACCACTCTGGGTTTTGTCTCCTCTGGACATAAGTGACAGGTGGCTATAGAAGTCAGTAGCCCTAAATGTCAGATAGCCTGAAGCTGCTACCTGATCCTGTGGGTCTCCATCAGAATCAGGAAGGATGAATTGAATCCCCTTCTGTATTTTGCAGGGAAGCCCTGGGAGAGGAAGGGGCTGAAAAGCAAGGCTGTCCTGTGGACGTGGCTAGCAGGCTAAATGGGACAGGAACACAATGGCCTCTTGTGCAGAGAAACCTTCTTGGGCAGAATGGAGTGAGGGGCCCAGGCCAGGGGCATGCTAGGTGCAGGGGCAGTTCCAGGAGAGACAGGGCAGCTGGCCTCCAGCGGGGTAGGCTTTCTGTGTGTGGCCCTAGATTCTCCCCTAGTCCTGCTGTAATCCTGCCCCACATTACTCTCCTGCCACTTTTCCAGTAGGGAGAAAAGAGATGGGCTGTCCCTGAGCCTAATGTGCTCAGGGGGCTGGGCTGTAAATCAGGCCCACACACTCACGCATCCCCCTTTCTTTTGATTCATATCTAGTGCCTGCTATCTGCCACCCTGCTGTCCAGGACACAGTAGTGATGAGATCCACAGAGATCTTGGGCCTTGTACACCTTCATCCTGGTGGGGAAGAGATCAGTAATGAGCAAGGAAATGAGATCAGAAGTTATGCTGGGAATAGGGGCAGAGAAAGAAAGAAGAACGGCATAAGAAAAGTGGGTTCTTTTCTTCTCCCCATGTGTGAAATGGAAAAAAATCCCAAGGTTGTCCAATTGTGATCAAAATGTTCTGAAAATGGCAGTCCTGGAAGAAACTTGAATTTATCACCTTTTCTAGATCCAAAGCAATACTTTCCCAGCTTCCCTTGCAGCTAGGTATGACCATATAGCCAAGTCCTAGCTAGTAGGATGGGAACTCTGTTAGATTCAGTTTCATTCCCTCTCCTCATCTATCAGCTAGACAGAGAAGGCCCTGAAGATCTAGGAAAGGGAAGGACCATAAGACAGTCTGGATTCCTGAAGACTTCATCAAGAGGTCCTTTCCCCTTCACCCAATTAGCCTTGATCACTTTCCTTTTAAATAATCGTAGATTCTCCCAACTGTACTTTTTCTTTTTAACAGTGGTTGTCTTTTACCTGCAACGCTTCACCACGTGATCCAAATCCTCATCTTTATAATTAGACTTCAAAAATGGAGAAGACAGACAGTTCACCAAAGGGCTTGAAAACTAAGGGGGTGATTTGCGAGCTATTGCAGGCATAAAAGAAAAGAGGGGGGGAGGGGCATTTAGGGATTTATTTATTTTTTTTTTTTGCCAGTCCTGGGCTTAAGCTCAGGGCCTGAGGACTGTCTTTGGACTTTCTCAAGGCTAGAACTCTACCACTTGAGCCTCAGCACCACTTCTGGCTTTTTCTAAGTATATGGTACCAAGGAATTGAACCCGGGTCTTCGTGCATGCTAGGCAAGCACTCTACCACTAGGCCAAACTCCCAGCCCGTGATTTTTTTTTTTTTTTTTTTTTGCCAGTCCTGGGCTTGAGCACCACTTCCAGCTTTTTTTTTTTTTTTCCTATGTATGTGGTACCAAGGAATCAAACCCAGGTCTTCATGCATGCAAGGCAAGCACTTTAACCACTAGGCCAAACTCCCAGCCCCCGTGATTTTTTTTTTAAAGCTATAGTTCTATTTTGTTTTCATTTTCTCATGCTTGTTCCATTCCAAACCATCCCTTCCTCCATTCATCCACTCATTCAACAAATACTCACAGAGCACCCACCCGTGGTAGAAATGAGAGTACGGAAGTGCGTAACAGAGCCAAGAATCCCAGCCCTTTGTTCTCAGTCCAGAACACAGCAGGAAGAAGAGATGACTACTAGACCCGTTTTACAGATGAGGAACCCGAAGAGCATAGGTTAAGTGTTGTAGACCAACCTCATTTTGACTGGTTGTGGTAAAAAGAAGTACTGCTGGGGACTGGATGACACATACTTGATATTTTGTCATTTTCCATTGAGAGAACTTACTTGCCTTTGGAAGGCTGTGCAAATACTGAGGCTCTTGACCAATATTTACTCCCCCATGCCTCTCAGTAGCTGTGCATCATAGAGCCCATATCCTACCCTCTCTGACCCTGTTTTCTCACCTGTAAAGCAAAGATGACAGCACCCTAGTCTGCAGTGGGTTGTTCCAGCATGGCTTCGGATTCCCTATTCTCTGTGCCTGCCTGTGTCCACTCCTTGCTTAGCCCCACAGAGATGTGGGGCTGTGCACATTCTTTGGTGCTGGAACACAAGCAATTGTGACTTGAGCAAAGGCTGAAGTGTACCATACACCAGGGTAAGTTCAGTGGATGATCCACCATGACAGGGCAGAAGGTGACAGAGTCTGGACTCGCCGGAAGGAAACCTGGGACCCAGCCAACTGGTGGCACCCAAACTTCCAGTCCCAGGAGTGAGATCAGTGGAGCCGCATCCAATTGTATATCCTCAAACAAGCCACCCCAGCAAGGGGCATGGAACAACCACCCAGCTGCGCCCAGTCCAAACCGCTGTCTTGCAGAGCTGTGTGGCAGTCTTCCAAGCCACTGACTTCTGGTGCTTGAGATGAAGTGATTCAAGAGCGATACCACTGCTTCTGAGGATTAAATATGAAAATGCACGAAAAGTATTTTTAAAATCTTCAGCACAAAATGATAGCATCACGAGCAGCAGCAATTGTTAGCGGCCTATGATTTAGAGAAAGGGTTTTGTTTTCCAGAACTTCCCTGCTGGACACTTAGTTACAAGTGTCAAATGCATGGAGGCCATTTTGAACCTGCCTGCAGTATCTGCAGACTGGAGAGGTCCATGTCTGCTTGGATGGACTTTGGCCCAGCTGCTCTTGATAGAGTCAGGGGACCAGCAGGGCACAATTTAAGATTAGATGTTATGGACACATTGCTCTTCCCTGGGGCCTCAGAGTTTGCTCTCCTTCTGATCCACATTATCTTTTAATTAATGGGCTCAAATGGTACCTGGGACAGAGCAGAATTCAGGACAAACTGCCATCTGTTACTACTGGTAGGCAGACAGGAAACTCACAACAAAACAGAAAGATGAAACCAGATGAAGGAACAGAGCTCCAGGAGATGTTATGTAATCGGGGAAGGCTTCTAGGGGATGCCACTTGAAGACCCCATATGCTCCCTCCAGTCTCCCCACCCCTCTCTCCAGTCCTCAGGCTTGAACTCAGGGCCTGAGCACTGCTCTTGGGCTTTCCTTGAAGCTAGCGCTCTACCACTTGTGCCACAATACCACTTCCAGCTTCTCTATGTATGTGATACTGAAGAATCAAGCCCAGGTCTTCATGTATGCTAGGCAAGCACTGTATCACTAAGTCAAACTCCCAGCCTCCCCAGTTTCTCTCTCTCTCTCCCTCTCTCTCTCTCTCTAGCTCAAGGCTATTGCCCTACCCCTTGAGCCACAGCACCACTTCCGGTTTTCTAGAGGTTAATTGGAGATGACTCTAACGGACTTTAGTGACCAGGCTGGCTTTGAACCTTGATCTTCAGATCTCAGCCTCCTGAGTAGCTAGGATTACAGGCTTGAGCCACTGTGCCTGGCTTGGTCCCTGAGCTTTCTTGCTCCGAGCTAGTGCTCTACCACTTGAGCCACAGCTCTACTTCCAGTTTTCTGGTGGTTCATTTGTAAAGATAGATTTCCAGGTCTGGGAGCTTGACCTAGTGGTAGAGTGCTGGCTTAGTGTGCACAAAGACCTGGGTTCGATTCCTTGGTATATATACATAGAAAAAGCTGGAAATGGTGTTGTGGCTCAAGTGGTAGAGCCTTAAGAAAGCCAAGGACAGAACACAGGCTCTGGGTTCAAGCCCTGGGACTGGGAAGAAAGAAGGAGGAGGAGAAGATGAAGGAGGGGGAGGAGGAGGAGGGGGGAGAGGAGGGGGAGGAGGAGGAGGGGGGAGAGGAGGGGGAGGAGGAGGAGGGGGGAGAGGAGGGGGAGGAGGAGGAGGAGAGGAAGAGGAAGCAGAAGCAGAGCAGAAGCAGCAGCAGCAGAAAAAGAAGAAGAAGAAGAAGAAGAAGAAGAAGAAGAAGAAGAAGAAGAAGAAGAAGAAGAAGAAGAAGAAGAAGAAGAAGAGGAGGAGGAGGAGGAGGAGGAGGAGGAGGAGGAGGAGGAGGAGGAGGAGGAGGAGGAGGAAGAGGAGGAAGAAGAAGAAGAAGAGGAAGAGGAAGAGGAGGAAGAGGAGGAGGAGGAGGAGGAGGAGGAGGAGGAGGAGGAGGAGGAAGAAGAGATGAAAAGATTCCCAATTTGGACATTACATGCTAACAAGATGGTCTACCTCTCTCTCCAGACCCCCTCCTTGGGGAAAATTCTAAAAAAAAAAAAAAAAACCCAGTTGGCTATGGAGTGCCAAGGGGACAGAAGGAAGTGAGATGTTTTGGTGCTGCTGCCCTGATGGGAAGAAAACCACAAATGCTCATGAGCTGTAGGAAATGACAAGAAACCAAGTGCATGGAAATAATCATGGATAACCATGATGGAAAATGAACACATTTCAGGTGTAGAGGAAAAACTACCTGTTTCATAAACGTAGACAAATGAAGGCAAAGACAGAGAAACCAAAAGTAGCCTCCACTGCAGATACCAGGGTGTCCCCAGCAGGTGGAGACACTCCGGTAGGTCCTGGAACCCCATGGTTTCTGACTTAGACTGGGGAGCAGGTGAGATGGCCCTCCCTGTTGGCAATCACCAGAACCCCCACCTGCAGAGCTGCCAGGCTGGTAAGGTTCAATCCCTGCTGTGATTCTGAAACCTCCCTATCCTCATTGAGCATGAACAGCTGCCAGAGCACAGAACTACTGTCACTCGGCACCAAGATCTCAGGCCAGAGCTTTGTGGGAGAGACACTGCTGCTACCAAACCATCAGATGCCAGAGGGTGCACAGAAGAGTCCAGAGAGCTACCTACACTGAACCTCATCACCTTCCACTTCTGTGTTTGTCAGGGTGCTCTTGGCAGGTGATAGGGAAAGTCCAGTTGCCTGGGCAGCTGGGACGAAGTCCTTCACCCAGCCTCTGAGTGAAGAAGCCACCACGGAGAACAGTTCCCAAACTGAGTGGGGTCTGTCCTCTGTATTTTCCACAGTCTACCCCTTACTTTCTCAGCCTCCCTTCCACCTTTTCCTATACTCCTATAAAGCCACTACTAGATGCTATCACCCAGCCACCCAACCCTAGCAAATATATTTCCATCAAATAAGAACACATTTCATCTTTATTCCTAGAGAAACAGCCAAGCCCTGACGTCCTTCTCTGGAAGCATCGGGGATGTTCAAATCTCTACTTTAGATACAATTCTATCTCAGTATTTTCCTTTTTCTCAATCATAGGGCTTAAACTCAGGGCCTGGGTGCTGTCTCTGAGATTTTTTTCACTCAACACTAATGTTTCCACATTGTACCACAACTCCACTTTGGGTTTTCTGGTGGTTAATTGGAGATAAGAGTCTCAGACTTTTCCTGCCCAGACCAGCTTTGAATTGCGATCCTCAGATCTCAGCCTCCTGAGTAGCTAGGATTAGAGGCATGACTCACCAGCACCCAGCTTTGTTTTCTTTTCTTCCAGTAATACTGGTGTTTGAGTTCAAGATCTTGTGCTTGCAAGATCCTGAATTCAATCGGGCAGGTGAGGGGCTGGGAGTTTGGCCTAGTGGTAGAGTGCTTGCCTAGCATACACGAAGACCCAGGTTAGATTCCTCGGTACCACATACATAGAAAAAAGCTGGAAGTGGTGCTGAGGCTCAAGTGGTAGAGCTCTAGCCTTGAGAAAGCCCAAGGACAGTGCTCAGGCCCTGAATTCAAGGCCCACGATTGGCAGAAAAAGAGAGAGAGAGAGAGAGAGAGAGAGAGAGAGAGAGAGAGAGAGAGAGAGAGAGAGAGAGAGAGAGAGAGAGAGAGAAATCTAGCAGGTGATCTGCTAGTTGAATCCCAGCCCTTTGTGCTTCAATTTTTTATAGTGTTTCATGTTTCGGTTTGAGATAGGATTGCTCCATCTCAAACAGCACTCCTCTTACCTCTGCCTTCTGCAAAGCTGGAATTAAAGGCATGTATTACCACCCCTGACTTTCGCTGAGATGAGTTGAAATGGGCTTTGCTAACCTTTTCCCTAGGCTGCCTTCGGACTTCGAACCTCTTGATCACTGTCTCCTGAGTAGCTAGAATTATCCGCATGTATTATCATGCTCCACCCCAAGTAGTTTGGGGGCCAGGCTGTGCTGAGGGCCTGCACTCACTAGGCAAGCCATCTACCATTTGATCCATCCCTCCGGACTTTGATTTTCTGCAAATATGCACTAACTTGATCCAGTTCACTACCACACCAAACCTCTCCATGCAAAAATGGCAGAGGAGAAAGCTGGGATAATCAGCACCAACAGTAAATGCATGCATGGAGAAGGAGGCAGAGAGAAGGGACAGATCAGTACTCCCGAGGCCGTACTCCACGTCCCCTGGCCTCAGCTTGCTCCTGTGGGGTCAGAGGCTTTTGCCCCAGCATCTCCACACTGTGATCGGGAGGACGCTGAGCCCAGGGTTGTCCTGCTCATACTGAATTGCTGTCAGCTTCAATTAACTTGTACCAGCGGCTGTGGAATTAGAGGCACCCAGAGGATTTCAGGGGATCCAGATGCATATTTCTCATTCTCCTCATGCAGCTGTAACTGGATTTAGCAGCCAGAAACAGGCACTCCAGCTGACAGAGAACTTATAGCCATCCAACCTCCTCCTCCCCTCATTTTTTTTCTGTTCATCCAGGCATGAGGCATCTGGAATTGCCAGATGGGGCTCTCAACTGTCAAGTCAGTGGAATCTTCACAGTGCTTCCTGGCAGAAACCATTGTTTTGAATACTAGAACTTATACATTAGAAGAGCTCTAGTCTTAAAGAAGAGCAGAAAATTATTACCTCTGAGCCAGGGACTCTGGAAAAAATAAAAGAGGAAAACACTGTCTTATAGTAGATTCTAATTAGAGTCTATGTCAAATCCTTCATTACAGATGTGCAAAAGGCTAGAAGACTAGTTGATACTGAATTCCAGTAGTCAATTTATGATGGGGGGAGGCTTGATCTCAGGACCTGGGTGCTGTCTAGTTTTTTTGCTTTGTTTTGTTGAGCCACAACTACACTTCCAGCTTTTTGGTAATTAATTGGATCAAAGAGTCTCATGATTTTTTTCCTGCCTGGGTTGACTTTGTAACAGGCTCCTCAGATCTCAGCCTCCAGGTAACTAGAATCACAGGCATGAGCCACCAATGCCTGGCTCCAGTAGGAGACTCTGATGTTGAGAGCACGTGGCGAGACCTATAAGTCTCAGGTTCACCTGACAATGTTATATCATTGGTTGAAAGTTGACGTGGCTGGTCAGAAGCAATGTGATTGGACTACCATGATGGCTAGACATTCAGTAAGTCTACTACTGCTGCTGGTAGAAACATAGTAAGCAGAGAATTCAAAGCGTGTCTGTCCCCTGAGCACCAGTCTCTCCAGCCTGTACCCTGAGGAGCCCAGGGTGCCACCAGGTGGCAGGCTGGACCTCACAATCTGGTACCATATTGAAGGCTCAGAGCTACTCTCCCTCTTCCTCCTCAGTAACAAAGCCCTCCTTTTATCAAGGTCACTATGTGGCCAGTCAAAAGGAAGCATTTCCTGGCTTCTTTGCTAAGGAGTGAAACCTCCCCAGCTGTACTAGTGAAATGTAGAGGATGGTACAAGCTGGTTACCATTCACTATCCATCCTTCTGCCTCGAACGAGCCTGTGAGGCTTATGCTACTAGCATCCGCCGCATCTCACAGCTTGAGATGCATTGGAGGATGGAAATCTCAAGGAAAGTATGTGAAACCTGAGGTCCTGGAAACTCCATGGCTTCCGGACTACAAGAGAAATAAACGATATCTGATTTAGACCACTGTGATTTAAGTTTAGTCAAAGCAAATTCTAACTTAGATGACACAAATAAGATAGGAGGAGGACAAAACATACCAATTATTATACTAAATATAAATGGACTCAGTGTGTGATCCAAAGACAGAGACGGTCAGAAGATTTTAAGTTATAGCAGGATCAATTTTAAAAAGGAACAAAACAGTGTGTGAACGTAGTAAGGAAAAGGGGGAGTTGATTTTCTTAACTGAAAGTTAGCCTCCTTGTCACTTATAAACACGGATAACATATCAGTAATATTAGCAGTTCCCATGATTTTTGACCCCAATATAAGTTCTGTTTCCAGATTATGCTATTACAGTGCTACAAAATTTTTTCTTATCACTCCTTATTAAGCCTACATTTGGATCATGCTTAATAAAACTAAAAAATCATACATAATGTCCCATCTAGTTTAACTGTTTTGATAGCTATTTCAAAACAATTAGGTTGCTTGGTGATCTCACACATTCAGGAAACAGTATTTTGAAATGGGCTCTGTAGGCCTTGCATGGGTCAAAGGGACATGTGACACATAAAGTTGAACTAAAATACAGAGACTCTGGAATGATTCACACCAATATCAGGAAAGAAGAAAACAGGATTTTTTTTTTCTTGAACAAGGATGAGAAAGAGGGCTGGGAATGTGGCCTAGTGGTAGGGTGCTTGCCAAGCATCCATGAAGCCCTGGATTCAATTCCTCAATACCACATAACCAGAAAAAGCCAGAAATGGTGCTGTGGCTCAAGTGGTAGAGCTCTAGCCTTGAGCAAAAGAAGCTCAGGGACAGCTCCCAGGCCCTGAGTTCAAGCCCCTCAACTGGAAAAAAATAAAATGATGAGAAAGGGATTATATACCAGAAAATACAAATACAAATAACAAACTAAGAGGATGTAATGCTCACAGATATATGCACCCAACAATACAGCTTCAAATGATATGAAGCAATTTACAAATACATTTAAATTATTAGCTGTAGTTAGTTTAACAAACCCTGTCCCACAAATAATACATCAGTGAAAAACAAATAGGAATGTTTTTTTATTAAAGAATTTATTAACATTGATTTTTACATCATATTTCTAATGACATGTTTAACAAACCAGCATTCAAGAAGGAAATCTCTATATACAATCACCGGCACTTAGTTTTTAGAACATAATCAAAATTAGGCTAAGGGTTTGTATATCATACATACATATTAATCTATGTAATAAAACATTATGTCTATGTAGTTGTATTTATATTTCCCGTACCATGTCCATAGCATTGGGTATGCAACTATTGAGTCCTCACTCTTGTACTCTTTGGATCTAATAGCCACATATTAAGGATACCACGCACCTTTTGTTCCTTTGGGCTTGACTTGTCTCACTCAACATGATTCGCTCTAGATTCATCCACTTCCCTGCAAATGCCATTATTTTATCTTGTCTGTTAGCTATGTAGAATTCCATTGTGTATATATACCACATTTTCTGTATCCATTCATTCACAGTAGGGCATCTGGATTGTTTTCATTGCCTGGCTATTGTGAATAGTGCAGAGAAAAACATAGCTGAGCAGGTGTCCTTATCATATTTTGGGTTATGGTGTTCAGGGTAGATGCCTAGAAGTGGTATGGCGGGATCATAGGGAAGGTCAATTTTCAGTTCTTTAAGAAACCTCCACACTGCTTTCCAGAGTGGCTGAACTAGTCTACATTCCCACCAGCAGTGTGGTAGGGTTCCTTTTTCTCCACAACCCCACCTGTTATTGTCTGAGTTCAAAATCTTGGCCATTCTTGTTGGGGTAAGGTGGTATCTTAGGGTTGTTTTTATTTGCATTTCCTTTATGACCATGGATGATGAACATTTTCTCATATGCTTTTCTGCCATTTTAATCTCTTCTGGTAAGTCTCTCTTTAGTTCCCTTGCCCATTCAGTGATTGGTTTCTTGGGTTTGGGGGGGATTAGTTTCTTGCGTTTTCTGTAGATACTGGATATTAAGCATTTGTTTGATGTATTATTGGTAAATACCTTTTCCCAGTTGGTTGGCGGTCTTTCTACTTTTGTGGCTATGCTTTTATCTGTACAGAAACTTTTTGTTTTTAGGTAGTCCCATTTATCGAGTCTCTCTGCAATCTGCTGTGACCCTGGGATTCTGTTCAGGAATCTTTTGCCTGTGCCTATGAGTTCCAGTGTCTCTCCTACTCTATCATGTAGCAGTTTCACAGTTTCTGGTCTGAAATTGAGGTCTTTGATCCACTTTGAGTTAATGATTGTGCATGGCGAAAGGCTAGGGTCAATTTTTAGTTTTCTGCATGTGGCTGCCCAGTTTTGCCAGCACCAATAATTGAATAGACTGTGTTTGTTCCACTGCATATCTTGGCTCCCTTGTCAAATACAAGTTGACTGTAGGTATGTGGTTCTATTTCTGGATCTTCTATTCTGTTCCACTGATCTTCTGGTCTATTTTTCTGCCAATACCATGTGGCTTTTGTTATTATGGCTCTATAGTAGAGTTTGAAGTCTGATATTGTAATACCACCAGCATTGCTCTTTTTGCCTAGAATTGTTTTGGCTAGTCTAGGTCTTTTGTTTCATATGAACCTTTGAATTATACCTATTTCAGTAAAGAATGTCTTTGGGATTTTGATGGGGATTGCATTGAATTTGTATATCAATTTTGTCAGTATGGTCATTTTCACGATGTTGGTTCTCCCTAACCATGAGCATGGGATGCCTTTCCATTTCCTAGTGTCCTCTTTAGTTTCTTTTGTTAGGCTTTTATAGTTTTCATTAAATAATTCCTTTACATCTTTGGTTAATTCCTAAGTATTTTATTCTTTGGGGGGCAATTGCGACTTTGGGGGGCAATTGCGAAATGGGATCATTTCCTTGCTTTGGCCTTCTGTTTGTGTAGTGTAGGTGTTCAAGAAGGCTACTGACTTCTGGAGGTTAATTTTGTATCCTGCCACTTTGCTAAAGTAGTTTATTAATTCTAGGAGTTTGGGAGTGGAGCTTATTGGGTCATTCTAGTAGAGGATCATGTCATCTGCGAATGGGGATAGTTTAATTTCTTTTTTCCCTATGTGTATCCCTTTGATGTCCTTCTCTTGCCTTATTGCTCTGGCTAAGAAATAGGAATGTTTTTAAAAATAAGTTCCAAACTTTTTTTTACCAGTCCTGGGCTTGAACTCAGGGCCTGAGCACTGTCCTTGGACTTTCTCAAGGCTAGAGCTCTACCACGTGAGCCTTAGCACCATTTTCATTTTTTTCTATGTATATGGTACTGAGGAATAAAATCCGGGTCTTTGTGCACACTAGGCAAGCACTCTACCATTAGGCCAAACTCCTAGCCCTAAGTTCTAAACATTTGATAGAACGTTTTTGTTTTGTTTTTTTTTTATTTTTTGTTGTTGTTGTTGTTTTTTGCCAGTCCTGGATCTTGAGCTCAGCCCTGAGCACTGTCCTTGGACATTCTCAAGACTAGCGCTCTAACACTTGAGCCACAGCACCACTTCAGGCTTTATGGTATATGGTACCAAGGAATCAAACCCAGGGCTTCGTGCATGCTAGGAAAGCACTCTATCACTAGGCCATGTTCCCATCCCCCTCGATAGAACTTCATATGTAACACACCTAAAGTATACTAATTTTTTTTTTGCCAGTCCTGGGCATGAGCTCAGGGCCTGAACACTGTTCCTGGATTTTCTCAAGGATAGGGCTCTACCACTTGAGCCATAGCACCACTTCTGGCTTTTTGCTATATATGTGGTACCGAGGAATTGAACCCGGGTCTTTGTGCATGCTAGGCAAGCACTCTACCACTAGGCCAAACTCCCAGCCCCAGTATACTAATTTTTTTATACCTATGAGATAAGCACCCAAACCAATCATGTACTAAACCACTGGCAAATGTTGATGTATTAGTGGCTACAGAGGTAATAATATGATAATATATCTAACTACATGCCAACAATATGGAAACTTGAGATGAAATAGACAAATTTTAGGAAAACCCTCCTGGCTTACTAATCAAGAGAAAATAGAAAACCTGAATAACCCTACAATCTTTAGAAGTTAAACCCATTATTTAAGTTTCTTAGAATATTGGCCTTGAGTCGGGTGACTCATCCCTGTGATCTAGCTACTCAAGGGCTGAGATCTGGAGGATGGGGATTTGAATCAGTCCAGGTAGAAATACCTGATAGACTCCATCTCCAATTATTCAACAGTCTTCTAAGCTGGAGGCAATGGCTCAAGTGTCGAGTGTCAGCTAAGCAAGCAAGCCACACGAGAGAACAAAGCTCAGAATTCGAACTCCAATACCAGAAATATATATATGCCCACAATGATTTTGCATCATAGAAACATTTTACCCATGTCAAGTAATAGACTATTTCAGAAGAAATTCACAAATAGACTCTAAAATGTAGGCAGAAGAGCAAATTTCAAGGGAAAGAAAAATAGAGAGCGAATGACCTCTGAAAACCAGTATTCCTAAAAAGCTGTGATAAGAAGACTGCCTGGGGCCAGGAGTTTGGCCTCGTGGTAGAGTGCTTGCCTAGCATGCACGAAGACCAGAGTTTGATTCCTTGATACCACATACATAGAAAAGCTGGTGCTGTTGCTCAAGTGGTAGAGCACTAGCCTTGAGGAAAAAGTCCAAGGAGAGTGCTCAGACCCTGAGTTCAAGCTCCAGGACAGAAGAAGGAGGAGGAGGAGGAGGAGGAGGAGGAGAAGAGGAAGGAGGAGAAGAGGAAGGAGGAGGAGAGGAAGGAGAAGAAGATTATTGCAGGGAGGGCTGGGGGTGGAGTTGAGTGATGAGGCACTGTGCTGGCATGCCTGAAATGTCTGAAGCCTTGAGTTGATGAGGAAGAAGCATTTATATAGCAGAGGAGGGAAAGCAGGAAGAGAAGAGGAGGAGAGTTCTTGATACACCATAGGTCCTAATCCCTCATGAGGCTGTTACCCTCTGACTTTCTGGCCCTCCCTATTCCCAGGCTGAGTACAATCGGGACACAAGGAAATGCTTGTAGGATCCCTGGCTATGTGGACCCTAGGAGGCCTTTGCCAGACTCACTTTGCCCATCATTTAAGACTCCTGCTACCTTCCCATCCAAGGTGCAACCTGGACAGCTGCCCCCACCCCCCCTGCCTCCTTCGTCCCTTCAGACAAGGAGTTGTGTCTGCACTACCACAGTCCTTCTCTGTCATCTAACTGGAGAATTCCCAAGGCAGGCAGTAGGTCCCCTTTACCTCATTTCCTGCGTAGGGCAGGCACACAGCATTCATTATAATGGTGGCTAACACTTGTCATATGCCAATGTGTGTTTTACACACACACGCGTGCACACGCATGTATACATATGTAAATGAGCATAAGTGTATGTATATATATATATATATAACCTTATACATTTCTCCTTCCCTTGTATTTTATTTCATTTTGGCAGGATCTTGTTATGTAGCCCAGGAAACCCAGCTGGCCCTGAACTTGCAATGTTCCTGCCTCCAGAGTGCTGGGATTATAGATGTGAGCCACTGCGCACATATGTGTGTTTCATGATTTTTGCACTAGTATGTAAACATGCTGATATTCTAGATGCCATGAGGTTGACAGAAAGAAAACTCAGAACATTTAAGCTAGAAATGAACTTATTGGCTCAAGAAAGGGAAAAACTGCTGGGCTGGGTGGATCATGCCTGTAGTCTTAGCTACTTAGGAGGCTGAGATCATGGTTCAAAGCCAGCCTGGGCACGAAAGAATGTGAGACTCTTGTCTCCAATTAATCTCTAGAAAAAATGGAAAGTGGTGCTGTGGCTCGAGGGGTAGGGCAGTAGCCTTGAGCTGTCGAGTTCAGGGACAGTGTCCAGGCCCAGAGTTCAAGCCCCACAGCCCACATTTAAAAGAAAGAAAGGGGGCGGCGGTGGCCCTAGCGGTTCCTCCTGGCCCTGTTAATGTCGGGGCCAGGCCCAGGGAGGATGGCGCTCTAGAACCCGGCCTTGCTTCTTGAGGGGCCGGGGTGGGCACCGGCCATGTCGGAGGTGACCCGGAGTCTGCTGCAGCGCTGGGGCGCCAGTTTGAGGAGAGGCGCCGACTTCGACTCATGGGGCCCAGCTGGTGGAGGTGATAGACGAGTATCAGACATTAGCAAGACATCTACAAAAAGAGGCCCGAGCTCCACACAGTAATTCAGAATTCACAGGAGAACAAAAAGAGAACCATAGGCAACATCGCAACATGCTTGGAATTGTGAAGTGCAGCTTTACAGTCCACACAGTCCCAAGAAGAATTTAAACTGGAGGACCTGAAGAAGCTAGAGCCAATACTAAAGAATATTCTTACATATAATAATTTCCATTTGATGTTCAGCCTGTACCATTAAGAAGAATTTTAGCACCTGGTGAAGAAGAGAATTTGGAATCTGAAGAAGATGAAGAAGAAGGTGGAGCTGGAGCAGGGTCTCCTGACTCTGTCCCTGCTCCAGTTCCCGGTACTTTATTACCCAGATTGCCATCGGAACCTGGAATGACGTTACTCACTATCAGAATTGAGAAAATTGGTCTGAAAGATGCTGGGCAGTGCATCGACCCCTATATTACAGTTAGTGTAAAAGATCTGAATGGCACAGATTTAACTCCTGTGCAAGATACCCCTGTGGCTTCAAGAAAAGACACGTATGTCCATTTTAATGTGGATATTGAGCTCCAGAAGCATGTTGAAAAGTACCAAAGGTGCAGCTATCTTCTTTGAATTTAAACACTACAAGCCTAAAAAGAGGTTTACCAGCACCAAGTGTTTTGCTTTCATGGAGATGGATGAAATAAAACCTGGACCAATTATAATAGAACTATACAAGAAACTCACTGACTTTAAACGAAAGAAATTACAACTATTGACCAAGAAACCACTTTATCTTCATCCACATCAAACATTGCACAAGGAATGATCCTGGCATGAGTAACCTGTAACATCTGTGAATTTTACCACTCAGTAGAAACCATCATAGCTCTGTGTAGCATAACATGTTCCCCCTCAACAGGCAGGAAGTGAGCCGTGCCCAAGGGAGCCCATTGCAAAGCTGTACCACAGAACTCAGCATATTACTGACATATAAGACTCCTTTGGATACAGGTTTACTGTAGATTTTGAAACATGTTTTTACTTTTCTAACAGTCTATTTTCTAATTACCATTGCACCTACTCTGCTTCCTGGAACCATACAGTTGTAGTAGGTGTGCTCACCTTCAAAACTTAATACAGCAATAAGAATGTGCGAAGAGTTTACACATCCGCTCACTTTTTCTCCCATTTGCTCTTTTGATTTAACTTCAGATTCTGGGTTGGGGTGGGTAGGACAGTACCAAACTACTTCTGAGAGGAATTGGACCAGTTCTGCTGCCTTGGAAGGTTAGTCTGGAAGTTTGTAGGCTGATTTTTACATGTGGCCTGACGTTAACCTGACCAACAGTTCTGCTGACTAGAACTTGTGTGCCTTGTCCAGATAAGTATCCAGTATGGGAGTGTCCCCAGTTTGTTGCTGTGATTTTTCTCTTTTTTCAAATGACCAGAATGTTTCTCTGCAAGTGAGTATATTTGTAGTCATGTTGATTAGCATTGATATTCTTCCTAATAGATTGTAGATTTAACATTGGAACCATCTCAGAACAATTACATGTTTTTAGGTGGATTTAGTGTCTTGTAAATCATAAAAATTAAAATCAGAGCTAATGAGATACTGCAGGAACTGACTTTCTTCTGGCAGTTGATCATAAAATCTTAAATCCTTCGTACCTCTCCTTAGAATGATGGGTATGTAAAATCTGAAAAGATAGTCTAATTTTTTTAATATAGGTAGATAGGATTACCATTTATTTACTATTTATATATACTGACATCCATCCATATGAAAATTTGCAGCTTTTTACTGTTGAGTATCACCTTGGGCTTAATGATACATAAAATTTTCATAGTACACATGAGGTAGTTATTTGATACACAAAACATTAAATTTGTGATGGGCTTTCTGTGGGTCAATATAGAACCCACATATTTTAATACCTTTAAAAGAACAATGCATGAGGGGAATGCAGTGTCAGTATGTGGCCTATTTTTGAACTAGTGTAGTAACCCAAGTCGATACGTTTGCTTTTTAAAATAATCACAAATGTTTTAACCCTTGCACTTCAAGAGAGAGGTAGTCTCTTATTTTCAGTTGTCTGTTAGGTCAATTGTTTACTAGATGAATGTTAATAAAAATATATGAGCCTGAAAGAATTCTCAACCAAAAAAAAAAAAAGGAAAAACTGAGAAATATGTACGCCTTCAGGTGCAGATGGATCCAGCTATTCAGAAAAGTAGCAACTCCATTTCTCACTGCCTGGCTTCATTTTGCCAGCAAGTCCTCTCTAGCCAGGGGAAGCTGTGTTGACAGCTGAGCCAACACAATGAGAAGTCCCAGCAGAAACATGAGGTCTCTGATTGCCTCGTCTACCTGCTGAAGGGTTGGATGTGTGTTTGATGTGTATCCCCTCAAAGAACTAAAAGGCAAGAAATGGGAAGCCTTACCACAGAAGGGGAAGCTGCTGTTGTTCCATTGCAGAAACCGCAAAAATGAGCCTCAGTTCTGAGCGAAATAAGTAGCCCAAGGAGAATTTAGTGTGATTGGTCTGAAGAGAAGGCCCGCTCTTGAGCCATAGCCTGTTGCCCAATCAGCCTCCCACACCTATTCACCTAGCATCTTGTTGATCTAGCCTTTTCACACCCTCCTCTTTTCCTCTTCTTTTGGGACCAGATCAACCATGAAGACCCAGGACAAGCAGTGGTGAGAGTGCCTTATGCCTGCAATTCTGGTGGAAGGATTAATTTCCAATCTCTGTTCCCCAGGAACATACAGATACCAGGCAAGCCACCAGACAGACTGCCTGACCCCAGCAGGGGAATCCCCTTGTGGGCCCAACTGGGAAGCCCACATGTCCCCTTGACCCAAAGGCTTTGTGTTAACTTCTGCCTCCCATGCTTAGACCCCATAAAACCCCAGCTCCTGTCCTGTCGGGGTCCTTCGTCCCCAGTCCCTCTTGAGGAGGGATGGGAAAAGCACACCCCAACCAGTCCAAGCCGCGAGAGGAGTGGGCCCACTGTCTCCCGCCCTCAGCCTTGCTTCTCTGGAGCACGAACAGAAACACCACGCAGCTTCCTCAAGGCAGGAATCTCTCTCTAAAACTCCCCTCCTTATATTGGGTGTGGGAGCCTATCAGCACAACAGGTGGGCAGGATAAAGAGGTCCACTTGTTTACCCCTACTGCAGGTCTCAGCAGAAAGTTATTAGAATGGCATTACTCGGCCCCCAACATCTCCCCCGTTTTTATCTTAAAAAAGAAAACTTAGGATATGTGGGGCTACCACCATATTAGATCGGCTGTGCCTGTCTTAAGTGTCTCCAAGCTCATTAGTCTTCTTACCCGTTATGGGATCACCAAGTCCTTTTTACTTGGCTAGGTTGATAGGTACTTGGCCCCTGTCTTAGGTTGATAGGCTAATAGCTGGGACTTGCCTGTCTTTGACTACCAGCCGTCTAAGCAAATCAGACCTGAGGGGATGCACCTACTTCCATGGGAGCAGATGCCTGTCGCATTAGCACTTTCTGCGTTGACTTTGTAGGCAAGCAATAGACATATTACAATTATAGAGCATAAAAACAAATCCAAACTGATCAATCCCAAAATAGTGTCAAGATAACCAATCACCAAAGTTAGATTATTGTCAAGATATCACCCAAAGTTAGAATATTGTTACAACTGTGCACATAACAATTCTAGTAATGGCTTCTGAGAGCTACAACGCAGTATTCAAATCATTTTCTGTAGAAACTGCAGTGGCAAGGGCAATACTCGCAGCAGTAACAGCAGGAAAACACAGAAGTCTCTTACTGATGAGTGGGAAAGCATTCTCCTCGGCCTATACAGGCACTAGAATATACTGAGTGGCTCCGAGTACAACAGAGAAAATGGGGAAACATTCCAACATTAACTAAGAAAACATTCACACAAGCCGTAGGGAATAGCAGGGCAATGGAAGAATTAGGAGTCTTCCAGTCCCCCCCCTTTTTGTTTTAAAAATGACTCTGGTCCCTTCATTTTTAGGGGGTTATGGGTGAAGATCCATTTTCTGTAACTTCTTCAAGCTGACTCAGAGGCGTCGACTATGTTTTGTCAGGGATTTTAAAAAGCTTTAGCCTGTTTTCAACTATTCTGAACCCAAACACAGGCTTTCTAAATCACTACCATCAAGCGTCTCTGTGCTACTTTTCACCTGTTCTTAAACTGTTTACTCCCGTATAGACTTAGATTTACCATTCACACACACATTCGCGGTCGTTCCAGTCTGAACCCATTTGGTTCTATTCTAAAATCTCTTCACACACATTCGTTCCCTTTCATACACACATTTGCGGTCGTTCCAGTCTGAACCCACTCGGTTCTATTCTAAAATCTCTTGAATAGAAAATAGGCCTCGCCCTCCGAGAGGTAACCATTAGCCTTGCCCCACTGCTCTGGCCAGAGACTCCCGGGAGGTTCCTCCCTTCCTGGGACATTGCCTCGCCCCCCACGAGGTTCCTCCCGAAGTGACCCGCGCTTCGGAGGTGATCTGGGAATGATTAAAATCCCTTTCACACACACACACACACACACACACACACACACACACACACACACACACACACACATTCACTGGTTTAGTCTTTAAGGAGTTTTCTTTCTCTTTCTCCCTGTGTCTTTCTCTTTGTCTTTTTTCTCTTTCCCTGTGAGCAATTTCAGCCTGTATTTTTCCTTCAAGTTTCCCTGGCCTTTCAGTCCCTCCTTTTTCTTTTGTGTTTTCTTTCAGGCTTCCCTGGTTTTTCAGTCTTTGAGGAGTTTTTCTTCTTTGACTTTTTGTAGGTAGTTGCTTCCCTTTCTCTTGTTTACCACCTTTTTTTTCTTTGTTCCTCTCTTTCTCCTTGTCTTCCTGTCCTTTCCTTTCTCCCTGTGAGCGACTTCAGCCTGCATTTTCCCTTCAGGTTTCCCTGGTTATTCAGTCTTTTTGTGCCTTTCAGGTTTTCTCTGGTTTTTCAGTCTTTCCTCCATGTATCTCTCACTTGGCTCAACTCACAGTCGTGCCTCTTTCATGCCCCATTTCGTGCCCTACATTGGCTCTTTCGTGCCTCTTTTGTGCCCCACGTTGGGCGCCAATATGTCGGGGTCCTTCGTCCCCAGTCCCTCTTGAGGAGGGATGGGAAAAGCACACCCCAACCAGTCCAAGCCGCGAGAGGAGAGGGCCCACTGTCCTCCCGCACTCAGCCTTGCTTCCCCGGAGCACGAACAGAAACGCCACGCAGCTTCATCAAGGCAGGAATCTCTCTCTAAAACTCCCCTCCTTATATTGGGTGCGGGAGCCTATCAGCACAACAGGTGGGCAGGATAAAGAGGTCCACTTGTTTACCCCTACTACAGGTCTCAGCAGAAAGTTATTAGAATGGCATTACTCGGCCCCCAACACTGTCCCAGCTCAGACACACAACCTTCAATCCTGCAGGAAGGACTGTGCCCCTCGCTGTTCCACAACAAACAGTCCTCGCCTATTGAGGCCAGAGTCTGGCCTATTCCTTTTCCATTCTTCTCCATTTTTCCTAATACTGGCTACTCAGGAGACTGAGATCTGAGGATCAAGGTTCAAAGCCAGCCAGAGCAGGAAAGTCTCTGAGATTTTTTTTTTTTTTGGTCCGTCATGGGACTTGAACTCTGGGCCTGGGCGCTGTCACTGAGTTCTTCATCTCAAGGCTACCATCCTACCCCTTGAGCCACAGTGCCACTTCCGGTTTTCTGGTGGTTAATTGGAGGTAAGAGACTTATAGACTTCCATGTCAGGTCCAGCTTTGAACCGCCATCCTCAGATCTCATCGTCTGAGTAGCTAGGATCACAGGCGTGAGCCACCAGGCCCCAGCTAGCTGTGAGAGTCTTACCTCCAATGAACTATCCCCAAACTGAAAGTGGAGCTGTGGCTCAAGGGGTAGAGCACTGTCTTTGAGAAAAAGAGCTGAGGTATAGCAGGCCTCTTGGGAAGACCCCGGACACCAGAACCTGGACAGTGCCAAGGACAAACTCACCTCTGATCTGTATCTGAAGGAAGGAGCTATTTTTTTTTTAAAGTACCACACTGGGGACCAATGAAAAATGACCAGAACCTTAACCCCCCCCCCCCCCCGCCAGCCCAACAAGACGTACAAATTTCCCCCTGGCTTCGTTTGGGGCAGACTGATGAATCTGTGTTTTCTCTTTGAAAGCCCCTGAAAAGCTCTACCTGAATATTATTAGTATCTATCTTGTGACAGAATTAAATAAAGTAGCTCAAACATAGTGTGCACTCAGACCAGGGCCTGACACTGGAGTAGAACTACATAGAGGGTAGCTACTTCCAGGGTAACTACTGGTTGACTAAGTGCATGCTTCGGATTCTAGGGTTTCTGGATGGTTCTCCTAGCAGAAGGAAGGCCTAGAGTCAGGATTCCATTCCTGAGAATCTCCCATGCTTTAATTTTACTTTTTGCCCCCACCCCCAGGGGATGTGAGGTGACTTGAACTTAAGACCTGAGAGCGGTCTGATCATCTTTGCCCAAGGCTAGTGCATTACCACTTGAGCCACAGCTTTTCACTTCCTCCCCTCCTCTCCGATTAATGCAGTCACATGGGCTTTCCTGCCTAGGATGGATGGCCTTTGAACCTTTAGCCTTAGTCATCAACTTCCTAGGTTGCTAAGATTAAAGGTGTGAGCCAACAGCACCCAGCTGGTTTTCCTTTCCTTAATTCTTTGTGAAGTGGAAATCACAGCATGTTTTAAATGCTGTTGATATTGAACCGAGGGTAGTAGCACTCTGTCGTGAGCAGGCAACATATTTCACCAATAGGCAGGTAATATGATGCAACATAGCTCATTGATTTAACAGAGCTTAGCACAGTGAACACGATATTCTAGTCACTATATTTTAGTCCTAACTCACCTAATTCTATCCTGCCTATCCAGCCCATCCGCTGGACTCACCGCTCTGACATCTCTTAATCCTGAAGTCGAACAGGGCCTGCCAGCCAGATGTTAGACGCAGCTTCCAGTCCAGTTGTGGTGTGAGTTCCCGGACTGCATGACGAGTCTCAGTCCCTCCCGAAAGAAGCAAAAGATCCTAGATCTGCAGGCCAAAGATCCTAGAACCACAGTCACGGTTAAGGCCAGCAGAAGGGCTGCCCCTCACTCTGGGTCCTTCACTTATATTCGTCCTTGGCTGCCCCTTTCTGGCCCAAACTCCTTCTTGCTTGATTCAGATTGATTCCGCCCTTGGTCAGTGGTGCCGCGAAATATGCTGGTACTTTAGCTATTGCCCTATCTCCTATGCCCCGGTGTCTGGACTCTTAGGTATTTGATGATTACTATCTTGTGAGCCATGCCCCTGCTGGTTCCTATGGTTATGGTTATATGTGTCCTTGCATGGGTTTTATCTCCAGCGTCCACATGCCTTTAGATACAAGTTTTTATTAGCAATATAGTTAAGTAAGTATTTTCGCTGTATTTCATCCCATTATTTTGGATTCTAATCCTATTCATTGTATTAGTATTTTCCAATCATATTCAATTTAGTATTTTCATAGCATATTCATTATTCTAGTATGTTCACAGCATATTCATTACGTTATTATTTTCACAGCATATTCACATCTTTATGCTCATAACAAGCATCTACTCGTAATCCCTTCTACCTGGGAAGTGGACGGTAGGAGAATCTTGGTACAGGGCCAACTCTGGGCCAGAAAAACAAACTAACAAGGATTGAGGGTTTGACTCAAGTAGGAGAGCACTTGCTAGGCAAATTCAAAGCTCTTCATCTCAACACCCAATACTACACATAAACACACACACACACACACACACACACACACACACACACACACTCCAAGAAAAAGAAAATGCTGTTGGTGTTAGTGATTTGTAACTTCCCTCTAGGCAGCCATGTCCCCTCCCTCCGTCCCTCCCCTCCTCCCACCACGGTGGTGACCAGCTCAGTCCCATTCTGTCAGCCCATGTTGGCTCCTGAATTCCATATGGCCATTCCCAAGGTACCAGTTCACCTGGAAGGCCATCCAGGATCTAGCTATGTGGAGTGAGGAGTCCTGGCATGGGGCAAGGCAGGACTGGGGTGGGATGGATAAGGATGGGGCAGGAGACAAGGGCACACAGGAGGGAGTCTGGCGGAAGTGGGTTCCAGGGCCCCTTCTGCAGTAGTGATAATGATCACCCTCAAATGCTTGGGGATTCTTCCTGTGCCACTGAGCGGTATCCAGTCCCCATGCAGCCTTGATCTGCTGTCAGATCAAGAGCTCAACAACACTCCCCTCTCCCTTCCATCCAGGAAGAATTCCCCACCAGAGAGCAGGCAGAAACTTCCGGAGGAGAACTTGATGAGGATTAAGAAGGAAGGAAGAAATGAAGCAAGCCTTGCATAATTCCACAGTGACTCAAGGCTATTTGCCTGTGGCTAGGACCTCAAGATCCAGAGCCCAGAAATGCTGGGCTGAGTCGGGCACCTGGCTCACACCTGTAATCCTAACAACTCAGGAAGCTGAGATCTGAGGATGGAGGTTCAAAGTCAGCTGGGGCACAAAAGGACCTGAAACTCTTATGTCCAATTAGCCTCTAGAAAGCAAGACGTGGGGCTTGGCTCAAGGGGTAGGTTGGTAGCCTCCAGCTGAAAAGCTCAGGGACAGTGCCCAGGCCTACCACCACCACCAACAACAACAACAAAATTAAATTAAAAAGAAAAGAAAAGCCATGCTCACCTAGCTGCTGGAACCTCTGTCTGTCGAAAGGATACACAAATATCTCATTGGATCCTCACCACTGCACCCTGAGGTGCTGTCTCTGCATCCATTCCACAGACAAAGCAAACTGAGGTTTAGAGACCTAGGCCTCCAAATGGAGCTCAGGGCTTCCCAAAGCTCTGGGCTCTGAAGCCCAGGTCTGAAAAGAAAAGCAGCACACCTTTAACTTAGAAGGGTTGAGACAAGGAGCTCATAAATGACAGAATGGGAAATCAAGCCAGAGCTATGGAAACTCTTGTCCTTTTTGTAGTCTTGGGATGGAGAACAGAGATGATCCCTGCCTTTGTGGTAGGAAATGGGGGCACTGGGACGTCAAGGGAACTGCCAAAGTTTGTTCTTGTAGAAAATGGCAAAAGCACAGGATGTAAATTAGAATGGAAGATCTGAAAGGCACAACCAGCTGAGATCCTTGTAAATTCTAGATAGGGGCTGAGAGGAATTAAAGATAAACCACTGAAAGTAAAGAAGCTTCTTGGTCTTATGCCTGATTTTGATAGCTTGAAGTTGAAGTGATCAAAATGGGTGCCCAACATCCTGCCCTTTCAACCTCATCCCTTCCTTCAGTGAAAGAGAAATGAACTCCCTGTGGTCTGGACCTCTGAGATCCCACACACACTCAGCCAGTGGCCGCCACCTTCCTGCGCGGTGCGCCCACAGCTACCCCTGCCCGGCAGCTCCATCCCGGGACCCAGTCCGGCTGCCCCACGCCCTCCCCCTCCCCGGCCGGTGCGCTGGCCAGGGCGACCCCCGCAGAGGGGCGCAGGGGCCCCGTGCGCCCCGCCGCCACCCCCTCTGCTCCTCCCCTCCGGGCCGGCGCGGCGCGGGGACGCGCCCCGGGACACACCCCGGGCACACCCCGGGGCGGAGCCTCCTCCAGGGCAGCTCCCCGCCGGCCGGCCCGGCTCGGCACTGCCGCTCATCCACCCCGCGAGGCGGACATGGCCGAGCAGCCGCCCCCCTGCGCCGTGGAGCCCGAGCACGTCCAGCGGCTCCTGCAGTCCTCCCGCGAGGCCAAGAAGGCAGCCTACTGCCCCTACAGCCACTTCCCCGTGGGGGCCGCCCTGCTCACCCGCGACGGGAGGGTCTTCTCGGGTAAGCGCCCCGCGTCCCACCCGAGGGGCCACCGCGGGCCCCGCCCCGCCCCGGTCCTGCACTCCGGGGCAGCGGTGACCGCGGGTCGCTCTCCCCCGCTCCTCCACCAGTCCTGGGGCTCACACTCAGGGCCTGGGCACTGTCCCTGATCTTCTTTTGCTCAAGGCTAGCCCTCTACCACTTGAGCTCCAACACCACTCCTGGTCTTTTCTGTTCATGTGGAACTGAGGAATGGAAACCAGAGCTTCATGCAGGCTAGGCAGGCACTCTACCAATAAGCCACCTTCCCAGCCCAGAGCTCTACCACTTTGAGCACTCTTGAGCAGCCTCCCTTCTAGTTTTCTGGAGGTAAAAGTCTCATAGACTTTTCTGCCTGGGCTGGCTTTGAACCGTGATCCTCATATTTCAGCCTCCTGAGTAGTTAGGGTGACAGGCGTGAGCCAGCAGCATAGGACTTTTACATAAGAAATTGAAAGGGCTGGGAGTTTGGCCTGGTGGTAGAGTGCTTACCTCGCATGCAGCAAGACCCGGGTTAGATTCTTCAGAACCACATATATAAAAAAGCCAGAAGTGGTGCTGTGGCTCAAGTGGTAGAGCGCTAGCCTTGAGGAAAAGTCCAAGGACAGTGCTCAGGCCCTGAGTTCAGTCCCCAGGACTGGCAAAAAAAAAAAAAGAAAGAAATTGAGGCTCAGAGCCTTGTAGAGGAGATACTAGACTGGAGTCCACAAAGCCTTGTCCTTGTTAATTTAGATAGATAGATAGATAGATAGATAGATAGATAGATAGATAGATAGATGATAGATATGAAATCTCAGGAAATTAAACTCAGGGGGCTCCTGCTTCCTCTAGGACTTGAACCAGGCCTCCAGCCTGACCAGTGGCCTCCAGTTTAGACCTCACCCAGGTCTCCCTTTGTGTTTTTGAGATAGCATTCAATCATGTTAAACCCGAGAAGTTAGTGGTCTTCCAGACTCCACTTCCCAGGTAGCTGGGATTACAGACACATGCCACCACACGTAGCAGCTAGTCTCCTGTCCCTGCACCCAGGGTGCTGGGACAGATGGGGAGCTGGGAGGAAAGGCAGCAGCATGGCCTACCGTCCTGGAGGAGAGCAGCCAGGCAGACCCTGGGCGTCCAGCAATGTGTGTGTAGATCTGCTTTTCCACGCCTTTTCTTTGGTCTTGGAGACATGCCTACCCAGGCTGGGCCTGCAGCACTTGCCTTGCAGGGACCAGGTCTCAGGGTTCACAAAAGTCAGTAAATAAATAAAAGTCACCCGAACAAAAGTTCAAACTCACCTTTGTAAGGTTAAGGGCATTCTCACGCAGGACAGCAGGTAACGAGTGGTGGAGGTGTCAGGTCCTGCGGTCTTGTCTCTGGACCTTGATGGGGGGCAGGAAGGAGCTAGTCATGAGTCACCCATTTTGCAAACATCTTGGAGAAGTGACCTTGATCCCTTACTAATTTGTGATAGAAAGATCCTTTTAACCCTGTCAACCTTGCAGGCAGAAATGGAAAGTGAAACTCAGAGAGAGAGAAAGTGCCCCAAATCACAGAGTTGGGGTTTTGACCCAGAATTCCTGACTGTAAGTAAAGTCTGCAGCTTTGTGTGGGGCAAAGAGTCTTGAGTGTCCCACTGAAACTCAGCCCTGGCCTGTTTACCAGATGAGCGTTGATTATTAACCAGCCTGCAAACACCCTTACAGTGTAGCCTGGACATGGCAGAGCCTTGAAGGTAGAATCCCCTGATATTTCACAAAGCCTCCTATCATCCTCATCCCCCGCCCCCTGGGTGCAGAAAGCCGCTGGCACCATTGCTGACCCTTGCTGGGCACTTATGATGTGCTAGCATGGGTTCCATCTCCATACTTGCCCCAACACTTTCCCCCTGACCCCTGGACTTTGCACTGCAGAGGGCAAAGGCTGGGTCTTGGGCCTGTGCGCCCTCCATCTTTCCCAGAAGCAGGACGCAAGCCAGTGGTCTGACTGAGGCTTGACTGGCTGAATGAGAAACTGACCTTGGAGATGAAGAGCTTGGAAGAAGGGAAGAGGGGGGGAGGAAGCATCCAGGGTGGGAGATGGTAGGCACACCCAGCCTGTCAGGCCACAGCATTTTCTGGCCTGGGGATCCCTGTGTCTGCCTTTCATGTACAGTGTTATTTAGGGTGAAGGCTCTGGAGTCAGACATCTTGAGTTGGAATTCTGCTGTGGCTTTATGTCACCCCCCCTTCTCAGTCTCAGTTTACCCATTTGTAACATAGGGTCTGTGGCACCCACCTCTCACAGTTGCTGTGAGCATAGCTGGCATTCGGTGGGTATGCCTGGCATAGGTAGGGTGGCATCAACACCCCCACTGTTTGTTGGTGTCTGGGCTGTGTCTGTAAAGGGATGTGTTCAATCACACCTGGGTTTGTGGAGCTTGGGTTTGGTTTTTTTTTTATGCTGTGTGTGTGTGTGTGTGCACTGCAATTTGAACACATGGCTTGTGCTTGCTAGGAAGGTTCTCACCACTTGAGCTTTAGCAGGTGTGAGTTAGCAGTGTTTTTTTCCCCCAGGTAGGGTCTTGAATTTTCCCCCCAGAGCTGTGATGGCACAGCTGTGAAATGGGCTCTCTCATTTGGGGCCTAAACTGGTTTCAAATAGCAATTCTCCCAATTCTAGCCTGGCTTCCAACTGTGATCCTCAGGTCTCAGTCTCCAGAGCTGCTAGGGTCACAGGCGTGAGCCGCATAAAGTACCTGGCTTCTTTTTTTTCTTAATTAAATTTCTTTTGAAATTTCTTAGTTTTATAGCTGAATCCATGGTCATTTGAAGTGGGCAGAGGTCAAGAACATGGAGACAACAGTGGCTCGTCCTCTCGCGGACGGGACATTTCTCTAGGCCAAGGACTCTCCAGCATGGACACAGACACCTGACCTCAGCATCTCCTTATTAGAAACACAATGTGTGTGTGTTCTAACTCAGATGTCATTAATCAGAAATCTGGGAGTGGTTTTTGACATCTGTCTCATGAAGTCCTCTCAAAGGTTCCAATGGGTGGATCTCCAAGCTGCTTTGATTTTAAGATTCTTCAGAAGAGAGAGTAGGGCCCACGTTGTCCTTCTAAGATCTTCCCTGCTGCAGATGTCACCAACAGTCCTCCACTCTGGCCCTGCCTTAAAGCACCAAACAAGCTCTCAAGCCAGCCTCTCTGAAATGCCACGGAGCACAGAACAGTCTTTGTATGTGACAGGCCAGTATGTGAATCCTGGCATCCTGCCACGGGCATTGTTTTTTCCCTTCTAGAAGTGCCCACTTTGACCCAGCACTGCACAGAAACCTCCCATCTGGCCATCCAGGAAGCAGTGAGAAAGAGGAGGTGGCCAGGTCCCCACAGTCCCCACTTTGCAGGACACTGAGGCTGGGCAATCCTGGTAGCCTCCATGTAATTGCTTAGATCAGCCCTTACAGGGCCAAAAACCCCATAGGAGGTGTGTGTGGTTCTCCTCCAATAAGACTTTATTGGAAACCAAACAGCAGGTTGAGTTTGTCCCAAGGGGTGGAGTTTGCCACCTTTTTGATCCAGAGTCTCTTCTCTGTTGCCCCTCTTTACCCAATCCCTTGTCCTAGGGGTTTTCACTACTGCCTCCTTCCCCCAGAGAAACCCTGCTGCTTGTCATCCAGGAAGCAGCAAGAAAGATAACCACTGAGGAGAAACCCCAAGGACCTGAAGACCTCCCATAAAGCCCCATGTTCTAATGAACCAGAGCACTTCCCTGTAACTCCACTCAGGGTAACAAGCCTTCAATATGTGGACCTTTGGGAGATAGCCAACATCATAAAGAGGGAACAAGGATACAGAATATTAGAAAAAGAATTAGTTGATGAACACCAGTTCACCATTTTTGTGGACAGAGTAAGACAAAGTATCATCATCGTGCCAGTACAAACTGCCCTGTTAGGGAAATTCGACTGACACCTCTGTCTCCTTATTTAGAAGGTCAGATACTTCAGTTTGGAACTTGAGCATGGTGGTTCCATATGAAGCTCAATAATCTGTCTTTGTTATTTTTCAAAGGAGGGCAAGGGACTTCTGTAGGACAAAGGATCCCAGAACTGAGCACGACCAACTGCTGGACTGTCCCTACAAAGAAAGCACCCTTTGAGTCACAGGATATGAGACTGTTCTAGCTTTCCTTGCCAAAACACTCTCTGTCCTGAACTGGCCTGTGAAGATGATTTAGACATGGCAAAGGAAGATTTCATTAAGAAATGAGAACTTCCAACCCAGACACTTGCAGTTGTCCTCAGAGGCTGGTTTGTCTGCAACCATTTGTTTTACAAGCTTATCTGAGAAGCTCAAGATCTATGTAACTCATGTCTAGTGGGTAAAATGTCAGGCCTGAGGTGGGGACAGGGTGGGGCAAGTGGGAAAGCCAGGTCTGGCAGGAACCTTAATCCCAGAGAGGCGAAGTCAAGTACCAAGGATCGACAAAGGTGGATGCTTTGGGCTAGTGTGGACAGACCAGAGAGGTTTTTTAAAAGAAGTCATTTCCAGCGGGGATCAGGAACCTGGCTGGGGAGACAAGCTTAGACTCAAGGATCAACTTTGACCTATAAGAATCTAGTTTTTGCATTTATAATAATTCACATTTTGGCATGAACAAATGCTTGGCCAAAGTAGGATACAATAAATGTTAATCGCTGCTTTCAGGGTTGCAGGTTTTTTTGTTTGTTTTTTGATCAGTCAGGTTTAAACTCCAGGCCTGGGTGCTGTCTCTAAGCTCTTTTTGCTCAAGGCTAGTGCGCTATCACTTTGAGCCTCAGTGCCACTTCCAGTTTTCCAGTGGTTAGTTGGAGATAAGAGTCTCACGGACTTTCTTCCCTTGACTTTGAACTGCAATTCTCAGATCTCAGTCTTCTGAGTAGCTAGGCATGAACCATCAATGCCTGGTACAATTTTTCTGATGGTACCAGGATTTGAATTCAAGGCCTTGCACTTGTTAAACTGGCACTCTGCTATTTGAGCTGTACCTCCAGTCCAGCTGTTTACTGCTTAGTTTGGAGATGGAGTCTTACAGACTTTTCGGCCTGGACTGACTTCAAACCACAGTCCTCTAAATGTGAGTCTTCTGGGTTGCGGAATTACTATTAGATGGTTGTTGTAAGCTACCAGCACCTGGCCCCGAGGGCTGTAACTTTTGGTTCCTCTAGGACCTGTATCTCAACAGTATGAATTGGTTTCTGTATGGGTGCAATGGTAGACATATACACCACCTCCTGGAAACAAGAATGTCTCATCAATGTCATTACCCGCTCTCGGCTTTGTGTTCTTGCTTAACTTGTTTGATCAACACTGGTAACTATACCAATTTGAGCCATACCTCCTCTTGTGGATTTTACTGATTACTTGGGAAAAAGAATCTCAGGGACTTTCGTGCCTGGGCTCAACCTCCTGACTAGCTAGGATTACAAGCGTGAACCACCATGAATTTTTCTCTTATTAGATCATCTTTCTCTCATCTTCTCCTCCCTCTCCTCAAGCCTCACCATCTCCCTTGACCTTGGCCCTGACCTTTGCAGTGGGGATGAGGCTGCTTTATGTTCTCTGTCACTCTGCCTCTACCAGGATGGAGGCATTAGGGAAATGGAGGTGGTGGGTGATGGGAATCTGTATTATTCCTGTAGCCCTCTGCTGCCTTCATGGGCTTCTGACACCCCCACCCCACAAACACTCACCTGGGATCAGTCTCTGAAAGATCTCATCCCTGGCCCTTTTTGGAGGTACACATTGCCCCTGGCAAGACCACCTGCAGCACTACCTGACTTTACAGCCAAACAGCTTCCCCACTTTACTCTATTTAGCCCCGCCCGCTCCCCCCATGCCCCGGTATCTCTGACTCTGTGGAGTTACCTGGTGCCTCTCCAGCGGTAATTAAGGCCTGGTGTGACCTGTTAAGTTCTCTGCCTGCTTTCTGCCCTTTCATCTCTTGATACTTCCTAACAGTGGGCCTTTTGGGGAAGGGGCTGTGACACAGGGGTCCTGCAGCTTTCAGTGCTGCAGGCCCACTCCTTCCTCGAACGGTTGAGAACGTGGAGTGGCTCCCACCCTGGGATGGGTGAACCGGGAAATGGCAGCAGGAGTGGTTCTGGAAATACCACTGTATTTCCTCTCTCCTCAGGATGCAACATAGAAAATGCCTGCTATGCCCTGGGCATGTGTGCTGAGCGGACTGCTATCCAGAAGGCCATCTCGGAAGGGCACAAGGATTTCAGGGCCATTGCTATCTCCAGGTGAGTGGGGCAGGCAGGTCACAGTGACCCTCATTCATCTCCTCGGTCACCCCCCCCCCCGGCCCCATGTCCCCATCAGTCATCCACCTGACACATGTCAGTTGTACATGTTCTATAAGCCATGTGCTGGGATAGAACCCTGAACTGCATGCCAAGGATAAGGAGGTAAATAAGGATAGACTCTGTCCTCAGTGAGCCCGATGGGCAGGAAAACAGCCAAGGCAACTCTGACAAAAGGACAGCTGTGTTCCAAAAACCTAAAGTTCAGAATCTTCATAAAGAAGTATGAAGATGTTGGGTGCTGGCGGCTCACACCTGGAATCCTGAAGTACTCAGGGGGCCGAGATCTGAGAATCATGAAGCCAGCCTGGGCAGAAAAATCTCCAATTAACCACCAAAAACGCTGCAAGTGGAAGCATGCCTCGAGTGGTAGAGGGCCAGTATTGACTAAAACAGCTAAGGGACACACACATACACATACACGCGCACACGCCCAAAGCTGGGGACCTAACTGTCACCTGAATAGACTTCCTTGCCACCACATTTTCCAGCTGAGAGCTAGAGAAGTTGGGCAACTTTCCTTGCAGTTAGTGGAAGAGCTGGGACAAAATCCAGGTCCTTCTGCTGTCACTCACTTCTGAGTCAATGCCACTGCATCAGGCTGTGCTCAGACTTCTGACATTCTTCTACCCTGGGGCCCTGAAGAAGCTTCTCTGTCAGAATTATATTCATATTCTCTCTCTCTCTCTCTCTCTCTCTCTCTCTCTCTCTCTCTCTCTCTCTCTCTCTCTCCCTCTCCCTCTCCCTCTCCCTCTCCCTCTCCCTCTCTCTCTCTCTCTCTCTCTCCCTCCCTCTCTCTCTCCTTCCCTCCCCCTTCCCCCTCTCCCTCTCTCACTCCCTCTCTTCTCCTTCCTTCCCTCCCTCCCTCCCTCCCCCTTCCCCCTCCCCCCTCTCACTCCTTCTCTTCTCCTTCCTTCCCTCCCCGCCTCCCCCCCTCAATCTGCATAAGCCTAGGTGCCAGAACAGGCTTGGTTAGGGTGACAGCAGGAAGGCTATAATTCACCCTGATTATAGACTCCAGCCAGGTTCTGGCTGAACAGGAACCCCAATCTATTCTCCACCCCAAACATAAATCTTATTTCTCAGGGGGGCCTGATGAGGGCCCTGCACCCCACAGATTCAGTGGCTTTAGGATTCAGTCTTGGGAATGAACTCTTTCACTCACTGGGAAGCATCTGTTTAAACTGGCAGATTACTTTTCTGTAAACTGTTACATTGTCTATAAGGGACAGGGTTCTTGATGAGGTAATGTTATAAGAAGAATGGGCAGGGAATGGAAATGGTTAACCCACCAAGAACAGGCCACATGGTTGGCCAAGCTTTGGTCTTTGGCACTGTGAGCCTATCATTTCCACTTATGGAGGGAGCTGCAACCCTTTCCTGGACCAGAGTAAAAAGGAGTTTTAGAGCGAGGCTGATGAAGGTCAAGCCCATTGATGGGGGGGGTGGGTTGTTTTGTATTTTTTGCTTTTGCTAGTGGTAGAGTTTGAACTCAGGACCTCACAGGCTTCTTTGCTCAACTAATGCTCTACCGCTTGAATCATACCTCTAGTCCATCTTTTTGCTGTTTTTTGGACAGTCCTAAGGCTTGAATTCAGGGCCTGAGCACAGTCCCTGAGTTTCTTTTGCTCAAGGCTAGCACTCTACCACTTGAGCCACAGTGCCACTTCCAGCCTTTTCTGTTTATGTGGTACTGAGGAATCGAGCACAGGGGCTTCATGCATGCTAGGCAAGCACTCTACCTCTAAGCCACATTCCCAGCCCTTGCTGGTTCTTTTGGAGATGGGATCTCACAGACTTCTGTGCTCTAGCTATCTCTGGACCACAGTTCTCCAGATCTCAGCACCCTGGCTAGGCAGGATTACAGGTATGAGGTATGGACATTCTTTTGAGGCTTGAACTCAGGACCTGAGTACTACTTCTTAGCTTTTTTTGCTCAAGGTTGACACTCAACCATTCAAACGACAGCTTCACACCCAGCATTTAGTGGTTAAGTGGAGATGAAAGCCTTATGGTCTTTCCTGCCTGGGCTGGCTCCAAACTGAGATCCTTAGATCTCAGCCTCCTGAGTAGCTAGGATGGCAGGTGTGAGCCACTGGTGCTACACCGTGCTGCAGGCTGGCTCTCAGGGGGTCCATGTTGTTCAAGGCTTTCTGAGTGGTGTCAAGGCACTTAGGGAGAAACGCCTGGATTCTGGAGTAGTCCCCGTGGTAGAGGTTTGTGCTGGCTTCCTTTCAGCTGAGGCTGTGCTGGGAACATTTTGTGCAGATGAGCAGAGATCAGGATGTGGGGGGGGGGGATGGGAAGGGAGAAAAGAAGCGAAATAACTCAATTTCAAAGCTGATTAAAAAAATAATAATGGATTTCTGGAGAGAGAGAGAGAGAGAGAAGAGGAGAAGGAGGAGGGAGAGAAAGAGAGACCAAAGTCAACAAAAGGATAATGGCACAGTCCCCTTACTTGCAAAAATTTTCCAAGTGAAAGGATTTTCTTTTGGTTATTATCTACTTTTAAACATGACTGTGTATTGCTAGCAATGATTAGAAAATGGCCTTATTTGCATAAAACTCACATTTTCCCAGTACCCAACTGCTCTACTCTGACAATTCAGCCTCATCCCCAGCCAAAACGCAATCATTATGGAGCTAGTGGCTTGTTAAATTGCAAATGGGGATTCGAGAAGGAGCGGGAAGTGCCATCTTCCTTGTTAACACTGGGCAGCCAGAACAGTCTGCATCTCCCTAAGACCCAGGAGGATGGAGAATGTACTCGGAAAGGGACCCTGTGTGGGAGGAGACAGGGTGGACTTCCCTGACAGAGAGAGAAGCGAGAGTCCCAACTGTGCCCAGCAGTTTGGTAGATTTCTGGCCCCTGATCTGGGTGTGATCCAGGTTGGCACAAGCCACAGAAATCTTCAACTCTCAGCAAAGGACGGGATGGGATGAAGGGCTCAGGAAGTCATGTCCTTCAGCTCATGTCGGCTTTCATTGCTCGCTCTTGGCAGGAATGTGGGGGCATGGCTGAAAGCCAGTGTTCCAGGTTGGTGAGGCCTAGCATGATTTCTGGCTAGGCACCAATGGCTCACAACTGTAATTCTAGCTATTCAGGAGGCTGAGAACTGAGGATTGAGGTTCCAAGCCTATCTAGGCAGGAAAGTCTGTGAGATTCTTATCTCCAATGTACCATCAAAAAAGCTGAAAGTGTTGGGGCCGGGAGTTTGGCCTAGTGGTAGAGTGCTTGCCTAGCATGCACAATGACCTGGGTTCCATTCCTCAGTACAACATACATAGAAAAAAGCCTGGTGGTGCTGAGGCTCAGGGGGTAAAGCTCTAGCCTTGAGAAAGTCCAAGGACAGTGCTCAGGCCCTGAGCTCAAGCCCAGGACTGGTTAAAAACAAAACAAAACAAAACAAAAAAACCACAGAAGTGGAGCTGTGGCTCAAGTGATAGAGTGTTAGCCTTGAGTAAAGAGCCCAGGACCTGAGTTCAAGCCCCAGGACTGGGGGCAGAAAACTCAATAATACCAACAATACCACAGTCAGAGTGCACAGATTCTCAAACCCTGCTTTAGCTACTCAGGAGGCTGAGGCAGGAAAATCTTGAGTCAAGAACAGCCTGGCAAAGTTATTGAGACTATCTTTTTGTTATTGTCACACCAGTATTAGGGATTGAATTCAGGGCCTGAGTTCTGTCCCTTAGCTCTTTTGCTCTAGGCTGGTGGTCTATCACTTGAGTCTACTTTTATTTTTTTCCTTTGCCAGTCCTGGGGCTTGAACTCAGGGCCTAGGCACGATCCTGAGCTTCTTTTGTTCAAGGCTAGTACTTTATTACTTGAGCCACAGTGCCACTTCTGGCTCTTTCTATGTATGTGGTACTGAGGAATTGAACCCAGGGCTTCATGCATGCTAGACAAGCACTCTACGACTAAACCACATTCCCAACCCTACTTCCAGCTTTTTACTGATTAATTGGAAATAAGAGTCTCATAAACTTAGCCAGGTATGATGGCTCACGCCTGTAATCCTAGCTACTCAGGAGGCTGAAATCTGAGGATCAGATTCAAAGCCAACCCCGGCACTAAAGTCCCTGAGACTCATCTCCAACTAACTACCAGAAAACTGGAAGTGGCATAGCAGCCTTGGCTGAAGAGCTTGGGGACAACGTCCAGGCCCAGAGTTCAAGTCCCACAACACCCCCCCCCCCAAAAAAAAGAGAGAGAGTCTTTCCTGCTGGGAATGGCTTCCAACTGTGATTCTCAGATCTCAGACTCCAGAGCATCCAGGATTACAGACATGAGCCACCAGAGACAGCTCTAGGTCTTCACGCACTTACTTCCTGCTGTTTTCTCACATTCCTTCGAAGTAGATGATGTAACCACCCATAGTTTATAAGCAAAGAAACAAGCCCTGGAGGGCTTAAGATGATTCAGAATCATACACAGGAAAACCAAGAGCCACACTGGAAATCACATGCTCTTCTGAAAGGTATCTAATCCAGAAGGGCCTACACAGCAGGCCGAGGGGAGGCCCCTAGAGTTACACCTGGGCTCTTGGGGCACCATCTTTGCCCTGCTCAGACCTAGAGAGTTGCCTAAAGGAGCTGTTCTCACATCACCAGCATGTCTTCAGCTTCCTCAGGTGCCAGGAGTCTTTTTCTCTTGATTTATACCCATCTTATTGTCCTAGAGCGCTTGCGGGTGCTATTTATTTCTTTTGCTTACAGAACAGCATCTCTGATACTTTAAACAACCTTACCTGTTTCCTTACCTGTAAAATGGCCATGAGGCCAACCCAAGTTGTTCTGAAAATTAAATGAAATATCTGTTAGGTGCCTGGTATGAGGGGCGATCACGAGATAGTAACATATTGACTCTACCCTTTCTTCCAAGGATGAGGCCAAATTCCATGTTCTATAAATTATTCACACTCACCTCAGTGGCAGGGCTTGTCCCTTTTCTTTGTTCATACTCCATTTTATTTAAAATAATGACTCATCTAGTTTTCTGTCACTGGGCTGAAGGCTAGAGCCAAGTTCTCCACCTCTTTCTCTGAGGGGGTGTATGTGACAGAGAGTAAGTGCTCAATTAATGTTTATTGGATGCACTAATGACAACAGAGCCCTGCCCATGGCTCTGCTTTGTGGAAGTGTGGAGAGTTGCCAGCTTGCCTTTTTAGCCCCTAGGGGCTAAAGCCTGCAAGTCAGGATATGCCTGGTGGGATCCAAGCAAAGGCCCCAGTGCCTTGGGACAGATGGATCAGAGCTGCCCTCTCTGCTTCCACAGTGACCTGCAAGATGACTTCATCTCACCATGTGGGGGCTGCAGGCAAGTCATGAGAGAGGTAAGTGCTCCTCTTCTCCCCAGAAAGGAAACCCCTTGCCGCCTAGCCTTCCCAGAACACCAGCGCAACACGTAGCTGTGAGCAGGGGCGCAGGAGGGAGGGCTGTCCTGTCTGTTCAGCTGGGGAGGCCTAGGCTTCTCCAGGGTTGCAATAGTCACTGGAAATGAGTCCTTCCTCCAGCCAACATGTACTGAAAGTGTGTGACAGTTGGTGCTGGGCACTGAGCCAGCACTGGGGACAAGTCAAGCCAAGTCCTGCCTGCCCTCAGAGAGTTTACAGGCTGGCACAGGAGGCAGACAATAAGTAGGCCGAGAAATAAATAAGCAGCAGAGTGAAGAGTACAAATAACTGCAAAACCCCACAGGACAGGGGGTCAAGTGAAGAGGACAGAGGGGAGGCTCTGGATAAAGGGTTGGAAGACCCCAACTCCAACCTTCCACTTGGTTGCAAATAACGTTTTATTGGAGCACAGTTATGTCCGTTCCTCCAGGTGCCTTCTGTGGCCACTTTGGTTGTATGTCAGCAGAGTTGAGCAGTACACAGAACTGAAAACCTGAAATATTTACTGTGTGGCCTTCGACACTGGTTCAAAATTGGGTCTCACTGACTTTCCCCCCACCCTGGACTGGCCTCAAACTGCAACCCTTTTTCCTCCTCCCATTTACCTGGGATGACAGGTGCATGCCACTGCATCAGGTGGCAGCGCCTGCTTTTGGAGTTGTGCTGATTGATTGTTTCCACTTTCGCTTTTTCTCTCTTGGGGCTTCGGGGGATCTTCAGGCTCTCGACACCTCAGTCTTCCTGCTGCTTCTGCCAGTGCTGCAAACCAGGAACAGTTTGCAAAGCTCATTTCCCAGATGTAGATGAAAAACCCCACCACACAGGCGTAGCATTCGTACAACATGATGTGTGTGACTGCAAGGGCAGCATGACAGTTTCTGAGGTCACAGAGAGAAGTCACAATGGCTCCCAGTCTCTGGTACCCAAGGTCTGTTCCATCATGGCCCAGTTGCTTCTTGCTGCTTTCTCCAGATCAGATGTTGGCATAGGAGAAAGCTGGCATATGAAAGAGCTGAAGGAGAGTGAGACTGACACCTTATGCAAATGATGAGGCCTGGGGGGCCCCCTGGATGGCGCTTGCTTGGTAGACTGGCCTTCTAGACTGGCCTGCACTCAGCTATACCCTCAGGCAGAGGCTGCCAGGCAAGAAAATTTCCCCTTAGAACATTAATTCTGAAATAGCCAGAAGATTGATGGTGTCTGGTAATGACCTGGTGATTCAGACAGAAGAATGGAAGGAAAGCAGGCCGCAAACCTGAGCACTGGCTGGCAGCCAACCTAACAGTCACAATGGCTGCATGAATTGACAACCTTCTATGCACAGGGTCTGCATCGGGATGGCTTCCACCTGTCAGCTCTAAGTCTTACCATGCGGGGTCACATAAACCCTGGGCCTGTTACTAACTCCAAGCTGTTTCCATGAGGCTGCCACTGATTTAAGTCTCCCCAACACACCAAGACACTGATCCGAGCTGGGCACATGTTGCATGCCTATAATCCCAGGTAATTAGGAAGCTCAGCAGTGAGGATCACAGTTCAGAGCCACAGCTTCAACAGACAAACCTGTGAGACTCTTTATCTCTGGTTAGCCAGCAGAAAGCCAGAATTGGAGGTATGGCTTAAGTAAAAAAGCCAAATGAGAGTTCCAGCCCTAGTATGGGCACAGGTGCACGCACGCGCGTGCACACACACAAGAGCCCCAGAGAGTTATCATTTATCCAAGGGTTGAGAGGAACAAGTCGCATCTATAATCCAGCTAGCTACACAAGAAGCAGAGATGGAACAGATGAAGTTTGAGTCCAATCTAGGCCAAAAATTTTTTTTTAATTAGCAAGCCTCTATCTCAGTCACTAAGCTGGTTGTGGGAGTATGTGTCTATAATCCTAGCTGATTGGGAGGTGGGAGAATTGTGATCCCAAGGCCAGCCCTGGATAGAAGCACAAGACCCCATCTGAAAAACAAACTTAAAGCCAAAAGGGCTGGGAATAAGGCTCAAATGACAGAGGCAAGTGAAAGGCCCTGAGTTCAAATTCTGTCTGACAACAACAAAAAATCACAAATAAAAATTATAAGTAAAGAAGTTATTTTAGGGGCCAGGAGTTTGGTCTAGTGATAAAGTGCTTGCTTAGCATGCATGAAGACCCAGATTCGATTCCTTGGTACCACATACATAGAAAAAAGCCGGAAGTGGTGCTGAGGCTCAGGTGGTAGAGCTCTAGCCTTGAGAAAGTCCAAGGACAGTGCTCAGGCCCTGAGCTCAAGCCCAGGACTGGCAAAAAAAAAAAAAGTTATTTTAAAAACTATGTACCCAGGGATCAAGTAGTAGTCCTCAGAGTATAGAAAGATCAGGAGACATGGTGAGCCTTGCTGACTTTGTCCTGGGTAAACAAAGGCACAGAGAGAGGCATGAGAGATGCAGCAGAGAGTCAAGACTCCAGTGTGTCCCTAAGCCCTCTGGTAGTGCTTCAGTCACACTGACTCTACCTCTTTTCCAGTTTGGCAGTGACTGGGCCGTGTACATGACCAAGCCAGATGGTACCTATGTGGTCAGGACAGTGAAGGAGCTGCTGCCAGCCTCTTTTGGGCCTGAGGACCTGCAGAAGATCCACTGACGGATGGCCAGAGAATACCCACTGCCTGGGAGAGCCTGGGTTCTCTCAGGGCTAACCAAGATAGCCCTCAGCAACCTCATCAACCCTGGCGTCATCTGACAAATTCACTCCAACCCTCCGGGGGCCTGGAGAGAGAACTTTTCCGGATCACACTCAAGCATCATAAATTTCACCAGGCCTGACCCACAGCCCCTCCTCAAAATCCCTGCATCCCCGGGACCCAGACCACTGCAACTGTCTCTAAAATACCAGCCTCCCTGAGCATTTATCTTGTTCCATGTGACTTTTCTGATCATAAACATCACAGAGCATTCTGATTCCAAAAACTATGCTTTCCTCTTTGTCTCTATTGCTGCTGGCAGTTTTTAAGAGGGACAGACAGGGTAGAAATTGCTGGGCATGTTCTCCTGGAAGAAGACAAGTCACCTCAGAACCATGTGGCTTTCTGGGTGGAGTCTGAGTCTGTGTGCTGCTTTTCTCTGTGTTCCCAGATGTGAGATTCCCCCCGCTGGGCTGACTGCTCATACTCATGGCTATCTAGTTGACACCTGGAATGGCCCTCCAAGGCCCACGTTGAACTATTGGGAGGTAGTGGCCCTTGAAGAGGTGGGCCCAGCAGGGAGGAAGAGAGGTCACAGGAGGCGTGTCCTCAGAGGGGAGGGGAGGAACCCAGTCCCTTCCTCTTCCTGTTTCTCACTTCCTTAGTCATGAGGTGGGCAGGTTCTTCCTCTTGCCAGCTGTGCTGCCTCCCCAGCCAGAGGCCTCAAGGCAGTGGGCCCACCCAACCATGGCCCAAATAAACCTTTTCTTCCTATAAGTTGATTCTCTCAAGCATTTATTAAATGATGAAAAATTGACAACACACCATTTCAAGAGTCAACCACACTTGACCCTGAATGCTATCCCCTTCACAGCTGTAAATGAGACTGTAGTACAAGAAGGAGGCAGAGGCTAGAGTAAAGGATTCTCACATTCTCATATTCACTTTTACACATCAAATATGGTAAATCCTGTAGAGAGAAAATATACATGAAACAGTCTCTGCCCTTGCAGAATGAAGTCTGACAGGGAGAGAGAGGTACTGACAGGTCTAATGTGCAGAATTCACACTGTGATCCAGGCAGTATCACGTGTGGGGAATGGGCACATGCTTTACTCTGGCGTGTGAGGAAGGTCAGAGAGGGTCCATTTCCTTCATGCTTTCTTTGTCTCTGTCTGTGTGTCTCTCTCACACACACAAAATGATAAAGATGAATGAGTAGAGGAACAGGTTAAACGTGAGGCTGGCACTTTGGAGGTAGGTTTTAAGATGAGAACTTCAGGGCTTGATTCTTGGAAATTTTTCTCCATCAATAGCTGGGCACAGTGGCACACCTGACATCCCAGAGATGTGGAGAAGCACAAGCAGGAGAATCACAGCCCAGGCCAACCAGGGGGCAAACAAGACCCTACCTCAAAGATAACCATTATGAGGGGCTGGAAGCACAATAGATGAGTGGGTCCAAAAAACGTATCTATACACAAGGGGATTTTACACAGCCGTTACAAAGAATAACATTATCTGCACGGAAATGGGTGGAAGTAGAATAAATTATGTTGTGATGTAAGCCAAGTTCAGAGAGCTTCTGATAGGCAGAAATGAGATCTAAAATGCGCTGGGAATGACAAATTACACTATTCTAGATAGTCACACGCAGTGAGACCAAAAGAAGATATTCTTAGGAGAGAAACACAAAGTTGCAATGCCTAAGTACATTCTTAATTCTGTATTTATACAAAATAGCATATGTATTGAAACAAACTCCACGCTGTTTAGGGAAAACCACCAAGAGACCACACAGACATAGAGTACAGCCAATAGAAAAATCTTTATTACTGACCAGGACTGCACTGGGCAATTGGGTGCCTAAAAGTACAGTCTCAAGCCTGAATTTATGGCCCTTTTTAAAGCAGAAGACCCACCTCCTTATTTTCCCAGGAGTCCAAAGTCCATAATGGTTCTTTCCTGAGAGCGCAAGCCAAGTGTGAAGTTTCAGAAGCTGCTTAGACTATGTTGTAAGCATACACTGAGTGAGGGCAGCGAAACCTGTTCTTATAATTTGTTTCTGATTCATTACCTAGAGACATAAACTGAACAGTGGACAATAGGTACATATTTAAATGTCAAACCCTAAGGAACTAGTCTTGTGGGGGAAGGGAGTGCAGTCCTTAAGACAGAGTCACAAAAGCAAAATGGAGTTATAGAAGCTAAGAGTAAACTCTAAGCCGGTGAGGTTTTATAAGCCCTATTGGAAATGTATGGATGTAAAAGATCTCTTTCTTTTTCTCTCTCTGTTTTGTTTTTGATGATTCTGTCTTCTTTGCCTTACGTATGGTGTAGTCACGTGTACCTCTTTGGAAGGGCTGGGGAGGATACGGAACTCGAGGGAAAAGTGAACAAGTACAGCAGTGACTCCACTAGACACTGATGGAGGTGAACTAGGCAAGTCATGAGTAGAGAAGGAGAGGAGAGACTGGGAGGGAGGGAGGGACAGAATTCGCTGTACGAAAAGAAATATCCTCATTACCGTAATCCCTCTGCATCACCTCTATAATAACAACCAAGCAAACTTTAGGGCCAAAGCATGGCTCAAGTGGTAAAACAGTGGTTTTCTCCTGACATAGGCAAGAACCTGGAGGACAGGAAGGGGACAGGTAAACTGTCCCTTTGCTGTGTCTTTACACCAGCATAGATGGGTAGGTGTTCTGCCCAAGAAGATTGTGGCTTTTCCACACAGCTTATGATGAACCAAACTTTTCTGGACCTCCCAACCAGTATCACTGCTGTCTGCCTTTCGTTAGAAATGGCTGTGGAGACTGGGCATCAGTGGCTAATGCCTGGAATCCTACCTACTTGGGAGGCAGAGATTGGAAAGATGATGGTTTGAAGCCAGGCTGCTGTGTGTTGGGATGGATTCTTGGGGACACAGCATGGAATAAGAAAGTCCTTGCCCCCCTCCATGGGCTGGGATGTAGCTCAGTGGCAAAGTGCTTGCAATGTCCTGGGTTCGATCCCCAGTACCAAAAAAAAACCAAAAAAGAAAAGTAAAAAGAAAAGCAAGTCCTTGCCCTCAGGCGGCTCTGTTTGCCAATGGCAGTGTAAGAGCTCAGAGATTATAGTTCTTCATGACAAGTATCACTCAAAGGAGAGAAAGAGCAGGGAACCAAGAAGCAGATGGAATGAAACTTCTTGCCCTCCCAGAGAGGGCAAAGAATGATGTTTATCTGGCTGGAATGCTTGTTTAAAGTAGAGCATTTTCATTTTGCAAAACAGCTCTGAAGACTTGGGTTTGCACAGCAGCACAGACTCTATTCAGTGCTGCTCTGTCTTCCAGAACTGGAGAGGGTGCAGCCCCGGGTCTGCTGGAGTGGGTGTACGTGGCTCAACCTTCCACCTCTCTGCAGCCCATCCCAAACCTCCCTGGAAGAACCACTCATGTGACCGGACACAGCCCCTCACGTCTTACTCCAGGACATGAGCTGGCCCACGGAGGGCTAGTATTTCCAAAAGGCTCCCAAAGACCAGGGTCCTGCAGACCCTATGCTGGATGCTGGAGAACTTAGGTTTACATTCACTATCTCTTTTCTTTGGAACTCACATTTACAGGAAAAGAAATGGGTTATCTAGTGGGTACATACATATATGTATATAATGTATAAGCCATGTGTGTGTTTGTATACTACCATGTATGTGTGTATGTACATATATATAATTTTTGGTAGCACTGGGAATTGAACTCAAGATCTCATGCTTGCTAGGCAAACACTCTACCACTTGAGTCATGCATCCACGCCATTACCACCATAATTTTTGTTGGTGGTGGTCCTGGGGCTTGAACTCAGGACCTGGATGCTGTCTCTGAGCTTTTGTGCTCAAGGCTAGCACTCTACCACTTGTAGTTTCCAGTGGGTTAATTGGAGATAACGAGTGGCTTTGAACCATGATCCTCAGATCTCACCCTCCTGACTAGCTAGGAATATAGGCATCAGCCACTGGTGCCTAGCTTAAAAAAAAAATTGTTTTGGTCGATTGTGGGGCTTGAATTCTGAGCCACATACATTAAAAAAAAAAAAGCCAGAATTGGTGCTGTGGCTCAAGTGATAGAGCGCTAACCTTGAGAAAATCCAAGAACAGTGCTCAGGGCCTGAGTTCAAGCCCAGGACTGGCAAAAAATAAAAAATAAAAGAATGTGCTTTGTCAGCCAGCATGTTAACAGCAGGCTTGGGGGTAACTGTGAGTTTGGACCTCAGCTCATTCACTGACTGGTGGTCTTTGGAAGCCCAGCAACCTTGGACCTGTGGAGGAAGTTGAGAGCCTACAGAACTCAAGGGCTCAACCACAAGGAAAAGCACACTTCAGCCTCACTTCTGACACCTGTGAGCAGCTAGGAACACTGATCTTTCTATATCTTTTTCTTTTGCGGGAGGGGGGCCGGATTTTGAACTCAAGAGCCTCATGCTTACATGTTTATATGACTTACTTGCTTAGATGGTACTCTATCACTTGGGTCACACCTCCTGCCCAACTTTTGCTTTTTTTTTTTTTCAGGAGGCGTCTGCAGGACTTTTCTTCCAAGCTGGTGTTCAAACCATGATCCTGCAAATCTCAGCTTCCTTGGTTAGTCAGGATTATAGAGGTGAGCTACAGGCATCCATTCTATAATTTTCTTATCTTAAACATGGCATTCCTGAGCCGAGGGCACGACTCCAGTGGTGGAGTGCCTGCCAAGCCAGAGGACCTGAGTTCAAACCCCAGTACTAACCATTTTAAATAGAATGACCTTCTTTTATCACCGGTGGGAAAAGCTAAATAAAATACGTGAAGGATATGTCAGTGGTAATCAATGACAAATCTAGTTTTCCTGCCCAATTCTCTTGTTTTTTTCGTCCAGAACCAGTGATACCACTGGAATTGCAAGCGGCCCGCGAGTGCGCGCACAGCGCCCTCGCGCGCCCAGCCGGGGAACCGCCGTGGGCGCCACGCCCACCAGCGCGCGCCAGCGCGGAGGCCCCGCCCCCAAGTTTGTTGTTGTCGGCGCGTCCCGGTCTTCGTCGGTAGCGGCGGCGGCGGCGGCGGGGCCGGGTCGCAGCGCCACCATGGCCGTACGACAGGCACTTGGCCGAGGCCTACAGCTGGGTCGGGCGCTGCTGCTGCGCCTCACAGCTAAGCCCGGCCTGGCCTACGCCTGGGCGCGCCCCGGCCCGGCTGCAGGCTGGGGTTGTGGAGGCCGCCCCGGCCGGGCCGCCGGACCCGGCGCAGAGCCCGGCGGCCTCCAGCTCCCCGGCCGCTACCGCTTCTTCCGCCAGTCGGTGGCGGGGCTGGCGGCGCGACTCCAGAGGCAGTTCGTGACGCGGGCCCGGGGCGGCGCGAGCCCTGGCGGCAGAGCCGTCTTTCTGGCCTTCGGGCTGGGGCTGGGCCTCATCGAGGAGAAGCAGGCGGAGGGCCGGCGGGCCGCCGCAGCGTGTCGGGAGATCCAGGTGAGCAGGGGCGGGGCCAAGAGCAGAGTGCGCCTGGGGATAGGCCTTGAGCCAGGCCGGGGCGGGGCCTGGCGGGGGCGGGGCCTGGAGAGGGGCGGGGCGGGCAGAGCGGTTAGCCGCTGCACAGCTCCCGCCGCAGGCAGACCCGGTACGCGGCTGGGGCGGGGACTGAGCGGTCCTGAGTCTGAGTGGCTGTACTGCCTGGGGCGGGGCCAGGGCAGAGCTAGCCTCCGGTCACTCTGGCGCCGGCTCGAGAGGCCGCGAGCATTGAACATCGGCCTTTTCTGCCTGCGAGCCGCTGGGAGCGCTCTGCTCTCCCGATCAGCCTGGTCTGAGATGTGGGGTGGGCCCGAGCCCAGTGTGGGCGGGCCTAGAGCGTGACCCCGGCCGCTCCCGAGCTGGGGCGCGCGGCTGCGGGTCACGAAGGCCGGGACTGGAGTGGGTCGGGTAAAGGACTGCTCAGAGGTTAAGGCCTGTTTTCCTCTGAGCTGGAAATTGCTTGGAAATCACCAATGAGGGCTGATTTATTCAATGACCTGATGCAATGACAGTATCTCCCATCCTTACACAATGTGTTGAAAGACACCCGAATTATAGTTCCAGTCACACCATGGCACATGGTTTTGTCTGAATTTTCTTTTCCTTCCTTCCTTCTTTCCTCCCTTTCTCCCTCTCTCCTCCTCTTTTTGCTCCTCCTCTTCTCTTTCTCCCCCCTCTCACCTCTTGTTTTGGGACCGGGTCTCACTGTGTAGCACAGACAGTCTGGTACTGAGGCTTGAACACAGAGCCTGGGTGCTATCCCTTTGCTTTTTGCTCAAGGCTGATGGGTTTTTTTTTTTGTCTTTTTTAGTGGGTCATGGGGCTTGAACTCGGCCTGGGCGCTGTCCCTGAGCTCTTCAGCTCAAGGCTACCACCCTACCTCTGGGCCAAGCTCCACTTCCTGTTTTCTAGAGGTTAATTGGAGATAAGAGTCCCAGGTCCTTTTGTGCCAGGGCTGGCTTTGAACCTTGATCCTCAGCTCTAAGCCTCCTGAGTAGCTAGGATTACAAGCCTGAGCCACCACATCCAGGCTGTGGTCTACTTTTTGAGCCACAACTTTACTTCTGGCCTTTTGCTGGTAAATTGGAGATAAGAATATTGCAGCCTGGACTGGCTTCCACTCTCAATCCCTAGCTCCGAGGGAGCTAGAATGACAGACATGAGGCACCAGCATTGTCTAAGACCAGCTCTGAACGTGCAGTCCCCTGCCTCCACTTCCAGAGCGCTTGGATTACACATGTACCACCACACTGGCTGGTTCTGTGTACACTTTCTTAAAATTTACTGACAGCTGAGTCATACACTTGTGATAGTCAAACACTTATCCTTTGAGGTCAGTTTATGGAAGAGGACACATTCAGGGAGTTGAAGTGATTTACCAGCTAAAAAAAGGCAAGCAGGAGGAAGCAGCACATCCAACTAACATCTAGTTTACCTAGGTAGTGTTCATTAACCTGGGTAGTGCCAAGATATATAGGAGTTTTTAGGATTACTTTTTAAAGTAAGTAGCCCTGTGACCTCTGTTTCTGCTCTACTAAAGTGATTTGGTTAGGGCAGCTACACAAACAGAACCAACAGAGGATGTATATTTATAGAGAGAGTTATTTTAAGGTCTTGGCTCACCATGTCCTGGCCAGCAGGGGAAGTCTGCAGATCCAGGGAAGAGCCAGCCTGAAGTTGAGGTCTGAAGGCTGTTGGATGCCAGAGAACAAACTTTGTCCTGGTTTGCATCCCTTACTGAGTAAATGCCACCCTGCTTTTTACAGATCAGAGCTGGGGGGGGATGGAGGGAGGTCCCAAGGACATGTAGGTTAAGGAACAGGTAGCCTTTCCCATGTTTCCTGGTTTCCAGCCCAGCTCTTGTTCCTCATGGTTGAACTCTTGCTCGTTTGGGGTGACTGATGTCATCTGGCCTAGTCCCCAGTCCTGTCTTGGTCTTAATTGGCAGGAACTAAGGAGGGGAAATTTCACAAATCCTACTTAAAACTTAAAATCCCTTTTTGTTCCTAAAATTGACCCTCCTTAGCTTGCCATCCATGTAACCCCTTTCTCACATTTCCTGTGTCTTAACATTTTTAGTTACTCGTTAATTTTATATTTAAATTTTAAGCATTTTCTTTTGAACAAAATCAACAGCAGAATCCTGGCTTTTGCCTATTCAAGATTGAGCTTGTAAAGAAAAGAACTTTGCAGTGTCACATACCTATAATTCCAGCCCTCTAGAGGCAAAGCCAGGAAGATCCTGAGTTCAAGGTCAACCCAGATTACACAGGAAAACCCTATCTTTTAAAAGAAAAAAAAAACATAGGTATATACTGCAGAAGAGGAGGTGCACATGCCAGACAAAATAGATGTTCAGCAGCACTAGCCATTTGATAAATGCACATTCCACATGCAACACAATGAGCCAGTGCCTGCGGCTTATGCTTGTAATCCTAGATACTCAGGAGGCTGAGATTTGAGAATCTGAAGACTTAGCTTTAACTAAACACCAAAAAACTGGAAATGAAGCTGTAGCTCAAGTGGCTAGCTCTAGCCTTGAGTAAAAAAGCTAAGGGACATCTCCAGGCCCTGAGTTCAAGTGCCAGTACTAATACAGAAAACAACAAATACAACAATGATTAGAATAGCTGAAATAAAATAGTGGCAAAACCAAATTGGGTGATGATGCAGAGAAACTGGTAACATAAAAGGAAGGTTATGGGCCAGGAGTTTGGCCAGTGGTAGAGTGCTTGCCTAGCATGCAGGAAGATTCAGGTTTGATTCCTTGGTACCACATACATGGAAAGAAAGCTAGAAGCGGTGCTGTGGCTCAAGTGGTAGAGCTCTAGCCTTGAGAAAGCCCAAGGACAGAGCTCAGGCCCTGAACCTAAGCCTAGGACTGGCCAAAAAAAACACAAAAAAAACCAGAAAAAATAGTTCTATGTATGTTTGACAATCTAACTGTAAATTTCCTAGAAAACTCTACATAAGTGATTACAAGCAGTATTCATAATACTAGATATAATTACCAGCCAGATATTATCAGCGAGTGATGGTTACACAAACTCTGGAACATCCAAAATGAGATTCTGCTCAGTGTACTACTAAGAATGAGATCTTTTTTTTTTTTTCACTTTCTGTTTTGAAATACTTGTAGAATCACAGGAAGTTGTTCAAAATAGCACAAAGTATTCCTCATCTACTATGACAATTTACAAACATCAATATGATGTCAAACCAGGAAACTTGACATTGGTATGCTCTTATCTAGACTTTACTCACTTGATACCTCAAAAACCTGCATGTAACTACACATACAGGAACCACTAAATGAACATCAAGGGTTCATGTTTCCCTAAAAAAGGCAGTTGCAAAAGTTACCCAATATGTGATTCTGTGTCTATGAGATGGAGAATAGATTGGGGTGGCCAGGAGCAGAGAGAGGAAGTTGTTCTACAGTGAGGGATAGTTCTGCATCTTTACTGTGGTGGTGATCACATGACTCCATTCAGTAGACAAAATCCATAGGCCTGGGCTGGGAGTTTGGCCTAGTGGTAGAGTGCTTGCCTTGCATGCTTGAAGACCCGGGTTCAATTCCTCAGTACCATATACATAGAAAAATTCAGAAGTGATGCTGTGGCTCAAATGGTAGATCTCTAGCCTTGAGAAAATCCAACGACAATGCTCAGACCCTGAGCATTGTTCAAGCCCTAGGACTGGCTCAAAAAAAAAAAAAAAAACATAGGCCTACATGCACATGTACATGCTCATGCGTGTGTGCACGCACACATACTGATGCAGTATTGACCTGTCCCTGATCACAGTGAAGGAATAGAGTGTAAGACTGATAGTTCTGAATAATGAGACAGTAGCAAGATGGCTTGTATCCCAGATAGTCAGATCCAGTGTGTTGGTTGTTCTGGGCTACTGTCCTTGCCTCACTCTACCCCTTACTCTCCGTCTCCCTAAGGTCCTTCCTTAATAATCCTCCTTGGCTCACAGGACATTCTTTTCCCTCCCAGGCAATTTTTACCCAGAGGAACAAGCTGGTGCCTGACCCACTGGACAGGCGACACTGGCAGGGCTTCCGGCTAGAGGACTATCTGATTGGACAATCCATTGGCAAGGGCTGCAGTGCTGCTGTGTATGAAGCCACCATGTCTGCATTGCCCCAGTATCTGGAGAAGGCAAAGCACATGGGGCCTCTTCCAGACAGAGAACCGGATGTGATCCCACAGCAGGAGGGAGAGAGGGCTCCCTCGGCCTCTGTCTTTCCCCTCGCCATCAAGATGATGTGGAACATCTCGGTAAGGCTGGGGTCCTATCTATCTTTGTGGACCTGAAAGTACACCGGAAAAGATGCAGGCTCTCCACAGGAAGGGAACCCATGTGCTAGGCTTCCTCACAGTCTTGGGTGAGCATCTGAAGCTACATAGCTCAGATTCTAACCATAGCTCACCATTCAGTACCTTAAGAGTGGGCTAATAGTCTATGACTTTCTAGCAATCTCCAACCATGGCCACAGGTCTGTCAAGCACATTCTGAATAGCACATGCCTACCTCTGACTTCTGACTTGATGGCTCATGCACTTCAGGTCAGACAAACGATCGTCTTGTCCTTCCTTCCCCTCCTTCTATAGCCTGCATCCCTAGAGAGGAGAGGCCCACTTCTAGACCAAAGTCTTTCTGTCACCTCCCCACTTTCAGTTCTCGAAGGACCCAAAGCATTGAGATATTGTGGAGTGTCCCCCCTGATGCCCACAAAACCAAGGCTTTCTGCCTCATGTTTTTATCTTACTACTGCAAAGATGACCTTTAGAAAATCAGCTAACGCCTAGTGTTTTCTTCTGCTGTGAAAGCATCCATTCAAGGCTAAGATGCCTGGCCACAGGGGCTGATAATGGACACTGAAGAGTAAAGCAAGAGTTTCTTGTTTTGCTTTGGGCGTGAAGTTAAACAGTTGAATACCTCATGAGCACCCAGGTCCTCTGCCTGTGAAAAAATCTAGCCATAGACCAAACTCCCACTGCTGAGTGTGGCAGATAAGGCAGGCACAGGGCAAAGGACTTTTGATCATAGGCCAAGATTTCTAGGTGCTGGATCTGTTGGGAATGAAGTGAGGAAAATCACTCATCGTTAGGCGATGAGGAAGGTTTCCCTGTGATCCCATGCGGCCTAATTCAGGGACTGTTCCTTGGGTTCTGCCTGTGTGCTGAAGGAAACTGGTATGATGAGACTTCGTGACTCAGTGGTCACTTTTGAGCTGGCATTGACCAGAGGCATCTGTGACAAGAAGTAGTGTTTTGAGTCCTGACTATCCTGGCTCTCCTGCCCTGGACACCTTGGCTGCCAAGGTCTGAGTTGACACAGATAGCACATCCATCTCATATTCTCAGGAGAACCAAATTTTGCTTGCTGCTCCAGAGGTCATCTGATGTTGAATCTCAAAGCCATTTCTAGGCAGCACTGTCGTGGTCCAGGTCACAGGCAGGGCTTGAATCTGGCCATTCCATGCCGATGTGTGTAACCAAGGGGGGCTTATGGGTATGTTCCAGGCCGGCTCTTCCAGCGAAGCCATCTTAAGCACAATGAGCCAGGAACTGGTCCCAGCTAGCCGAGTGGCTTTGGCGGGGGAGTATGGAGCATTCACTTACAGGTACGTGCCCATGCCCGCCGGGGAGTATGGAGCATTCACTTACAGGTACGTGCCCATGTCCTCCAGAAAGACAGTGAGTTATTTTTCTTTTTTTTGTTTGACCTATTAAAAAGTCATTTAATGCATATTCCAGATGGCCAATACAAGCTTATTAGGTAATTAGCCCTTTCATAGTTCTTTTTGTAGTCATATAAAAATATTTTGGGGAGGGCCGGGAGTTTGGCCTAGTGGTTAAAGTGCTTGCCTAGCATGCACGAAGACCCGGGTTTGATTCCTCGGTACCACATACATAGCAAAAAAAAAAGCCGGAAGTGGTGCTGAGGCTCAAGTGGTAGAGCTCTAGCCTTGAGAAAGTCCAAGGACAGGGCTCAGGCCCTGAATTCAAGACCCACGACTGGCAAAAACAAAACAAAAACAAAAAAATATTTTGGGGAAAAATATTTTGACTTGTTCAAAAGAGAGAGAAGTCTAGTCCAGCAAAATCATACCCATCAGTGGGTTTGCATTGTTTTCCATTTGCAAGTTTACAAGATAAAAATATACAGATCTGAAGCTGGGCATGGTGGCTCACACGTGTAATCCTAGCTACTCAAGAGGCTGAGACCTGAGGTTCACAGTTCAAAGCCAGCCTGAGACTCTTATCTCCAATTAACCACTAGAAAACAGGAAGAGGGGCCGTGGCTCAAGGTGTAGGACCACAGCCTTGAGCTGAAGATCTCAGAGACAGCGCCCAGCCCCAGAGTTCAAGCCCCATGACCCACAAAAGGAAGACATACACACACACACACACACACACACCCCTACACCTGGGGGTAACAGTGCTCAAAAAGAAATGTACTCATTACTTTTGTGGTGATGAGGTGCTGTATGGGGAAATGTATAATAGCGCTTGACCCCAACTAGTAATGCAGCTGGCTGATTCACGGTGGCGCAGGGGAGAAGGCCATCAGTTGTGTCCAATTCAGAATGCTGGAAAAATCTACCCAGATGCTCCAATTCCTGCCAAACTGTGTGGGCACGCCGCCACCCAGTGGTGCTCTGTTCCCACAGGTAGGAACACCTGCTACACACCAGAGAAGTAACTTGGTACCTTAGAGAGGCAAAGTTCAGGCCCAAGCTGCTTCCAGGGTCTCCTAACCCATCTTCTGCCATGTGAGATGGATGGCAGCTTGTACACATGATAGGCTAGGTTAGATGGACAGACGGGTGGACTGGGAGTCACCCCATTTGGATTTTCCCCCAACCCCATGCTCAGTAGCTGGAACACAGTACACTAAGTACTGGTATGGAATAAATGCATGCTGGTATTGTGGCGTCTTTCGCTGTCTTTTCACCTGCCATCTGGGGTAACTGGCCTCATCTACCTGTCCTATTTGACTGAACAGGAAATCCAAGAGAGGCTCCAAGCAGCTGACCCCACACCCCAACATCATCCGAGTTTTCCGCGCCTTCACTTCATCTGTGCCATTGCTGCCGGGGGCCCTGGCCGACTACCCTGACGTGCTGCCCCCAAGTCTCCACCCAGAAGGCCTGGGCCACGGACGCACGCTGTTCCTCGTAATGAAGAAGTAAGTAGCAGAGCTACAGCAGGACCCCAGAGCCGCCTCACCTTAGGGGTGGGATCTGGTCCCTGCCTCAGAACTTCCAGGAAGAGAGTGCATGCAGAGGAGGTGGCAGGCAGCAGCCTCCATGAGAGCAATTTGTCTTCTAGGACGCACTTCCCATCTGATGCTTTTGGTACATTTGACTGCTCCCTTCTCTGTGGCTTGTGTCACCCTCCTCCATCTCCTAAGTGGGGCAGCATGACTGTTATTTTGAACCTGTGGAGCCCCCTCTCTCCCAGCTCCGCCTTTCGGGATGATGGAAACAAAGAGGATACATGGGGGAAAAAAATTGAAAAGCTCCCGGATGAGAAAGAGAAAAGGCCTAGTACTAGCAGTGAGTGGGGTGCCAGGGATTACCACTGCCTGACAACCAAAAGCCCTGTCCCCTTCTGCCAGCTACCCCTGTACCCTGCGCCAGTACCTTCATGCAAACGCTCCTAGCCCCCGCCTGGCCACCATGATGATCCTGCAGTTACTGGAAGGTGTGGATCACCTGGTCCAGCAGGGCATCGCACACCGAGACCTCAAGTCTGACAACGTCCTCGTGGAGCTGGGTGCAGGTAGGTACTTGCTCTGGCCTCGGTCTTCTCAAGACATTGGGACCCACAGCTCCCTGCTGGGTTTTATGTTTGGTCCTGCTGTGGCTTCTTTACCTCCATACTCCAGAGAGACAACCCCTCTTTTTGTGGGCTTCCCTTCCTTAGGGAGTCAGTTCCACAGTACTCTGATGCCCGCTTGCACAATAAGAGCCTCAGTACTGCAGGGTTTTTTTGTTTTGTTTTGGTTTGGTTTGGTTTTGTGTGTGTATGTGTGTGTGTGTGTTTTGGTTTTTTTTATTTTTTATTTTTTTGCCAGTCCTGGGCTTGAGCTCAGGGCCTGAGCACTGTCCCTGGACTTTCTCAAGGCTAGAGCTCTACCACTTGAGCCTCAGCACCACTTCCGGCTTTTTCTATATATGTGGTACCAAGGAATCGAACCCAGGTCTTCGTGCATGCTAGGTAAACACTTTAACCACTAGGCCAAACTCCTGGCCCTGTGTGTGTGTTTTAATGTAGTAAAATTGAGCTGGATTTAACTCAGTAGCAAAAGTAATTCAGTAAAAGCCATGCAAATGGAAGCCCAGTGCTTCTGGAAGTTCCCAGCACTGGAAGTACCCAATAGAAGCTGCCTGCCTCATTTCAAAGAGTCACATTTCTGATATTTGACAAGGGAACCTCTAAGGCTAAAATCCAGGATCTTTCCCATGTTATCTGCACTTGCACTGAGCTGTATCACCAGCCTTTAAGACAAAGTTCCGTTTTCTTAAGACAAGGTCCCACTATGTAGCTCAGACTGGTTTTGAACTTTCTTTTCTTTTTTGTGGGCCATGGGACTTCAACTTCCCCTAGGGTGCTGACCCCAAGCTCTTCAGCTCAAGGCTACTGCCCTACCCTTGAGCCAAGTCCCACTTCCTGTTTTCTGGAGGTTAATTGGAGATAAGAGTCTCAGGTCCTTTTGTACCCAGCTAGCTTTGAACCTTGATCCTCAAATCTCAGCCTCCAGAGTAGCTAGGATTACAGGCGTGAACCACTGTGCCCAGCTGCTCTTGAACTTTCTATGTACCTTGAATTTGAAATCTTCCTGGTTCTGTCTCCCATATACTACTTAGTAAGTTCTTAAAACTAGATTTAAAATAATTAGATATGCAGCTAAATGACTAAAGAAACCCTATGGATACTTTCACAAACAACTTATTCCTAATGCATTCTTAGGTTTATTGGAGCTTCAGGACTGAACTCAAGACTCCTAACATGAAAAGCCTCTTGGAGATCACCTGAGCCAAGTTCCGACTCCTCTGGTCTTGGAATAGCTCTGGCTCCTCTCACCTAGTCCTCTGTGTGGGCTCTTGTCTCTGGGAGGCACTTCCCTGTTCTGTGGCTGGCCCTCCTGTTCAGCTCCTGGGCGAGTCAGTTTCTACTCATAGCCTGACCTGTGCTTCTGGGCACACCACCTGTTAGCCCAGCTCACCCTCTTGGTGGTGGCTTTCAGAGGGCAAGAGTAGGTTTCCTGGGCAGAACACTCACGGCTCGCCTCTCCTGCTCCTCCAGATGGCTGTCCTTGGTTGGTGATCTCTGACTTTGGCTGCTGCCTCGCTGACGAGCACCTCGGCCTGCAGCTGCCTTTCACCAGCTGGTACGTGGATCGGGGTGGAAACGGCTGCCTGATGGCTCCTGAGGTAAGTCCTGCTCTGCATCCTCTACCATTAGCAGATGCTTCCACTCAGCAAAGGCATGAGACACACACCCCCTTCCCTGCTGCTTTGCTTTAGCCTGGCTCCCTCCATCCCAGGATATGAGTTTTGTCTTCAACTGGCCAGCCTCCAAGATCCCTTTGGGCCTGACCTTCCACTTATTCCAGCTTGGGTCCCTGGGGACAGATTAGCCTCTGGCTTTGGTGACACAGAAACAGCGCCTGACCTTTTACCCTCTGTCTCCTGTGCAGGTGTCCACAGCCTGTCCTGGCCCCAGGACTGTGATTGACTACAGCAAGGCTGATGCCTGGGCGGTAGGAGCCATTGCATATGAAATCTTTGGCATGGCCAATCCCTTCTACGGCCAGGGAAGGGCCCACCTGGAAAGCCGCAGTTACCAAGAGTCTCAACTCCCTCAGCTGCCCGAGATGGTGCCTCTGGATGCCCGGCAGCTGGTGAGGGCACTGCTTCAACGAGAGGCCAGCAAGGTAAGGCCAGGCTTTTAGGGGACTGTGTGTCTGGGGAGTTCCACGTTGCTTTGGCAAGCACAGGGTCTGGCACACACAGGTGTAAGGCAAGTACAGGAGTAGACAGTAAATCTGAGAATTAACCAGAGTAAAGGAACTGGCCACCAAACCATTACTCGAATTCTATCATGTCACCTCTTCTTGGCTTCTTTAATTTTAGTGCTGGGGCTAGAACGCAGGGCCCTGTGCATGCTAAGCAAGCATTTACTGAGCCCAACCTGTCTTCTCTTTGGCTCTTGTAGTTACCTAGAAAGTTACTCAGAGGGCAAAGGATGCTTTTTTTGAGAAATAGAGATGCAGCATATGGAAACAATTGAGATCTCATCTGACCGGTGGGGGGGGGGCGGGGGGAGTAGGAAGGTATTTCAGAGAGCAGATCTGGACACTATGAGGTTAGTATAAAAACAGGAAGGGCCAGACTGTTAGAAGCTGTAACTGGAGCAGCAGGCCTGACTCAGGTGGGTAACACAGCAGGAAGGACAGAGACAGGCCTGAATTTAACAGCGCAAATGCCTGTGTGTCAGCTGAGGGAAGCCTACCAGGATGGAGAGGTGGAGGAAGGCCTTGGCATGACTCCACATTAAGAATGCCTTATAGCCAGGTGCGGTGCCTCACACCTGTAATCTTAGCTACTTAGGAGTCTGAGATCTGAGGATCAAGGTTCAAAGCCAGCCTGGCACTAAAGTATGTAAGACTCTTACCTCCACCCTCTTTCTGTTGCAGAGACCATCAGCCCGAGTGGCTGCAAATGTACTCCACTTAAGCCTCTGGGGTGAACATATCTTAGCCCTGAAGAACCTGAAATTAGACAAGATGATCGGCTGGCTTCTCCAGCAATCAGCAGCCACTTTGCTGGCCAACAGGCTGATAAAGAGCTGCCTGGAAACAAAGCTGAAGATGTTGTTTCTGGCTAATCTGGAGTGTGATGCACTCTGCCAGGCAGCCCTCCTGCTCAGCTCCTGGAGGGCGGCCCCAGACGCTGTGTATCACTGATGTGTCACTAAAAGGACCTTGAAGCATGTGGTGTGAAGGTGTGTGGATGCCACATGAGCGGGCTGGGAGCATGGGAGTCAGGAGACAAGCAGAGTGAGGGGCTGGTCAGCCAAAAATGAGTGTTACTTTGGCAAACAGAACAAGTTGATTCAGTTTGATCTGTAGCCACTAACTCTTAAATTCTATAACCTATGTAGACTTAAGTTCTTCTCACTGCAGGAGTTGGCAAGCTCTGTGGAAGGCCAGATAGTAAACTAAGTTGTTGCAACTACTCAGCTCTCCTAACACACAAAGCAGGTGTAACAAACCAGTGCTGTGCTCCAGCACAGCTTTATTTGTGGACCCTGAAATTGGAATTGTCATGTGTCATTTCTCTAACCACTTAACAATGTAAAAACCACTTCAAGGCTGCAAGTGGCAAGCTACCTATGGCCCATAGGCCAGCCTGCCAACCTCTGGTCTGAATCAGTTCACAAGACCTAACCCTGAGAACATGAGGTCCCTGCACTTCAGTGTGAAAGGCACTGCGTCCTCTTGCAGCAGAGAAGCCATGCTCATGATCACCTTCAGCCCTGCTCTGTCCTCACAGGTCTCCCGCATTCAATGGCTGGGCTGAATCAGGGTCAGACCTGGGCCTCCTAACAGAGGGCCCGGACCAAGCAGTGAGTGGCTGTGGGGAGCAGGTGGATCAGCATGGCCCCAAGAGGCATGCTCTACCTGGCTGAGGCAAACACTTGTGCACATTAGTAATTCAGGGATCATAAAAATCAATGGGAAGGAGGCCTGGGAGGCCTGCCTCTGCAATGGCGTGCTTCCCTCCCAGCTCTAACCACTGAACTCACCCAGCCTGTGCTGTCTAAAAAGGCTGTGGAGCCCTAAGTTAACAGTGTGGCTCTAAACCTCCTGATTCCCCTACGGCCTTGCGCCTCACAGGACGTGTGAGACCAAATACAGATTTAGAGGGCACACTACACATGCACATGCTGAACTGAGCATTGGGCTTTCAGACTGATCCTTACGCTCTGGCCATGAGAGACTTCATATAGAATCTTACTCATGCTTTTAAAGAATGAGGCCACGAACTATAGTAGTGAGCAAAAAATTATCTTAAACCATGCAATTCTGATAATCCGGAGCTGCTATCCCAGACATTCCCACCTCCCCTTAGGCATTAGCCACTTTAGCTGCTGAGAAGTTAGCACGCAGTCATTTCATAGTTAAAAGACAATTTTTGGCAAAACTAGACAAAGTTAACTGCGAGGCACTGGTGGCTCACACCTGTCACCCTCAGGCAGCCGAAACCTGAGTACAGAGGTCTGAAGCTAGCCTCGGTGTACTGAGGTTTGAAACTAGCCTCAGTAAACAAATTTGGGATTCTGAGCATGGCTCAGAGTGGTAGAATACTAATAGTAAGTGGGGAAAAAAATGAAGAGGTTCTGAGTCTAAGCCTCAGTGCCAGTGTGCGCGCGCGCACACACACACACACTCAATTTGCTAGTACATATCCAGTCATCTCAGAACGGTGTCCCCACGTGACCTCATGACAGGGCCAGCATTTCTCTTTATTTTGGATTAGAAAAGTGACTGCACGTGTGAAAAATGCCATGTAATTCAAGATGAAAAAACTTACATAAAAATTATTTCCCAGCCCCCACCCCTTGGTACTAATGCCACGTCCCCCACTGAGGTAAGGCTGTGCTATTTCCCACGACTTGAAACAACAACAAAACCAGCTCGCCCTAATAAAATCATGTGTGTCGCTCTGCTGTGTCGAGTCCTGGCTCTGGTCCCTCAGTCCGATTTCTCCTTCTCCTTCATGTGTAAGAAGACGATGCTGAAGATGAAGAGTCCTGCCATCATGGAGAAGGCGCTGGCATAGTAGGGGTAGGCTGAGGGGATGAAGCGCTCATACTGTGTGTGCTGGAGTGGCCGCACTGACACCTGGGACAGGACAAAGGTGGTAGGCCCTGGCCGCTGGGAGGCCTGTGCCGGGTACCAGTCAGCCGCAACCACACCGCCCTTGCTTACCTGAGTGGAGGAGTACAGGTGTGTGTAGCCAAGCCGGTTGTAATCTACTTTAAACTGGAATACGCCATACACATCTGGCAACTTGAACTGGACACTGTATTTTCCACCTGGGGAAGAAATAACATGCACATCCAGGCCAGCGTCATTTGGCCATTGGGCAAGCACAGCGCCTGGAGGCTCCCTTTCACCCCCTCTGGCAGGAGCTGCATCTACCTTTCCTCTTCAAGAAGGTCCTCACAAAAGGATCAATGCGAACAAACTCCAGCTGGATGTCATCGCCATCAAAGGGGACCCACTTGCCATTGGAGAGCTGCTCAATCACGATGCTATACTCCTGCGATAAAAGGCTAGCTCAGCCAGCAGTGGCTGGTGAGGCACAGACTGCAGGCCATGCTGCCTTAATTCTAAATCTACACACTAGACAGGGACTCCCAGGAGTCCAGGAACCTGAAGGAACCCTGCCACCTTCCAGGGCCAGGGCTGACCACACAGCTGGAAGCATCCATGCAGAGTCCATGGGAGCCCAAAGCACTCTTCTTCTGAGTGCACGCGAGTCTCCACCACTGCCCACCTGCCTTAGCCTGCCTTTCTCTTCTCTGGCCTGACAGTTCCATCCCTGAGTCCCAGCTGAAATGTACATCTGGTACAACTGACTTCCCAGACTCAGGTCTCCCCCACCCCCCAGCCCAGTGCTCCCACAAACACACACAGCTCTTCAAAAGGAGGCCTCATGTCAGAGCATGGGTTTAGCACCAGACTGCACCTCAAGCAGCTTTCTAGAAGGAGAGGTAAAGATTCATCCTATATATACCCTGACATCATAATGTTCAGTAAATGCTTTCCAGCTATAGACTCAACTTGGCACAAACCTTGGGGCCTCCTTCCCAAGCACTCACCACTAGGTCAGTAACCGTGTAGGCGTTGGGGGGGGCTTTCTCACCCACTCGATGATGGGACACAGGCCCCACCCTGAGGACGCCCTCCTCTTTGAACACCCAGCGGGACAAGGCCACAGCCAGCTCATAGTTACCCGTCTGGGAATACCTGCAGGAGAAACGGAAACTATAGAGCCTTTGCCCAGTTCTTCCCCCATGGAACCCAGCAGGCCACTGAATGGGAAAGTGAAAAATGATGAAAGGTACAAGCAGTGTTGGTCTCTTTGGGTGTCACCTGCAAGTCACAGGCTTTTTGCTTTCTCTGGTGGGACTGGGTTTGGAACTCAGGGGCTTATGCACGCTGGGCAAGTGCTCTACCACTGAGCTGCATCTCCAGCCATAGAGACAGTTTTCTAAAAGCAGTGCTGGAGGTTAGGAGCTTTTAGACAGTCATTGTATCTTGAGACTCTGGAGCACCAATACCAGCAACACAGCAACATCTTTAGCTTGGAAGGCTGCTTCTTCCCCACGCCCAGACGGCGGCTGAGCCCCTGCGCTACCTCTGGGCACCAGGCGTGGCCTTCTGCACAGCGGAGTTGAAGAAGGCATCACTAAAGAAGTCCAGGGAGCCGCTGAAGATGACCCGGGCGTTGTTCCTGGCCTGGAGCCCAGCAATGAGGAGAGTGTTCTTCCCCACTGCGTGGGGGTACTGGTGACCGAGGAGACAATTAGCACATGTCACTGGGGTAAAGGAAAAGCCACCACAGCAAGAGGACAGGAGGCTGAACCCAGAGGTAGTGACATCCCTCTCCTCATGAAGGAAACTGGGGTCGCTGCTGCTGGCATGCCCACGCCCCTCAAACTCCATCAGTACCAGCCAAGTATTCTCTGCTTTGCTCTGGTTTTTAGATTTAAAAAAGTACCTTGCCCCTGGGCCCAGGAACAGGAAGTTCAAGATGCCAAGCTGCTCACCTGGGTAATGGGTTTATCTGGGAAGAAAGAGTAGGAGGTGGAGGAGCCCGTGAGGATGTCCAAAACCAGGGGGTTGTCAGGATCGGCCACCATCCTGCAGCGGGAAGAGACAGCAGCCTGACCTGAGGCTGGCCCCTGGACACCCGAGTCCCGAGGGTGCTCTCTCCCCAAGGACAAACACTTTTTATTGTCAAGCACTTAGCTTTCCTCTTTATTCATCTGGAAGAGGAACATCCCCCAATAACCTTAAGTTTGGCTTAATTTCCCCCAAAGGAAGGTGGCCCCTTCTGCCATTTCTGTTGGCCTCCCTGTCACTCACCCAACTCCTCGGAATAGGATGGGGTTTAGAGATGACTTCCCAACAATGGTCGGGGCCTTCAGTAGGTTCTCTGTGTCAGCCACTATGAGTGTGTGCTGCAGAGGGGAGGGGAGGGAGCGGGTATGAAAGACTCCCAGGCCAGGGAGCACCTCTTAGCTGCTGCAAAGTGGCAGACCTGATTACCTGGCCAAGGTCGGAGACATCGTAGTTGTGATGGTCAATGACAGCCGTTTGCTCTTCATCAAACTCGATCCCACACTCGCTGCCCAGCTCTCGAAGGGGGTCACCTGCAACAGACCCAAGAAATGCCTGGCTGAGTGCGGACAGTGGGCCCCGGCCCAGCAGTCATGGTGTCTTGATACTGGTCAGGCACACCTAGTGTCCTACTGCTTCATTAGGCTGGGCACAACCTCCAGGGTGAGAATCAAAACTCTCTCCTTCATAAACCTGATGACCCAGTTCTACACAACCCCCTTTGCAACATAGCCATTACCTCAGTCAAAGCTGTCCTGGTCACACCTGGACCTCAGGGGTCCTCCAGGCCTTGGCATCACCCCACCAAGAAACCCACCAAGAGCAATGCGAGTTTGCAGTCTGTCATACGGAAGAGAGGAGGGCAGCCTGGCCAGACTGGGCAGGCAGGTGACCTAAACACGGCAGAGGCCGCTCTCCCTGCTTCTGGGTAACATTGCAACAGTCAAGACCGGAAAACAAAACAGAAACCTACCCCATACCTTAGGCTCCAGGCAATCTGCCTTTCTCTATGCAAAGAGCTACCAAACAAGCCAGGAGCATCCCACCCAGCCAGGTTTCTCACTACCTGTCACAGAATGCACAGGAGGAACTGGAGGCCCCACCACCCTGCAGCATGCTCATTGCTTCCTGGCCACAACCCACCAGTGCCACAATTCAGTAGCTCCCAAGCTCCCTGGAGAAAGCAGGGAGAAAGCACCAGAACCCCCAGACACTCACCAATGTCAGAGCTGGCGGCTACCAGGACACTGCCTCCACCGTCAATGAAGGCGCTGATGGTCTCCACATTGATGTTGCCTCCGAAGTCTAAAAGAAGAGCCAGGCGCAGTGACCAGAGGCATCCTGTCACTGCCCCCTAACACTTGGGAAGGGGAGGGGGGGCTGCAGAGCAGCCACGGGCAAACATTAAGTGGGATCCCGCCAGGCTCAAAACTGAGCGGGGAGACTTAGCACACTACATGTGGTATGGGGAATGGCCTCATGTTCCCCAAATGAATATTCAAAGGAACAGCTCAGATGGGTGGACTTCTAGAGATATGAATGAAATAGTCAAACATCCCCTCATTGTCAAGCTCCAAGCACAGAGTTCAAGTACATGTAACATATTCACCTAACGAGCCATTATCCACTCATTATTCAGGAACAACACAATCCAACACATTGCCTGCACCTGACACAAGTGTTCACCCAGTCCTCTCCTGGGGCCACTAACAGCCCCCCAGAGCCCCGTCCCAATAAACCTAGCTATGTGAGGAAGACCACTCCCTGCTGACTCGGGTCGTGCCCTGCCACCTGACACGAGTGCTCACTGGCTTACAGTCAGCAGCCACTGATCCATCCGTTCTGCAGATTTACACCCCAGTTCTTCATACCGGGACCACACGCCGATTTCTATAAAGTGATCACAGAGGGCTCATTCATTCCCAACATTTGCAACCACGAGATCCTATCCTAACCAGCGGGTTAGGAAGCTGAGATCTGAGGATCAAGGTTCAAAGCCAGCCCGGGACAAAAAGACCTGAGACTCTTATCTCCAATTAACCTCTAGAAAATGGGAAGTGGGGCTTGGCTCAAGGGTAGGGCAATAGCCTTGAGCAGAAGAGTTCACGGACAGTGCCCAGGCTGAGTTCAAACCCCATGACCTACAAAAAAAAAAAAGAAAAGATCCTATCCTTTACTGGCCAATCAATTCAACAATTCAACATATGCCACCTAGCTGCCATATAGCAGAACATTAGGCTTAAGAGTCTCTCCAAGGGGTGGGAAGGGGGAGGAGGGTTGGCCTAATAGTAGTAGAGTGCTTGCCTAGCATGTAAGAAGACCCCCAGATTCAATTTCTCGGTATCACATACCTAGAAAAAGTTGAAAGTGGTGCTGTGGCTCAAGGGTACGGCTCTAACCTTTAGAAAGCCCAAGAACAGTGCTCTGGCCCTGGGTTCAAGATCCAGGCCTAGCAAGAGTCTCCCAAGTCTCAGGCACCAGTGGTACATGTCTATAATCCTAGCTATTCGGGAGGCTGAGATCTGAGAATAGAGGCTTGAAAAGAGAAACATCTCCAATTCACCACATGCCTGGGCATGTGGCTTGAAAGAGTACCAGCCCTGAGCAAAAAAAAGTTAAGTGATAATACCCAGGTTCGGAATTCAAGCTCCAATACACACTCTCACACTTACACACATACAATTTGTCTCACCAAGTGAACCTTGATCTTCAACATAAAACTTGAAGGAATACTTGATCACTTGTTCAATGAGTATTCCTTGTATGCAGAGAAGAAAAATAAAGATAATAAAGGAGGCGGATGTGGCCGGGAGTTTGGCCTAGTGGTTAAAGTGCTTGCCTAGCATGCATGAAGACCTGGGTTCAATTCCTCAGTACCACATACATAGAAAAAAGCCGGAAGTGGTGCTGAGGCTCAAGTGGTAGAGCTCTAGCCTTGAGAAAGTCCAAGGACAGTGCTCAGGCCCTGAGCTCAAGCCCAGGACTGGCAAAAAAAAAAAAAAAAAAAAATTAAAAAGCTGTAGATGGTGTTCCGAGCCCCGGATTCCGGCGGCGGGGCGGGCGGGGCCTTACCTTCCACCGAAGGGGAGAAGATGATGAGATTGTCGTAGAGGAACTCCCCGTACTTAATGAGCGACAGGCTGGGGTCGTCGGCGCTCTTGAACGTGAGCTCAAAGCCCCGGTCTGGAAGGGAAAGTAATAAAACACCGGGAGTTGAGGCAGAGGAGACCCACGGCGGCGGCAGCCGCAGGCGCCACCGCCCCCCGCCCGACCGCACCGGCCGCCGCTCGGACCCTGCTCTCACCCCTCAGGCTCCGGAAGAAAAGCGAGTGCGTCTCCCGCAGGTTGAGGTTGTCCAGCAGCACCAGCGTGCGGGGGCCGCTGGCGCAGGCCGAGCCGAGCAGCAGCAGCAGCAGCAGGCATGAGGGGGCTCCGACGCGGGTCACGGCGCAAGGCTCCATCTTCTCCTTCCTGCCTGGGAACCCAGCACCTGGACACCGGAAGTGCTCCGTCTACAGTCTCCCAATCGCCGCTCGAGGCCGGGGGGCGCCACCCGGAAGTGATCCGAGGACTTCAGCGTTGGGCCACCAGAGCCGAGGCCTCGGTGGTGCCGAGCAGTTAACACCGCCGGAAGTGCTCCGAACCGTGGAAGGTTCTCTGAACTCTATTGGTGGACGGGGCCTGAGGCTCCGCCTCCCCAGGGGAAAAGGCTCAATCCTAGAGAGACAGCTCTGACGCCGCGGCCAATCAGCAAGGCCGAGCGTCTATTGGCTCCGCCCAGGAGCTCCCGCCGCTGGTCCGCTGTCTGGTCCTACGCCTTCTTTCGTGGTCGCTGGTTCCCGGTTACCCCAAACCGGGCCCCGAGTCCCTCACAGCTTTAGGGTGGACTTAGCACTGGGAGTCAGGCCCACCTCCCTGCCGGGGTGAGGACGGCTCGGCGGCGGACGGCGACGGGCCTCGGACCCCGGGCTCCGCCTCCCTCGCCCGCCCTGGCGCGGCCCGCGCCCGCGGGAGGCACTTTTCCAAGGCAGCTCTCGCACCCTCGCCGAGGCGAAGGTAGCTGTGGAGCGGCGCGGGGCCGTTCATCTCCGTCTCTTTTTTTCCTTCAGTGTGCACAGTGTGCTGTAATGGCTCCAACTCAGGGACTGGGCGCCGCCCCTTAGCTTTCTCCCTCAAGGCTGGCCCTCTACCAGGTCTGACTTTTTAATGATTGGAGAGAAGAGTTTCAAGGACTTTTCTGCCCCAGCTGGCTTTGAACTGTGACCCTCGGGTCTCAGCCTCCGTAGGATTTGTCACAGGCTTGAGTCCCTGGCCCTGCCGGTGCCGGGTTTCTGACACTTCCACCAATGCAAAAATGACAAAAGTCTATCCTGCGTCTGGATGCCTCTTCTTACCTGACACTCCCTACCTCCTTCCCCATCCCACTGGCTGCCCTTCACGAGGTTGCTTGCCTTTTAGGTCTCCATAGCTTTATCCTTCTTGCCCCTCCTTTGCCACCCCCCTCCCCACAGTCCCATAGCTCCCAGAATCCTCCCTCTTAAAGAAAGAGCCCTATCTAACCTCTCCAGGCAAGAGCACCTCGGCTCAGACATGCAGCCTGTGGACACTGCTGTGATCCCCACAAAACATGAAACCCTCCCTGTTGGTAGGTGAAGGGGCTCCTGACACAAATCCTCTCCCACTCTGGGGCCCTCAGGAGGTAGTGAAGAGCTAAAAAAAGCGCCCCCATTCTGAAGCAGCAACCGTCTTGTTTATGTAAACTGAGTGACCCAAAAGTGCACATAAATTAAAGAAACAGAATTGTGCCATTAAGTCCCAGGCACTGACCTGTCTGTGTTAACATTAACCAGAACTGGTGTAAATTCAAGGGGTGGCATTTGTTTTCTAAAGCAGAACTCAAGTAAATTCAGGGATGGCATTTGTTTTCTAAAACCATAAATCTACCCTTAGACAGCTATAGGAATCCCCCTTAGCTCCAACTGTCCTGAACTGTCCCTAACCCCTACCTTATCTCATCCCAATAGCTGATTGCTGAGTTAATGTCAATCTGTAGTCTTTGCCTTTAAAAGCCCTGTAGAAAAGCTGTTCAGGGCTTCCTCCTGGGCTCCCGCTGTACGGGAGTGTAGGACAGAGGCCTGGAGCTAGCCCGCCTGAATAAAGCCTTGCTTTTGCATTTCGGAACGTCTGACTCTCGGTGGTCTCTTGGTGGTCATCCTGAGACTTGGGCAGAACAGTTGGGGGCTTGTCCGGGATACCCCCAAAAGACCCCCGAGACCCCACACCCCAAAGGTAAGGAAACAACGCTGTTGATTTGTCTTGTCTCATCATGTCTGTCTGTCTGTGTCTGTCTCACTCTCCCTTGAGGACGGCTGCTCCAACTCGTATTTCTCGAAGGGATTGCCGAAGCGGACGCGCTTGTACGGCAACCCAGGAGACTGGAAGATGTCCCAGACCCTCCACTCATAGAAGGGGGTCCCTGGAACCCCTTCCTAGTAAATTGGTACTTGTAGGGCGTAAGTCAGTCTGGTCTTTGACCGGCACTGACCGGGAAGTCTCCTAACCGAGACTCAATTGGCCCACCTTGATCTTGGGTCTGCTGCTTCTGTTTCTCTACAGGAGTCAGCAGACCAGCGTGGGAGATCTCCATCTAGTGAGTCTTGTAAAGCTCAGCCTGTGTGTTTTGTCTCTTCTTGATATTTGTCTTGCCTATTGTTATTTTGTGGACTGAATGACTGGCGAGACTGAAAACCATAGGTAATACTCCATCTAGCCCTTGGACTTGACTCTAGCTCACTGGAAAGAAGTTAAGGAAATAGCTCAAAACCAAAATGTAATTATTAAGAAAGGAAAAAGGAAAGTTATACCGCCCGTCCTCCAGGGAGGGAGCACGGAGGACATTTCCCCCTTCATACTCCCCACCCCAGTTAACTCCACCTAAGGCGATGAAGGAGAACTTTGAAAATGAAAAGGCTACAGCTGTGCCCTCTACTCCAGGGGGTCCCGCCCAGTCAATTCACCAGAGCCTAGGAGTTACACCTCCTAGCAATTCTGTTGCTCTTCCCCTTTGTCCTTTAGGTCCTGAGGATGCAGAGAGCCGACGACAGTTCCATTACTGGCTGTTTGCTACTAGAGGCCCTTTACAATTAGCATACTCAGAACACCCCTTTTCTGAGAAATACCAGGATTTAATTTGCTTGCTTGAAACTGTTTTCTTTACCCACTAGCCAACTGGGATGACTGCCTGCAGCTCCTGGGAGTTCTGTTCACCACGGAGGAAAGGAACAGGATCCCAGAAAACGTCAAGAAACTTGTCCCGTGCCCCACGGGAGACCCCATCACAGACCCTACTCAGAGCCTTCCCTTCTGAACACCCCAACTGGGACTACAATGAAGCAGGAAGTAAGGAGCGGCTCCAGGTCTATCGCCAGGCTCTGTTGGCAGGTCTCAAGGCTGCAGCTCGCAAGCCTACTAATATGACCAAAGTTTAGGATGTTTAGCAGGGTGCTACTGAAAGTCCAGCAGCTTATCTAGAGAGAGTCATGGCAACCTTCAAGCAGTACATCCCTTATGATCCTGAGCTGGAAGAGAGCAGACAAGCAGTTACTGTAGCCTTTATCAACCAGGCAGCACCAGACATCAGGAAGAAATTGCAGTCCTTGGAATGACTAGGCAATAAAGGACTAAGAGAACTAGTAGCTGTGGCAGAGAAAGTGTATAATAAGAGAAAGAGATTTTCTTCCACCAGTGTATCCCATTGTAGCAATCAGGCAAGGTGTGTCTTTACAAGAGAGACAGGAGACAGGAGAGACAGATAAAAAAAGAATTTAGATAGACAGCAAAGGCAAATGGAGCAGGTGCTCCTAGCCACCATTGGTAAGCCAGAGGATAAAAATAGAAGACTAAAATTAGGGAAAAACCAATGTGCTTATTGCAAGAAAGAAGGGCACTGGGCCAAAGAATGCCCCAAGAATAGAAGGAAGGACTTTCAACCTTTGTCTCAAAAGTAAGTCAGGGAATAGGCTCTGCACTGGGGGCAGATTGGAAGTTGCATTGTGCTTACTGACCCCAGAGTTCAGGACAGGTAGAAACAATGAATCGGACCCTGAAAGAGACTTTAACCAAATTGGCCTTAGAGACTGGCGCGGACTGGGTGTCACTTCTTCCTTTTGCTCTATTTAGAGTAAGGACTGCTCCCTATCAGCTAGGCTTTACTCCATTTGAAATAATGTATGGACACCCCCCACACACCCATTGTTCCTAGTCTCCAGACTGATCTATTAAGTGACCTGGATGATGTTGAATTTTTTTTGCCTGAGTTTGATTATCTACAGCTCGTGCACAAGAGGGTATGGCCCCAACTCAAAGCCCTTTACGATTCTGCCTCTGTCCCTACCTCTCCATTTGTTACATTCCTTATGTAATTAAGTTGTCTTGTAAAAAAGTTTTGTTTTGAACCGGGTTCTCACCTGCAAGAGAAAAATTGGCATAAAACTGCCCCCTCAATTCTAGGGGCCACAGTTGAAAATCATATGACCCTGTATGGATGGAGCAGTGGCCTATTGGCAGAAAAACAATTGGAGCTATTAAAATTAGTATAGAAACAGCTTCAAAAGTCCCTATTTCTGTTACCAAAAGGGCCAGGAAATTACAGGTTTATGCAGCCCAACCAGAGCTCCCAAGTCTTTCATCAATTCCTGATAATTTGTATGCTATTGAGATAAAGGATTATTTTTGTTCCTTTTTTCCTATTCCCCTTCACCCATTAGATAAGCAGTAGTTTGTCTTTACCACCCCTCCTCTTAACAAACTTTTTTTGGGGAAAGATGCCCAGGTGAAAAGCAAAGGCCTCCGGAGGTAAGGAGAAATCGGCCGACCCCCTGTATGTCTGTGTTTTGTTTTGTTTTGTTTTGAAAGTGCACTGTGGGCCTAAAACAGAGAGGAAAAAGTTGGATGCAGCAAGCTCTCTAAGGCCTGGGTGGTCAAGGGATGCCTTGACCCCCCTTCTGGGTTTCTTGTTGGTAACAGGGCTTGTCTGAGAGTCTCACCAGCAAGATAAGTCTGAATCTAAATAAGCTGTTTGGTGAGAACATTCTTCCGAGTTCATGTTTTTGTGTTAAGTGTATCTGATTGAGTCCAATTTTCTTGTTATAAGTCAATGTCTGGTTTTGTTTGAGAGCCTTTTGTAGGTAGGTTAGGATGGCCTCTGCCTGCCGGGTACCAGGGAACGGAAATCTCCATAGGGGAGGCGCCTCCTGAGTTCAGGGCACCATGGTCTTTCCAGGCATGTCACCAGAAGTTTAGGAGTTACTTAAAAGCCTCTGCTTCTCTGTCTTGTCCTTGTTTTTCCTTGGGTATTTTTCCTTGTCCAGTTTTGTCTTTGAAATTGGTACCAGTTCTAAATATGTGGGGTGTGTGTGTGTGTGTGTGTGTGTGTGTGTGTGTGTGTGTGCTCGTGCACACATCTTTGTTATCTATTTGAATATTTCTGGGAAGTAAAAGTTTTGGCCCCACTGGGGGTAGGTCTAGGGCCTGGTATGGCCCCTCCCCCTCAGCTGCAGTTGGGGTGAGCCAAAGTCAGACAAAGCAGCTGCAGGCTTAGTCCAGTTTCCTTTTTCCTAACAGCCTGCTGAAGTGGCAGTCTGGAGGCAGTTGGTGGCAGGACACAGACTTCAGTTTTAGTTCTCCTAGGTTTAAGACTCCCACCCAACTTTCATCTGCAAAAAGTAATATGTCTGATATCAGAAACAAGCTCTAGAAGAATAAGTTTCAGCTAAGTTGCCTTGTTAGAAAGCTTTGTTTTAAAACCTGGTTGTCACCTCCAAGAATAAGATTGGCAAAAAACCCTCATGATACTAAAATTTCCGGAAAATGAACGGCCGATATTAATTTTGCGCGCTTTAAGATCTTTGAGTATGAATGTGTGTGCGCGAATGGGTGTGAGTGAACAAGTTCAAGGTTAAATTGTCAGCATGCTGTGTAAAACAATGGATGAGCTCATATTTGAAACACTAAGGCAATTGGGTAAATCTAAGTATAAACTTCAAGAAAAGTATTAGGTTTGAATGTTCTACAGTGTCTCAAAGGATTACGGCATTATTTTAAAGAGAAACTGGTTAATAGGATTTTTCTAAAGATTCTGAAATCTGAATTAAAAAAAAAAATCTGTTGGGCCGGGAGTTTGGCCTAGTGGTAGAGTGCTTGCCTAGCATGCGCGAAGACCTGGGTTCGATTTCTTGGTACCACATACTTAGAAGAAGCCAGAAGTGGTGCTGAGGCTCAAGTGGTAGAGTTCTAGTCTTGAGAAAAATCCAAGGACAGTGCTCAGGCCCTGAGCTCAAGCCCGGGACTGACAAAAAAAAAAAAATCTGTTATTGTAATGCATTGAACTGTTTACATTGTAAACATTGTAACTGTTTAGCACAGAGGTATTAGGGAATTTGGAATTTATTACCTTGAGGTCCAATTTGGAGATAAGTGTCAGAATTTGTTTATCAGTGTCAGAGGTGATGTGGTTAGTGTTTCTTTTTTTTTTTTTTTGCCAGTCCTGGGCTTGAGCTCAGGGCCTGAGCACTGTCCTTGGACTTTCTCAAGGCTAGAGCTCTACCACTTGAGCCTCAGCACCACTTCTGGCTTTTTTCTATGTATGTGGTACCGAGGAATCGAACCCAGGTCTTCATGCATGCTAGGCAAGCACTTTAACCACTAGGCCAAACTCCCGGCCCGTGATTAGTGTTTCTTAAACTGCCCCCTATAATGTATTAAATTGGGGAAAAGAGTTGTTTTTTTTGTTTTTTTTTTTTTTTTTTTGCCAGTCCTGGGCTTGAGCTCAGGGCCTGAGCACTGTTCTTGGACTTTCTCAAGGCTAGAGCTTTACCACTTGAGCCTCAGCACCACTTCTGGCTTTTTTCTATGTATGTGGTACCGAGGAATCGAACCCGGGTCTTCATGCATGCTAGGCAAGCACTTTAACCACTAGGCCAAACTCCCGGCCCGGGGAAAAGAGTTTTTAAAGGAATGTTTAAAAGTTTATCTCTGTATGATGTGGTTTTGTGTTACTGGATTGCAATTGGACGTATTTTAGAAAAAGAAGAAAACTAAGTCCAGACTTAGACTTTTGGTGTACTGAGGATGTTTGTAGTTCTTGCATTAAGGAAAACTTATTTGAGTTTAAAGTGTTGTTGGAGTTCTAGGCAGTAATCTAGACTGCAGGAAAAAAAAAAAAGAAGCCTCTTCTACAAGGAGGCCTGGAGGCAAAGGGGGATTTCTTGGGTCCTTAAAGGTTTTTCAAATGGAAATAAAGGCTAAAGTGTTAATTGTTCAAGCAAATATCAGTAAAAGTTTTAAAGAACATTGGAAATGGGTTTCTGAACAAAATTTGAAAGTGAAGTTGTCCTAAATGCTTGTTTCAAGAGAGAGAAAGAAAAAAAGGAAAATTAGGACTACCAAAATGATTGCTTAATTGCTGTTTAGCCTGCTCTTGTAAGTCTTCTTATAGCAATTTCCAGCTGGCCCATGGAGAAGGACAGCAATCCTTATTCAGATGTAACTTTGGCTCTTACCAAGTTCCAGGTAAGCTTATGCTTAGAGACTATTTCTGTGTTGACCACTTGTTGCTTTAATTGGAGTAGCGTGGTCTTTTGTAGGACTCATTGATCTGAAAGCTGCAGTTTTGAGCCCGCCCAGGCAAAGCAAAGTCCCCGTGGTGTCTAATCTGCCAGCAGAATACTGGGGCAGAGTTGCTTTGGAGCTCAAAGTGGCAGAGTGCTAGCCTTGAGCTGGAGAGTTGAGGGACAGTGCCCAGGCCCCAAGTTCAAGTCCAGCAACCAACAAAGTGAAATGCCAATGGGATGTTTATCCCTGCATGGAGAGATACTACTGGGACAAAAGAAACAAAGCATCCAGATGCAGAAAGCCTCTGCTTGGATGGCAGAGATGGTGTCAGATTCTAGAGTCACTCGTGCTTGGCCATTCAGTATTAATCAGAGCCGGGAGGTCATAGAATAGTTTGTAAGCATGCCTTACTAATGCCTGTGCCTTTCATAACTGGGCAGGAACTTGTCAATCATCTGTGATAGTGGATGGTTTAAAGTCCTAACTGAGCGAATTTTGATTTGACACCAGCCACAAATTCAGAAAAGTTTGTGGATCTGAGGCTTGTGTCCCTATTATCTGTTTAGATCTGGCAACTGAAGCATAGAGTTACAGGGATAAATTCCCCCAGACAATCAGGAAAATGCCTTTGCAAATGGGTGCTAAGTAAGCTACACTGTTGTAGCCAAAGAAAAAGTTTGTGCAGTTAAATGCTTTACATGACCTCCAATTTGGAGTAAAATATCCCTCCTGATATGTAATCTTGGCAACCTCTTGGTAAAATAGGCTAAGTTTTTAGGGTCCCTGGCTAGGTATAGAGACAACGCCCCTGAGTCAGCCTGAAGAAGTTACAGAAGCTGAATCTCTGCCCATCAATCCCCGTTAGATGAAGGGACCAAAAAGTCGTTTTTTAAAAAAATTAAAACAGCATAAGTTAGAGGCATGGAGAAAAATAGTAACAGATGTGCAAGAGTGGAGACTGCACTTGTGGGGAATGGCTACAGGTTCAAGTCTTCTGTGCCTGTCTAGAGAAGCCTAGCCTCGTTTAATCTGGTTACTAAAAGTTGTCACCCTGGTATTACTTTGGATTCTCAACCCTATACTGTCTTAAAAACCAATGGGGTGCCAGCCTGCAAAAATGAGTGTGCTCCGGTAAAGCAACTAGGAAAGCATTGGGAGAATTCACCAAAGTCAGGCCTTAGGTTAAACTTCTTTAGAAATTTGCAGGAGACCCAGCAGGAGGTGTGACATTCCATTGGAGCTGCTGTGCTGCCTGATTCCACCACCACCTCGCAGTTTCCTGAGAGGACTGGAACTAAACTCTTGGTGATGGGACAGTCTGTACTAAATTCAAAGTCCCTTAGGTTTTTGCAGCCATTATGGTGACTGGATGGGCGAAGGGAATTTTCCATCCAGTGCTGAACAGTCTAGGTGTGAGAGGTGCTAAATATGAATGAGGGCTATAGTCAGGTAAAGAAGAGAAAACGTTTAGTAAATAAAACCTTTGGAAAGGAATTGAGAAAACAAGAATAGTTTATGGATAAGGGAGGGTCTGGAAAGAATTGTCTTATGTTTGTTCTACAAAAGGGAAAAAGACAAATCCTAGAGAGTTCCTGTATGTAGTAGATGGTAGGAGCATGTCTTGAGAATGGAGCTTGCAATAAAATTGGCATGTAATTGAGTTAACCATAATACAAACCGGGTTAGGATTGGTATACTGATGTGGAACCATTCTTTGTGCCCACCTGAGGAGTTGCTATGCTTGGATGTATATTTCCTAGTTGTGAGGGCTTTCTTGGGTGCAGAACTGGGAGGGCACGCTCTATGCCCCTCCAAACCAGAGAATGCTGTCTGCCCGAGTATAACAATTGTTAGCCTCCCCAGCCATGTGTTATCTCAGCTGGCACTGTTAACCATGATTCAGTCCAGTCCTTACAGGCCTTACAAAATTAACCAGAACTGGTGTAAATTCAAGGGATGGCATTTGTTTTCTAAAACCATAAAACTACCCTTCGATAGCTAATTAAGACTCTACTGATATAGGAATCCCCCTTAGCTCCAACTGCTCTGAACTGTCCCTATCTCATTCCAGTAGCTGATTGCTGTGTTAATGTAAATCTGTAGTCTTTGCCTTTAAAAGCCCTGTAGAAAAGCTGTTCAGGGCTTCCTCCTAGGCTTCCGCTGCATAGGAGTGTAGGACAGAGCGGAGCTAGCCCGCCTGAATAAAGCCTTGCTTTTGCATTTCGGAATGTCTGACTCTTGGTGGTCTCTTGGTGGTCGTCTTGAGACTTAGGCAGAACAGTAGGCCTTGGATACAAGCAGGAAGGGAAGGCTGTGTCCCAGGAAGGGCACAAACATGGATAGCTGGCTTCATTTCTGCCTCCATCTGGACACCTGGTCTCACATAGGCCCCCTGGGAACTGTCCTGTTACTCAGGAGACAGTAACCAGGAGGAAATTAGTTCAAAGCTAGCTTAGGCAAAATGTTAGCAAGACTTTAAAAGAAATAAAGCAAGGAGGGCTGGCTCAAATGGGAGAGTGCCTGCCCACCAGGCACAAAGCCTTGAATTCAACTCCCAGTACAACCAACAAAACAAAAAACTCAACCCTTTTCTGCCTTGCAAGATACGATCTATTTCCACAAGGAGAATACCATAGATCTCCTGAAAGCTCAGACTCTCCTAAGAACTGCAACAGAAACCCTGGAGGCCCCAGGCAGTGGAGAACCCCCTTTTCAGAGAGAGCTTTTGGCGATGGCAGGGAGGGGGCTGCCAGTGTGTGTAGAGGGTGGGGAAGGGGCGTCAACCTTAAAGGCAGTTTATTGGATAGCTTAAGGTGAAGCAGCTTCTCTGGGCCATGGCACAGCCAGGAGTGGGCCTCTGTGGACTCTGCTGTGCCCATCCTTAGCATGGGACCTCCCTCCAGAAGAAGCCAGTCACATGGAGAGGAGAAGCAGGTCTCAGTCCCGGAGGTGTTAAGCTTCATCCTCATGGAGGCAGGGCTGTTGGTGAAGGCACTGAGGCCTCTGAGCCCATGCAGGCAAAGACGGCAGGTGGGCCCAAGCCCAGGCTCCATGGCAGGGGAAGAGGTAGCAACACTGGCATGGTTGTGGGATAGACATGGCAGGCTTTTCTGAGACTATCCAGCTCAGGGCGGAGGCCCCCTCAGCCCAGGTCACTGCGGAGCCAGGGGAAGGAAGCCCGGTAGGGGCTGCCCTGGAGAGCCTGGCAGTTTCTAGAAGCCTAGAGCAGGTGGCAGGCAGGCAGGTGCCATCACAGAGGCTCATTGCCAAAGTTGCTTTTGCTTTTCTTACGCTTGGCCTTGGAGAAGGGGATGTCAAGAGACTCAAGGCGGAAGGGCCGGGGCTGGGGCATTTCCAGGGCCTGGGACAGGGGGATGGCAGAGCCATTGCTGAGTGGGGAGGTGAGGCCTGGCGGAGAGTTGTGATGCGCTGTGGAGAGGAGGGTGGAGGAAGGACGTGAGTCAGGAGAGCTGGGTGGGAAGCCTACCCCCCGGCCCCCGCCCTGCGAGGCTCTGCTGCTCAGATCCACGACTGCATAGGATCCAAAATATCTCAGCTGGGTCTTTGGGGGTCTTAAAACCTCCAGAAGCCAAGCCCAGACACACAGCCCAGCCCCACTCCCTAGCAATGTCACCCTGGGCAAGTCACTTGGCTTCTCTGAGCCTTAGTTTCCTCATCTGCACCAAGCCAGGCACCCAATTGATGTTTGTTTTCTGTGCTCTTCTATCCACCCTTTTCCCAATAACTACACCCCCCCCCCATTATTTTTCAGCTATACTCATCTGTCTCTGGGACTGGCAGTTGAACTCAGGACCTCACATTTCACAGCTGGCCTATTACCATGACTGGAGATGAGTTTTACAGAGTTGTCTTCCCAGGCTGGCTTCCAACCAAGACCCTGTGGATCTCAGCCTCCTGAGTAGCTGGGCTCATAGGTGTGTGCCACAGTGCCTAGCCACTCACTCTCAGCCTGGGACTTGCTTCCTAGTGCTATTTCATGAGCAGCACTGTGGAATTTACTTTTAGTTTTTTTGTTTGGGGGTTTTTTGTGGGGAGGGGAGTTGTCGGTCATGGGGCTTGAACTCTGGGCCTCGGTGCTATCCCTGAGCTCTTCAGTTCAAGGCTAGAACTCTACTACTAGAGCCACAGTGCCACTTCTGGTTTTCTGGTGGTTAATTGAAGAGTCTCACAGACTTCCGTGCCCAGGCTGGCTTTGAACTGTGATCCTCAGATCTCAGCTAACTAAAATTACAGACCTTAGCCATTGGCATCCAGCTACTTCAGTTTTTAAAGGCAGAATGAAATGATTTTTTTTTAATTCTTGAAACTTTTGTTTTGGGGATCCCTCTGCCCCTGGGTTCAGGGGCCTGAACAAATGAAGTCAGTCACCCTTGCTTAGGGAAAAGTCAGCATACTAACAAATGGCCTGTGCACAGCCCTCTGTGTGTCAGGAGACTCCCTGCATACCGACCACACACCAGGCTGGGGTGTTCACCCAGCTCATCTCATCAAACCCTGAGAAGGGCTGAGGAAACTGAGGTTCACTGAGGGAGAGAGGGCTGAACCCAGGTCCACTTGACTCCAGGATCACCCTGTGGCACCTCTCCAGGCTCAGGGGATGTGGGGAGCAGGGGGCACTCACTGAGGCTCTTCATGGGGTCCGTGCTCAGGATCTGGCTGGCCCGCTTGGACCGGAAGTAGTTACTGGCTATGTTTTCACTGTCGCTTCGACTGAGCATCAGCTTGTAGCGGTCTTCCTCCTGCTGAGACCCCCAGGCCATGTTGCAGCCCCTTTCCTGAGACAGAAAGTGTCTTATCTCTCCCCTCCCCCGCTTCCTCCACCGTCCCCAGTGGCAAAAATGGCATTACATAGACCAAATCTCTCATGGCATATTCCCTGCTCAGGGTCCCTGGCACTCAGCGGCTTGGCCCCCTTTATGAGCACTGCAATCTGAGTCCCAGGGTGGGCAATTCACTGCTGTGACATACTAGGTCCCATCTCTTCCTTCTGGAACCATCCATTCAACCCAGCCCCATGAAGACTACTGAGTGAGGCATGCCCTGTTGTGGGTCTTTAGTCAGCCCTGGGAGCTGTCCTCTGGGTCCTAACCCTGAGCCCCGCTGGGCCCTCCTGCCCTGACACAGGGGATAGGAAAACCCCAGCCACTGACTCCAGACCCCTAAGAATGCTGATGCCCAGGGAACTAGATGGTTGGATCTGCCCTCAGAATTTGAGGCTGAAGCATCTGCTGCAACTGTGAGAGCAGCAGCTTAGAGCCTTCCGAATTCTCTCGGCCTATGAGCCTCGGTGTCTTTGAATAAGGACCTGTGCCAGGAGCCAAAGGAGTTCCTCCCTCCTTCCATCCCTCCTTTCCTCCCCGGGCCTTACTGTGTTGGACTCTCCACTTTCTGCTGCAGAGGTTTTGCGGGCTGCTTTGTTCTGTGACCCGGTTGAAACTGCTATGAGAAAATAAACGCTGAAGAGCAAGGCCTGGAGGGAGCGGGTGGTTGCCATGCTGTCCTGGAGGTGGGGTCAGACCTGGCTCCAGGACTCGAGCCAGGGGAACAGGTGTCAGCCCTGGTGAAGGACGACTAGAAATGCCAAAAGGGCATCTCCCTTGGCAGGACAGCAGGGAACTTCAGGGAGATGGAGCTGGGTGGAGAGTGGTGTGGAGAGATGGTGAATGGGTGTGGAGGGTGGAAGCACTTGCCTCCCTCCAAACAAGAGCCAGGCCTTTGGTTAGAGGAAGGTTTGCAGCAAATGTGACTTTACACTGAGATGGGCCAGCAGCAGGTGGGTCTTTAGGATCATCTTAGCCAACTCTTCCTTGGCAAAATCAGAGTGGAACATAAAGTCACCCAGAAGGTCAGCACAAAGCAGACACTAGACCAGGCCTGACAAGCCAGCCTGTCAGCTGGAACTCAATGCTGTGGCCTTGGGTTCCTCACACCCAGTGTGGTTTCCTTGTGCCTAAAATGCTTCAGAGCCATTGCCCTGACCTTGGCAATTCCATCAAAAAATGGAATGCACACCAGGCACTCACTATGTGCCAGGTGATTACAGTCTGAACACATGGGTAAACCTCACAGCAGTTTGTTCCCAGGCCTCAGATGGGGACACTGAGGCCCCAAGAGGTTCCTGGGAGTGGCACACCTCCATCTCCAAAACATGGTTTCCTGGGGCCCCCTGTATGGAGATGCCAGGGACCCCAGCTTGTGGGGAGGCTGGGCTTCCTGTCCCTCCCCAGAGGGCGGCTGCAGGGAGGCAGCTAGCGGAGCAAGCAAGCGCTCACCTACAGGCAGGCTTGTTTTCACGATGATGGGATCCGGGATCTTCCAGAAGCCATTCTCCTCATCCCAGCTGGACTCGCGCCGGATCCGCTCCAGGTTGCTATAGTTACAGTCCCTGCGGATGAGGGGCTGCACCTGCTCCAGCAGCTGCTGGAACAGCATGGCGTCCCGCTCCTGCCGCCTGATGGTGGCCAGGTAATCGATCTTCTCCAGCTCAAACTCCGACTGCAGGTCTTTGATCTCCACCTCTGCCGCACGAAGCTGACAGCCAAGAACAGACGTGAGCCAGGAAGACAATCACCACCCACTCCAGCGTCCACTTCATCACCGTCTGCTCTGGAGCACCCACCAGTTCCTCGAGCCATCTGCTCACTCTCCTCCGAGCACTCAGTGTGTCCACAGCCCTCAAAACCCTGGCTACCTCGGGCACTGTCCCAAACGCATACATTTCATCTAGACCATGTATTGTGAGCAAGCCTAGAACTCCGGCACTCAGGAGGTGGATGCAGGATTCTGAGTTTGAGGCTTGCCAGAGACACAAAACTAGTTTAAGGCCATCCTGAGGCACATAGTAAGAGTCTGTCTCCAAAACAAGTGCTGGGCATGGTGGCATGTGCTTGTAATCCCAGTTACTGGAAGGTACAGGTAGGAAGATGGAGGCTTCAGGCAGACCCATTGCAAACACACTAGACCTTATCTAAAAACTAAAGCAAAAAAGACTGGGAAGGGGGCATGGCTCTAGAGTGGTAGAAAGATACCCATATACTGGCTGGCAATGTATCTAGGTTCCATCTCCAGCATTGTGAAGAAAGAAAAAAAGAAGACAGGGCCGGGAGTTTGGCCTAATGGTTAAAGTGCTTGCCTAGCATGCATGAAGACCCGGGTTTGATTCCTCGGTACCACATATAGAAAAAAGCCGGAAGTGGTGCTGAGGCTCAAGTGGTAGAGCTCTAGCCTTGAGAAAGTCCAAGGACAGTGCTCAGGCCCTGAGCTCAAGCCCAGGACTGGAAAAAAAAAAAAAAAAAAGAAAAGAAAAAAAGAAGACAGCTGGGTACATAGCTAGTGGCAGAGTGCTTGTCTAGCATGCCTGGGTTCAATTCCTTGATACAGGAAAAATGGTGCTGTGGTTCAAGTGGTAGAGTGCTAGTCTGGAGAAAGCCCAAGAACAGTGCCCAGACTCTGGGTTCAAGCCCCAGGACTGAGAAAAGAAACCTAACAAGCTGCTGTGTTAATTGATAGCTCCTTTGTACAATTACTTAAAAATAATAACAGGGTGGGGAGGCTCACATCTGTAATCCTAACTATTCAGGAGGCTGAGATCTAAGGATCAAGGTTCAAAGCCAGCCCAGGCACAAAAGGACCTGAGAGTCTTATCTCCAATTAACCTATAGAAAATGGGAAGTGCCGGGCCGGGAGTTTGGCCTAGTGGTTAAAATGCTTGCCTAGCATGCATGAAGACCCGGGTTCGATTCCTCGGTACCACATACATAGAAAAAAGCCAGAAGTGGTGCTGAGGCTCAAGTGGTAGAGCTCTAGCCTTGAGAAAGTCCAAGGACAGTGCTCAGGCCCTGAGCTCAAGCCCAGGACTGGCAAAAAAAAAAAAAAAAAGAAAATGGGAAGTGGGGCTTGGCTCAAGGTAGGGTGGTAGAGCTGAAGAGCTCAGGGACAACACCCAGGCCCAGGAGTAGGGTGGTAGCCTTGAGCTGAAGAGTTCAGTGACAGCGCCCAGGCCAAGTTCAAGCACCATAACTCACAAAATAATAATAATAATAATAACAACAACTGGGGCCAGGAGTTTGGCCTAGTGGTAGAGTGCTTGCCTAGTGTGCATGAAGAACCAGGTTTGATTCCTTGGTACCACATACATAGAAAAAGCCAGAAGTGGAGCTGTGGCTCACGTGGTAGAGTTCTAGCCTTAAGAAAGTCCAAGGATAGTGCTCAGGCCCTGAGTTCAAGCCCTAGGACTGGCAAAAAAAAAAGGTCAGGCACCAGTGGCTCACACCTGTAACCCTAGGTACTAAGAAGTCTGAGAATAGAGGATCTCAGTTCAAAGCCAGTGGAGCAGAAATCTCTAATCTCTGTGAGAGTTTTCTCTCCAGTTACCCACCAGAAAAGTTGAAGTGGAGCTGTGGCTCAAAGTGGTAGAAAACTAACCTTCAGTAAAAAAAAAAAAAAAAAGCTCAGGAACAGTGCCCAGGCCATGAGTTCAAACCCCACAACCGACAAAAAGAAAAGAAAAAGAGAACAAAGTTTCCCATACAATGCTGCAGGCACCCAGGTCTGGAAGGTGGGGGATCTGGGCAAGCGACCAAAGCAGCCACAGCATAAACTCCCAGCCCAAACAGCTCTTCCCACCCAGGGCACAGGCTGCTGTGGACAGCTCTTAGCTGCCCCTGTAATCCTAAAGCTATGCGAGGAGGCTGAGATCTGAAGCATCACAGTGTGAAGCCAGACCAAGCAAAAACGTCCTCAAGACTGAGTCTCCAATTCACCAGCAAAATACCAGACTGGAGACATGACTCAAGTAACAGAGCATTACCTGTAAACAAGAAAGCTAGCGGCCCAGAGTTCAAGCCCACACATCAGCACAAAACAACCCTGCACCTCCATCCAAGGGTGCATCCAGAGCCTCTCGCCCCTCCCAGGTCACCAGACTGGCCCTGCTTCCTCCACATTGCATCCACACTGCTGACCTGTGAGCCCTCTCTGAGTAATGGCCTGTCAGCAGAGGGCACCTGATTAGGCACAGGCCGCAGAGCAGGGTTGATGATGCTGTTTCTCAACCTGGGTACCACAGGTGGCAGTCACCCGTACATACTTGAGTCCCTCATCACTCTTTTCTTTATGTAGCCCAGGCTAGCCTCCCACTCCTGGGCTCAAACAATTCTTCCTCCTCTGCCTCCGCTGAGACTCCAGGCATATGCCCCTGGCACCTGGCACCAGGCTTTTTTGTGACAGTTTCATTGAGATTTCCATATGCCATATATATTCTACCCTCTTATAATTCCACAAACTTGTACAACCACTGCCATAGTCAAGTTTAGAACATTTGCACCCACCACACAAAAAAACCATATTTATTCACAGTCTGTCTCTGTCTGTTCCCACCCCCAGCTTGAGTGAACTTCATCTTTGTGTCTCTATAGACATGCCCCGATCTAGACATTTCATATAAATGCAGTTGCACAATATGGCCTCCTGGGCTTGGCGCCTTCCATTCCGCATGATGCCTGCAAGGCCCATCCATGTTGGAAGTAATATTCCACTCTAGTTCCAGTGACGGGCTGTTTTTACTTTGAAGAGATTACAAATAATACCACGATGAGCACTAGTATACAAAGTTGATTTCCCCCTTTTTGCTTTTGCTATTTCATGCTGCTGAGACTCAAACCCAGGGCCTTCATGTATGCTTACACAAGAGCTCTACCATCGCCCAACTTCCCAAGGCACCTAAGGGGACAGGTTTTGGTTTTTTCTTTTTGCACAGTATCTTGCTCTAGGCTGACTTCAAATTTGCAATCCTCTGCCTTAACCTCCTGAGTAGCTGCAATTACAAACACTCACCACTATGCCCAGTTTTCATTGTAATGTGTGTGTGTGTGTGCGCGTGTACGCGCGCGTGTGCCTGCCAGCCTGGGCATTATCCCTGAGCTTTTGTGCTTAAGGTTAGTGCTCTATCACTTGAGTCACAGCTCCACTTTTGGCTTTTTGCTGGATAAATCTCATGGATTTTCCTGCCTGGGCTGGCTTCGAGCCTCAATCCTCAGATCTCAGTCCTGTGAACAGCCAGGATTACAGGTGTGAGCCCACCCGTGCCTGACTAGTCGTAGTTTTAGGTCCTTTCTCATCCGATGCCTTTTGATTTCACTTTATTGCCAGCCCTCCGGGCCAGAGCGAGAACACCTCATCTTGTTCCTTTTGCCATCAACCCTGATGAAAGCTGGGGGGTGGTCCCCTGGTGGCCTCACCTTCTTCTGCATCTTCTCCAGCAGCTTGCTCTTGGCCCGCACCTCCTCCTGGATGGAGTCGTAGACATTGAGCAGCACCCAGTCACCGCTGTCCTCATCTGAGTTCTGCAGCGCAGCCACCAGCTGCTTCTTGCGCTCGTCTGCGTAGCGCTTGCGCCGCTTGTGTTTCTCCTTCAGGTCCTTGTTCTTGGCCTGTTCTCCACCCACCACCTGCTGCTCCAGTAGCTGCAGGCTGCAGGCAGGCCAGCACAGGGGACAGCAAGGACAAAGCCAGCTCTGAGCACTCCCCCGCAGACAGTGCTACCTCACAAACCCACTTCTCACAATGGCACACTGAAGCACAGAGAACTCTTCCTGCTCAAGGTAAGAATAAGAGCTCCCCAAATTCTGCCCCCACCCCAGGCCTATGCACTCTGCCTCAGGAAGGGTGAGAAACTTTGTGTGCAGTCAGCATTGATTCCCCCACTCTCGATCCTGACAGTCCTGTGGCAGAGCAGACTGGTGTTGGGGCTCAAAACCCAGCCCAACTAAGCTCACTGGGGGATGATGGGTTTGAATGCCCAGGTGCAATGCGGTTGAGAAAGCCAACTCCCTGCCCAAGCCTCCCAGCTCATGCCTGCAATCCTAGCTCCATAGGAGGCTGGGATCTGAGGATTGCAGGTGGAAGCCAGCGCACACAGAAAAGTCTGGGAGATTCTTATCTCCAATTAACCACCAGAAAG